>NC_143514.1:82251040-82851040 GCF_031878675.1 Megascapheus bottae
CAGCACCCACTCCCAGGACTGGAGGCGGGCAGCGGGTGTGGGTGTCTGCGAGGGTCCTGGAGCCGGTCCCCACATAGGGTCAGCTGGGTGCAGGAGAGTAAGGGAAGCACCGGAGTGGTTTCCCGGGTCGGGGTCTGCTCCAAAGCAGACATCCTCTTCATCTGCTTAAAGAAGAGAAAACAGGGGACCTACCCGAGTTGCACGTGGGTTTTGGTGGCGGAACACAGCAGCCGCAGGTCTGTGTCCTTCTGCTTTTCCTGGCTGGCCATCTGCCCCGCTTCCTCCCCTAGGACGTGTCGCTGAACTGTTCTAAAACAGTAGGGGTTTGCTCAACCATTCCATCAACTTCCCCATGACACCCTCCGGGGCAGGGTACTGGGTTTGGCGGCCCGAGTGGGCACCGCTGAGTCCAAGCACCTCTTCTGGTTCCCGGTTACTGACTCTGCCAAATCGCAACCACTGCATCATACATATGGGTTCATCTGGTCATATAAGAAGACGCTTCCACTTCCGGCTTTTTGCTGGCTACTTGGAGATAAAGAGACTCACAGGCTTTTTCTGCTGGTTTGAGGCTGGTTTTGAACCTGAATCCCCAGAGTTCTTCCTGAGTAGCTAGGATTACAGGTGTGAGCCACTGGTGTTTGGCCGTATATGCTGTCTTGACTTCCTAACTCGTGAGGTTTTTACAAACAGCTTGAATCATAAGGATTCACAACAGTAAGTCTAGTGAGCATGTGGATGGGCTTTAAATGGCACACTTTTGAACGAAAGTGCCTTCACGTTTGAGATTTTCAACAAAGGGAAGAGTCATAAAAAGGAGAAAAGATTTATCTGCTAGGGTGTTTCCTGCAGTGATATTTATAACCACTGAAAAACTGGGACCAGCCTAAATGTTGAAGAGTAGAGAGAGGCTTGGTAAAATAAAGTGTACTACTGTCAAAATACGACGTGGCTTTTTAAAAATTGTGTTGTCAAGGAATACTCAGATGTATGGGGAAATAGTCATGCTCGCTTTGTTAAGTGAACATGCAGGTTTGCAAACTGTGAAATTCGGGTGTCTATGTGTGGGGAGAATCGCAATGTCAGGAGCCCTGTGGACTCCGTGACTCCAGCCCCTCCCTGGCCATTCACACAACATAAGGCCTCGGGCAAGTTCTATCACTTTGTGCCTCGGTTTCTCCATTCGCAAACTGTTCATGTCTTCTGCAGAGCGGGTGCAGACAACGCCCCTCCATCTAGCCCAGAAACCCAGCAGAACCCTCTCATCCTATCTGGACTCCTCCAGGGAAGGCCCAACCCCTCCGAGACCCCACAGTGGTGAGAATGTGGTGGACAGCCCCACAGTAAATGAATGGAAATTGCAAACCTGGTGCTCTCACAGTTACAGTTCCATTGACAAAGGAAGATAGTGATGATGGAGCAGTGGGCTCGATGGTGACAGGGACAACCACACAAGGAACCAGGCGTGAAGTGCCAAGCCATTGTCCTGACTGGCCTTGGAATCTCACGCTCCATGGAAGAAGTTGGCACAGAGGCCATGTGCTGTCCGACCCCTTCATTTGCAATGTCCAGCACAGAGAAAGTAGATGGGCACTTGACCCAGGTTGACTCCGAGGGAGCCCCACGCTCTGCCTGCCTGGCTCCTGAGAGCTTCTTCTCCTACCTGTGGTGAAGCCATGAGCCCCGCTCAGTGATCAAGACATGCATGCTCTGTGCCCAGCTGTACACAGGTCAGATTAAAAAGGACACTAAAACGGCTAGAACCAAAGGAGAAGCCACCTCTCTCTCGCTGCCGCTGCTGGCAAGTGCACATCAGCCCTCAGCACCCACACGGAGGAGCGGGAATGCATGCCTGGAAGATCCAAGCTCATTGCAGACATGCAAGGGTTAGGAATTAATCGCCCCTTACTGGGCCGGGGGGCTGGGATGGGGGAAGGCTGGGGACGTCAAAGGGCATCAGTAGGAAGAATAAGTTCAAGAGTCCTGCTATGCAAGACAGTGACGACAGTTAATAGCCATGCAGCAAGGACTAGAAAATTGCTAAGCCAGGAGGCTGTGTGCAAAGGGCAAGTGTGTGAAATCATGCCATGGTAATTAGCTGGCCTATTTCAAAATATCAGGGTGCATATCTCAAATATATATAATTTTGATCTCTTAGTTTTAAATAATACAGCCAAAGGACAAGCAAGCAATGCCACTTGGCCTGGTGTGAACCAAGCAACATTTCTCCAAAGGAGACTTAGGTCAAACAGCAGAACCCCTGAGTCAACCGCAAAGACCCTACCTCTCACCCCTGCCCCTCCAGGGTTGTGGATGCACTGCAGACCTACTGTGTGCTGAGCCCCAGAGCTATAGGAATCCACACTACACAGCCCCCCCTCCTGTATTTCCTCCATGGTGCTCTTAGGAGAGGGGCAAGAGAGTAAAGATGAAGCAAGCACATAGTGGACACTTTTTGACCCCCATTTCACGTCATTCCTTCCATTTCACAATCTGAGCGAAGCGCCTTTGTTCCTGTTGCGTGAAGGTTATTGTACTGGAACTCGGTCACAAGGAACAGCCACATTTTGAGAGGTGGAGCGGGGAGGCTTTGTTGGAAAGGCAGTGAGAGCAGATGGATCCCTGTGACAAAGATTACATTGTACGATGTCAGAAATCGGAGCATGAGAGCAGGAGAGGAAAGAAGGAGCAGAAAAACAATCCCAACAGCCCAGCTCAATCCCAGTGGAGAGCTGAAGTGGGATGCCACGGTGCCCGGAGGAGAGCCAGGACACAGGAGACAGGAGGCATGGTGTCCTGGCCCCTGAGCTGGTCTGGGCCTAGAGTCAGGGGCATGGAGCAGGTCACAGGAAAGTCGAGTCTCATGGGTGAGAAGCACAGGTCTGACAGATCCCGTCATCCAAGTCCCTGCCTCTGCCTCTAGGAATTCAAGCCTGCCAGGACGACCCAATTCCCTATCCTCCACCATGTGGCCAAGATGGCACCAATTAGACCCAGTCTCCGTATTTCAAAGGCGGAAATGGAGGCACCCAGTGGTCAGGTAACAGCACGGGGGCACAGGAGGGCACTGCATATTATGCCATGTACCTCACCTTGCCAAGTTCCTGCCAGCTGTCAGCAGGCTGAGCCTGATGACGTAGGGTTGGTTCTGGCAGTACAGAGTTCAAACTCATAGTTTTCTGCCTGCGAGGTCGGCTTTCTACCACTTGAGCCACGCCTCTGGGTCCCCTGCCTCAGCCCTCAGTTTTGTTATTATTTTTCGTAAAGGCCTTGAATCACAGTCCTCCCTTCTAGTCCTTTGGTACAGCTGTCATGACAGGTAGAAACTGGATTGCCTAACCTATTTGTTGCCATGGGTCTCACTAGCTTTTGTCCCAGACTGGTCTTCTGCCATGCTCCCCCTATTCTGTGTCTCCTTAGGAGCTGGGATTAAAGGCAGAGACCACCATTCTCAGCCTCCAGTTTTAAAGTACCACAATATGCCTATTTTAAATGCCCTTTGGTTAAAACCTAGTTATGGAAACAAATAAAACGTAAAACAATGTGATTTCGCTTCAAAGTTCAAATGACTTGAAAACACATTTTAATAAATTAAAAACTAGATTGAGGAAGACTTCATCAAGCGATTCATTTAAACAACTTTGGAAGTGGCAAGCACAAAAGTATGCAAATCCAATGTTACTCTGCCACCTTTATAAAGCATCATCATCATTTACTTTCTATGCAAATAGAGCCCTAGTAAAAATGGAGCCAGCAAAGCTTTGTGGCTGAACTTTTATTTTCTTCATGATTTTTTTTTTTTACCTCAAAAGACTTGGAGTTCTTCACAAATGGCTCACACGCAAATTACTACACAGTTCTATCTCTCTCCTCCCCTTCCATTTCAGAATCAAAAATTCTCTTTAGACGCTCCAGTAAATGGAGGGTCTGGCAGGGCCAGGCCTTCCCCCACAGCTGGGTGGGACTAGCTGGTCAGGGGTAGAAAATGACTGGCGGTGGCTGGAAGAGCAGAAGGTTTCAAACCAAGGGCATGGCGTGCTGCAGTCACTGCAGAGATGCGTTTCAAATGTAAATCCTGCCTCACTCTTTGAGCATAACTGAACATTTAACTCCAAAGCCACTACACAATTAACCGTGTTCCCCTGCAGAGAAAGCCAGCCATTAGCAAATGCAAACCCACTACTTGAACAAAGGAGTCCAGAAAACTTTCCTTTTAGCTGGATATTAGACACTGGGAGCTCTTAAGTATAATGGTTTGGCTTCCCATTTGGACAGAAAGCTTCTTCTTTGAGCGCCCTGGGGCCAGTGTACAGGGCCGGTGAGAAGGGTGCTGTGCTGAGCCGTTGGTCTGAGGATGGGTCTATTTGGGACACCCTGTCCTGCGGCCACCCCTGCATGTGATGGTGGCTGAATCTCTGATATTATGAAGTACCTCTCTAACTGCCTCTCCTAACTCTAAATTCTAAGGAAAAGCTGCATGGAAATGACCGAGATGATTATCTTTAGGTTTACAAAGCCCAACCCTCTGGACTGAAGGAGAGTCTGCCTAGCAAGCCTCGACCCATAGAGATTTGATAGATGATAGATAGATAATTTAATTTCTCAGCTCAGTGCCTACACCAGTCTCACGAAGCCACACAGGGTGGAACGTGACCCCGGTACCCTCCAATGTCTTCTCCCTGTCATCAGCTGGCTGTTCAAGGGGGATGGAGGCGCCCTATTCATATCCTGATTCTCATCCCAGACACACTGGGTGACATGTGACAAGTTCCTGTGCACATGGAGCGCCCAGGAAACAGAGAAGCTGGGTCAAAGCATGGCCCAGGGAGGGCGGCTGCTCCAACACCAATGCCCCTGGCACCGGACGAGGAAGCTGGCTGGCTAGCAGGGTTGGTGTATACAGGGTATGGGTTGGACTGGTAGATGGGGTGGGCAGACCAGGGGGGTGAGAAAGGACGGCTGGGGGCTTACAACTAGGAATGGTAACTGAAGACAGGACAAGAGGGCTCCTGCCTACAGTCCCAGCCGCTCAGGAGGCCGAGATCTGAGGATCAAAGTTGGTTCAAAGTCAGCTCAGGCAGGAAAGTCCAGGAGAGTCTTATCTCCAATTACCCAGCAACAAGGTGGAGGGAGGGCTGTAGTTCAAGTGTAGAGCACTGCCTTTAAGAAAAAAAAAAAAGCTCAGGGTTAGGGTCCAGGCCTTGAGTACAAGACCAGAACAAAATAAGAAAAAAAAGAACAGAAGTCCTAGAGGAGCAGAGGGGCACGGTGCCCTCACCCCACTTACCCACAGCCTCTCTGCTGTCTCGCTGCTCCTACCCCACAGTCCCCGTTCCTACGCACGGGGACCCCCTCCCAGTCCCTGCTCACACTGGCTCAGCGGGTGACTCCAGGACTCCTGAGCTCACTCCCTTTCCCTGACACTCTCCCCTAACCGCCTCACTCATGAGAAAATACTGAGCAAGATGAAGAAGAAAACCTCCTGTCGCCCCTCCCTGTAAGAGGCTGTTAGGTGCCAGTGGTGGGCAGCGGGCATTTTGGAGTAGATGAGTGGATGCATATGAACGGGAAAGAACGGGGTGAGATAGCAAGTCAGGAGGGGGGAGATGGGGTAGAATGTGTGAAGTGGGGGTGGGGTGGGGTGCAGTCGGCCCAGTGGGGCCCAGTGGGTGAGCCCAGAATCCCTCTGCTTCCTTCACAGGGTCACAGGAACTGGTCAGAGAGCCCAGAGGCTGCTTTGCTTTTCCTGCGGGCCACGAGAGCCACTGTGACCGCTTGCATCCCTCAGAGTCCTTGTGTCGAACATTCTGTCTTCTAAGATGTGCCAGGAACAGCCCCTTTAAAGCCAGGAAAAAGACAAAGCCATCATTTGTATTCAGCACCATGCTGGAGGTCCCGACCAGAGCAGCAAGACAAGGAAAACATAAATAAATGCTACAGGGATTGAAAAGGAAGAAACAAAAGCATCATTATTCACCATGGTCCTGACCAGACGCACAAGCCCAGGAGGACAGGGGTCAATGCACTGTAGAAAGAAGAGAAGGCCCTCGAATGGGCAGCAGGCTTCAGCCTGGCATCTAACACTTCAAAATACAACACTTAAAAAAAAAAAGGAGCCTCCACCACAGGGGAAAGCACAGGCAGGGGAAGGAGCCTGGCCCCGGAGAGAGCTGCCTTCTGCTGGCAGAGGGAGTAGACACAGACCCAGAGGAGCCAAAAAGGCGTAGAGTTCCAGTGTGACACTTCTTCCCCGATTAATCTATAAGCTCAATGCCATCTTAACAAAAACAAACAAACAGAAAACCCAGAGAGGGTTTTTCTACACAACGTAACAAACCTCTTCTGAAACGGAACTGAGAACCATCAAGGATATTTTTGAAGTAGCAGAAAAAGAAGTTGAGAGGTTCCCAGTAGGGGAAGAAATTCTGTAATATAGAAGACAGATAGATAAAAGGCATGCCAGCCACCCCCGCCCCGGCCCTGCCCGCCACACAACAGGGGAGATACTGTCTCAATGAAGTCCAGGTCACTGTGCACTGATGGGAGGAAAAAATGGAGAGATACATAACTACTCTGCATCGTCTTGTTGGGAACAGAGTCAGCTCTACCCTGCGCCCTCCTGGCTTAGAATGTGGGAGCCATCGGGTCCGCTTGCAACAGAACCAAACGACAAAGAATGCAGATGTCACCTTCGTTACAGATGAGGGCTGAGGACGCAGGCTGGCAAATCTGGGACCAGATGGGGTCTGAATGTTCTGGTTCTTTTTCGTATACGGCTCTGTGCTTTTGTCTGAGCTGGCCTCGGATGGGGATTCTCTTGGCTATGCATCCCTTGAGGCTGGGATCACAATAATTCCAACAGTCCCAGTTTTCTGGTTGAAATGGCCTCTTGCTAACTCGTCATCAAGGCTGGCCTCTAACTACCATCCTCCCCACCTCACCTCCTGAGTAGCTGGGGTTATAGATATGAGCCACTGTGCCTGACCCTAAGACTGGGGAGCTCTCTAGAGGAGTCACAAAAGTTTGGGGACAGAGTGGATAGAAATGAGCTCGGTAGACTGAGGCCCACGCCATGCTGCTTTGGCTTCTGACCGGCTGGATCCAGCATTGTGAGAGAAGCAAAAACTCACGTGGTACCAATCTGTGCTCACAAGATGCTAGGGAGACAAAGAAACATGGTACCCTTGGTGGCCTCTAGGAAGGGGGCGCTTAGGGACTTACCAGGAAGCCAGTGGAAACCATCTCAGGGGTGCTCACAGCTGGCTCCTTCATGTGATTCCTCCGTGTTGCAGACCCTCCGCCCTCTCCTGGGTATGGAGAGAAGATGGGAGTGCTGGGAGTTGGCGCTGGCACCCGTGTGCGCTAATGATGGGGTGGATTCCGTATGGTAGTCACGTCTCAGCATAGTTTGCTATGGCTAGGGCATTTGGTGTGGTTTGGTTATGGAATGTCCCCAATAGACTCACATGTTGAATTCTTGGTCTCCCGCTGGCGACACCACTTTGGAAGATGGTAGAAACTTCTGGAGAAGGGCCTGGCTGAGGGTGTGACTGTGCAGATTATGTGCCTGGACCCCAGTCCCTTTCTTTTCCTCTGCGTCCTGGCCACCGTGGGGAGAGCTGCTCTGCTTCATGGTGGCCCTCCCTTCAAGTCGTTTGTGCCAGATATGTGCGGCAGCAAGACCCAGTCCAGCTCACAGGGTGTGCGCATCCATAGTTTAGCCACAGATGAGGCAAGCAAGGGGAGCTTAGGTTCAGTTCTCCAGCTGAGACACCGGGGTCAAGGAGCCTCATGGCAGTTCCTGCAAGGCCTTTCTCCTTGGCTTGTGCACGTCTCTCCCTGGGTTCTCACTCTGACCTCCCTCTACACGACTTCCCTCATCATTTCTTTGCAGGAAAATAGGCCTGGGAGAGCCAGCGCCGCGCTGCCAACTGCACGCTCATCATCTCCTTGGAGACCTCATGTCCAAACACGGGTTCATCTGGAGGTCCTGCGTCACAATACACATTCTAGAAGTGTTTCCAGAACAAGAGCTATGTCTCCGTCACCTTACACTGCCTTGTGGCATAAATACCAGGAGATGGATGTCTAGGTGTTGGGGTCAAGACCTGCTGTATCTTTAAGGGCCAAGGCTAAAAGGCAACAGAAGTCATTTCCCTTCGTCCCCAGTCTCTCAGTCCCCATAGCCCGCAGTCACAGCCAGGCTGCGGGTGCTGGAATACTTGAAAAATGATGTCCCCCCGAGCCAGAAGGAAAGAAAATGCCAGGGCAGCAGCAGGGTTGAAGGATTACAAATTTCAGATAGGTCACACCTCATCCACTGTGAGTTATCGGCCGCTCCTGCGGTGATTTCTTACCACGGCAAACGCCAAGGGAGGGTCTCCTCCTGAGATGAAGATTCCAGGGCTCAGATGACACGGAGTGGAGGTCTGATGGCTCCCTTGCCCCGCGCTGTGGAGTGGCCTCCTCTCCACGGGTGTTCTGCTGACCCTTCCCCATGCTGGCTTCCAGGGGGCAGGATCTGGGGGAGTCTTGGAGATAAGGAGGTGGTGCTACATCCTCAGGTGCTACACCCCCCCATCTGGACCTCTGCACTGTGGGGACACTAGCTGGGATGCCAGCCAGGCCAACCGCCAGTGCCTTCCCCTTCCACCCCAGCAGGTGGTCTTTGGAGAAGGGCCAGCTGTCCTTCCTCTTGGTACCAGGCTTCAAACTAGCCTCCTCTGCTTCATGCAACTTCAAGCTCAAAAGCCCCAGACGATTCGAGTCCCTTCTCCTGAGTGACATCTCGGCAGAGTCTGACAGTGCGTAAGACAGGAGGCATGGGGTCACTCGTTTTCAGAAGGAGAATTAGCATCCCGAAGAGAAAGCCACGGCCCACCGGAGAGCCCACAAGGTGTCTCTGCATCCCAGTGGAGGATGAGCTGAGGGGATGTGTAATGCCGTGGGGTCTCTGTGGCAAAGACCTCATGCTGCAGCTCTGCAGGGCTGTGACCCAGGAGCTCCTCTCAGCCCAGAGCTGCTCAGCTGGGGACGTGTGCTGGAGGGGCTTCCTCTATCCAGCCTCATTTCCTGTGGCGCTCCACAGGGGAGGGGGGTTTGCAGACAGGCGAGGCAGGGGCCACAGGGCCCTGACACATGAACGCAGGGGCGGGGCTGCCACCCCCTCCCCCATCCCATCAGGCCACACAGCCACTGTCCATACATCTGCCCACTCTCGACTATGTTTCTTGGAAGGTTCTTGGGTTCGGTCTTGCTCTGGATTTGTGATTCGCAGTTACTCAAATGAACAAAACATGCCCTGGCCACCTCACTGTGTGGCTGCAGGATGGTGCCGAGAATAGCCCAGATTCGAGTGGGAGCCAGCTCCTGGCTGTGCCCCGGCTGGCTTTGGTAGCACCAGGCTCCCAGCTGGGTAGGGTCTGATGAGACCCCACGGGCTCCTCACGCAGCAGCTTCCCAGGAAGCAGGTGAAGAGAACCGCACATGGCAGACCACAGCAAGTCTCTTGGCCACTCCAACAGAAGCAAAGAGACTGGACACTGCTGCAGGCCGTGACACAGTCCTGCCTCCTTGATGGTCTGCCATGCACACCCCACGGCGACACAATCTGCTCCAGACAGCCCTGCATTCCCAGAGTTGAAACGTGGCCTCAGAAAACAGCTGCTCTCACCCACACCAGTACTCCTCGAAGCGCTTGCTTCCCCTAAATGGGATTTATGACCAGCTTGGCCTGGATGCCTGGACTCACAGGATCCCCGCAGTGTCCCTCCATGCCAGCCTCTGAAAGGAGATGACATCTGCCCTGCGCCCCTGGGCTGAGCTGACTGCGGTCACCTCTGTCACCTCCCTAGAGTCTCCTTCACTAGACATGGCTGCAGGTTCAGATCTCAGCGGCGCATGATGCCAGGAGACTCCATGGCATGGCCCTGCTCCATGTGCCTCATTCCCGGATGAGCTCTGGGGCACGGAAATCCCGCCCCCAGCCGCAGAGCCATCCGTCCACCGTTCCTAAGTGCTCTACAGTAACGTGTGCAGCCTTGATGCCCTGCTCTCCACCCAGCCTTGCTCTTACTGGGATGGGGCTCTGCACGAGGCCACAGGGAGACCAGCTGACCTCCGGTCACTCTTCCCTTTCAGTACTTCTGGCCTGACACCAGCATCAGGGGATGCCCTCCCTCTGCCTGGAGACTGTATGAGGTCCTGCCAGGGTCACCTGCAGATGCCCACTTCAGACACCGGACGCAAGTTGAGATACCCACAGCATCTGCCCGATTTGGTTACAACCTACACCTCCCACATCCCCAGCTGCAGGCCAGATTGCCCTGAAAGGATATCCCAGGCATTCACTGGCTTGTGGTGCTTACAGAGGATGGTGCTTGCAAAGGATGCAGGGGAGAGGCAGAGGTGGCCAGGGTGGGTGCCCAGGACATGCACTGAGTCCTCTCTGTAGGCACTATCTCCCAGGAACCTCCATGGAGTCTGCCACCCCGACTCCGGATCGTCACACTTCAGGGACAGTCAGTTAGTTATGCCACAGTCTCAGGCCCCTCTCTACACCTGGGAAGGTCAGGGTGGGGTGGAAGCCAAGGGTCGAAGCTGCTAGCGCTGCCCCACCTGGCAGCCAGAGCCCCCGGACTCGCCTCGTTAACGCAAAAGGCGCTTGCCCCTGTCACCCCAGATAGTCCCAGAGATTTCCGAGTGCTCTGACAGGAACTGGCGATGGAGACACGGATGTGCTTCAGAGAGCATTTGGGCAATTAGAAGCTGAGGCCCTGTACTGTGAAATGCCAGAGTTCAAAGACGGCATCGGAGACCATGCACACGTCAAAACGCCTGGCAGAGGACAAGCCGAGCCACCTCCATGCGGGGCTGAGCGCAGGTCCCGGCTCGTGGGCAGTGACCAGTCACTGCAGAAGGGGAATTCGCAGACAGCGGTTAATAAAGGAAAAAATGAAGTGGAACCTGAGCTCTGTGTAAGAGCCTCCAACCAAAGGGCCGGATCTTCTCGAGCTAATTAGAGTTGTGACAAATGTGGGCAGCTCACTCTGCTAACGAGCGAGCGCTGCCGGCCTGTCTGCTCGGAAATCCCACTCGCGCAAAAGTCAGAACCTCACCAGCTCCCGCCAGGTCCACCCTGCTCTGTGGGCTCCAGGCTGGGCGCCAGAGGAGCCCCGCACCCCCGAAGTGTCACTAGGCTCAGGTGAGCCACCCTCCCACCCTCCCACCCACCCCATCCCCCACCCTCCCCAACCTCCCATCCTCCCACCCACCCACCCACCCTCCCCATCCTCCCACCCTCCCCATCCCCCACCCTCCCCATCCTCCCATCCTCCCACCCTCTCACCCTCTCACCCTCCCCATCCTCCCACCCACCCCATCCCCCACCCTCCCCAACCTCCCATCCTCCCACCCTCTCACCCTCTCTGTCCTCCCATCCTCGGGCCATCCTCCCATCCTCCTCCACCCTCCCATCCTCCTTATCCTCCCATCAACCCCATCTTCCCACCCACCCCAAGCTCCCACCCTCCCCAATCCCCATCCTCCCCACCCTCCCTATCCTGCCCCCAACCCATTCTCCCATCCTTCCACCCTCTACCATCCCCCATCCTCCCTATCCCCCCACCCTCCCCATCCTCTTATCCTCCCCATCCTCCCCATCCCCCCATCCTCCCACCCTCCACATCCTCCCACCCTCCACATCCTCCTCATCCTTCCCATCCTCCCCATCCTCCACATCCTCCGCATCCTCCCATCCTCCCCATCCTCCCATCCTCCCCATCCTCCATGTCCTCCCATCCTCCTCATCCTCCCATCCTCCTCATCCTCCCACCCATCCCATCCTCCTCATTATCCCCACCTTCCCATCCTCCCATCCTCCTCACTCTCCCATCCTCCCATCCTCCCATCCTCCTCACTCTCCCATCCTCCTCATCCTCCCATCCTCCCTATTATCCCCACCCTCCCATCTTCCCCATTCTCCCATCCTCCCCACTATCCATCCCCATCCTCCCCATCCTCCCCACTCTCCCATCCTCCCCACCCTCCCGTCCTCTCCACTCTCCCATCCTCCCATCCTTCCCATTATCCCCATCCTCCCCATTCTCTCCATCCTCCCCCTCCTCCCATCCTTCTATCCTCCATCCCCCCTCCTCCCATCCTCCATCCTCCATCCTCCCTCTCCTCTCATCCTCCACCCTCCCCTCCTCCCATCAAGTGGTCTGGAGATGGGGGTGCTGACCTCCGGTTTGGTGGGAGGGTTAACCACGGCCTCTCAGGGCTGGAGACTACTTCGGCCAGGTCCCTTTGTCCAGGAGCGCAGAGCAGGGAGCCCCGGTCCCCAGGACAGCTGGAGGGCAGCACAGGCTCACAGTGCAGGACACGCGTGACAGGTGCTGGGGACACTGGGCTCCCGAGGCAGCAAGCAGCTGCTTTGGGGAGCAGGGGCTGCTTTGGGGGAGTAGGGGTTGCTTTGGGGAGCAGGGGCTGCTTTGGGGAGCAGGGGTTGCTTTGTGGGAGCAGGGGATGCTTTGGGGAGCAGGGGCTGCTTTGGGGAGCAGGGGTTGCTTTGGGGGAGCAGGGGTTGCTTTGGGGGAGCAGGGGATGCTTTGGGGAGCAGGGGCTGCTTTGGGGGAGCAGGGGATGCTTTGGGGAGCAGGGGCTGCTTTGGGGAGCAGGGGTTGCTTTGGGGGAGCAGGGGTTGCTTTGGGGGAGCAGGGGATGCTTTGGGGAGCAGGGGCTGCTTTGGGGGAGCAGGGGCTGCTTTGGGGAGCAGGGGCTGCTTTGGGGGAGCAGGGGCTGCTTTTGGGGGAGAGGTTGCTCAGCAGCGGCAGGGCTTGGTTGGTGCACTGGCCCCCTGCAGCGGTGGCTCTCTGGTGACAAGCTTCACCCTGAGGGTCTGCAGCCTGTGGCCCTGTGTAAGCTGCCATGTCCCAGGCCGTGTGTGTTCATGTGTGCGTGTGTGCAGCTTCTGGGCCTAGCAAATAAGTGCAAGGGCATCAGAGATGAGCTGTTTCAGGGGAAAACTAGAGCAAGGTAGGGGGCCTATGACACATTTGCTTCTCAGGAACCTGGCCAAGGGACGAGGAGATGGCCTGCGCAGAGAGGCCTGGCTGCAGCAGGAGACACAGCGTGGGGAGCCTGGGGGCCCAGCCAGGTGAGCGTGGAAAAGACAAGGTGCTTGGGAGTGAGCCAGAGAGCTGGGATGGCCAGGGTGGGGGTGCTGTTTACCAACCAAGCAAGAGACATCACAGACAGCAGAGAGGGGTATGCCGAGGTCTCAGGGTGGGCCATACCACGCGGGATCGAGCGGGAAATGGAGATCTGGAGCAAATGCTGGAATATTCTCACCAGTCAAGAGAAAGGACAAAAGTGGTGAGGGGGTGGATTTGAATCCTTCACCCCACCCCCGATACCTGGGGCTGCCTATCTTCCCTTCACGTCTCTTTTCTCTTTATGTCATGCTTCTAGCTTTCGTCCAACAACATGGAAACAGAGACCAGAGGGAAGGCAGGCTTTACCCAAACTGCCCCTTGTTCCCAGAATCTCTTTCGTACCCCGTCTTTATTGACAGCACATGATCATCTGGAGGAAAGCTGCTAATGAAACCGCCGTTTCCCTCGGTCATCCTGACTCACGTGTAACCCTTCCCTGAGCTGATCTGATTTTGCTGCCTGTGACTGACACCCAGTTGCTCATGGCTGTTTGTGTGAGAAAGGGCACTCAGCAAAGACTCGGGGGACACAGAGCTGCCTCTTCTCTTCCAGACGGGGAAAGTGCACTCACGGGCTGGCCTGGCTGTACAGAGGCCCTGCGGCCCACAGGCTCAGGAAGTTCTGGCCGCTTCCAAACTTCCATTTGGAGCAACATCACAGGGGCACACCTGGAGACACCCAGCTTCTGAGGGGCTTGCCTCTGCCCGCAGCCAGGGGCTGCTCCCGCCCAGTTGCTCCATCTCCCCGCAGCCCGGGCCCTTCTGAACCCTGGACTGACCTTCCCCACCATGCAGAGGGAGATTCCATTCTGGAGACTCAGCCTCCTCATGGCTGTTGCATTTACAGAAGACAAGACAAAGGTTTAGGGGTAATACAAGGACAGTGTCCATGACAAAGGCACCATGTGAAAGCAGAAGCTCCTGGGGCTGCTGAAATAAGAGCCAGTTAATAGCCAACTTTCTTGCTCCTATACACAGTCCTGCAGAAGGCCAGGACCTGGCCGGAAATGGCCTCAAGAGGTGGGAGGGACTATAAGGACATAGGACTGGGCTGGGAAAGGCAGCCAAAAGCGAGGGGGGGGGGGGGCAGCTGCTGTCATTGCTGCAAGACAGACAGACCAGCACCAGCTCCAAGCATTGCGTCAGCTAGCCAGCCACCAGGCGTGACGTGGATACTGCAGGACACCCTAAATGGCCAGAAAGCCTGCCCCGTCCTTTTAGTGGGCACTGCCCAGAACAAATGCCCTTTGGTGAAATCAAGCAGCAGCAGCAAAGACCGTGTGCAATTAATCTGAGCAGGAAAGGGGCAAGGGGAGGAGGAGCACTTAGGGCACGGCATCGGGCCTTCTGCCTCCTTGAGTACTTACCTGTGTCCTGTGTCCCCGTGCACTAGCTGTGGTTCAGGGATGGCGACCCACCTTGTTTCCTTGGTGAACAATTTTCCAGTAATCTAGCCCCAGGATCAGTTCCAAATTGTATTATGGTGTTTACGTTGAAAGAAAGAAACATCTTTTTTTGTTTCTGTTTTCCCATCTGGGGACAAAGAACTTCATTTCTGAAGCACTTGTGTGTTTTTAAGCCCCTAAGGAATCTGTGGAAAATGCTACTAAGTAAACTTTTTGTTGATAACTTAAAAAAAAATAACTGCTTTGTTAAATGGTACCTCCTTTGTACAACTACTTAAAGATAACGAAAAGAAATGTTAATAAAATTATTGTGATGGGGCAGGGTGGGGGGGTGTTGGAGACAGAGAAGGAGATTTTATTCACTTATCTTGGAGGCAAGAAAAAAATGAAACCTGTTGAATTAAGAAGGAAAGGGGGCTGGGTATGGGTGCTTCATGCTTGTAATCCTACCTGCGCAGGAGGCTGACATCTGAGGACAATGTTTGGAAGCTATCCTTGGGCAGAAAAGTCTACAATATTCCATAGCCAACTAACCAAAAAAAATGCCTGGCTAGAACCATGGCTCAGGTGGTAGAGCACCAGCAGGAACAAGGAAGTTAGACAATACCAAGAGAGACGCTGCGTTCAAGTCCTGTTACTGACATAAAAGAAGAGGAGGAATGAACGTACCACACCAAAGTCCTTGTCTTCTAGGTTAATCAAAATGGGAAAAGGTAGGTATGATTTTAAGGAGAGGGAAAGTCCATTTTTCTTTTATGTAAGGTTAAATGACCTTCAGTCTTCACAACTCTTCGTGCATTTGTGCTGCTTGGTTTCTATGGGAACCTAAAAGAAAATTTTAACATACCTTGAAAGTGTGGGTCTTTGAATGAACGTTTCATCTCACAGGAACCGAGTGCTCCAGGGACAGACAGAGTGCTCCCCACAGGCTTCCCCTCACAGGGATAAAGTGCTCCCCGCAGGGCTGACAGCACCAACTTCCCCAAGTCAACCCTAGACCATGGCTGAGCAATGGCTGACGAGGCCACATCCTGGCCAGGGCACTCAGCCATCTTCTCCTATTGAAGCCAAACATGGGTGTTTGTCTCCTGAAGTCGGCCAGCCGTGCGCTGAAACACCGCCATCCCGCTTCCAGGGGCTGCCAGCGCGGCCCTGTAAATGGTCTCTGCTTTCCGGGTCTCTTTATTTGGTATGATGGGGCAGGAAGAGGCCCTGGAGTTGGGACCGGAGCCTAAAGCTCCAAACTGAATCCAAGAGAGACAGACAGGGTGACAGGGAGAGAGAGAAAAAAGATAAACAGGGAGTGGGGGAGGAAAAGAGGGAGGGGGGCTCAACGATGTAGGAAGCTTCTACTCCTAGGGCCTCATCTTCCGCAGAGACTTCTAATAAGTTTAAATTTGGGTCCCTTTCCTGTGAAAAGAGGAAAAGGAGGAACTTGAACTTGTGAGAAGAAACAAAGGCTTGCACAGCAGCGAGTGGGTGGAAATGGATGCAATTTCATTTGGGGTTTTAAACGTTCCCTGTGCTGGGGAGGGGCGTAGGAAACACAGTCATGACAACAAAAACAGCCCTGCTGGAGAGGAAACACCAGGGGCCACATCGCCCCTCAAAATAGACCTATTTTAAAATAATATGAGAACCAAACAGCAACAGCGAGCTGATGAGTCTAAATGTGAGCACCTGGTTTACTTCTTTTCCTCTACAAGAAACTAAAATAAACTCACTGTAATGAAAATGAAGTGCAAGAAATGATTGCCTCATTAATGGACTGCCTAGCTGATTAGCTGTGCTGGAGCCACAGCGCCAGTTCCCTGGCGATTGATTGACAGGGGGGGGGAATCCTGCTGACCTGAGGCCCATGTGGGCTGGAGGGCGGTGCCCAGGGCCCTGCTCGCTGTGGAGGGCCCCCCCCCACTCAGCTCCCAGCTTTGGGAACCAGGTGACCTCCGCCCCACCAGTCCAGCGAGAGAGACAGAGAGAGAGAGAGAGAGAGAGAGAGAGAGAGAGAGAGAGAGAGAGAGAGAGAGAGAGACTCTGTTAGGTAGATGGGAACAAAATATGGTGCACTTAGCATGTGACATACCATGAGTGGCCCATCCTGACATTTCTTATTCCCATAGTGCCTGGAGCCCCTGCTCAGACACTACTTTCCCATAACCCCGTGCCTTCCTGCACCAACGCTTCTTCCCGTAGTGCCCTGGGAGCCACACCCCCAGAGCAAAGATCCAGACTGGAACACACCGGCTGCCAAGCTATGTGCAAAGCCCAGTGGAAGAGGCAGGGCAGAGCCTGCGCTGTGAGCTCGCCGCTGGGAAGCGCCACTGCTTCCCTTCTGCCTGTTCTCCTGATGACGGGCTTCACCGCTGTCTTTCGTGGTTCTCCTTTACTTTCAAATGAATTGACAGTTTACTTTGAAACATTTGCCTGCCTCTTAATTCTTCAGTGGGTGTAGAGATAATGAACCTGGTCATTTTTCACAACAGAATAACTCTGGCCTATGTGGGGAGGGACTGGGAGAGAGGGAGGGGAGGGAAGACACTCCATGAAAGGAAATGAGCTCATCACCTGACACCAATAACTGCAATTCCTATCCGTGACACCTTTACAATAAAAATAAAGTAAATTTTTAGGAAAGAGTAGTCTTGCCTCAATGCAGCTTAATCCATTTTTTCAGGTTGTCTTTCCATAGTAGGGTTTGGGCTATAATAAAAATGAAATGAAGCCAGGTGTGGTAGTAAATGCCTATAATCCCAGATCATCAGGAGAAAGAGGAAGGAGGATCAAGCCCTAAAGCCAGCCTGGGCTAAAAGCTTGAGACCCTATCTGAAAAAAAAAAGAGAAAAAGAAAGAACTAAAAGCCAAAAGACTAAAGCAGTGCTCAAGTGAAGAAGGTACTCGCTTAGCAAAGAAGATGCCTTGCATTCAACCCTCAGAAGGGATCAAATCAACGAATGTTTAGAAGGAGAAGATTGGCCACGTTTTAAAATTGCCTGAACACAAATGGTGCTGACTGTGGGGCCGCCCAGTGCAGGGCCTGGGTCTGCTTTTGTGACTGATCACTTTCCGTGTGGATGTGTGTGAGCCCCCCTCCTTCCCCTTTCCAGTCATAGGGCACTCACTGAAACAATACAGCCTTCATTGCCATGGGTTCTAAAAGCACCACAGGAGGCGTTTACAAGGGACCCTTTAACATAAATATTTTCAGACTTGCGCAGCGCAGATCTTTGACTGTTTGGACTGAAGTTGATGTGGCAATCTGCACACGACATGCTTTACTGAACACTCGCTTGCAGTATTCCAGGAGCTGGGGATTCTGGCTTGATATGACACCCTCTTCTTGACAATGTGTTGGTTGCGAGGCGTGAAAAATCAGTGCAATTCCCAAAGTGGATTCAGTGTTCACGGCCACCATGCCTCTGAACCCTCATAGAAAACCTAGACAGGTGCTCCCAGCCAAAAACACCAGAGAGAGCATTTCCATGTGAGCCCACTGCTTGTGAATTTGATACATTTTCCTTGTAGGAAAGGTACACATTCTTACTCCATCACCTGGTGCGTGCACGTGTACATGCACGTGTGTGTATGCACGTGTGTGCATACACACACACACACACACACACACACACGCCTATCCACTCAGCCTAAATGGCTAACATCACCTCCAAGTTCCTCGGCTGCTCATCTGCTGGGATGTGGGGCTTGACGTGGGGAGCTTGCTGACCCCAGGGCCTGGGGGAGCAATTCTCTTTCTCTGGGCCTGCGGTGGCTCTGCTGAACATCCCACAGGACAGGAGGACACTGTGAGTGCACAAAGAGAAAGGAGTGCTTCCCCTGGAGCAGAACTGAGGCATGGAGGAGGAAGGGGACGAGGGGCGTGGAGCAGAGTCGGCCTGCAGCGGAGAGGGATGCAGGCAGCCCACAGGGCAGGAGAACAGGCCCTGGCAAAAGAGCCCCAGGCTGGTTGAGAGTGAGCTCTGCCTCCTCCAGGTCATGGCAGAGAAAGCCACGCAGGTGTCCAGCGTCCTGCTGAGGAAGAGGGAGGGGGAGAGCAGGGGGGAAGAAGGTGCCAGGCAGAGGAAACACTAACCATCTCTTTCTCCATCTATTTAGTTTCCAGCTAGAAATGTTTGTTTGGGAATCCCGAGGTACAATGCTAGGTAATGACGCCTGTGGAGTGGGGCCCACTCTGGCAAAGGCAGGGAACATCAAATGACCCCAGACTTTGGTTGTAAGAGTAAACAGTCCTCCTTATGGTAGCGATGTAAATGTACTAGTTAACAAATAAGGAAAGACATAGTCAAATGACTTCCGAGCTGGGGGAAGGGAAGATCTGAGGAAAACGTCACCAAGGTAACCAGTGTCAAGACTCGGGAGACTATACATCGGGCACCAGCAGTATGCACGCCTGTATACTTACTTCTCAGGAGGCTCAGATCTGGGGATTGAAGTTCAAAGCCATCCTGGGCAGAAAATCTGTGAGACTCTTATCTGCAATGAACCAGCAAAAAGTCAGAAGTAGAGCTGTGACTCAAGTGGTGGAGCTCCTGCCTTGAGTGAAAAAGCTAAGGGACAGTGCCCAGGCTCTCAGTTCAAGTCCAAGTACCAGTAAACACACACACACACACACACACACACACACACGCACGCACGCACGCACGCACGCACACACGCACGCACACACACACAAATATGAAGGAAACAGAAGCAACACAAAATTAACTAGAGATAAAGATGTCGCTACAATAAATGTGACTTAATTAAAACTACCTATAAACAGTAGGGATGCTATAATTAGAGAATAAAATGCTCTTCTACATGCTGATTAAAGAATATATGTCAAAAGCCAAATAACAGAAACATTAGTAGCTAAAAAAAATGATGCACTATGTATATGTGTGATAATTCATGGATTAAGAATAAATTGCTATATTAATAACACAATGCTGAGTTCTAAATATTTAGATGAAGGAAATGTCACTTGACATCAAAACTTGTAAGACATAAAAGCTAAAGCAGTCCTGAAAAGAAGTGAATGTATCACTTTTAATGCATTAGAAATAAAACAGGAAAATAAATAAGCTAATCATTCAATATAACAACTTACTAAAGTAAAAGGAGAGCACTTAAGGAGAAGAGAAAAGAAATGATAGGTAAGTGCAGAAATTAACAAGCCCCAAAGACAAATAAAGTGTGGATGACTCACGAAATCAAAGCTGTTTATTTCCAAACAAGCAGATTTTTTAAAAAAAAGACAGCCACTAAGTAGAAAAATGGAAATGTATAAAAAGGACACAAAAATGAGTCGGGAAATGTTGGAAAAGTTTATGACCACAGATAGACCAGATTGATGAAAAATCTCAAGTGTAATGTCAACAGTTTCTTTGTTAAAAAAAATTTTGATAACCTAGAAGAAATTGCATTGTCGGCAAAACAACATTTATAAACAATAATCATTCAAACACTAAGGTCAGGTGATGTTCTTTTCCAAGGAGGATTTTACAAAAGCTTGAAGGAACAGAAAATTATTTCCTTACACAAATTGTTCTAGAGAATAGAGAAAGCAAATAAAACACCTGACTTGCTTGTGACACCGGTATAATTTGCCAGCAGAACTGGACAAGGCCATTATTGAGAAAAGAAAATTGCAGGCCAACCTCATAAAGAACACAGATGCGAAATTGATAGACACAATATTTGAAAAACCCTATCTCACAATGCGGTAGACACTGCTCGTCCTAGTCAAACGTGTTTATTTATTTATCCTGGAAGTGGGACGACGCGAAGGCCTCTGTGGAGGGAAGTCCCGGGGCCTTCGTCTGCTCCTCCATCCAGCAAAACTCAGCTCTCAGTGCCAATGTCCTCTGTGAGGAAATCCACAGCAGAAGAGAAAGGGCATCCTTTATTTGATAAGGAGGAGGAAGGAGGCAGAGGAAGGGCAAGAGAGGAGGAAATGGGAGGCAGAAGAAAGACAAGGAAAAGGGAGGAAGGGGATAGGGAATGGAAGGAGGAAAGAAGACTGGACACAGAAGAAGAAAAGAAAGGAAGAGGAGAAGGAACCACAAACCACAGATGGATTTCTTTCATGGTAAAGCTTTGGAGCCATGAAATACATTGGTCTCTGGGACTTCTCAAAATCTCACTTCCATCACTCACACCTTCCTCTGAAGTGTTTCCAGAGCAACATACAAGACACCGAACAGAATCCAAGGATCGAGAGGACAGAAATAAGAACTGCCATGCAGGTTTGCAAACAAATGGACCGCCTGCAGCGAAATCCCAAGGGATTCTACCAAATACCCATTAAAACTAATATGTGACAGTATTTGCTCCATTCAAAATCAATACCAAAAGAAAGCAGCTCTGTATGTTTTTTTTAAAGCCCATCTAAAAAAAGTGTCAAAGAAAAAAATTTCCAATTCACAAACACTACTATAGACTGGGAAATAAATGTCAGAAACAGTGATCTAGAAATGCCAGTTAGAAAATACCTCTGTGGAAAACAAAGGAAGGTCTGGCTGAACACAGTGCTCGGATTAACAATCACTGGAAGAGTGGGCCACAGATGGACCTGTACAGACAGACAGACAGACAGACAGGTGCTGCCTGAGTCACACTGTCACCCTGTCACCCTGAGGCTACAGAGGGAAGGACTGGCATGTGGGAGTAGAGCATTAAGGTAAGAGAAGAGCAAGGGTGAGGTCCAGGGTGGAGAGACTGTGGGAAGGGTATCCCCATCTGCAGAGAATGTCCATTAACTGAAGAGCAGAGCAGCAGAGTTTGGCCCTCAAGTCATTGGCTGCTGCCAGTGCCTAGGGCTTCACTCTCACGCCACAGAGCCAAGTCATTTCTGATACTTAGAAAAATTTATAACACGGATAGATGGGTGGGTGGATGAATGGTTGGATAGATAGGTGGTTGGATGGTAAATGGGTAAATGGATGGATGGATGGATGAATGGCTGGCTGAGTGAATGGACGGATGAACGGGCTGATAGGTGGATGGATGAATACATGAATGGATGAATGGGTGAATGGGTAGGTGGATGGATTTGTGGACAGATGAAATGGATGAATGGGTAGGGGGTGATGGATGGGTGAGTGAATAATGGATGATGGATGGGTGGATGGATGGGCAGATGGATGAATGGAAAAATGGACGAATGGGTGGATGGATGGATGGATGGATGGATGGATGAGCAAAGGGGTGAATAGATCCATGGATGGATGGATGACAGATATAGATGGGTGGATGGAGACTGATGAGTGTGAAGATAGATGGGTGGATGGATAGATCAATGGATGGATGGATAAGTGGATGGGTGAAGAGATGAATGAATGGCGGATGGATGAATAGATGGATTGGTGGGTGGATGGATGGATGGAAGGACAGAGGGGTGGGTGAATGACTAGATGAATGGAGGGTGGGTAGGTCAATAGATCAATGGATGGGTGGGTGTACAGATGGATAGATGGGCGAATGGATGTACATGAAGATGGATGAATGAATGGATAAACAATGAATGAGTGGGTGGATGATGGCTGATAGATGGGTAGATGGATGTATGGGTGGACAGATGAGTGGATGGAAGATAGATGGGTGGATGGATGGATAGATGGAAAGATGGATGGGTGGATGGCTTGATGGATCGATAAATGAATGGATGCGAAGGGATGGATGGATGGATAGATGAAGACAGCCTCCGTCCCAAGAGAAACAGGAATTGCCTTGGCTCTGACATTCTGCTCCGCACGGGCCCCTACCCAGGGGATAGTGCCTACCAACATGGAGGGTAAACCCTCCTTACTTAGTCCCCTCAGTCACCAACTTCCTCCGGGCACACTGGCGCAGTCACAGGAAGGAACGCGTTATCACTTTCTAGGTGCTATTTTGTTCTGTCACCAGATGCCTGTAGGCAGCCCACACACAGCCTACCGGAGATCCCCAGCTCTGCTCCCAGCCCCTTCTTGGCCCATCCACCCTCAAACGCTGGAAGTGCCTTCAAGTCCTGCCTCCCAGCAGCCTTCTCTGTCGTGAGCAGCACTTCCCTCTTCACCCACCCATGGACCCCAGCTTCAACCCCGGGTGATGGCTGGAGAAAAACCCGAATGTCTGCTGCTGCTACGCCTGCTCCCCCACCCCACCTCGCACCAGGGCGAGCATAAGGACGGCTGGAGAAGCCACCGTGCACAGGGGAGCTAGACTGGACGGGAGACAGGTAATTTTTGGACAGAAGCTGCTGCTTTCTCTTTCTCTGCCTCCATCCTCTCTGTTCAATCCACAAAACTGCATGTGCCTCTGCCCAGAACTGCAGAAGAGCTGCAGAAATGTCATTCACCCTTCACAAACCTGGAGCCAGCGCTGGCAGGGCCTCACAAGGCACACTCCCCAGGTGACTCCCTGGGTCCTGCCCGCCAGGTGGAGCGGCTTCACCCTACCCCGAACACACGGCAGGGCCTGGTCCTGAGAGGGCCAACAGCCCTGGGCTGTCCTGCTGACCACAGTCTGACCACCCTCGTCCCCATTTGAATATTCTTCTTTGTTAATGAGGGTTATTTGTTTAAAGGCAAAGAATCTCATCAGATCATCAGAGGCAGCAATATCTTGGGTCTTTATGGCTCTTTGGGGATACAATTTGTGTGTCATTTTGCTTTTTTATTGCTTTTTATTGGCTGTGGGACTGTTGGAGAGAAAATGAGGACTATTTGTCATGCACGGAAGAAGCCTGCCACAGCATGCAGAAAAGCTGTCTTCCTGGCGGGGAAGGATGGCCGGGGTGGGGAGGGAGGCGTCCTCTCCACTCCAGCCGACACCTGCCACTCATCAGCCATCACGTGTCCACCTGGCCACACACTGGGGAGGAGCTAGGAAAGTTCACACAGCACGTGGACCAACTCTCTGAGTCTGGGTTAGAGGAAGACGCCGCTGGTCACCCAGAGACTCTCCACTGGAGATGGGGAATCTGACAGGAGAGATAGCTCAGAGCAGCTAGGCTCAGGCTGGACCCCCAGGATCGGGGCGTCTACCGAGAAAGTGGGGTGGACAGGACTGATCAACAGCGTGCCTTGGGCTTTCTGAATCTCTTCCCTTTAACCCCCAGGCTGTCAGTAGCCACAGGATGCATTCCCTGTCCCCCTCACCCCTGCCACAGGGAGGGCTACACAGTCCTCTGATCCTGGCTGACCCTTGGGCCATGCAGCAGATGCCCCCATCGACCTAATGCCCCTGACCCTGCCCATCCTACTTCCTTTCCACAGGTTCAAGTGTCCCCCTACAATGGCCGAGAGAACAGAATGAAGTGAAGGAAAGATGGAGGAGGGAGGGAGGGAGGGAGGGAGGGAGGGAGGGAGGGAGGGAGGGAGGCTGACCTGGCCTCTAAATAACAGCAGCTCCTCTAATTTTGACTGAGATGTTAATGTGATTGCAGGGATTTATTTAAGTCATAAAATGACAAATAATTGACTGTACTGACTCTTTGCTCTTCCCTGAAGTCTCCCCGCAGGCCACTTTGGGGTCCCCAGGCCTCAGAAGTTATTAATCCGTGCTGCCTGTTCCTCAGTATGAGAGCCGGAGCTGGGGTGGCCTACAACGCCCTACATACTTAATAAACGTGATGGCTTCTGTGTCTCAATCAACGACACCCAGGAAGGCGGGCTTGGAGGGATGGGGAAACAGGACACACAAAAGCAGCTGTGCAGAAAGTTTGATTTTTAACCCTGGAATGGAGAGAGGTGAAGGATGCCCAGGCAGGACCCCAGGCTGTAGGCCCAGCAAAGGATCTGAGGCTGAGTCTCTCAGAAGTTGTGGCTCCTTCTCATGCATGGCTGATTTGAAAGCAGATTCCACTGCGCCCCACAAAGTACCTCCCACGGCCAGTGTGCAAAGAAGGGATTCGGTTGTCACAGCTCAGTGACAGGAACTCCACCGTCCCACAGGACATTTGGCAACTAGTGAAGAAGCTTTGGTGGTGGAAGGAAATTGATTGGAACATGAGAATCCCAGGCTGGGCAATGCACAGAGGTGTTCAGTGGTATTGGCAGGAAGAGGGGCTGGCCCTAGGCCCTCAGAATATAGCTGAGGGTTTGCTGGGAATGAAGAAGAGTGAAGCATGTTAGCACTGGGCCCCCAACCCCCCCCACAGTAAGTGTGCTCAGCTCCCCAGAAGACTCCTGACAAAAATGCTATGCAGTCCTTTCCGAAACTAGAGGAGGATGGAGACTGGAGGGATGTGGCAGAGTGGGTGGAAACCTTATCTCATCTGTTCTACCCTCCAGTGTGGGTCCACTTGGGGTCTGGATCACATGTAAAGGCATGTGTCCACACTTACAGAGAGCCCACTGGGAAAAGAAAGCCCTGGGCCCTGCCTGGCCCTCATCTCTCATGAGGACAGAGGCATTGAAGAATGCTTGCAGAGAGCACAGGGCCAGGGTTTCTCCCTCGGTTAACAACCAAGTCAGAGGCAAAGGCCCGCCACCATCACGTGACCAACCCTATCATCTGCATCCTCACCACCATCAGCATCACCGCCATCACCAGCCATGCTGGCTCATCACCAGTAATCCGTCTGCACTGTCTAGGTTCCTGCTGGGTATTTCACACACACCACATCATCTCATAGAACTCCCCCAAGTCTCAATAATATCTTCCTCTCCCTCTCCCCCTCTCCTTCCCTCCCCCTCTCTCTCTTTCTCTCTCTCCTCCCATCATTATTATCCATGTTTTACCCGTCTTCTGAGAGATTGATTCCATGTCTCCACGTTGAAGCTCCAGAATTTGGCAGGCTCTGTCTACACCAACTGAAGCTCCTAATTAGCTTTGCTGTCCCTTCCTCAGTTTCCCTCCTGTAAGACGGGAAGGTGATGATGGTGACAGCATTCACTTCTCAGAGCTGTGAGGAGAGGATGACAGGACCTGGTCCTTGGGAAGCAGTTCTCATGGCGCCTGGCCTGCGGTGAACACTCAATCATGTCAACGATCCCGTCTGCTAACTTAAGCAAACGGGGCAGTTGAGGCTGGTCCACGCCAACGTCTCACTCCAGATCCTGTGGCTCCTGACAACATCCTAGAAATAGCAAAAGCCCTCAATTAAGTTCTTATTGTTTTACAGCTTTGACCTTTCAGTCATCTCTAGCTTTCCTCTCTGAGCAGCCTTCACTGCAGAGGAAAAGTAAGCCTTCTAGAAATTACCACATTCCTCAGATATAAACTCCATCCTCCCTCCCTCACCTCTCACAGACAGCATTTGACTCTCTCTTCCATCACCCACTGACCTCCTGTGCCTGCTGTTAACCCGCTGCTCTCAGAGACCAATGCCCGGGAGCAGAGACAAGGAGACTGTGATATACCGATGACATTTGCTCCTCTGTGAATTAGCTTGTCTGCAAGACTGGGACAATTACTCTGGGGGAAAGAAAAGTTACCTAAAGTTCATTTTTGATTACAGTGTAGAAACCAATATGGTTAGAAGTTTTCAGCAGCTGAGGGTAAGAGGAGAGAGCCTTTAACCCTACACAACAGAGAATGCCCCAGCCCAGGAAGAGGAGAGAGCGCAGCCATTCCTAAGTTCTAAACTGCATTCTGTCTCCTGTGAGATTTCACAGCCATGACACTGAGGTGGGAGGGTCCCTGAGTCCCAGGGTAGCCAGGCAGTCCCTCCATCCATTCTCATTCATCGTGTTCCTCCAGGTAACAGATCCTTGAATAGTACCCAGCAAGACAGGCAAGTCCCTGGGCAAGTTCATTTTCCCTGGGCAAGGCTCAGAGGAAGGTGGCTCTGGAAGCCACCTACCTGAAGAATAGCCATCCTCCCTTGACCCCAGATGGAAGGAGGAATTTGATGTCCAAAGAGCTGCAGAGGCATGCAGGTTCTGCCCTGCCCTACTCCCAGGCCCGCCTCTTTCCAGCCAAGGACATTGGCTGGAAATGAGAACGTTCTTTGCCTCCACTCTACCTCCGCCACTTCCACCCCCGGGACCCATAGGTGCAGGTCAGCCTTCTGAGCTTTCTTTCCCGTCTTTAAGACCTGCCTCAGCTGGCACACCCATGTACCTCTCTTGGACTTTTCTAGTGACCCAACTAGCCTATGGTTTTGTCTTCAATTCTTCTCCAACATGGCAAAGCCAGAGAGGCTTTTCAGGAAGTAAAATCTGAATGGGACAGACTGGGGTGCAGAGCCACCAGCCATACATCCCTGAGCACGTCAAGCTGGGCCATCTGGACTCCCACGAGGCCTCTGAGCTCCTATGCGGCCGTGCCACGCTCACTTGCACCTGGGGCAGCTGGAGTCCTGCTGGGCTCCCCTCATATCTGACATGCGCATTTGCTGGCCAGCAGCCTGGAGATGGTGACAGGTTCCCAAGGGAAACCATGGAAACTCTGACAGTGTCTATGAAGCTGACCCTCCCAGGCTGCCCAGGCCATGGCTGTAGGCCACAGACCACAGGCCACAACCCAGTCACGCCTCCTTAGTATCGCCACAGCTCTCCCTGGTGGAAGACTGTTCCAGAACTTGACCTACAGGAGTCAAACTCAACTCCTGGACACAGCACATCGGCATCAACAGGCAAAGGAGCACCAGGCTTTGGCTACGCGTCAAACCCTGTGGATTAATCCACAGCATCTGCCTTTCTCCAAGCCATCTGTGAAACAGGCTACAAGGCTGGCTGCTTCCCCAGCCTCAGGAGAGCTGCTTCCATGGAGAGACTTGTCCTGGGCTGCCAGATTGTCACCTGACAAAATTCCACACACTAGAAAGAAATACACACTTGCTTGGCGGGGAGGGTGGGGGGATGTGGGGTGGCTCCCAAGCTCAGAAAAAGATGAGAGATGTCCCCAGGACATCCCAGGCAGACCCTAGCACCCAACTGGAAGCCCAGAGGCTCTATGAGGACCACAGCACACCCAGGGAGATGTGACCCAGAGACACACAGTCGCTGGGCACCTCTTACCTGTCAAGGGCAGATTCTCGAGGTGTCACGCCATCGGCTCCACTGTGGGTCCTCCTCAGCTGTTGGCTACTCTCCACCCTCTCACTGTTGAGGTTTCCTAAAAGCAGGCCTGTGCCCATCTGCTGGGCCTTTTCCTGCTCCTGTGAGCAGGGACAGCTCCCGAGAGGGACAGGGTTGGCCCTCACTGGTCCTGTGGGTAGGTAGGTAGCCTACACCCACTGGGAGCTCATAGAGTTCTGCCGAGAAACTCAGTGAGAGCTGGGCATGGTGGCTCACACCTGTAATCCTAGCTACTCAGGAGGCTGAGGTCTGAGGATCAAGGTTCAAAGCCAGCCTGGGCACAAAAGGACCTGAGACTCTTATCCCCAATTATCCTCTAGAAAATGGAAAGTGGGGCTTGGCTCAAGGGTAGGGTGGTAGCCTTGAGCTGAAGAGCTCAGGGACAGCTCCCGGACCCAGAGTTCAAGCTCCATGACCTACGAAAGAAAGAAAGAAAGAAAGAAAGAAAGAAAGAAAGAAAGAAAGAAAGAAAGAAAGAAAGAAAGAAAGAAAGAGAGAGAGCCCTGCTTGTCTACCACTGACCTGGATGGAAAAAATGAGAGGCAGGACAGGAGGTCATCATGGTGCCCAGGCTTCTGAGTAGCCAGTCCTCCCTGTGCTCCTTTCCCACACCCAAAGTCTCCCATTCCCATGGGCCTATGGGGTCTCCTTGAAGACTGTCCACTACCCAGGCCACCACAGGACTCTGGCATCCCCTGCCTATCCTATAGGGAGTGCTCCAGGAACTTTCCCCTAGAAAGCCCAACAGGGCCAGGGGCAACTGGAAGGGGTATGATTCCTTGACCATCTAGAGATCAGGACAGACAAGGTAATAGAGTCAGAGGGAAACCAAGAGACCGGCCTTCCCTGGGTAGGTCCAAGAAGCCCTGCCATCTTCCAGCAGTCCCCGAGACAGTCCTGACCCAGCTGTGGTCCTGGGCAGCCTGCCAAGCCTAGTCCATTCTGAGGCCACATGCCATCCTCTAGATGCCACAGAGCGGTGCCCAGGCCAGCTGGGTGCTGTCTTACAACCCTGCTATCTCCCAGGCTACACCCAGCCATTGGTAAGTGTTACTGCTTATGCTCACTTAGGCCTGGCTATATGGTCGACATCTTAACCGGCTCATGCTGCCTCATGGGGGAGATAAAGATGGATGTGCCAGTTGACCCCAGGTAGGATATTTACATCAACTCCAGTGCTCTTCCCTGAGCATGGATAGGGAGCCAAATTAAATGTTTGGGAATGAATATGAAGGATGTTTAGTTGGAAGAAGCAACTGTGGAGGAGAGAATGTCAGGGCCCCAGGTCCACATGTGGGAAGCAGAGCAGGGCACCAGGGAAGACCTCACCCATGCCGGGGCCACTGCCCTTTGTAAGCAAGAGGTCTGCGCTCAACTCCCTAGCATGGCTTGGGCCTCAGAGCCACACGGCAGTGCAGGGAGATGTCCTCCTGTTAAAGTACATCATAGACCCACAGTTGTGCCAGCCCTCGTGTCCCATGCTTTGGGGTGAGCTGGAGGGGCTATCTCCCTGTCACCTCCACCATGACCCTGAACATCCTCTGTCTTCGAGCTATGGAGAGTCAACATCTCCCCAGCCCCCGCCTTGTGGAGCTCTGGATGAATTGGAAGAGAGAGCCTGGGTTCTGCATGCAGAACGAGGCCTTCATCGGCTTCCAGGAGCTTTCCACAAGCACCCAGAGATGTCAGGCACCACGGCACTGGCCCGGGAGGCTGAGCAAAATCAATCCTGACTCAAAGGGCAGGCTTTGCCCGGATTAGTCCCAATTTCCTTCTCCACTGAACGGTGCCCGAGGCGCTCACGCTTTCTCAAAATCAGGGGAGAGATGACTGCTCCCGAAGTGATCACAGGGCAGCGGCCGAGGTGTCGAGCCCATGTCCCCAGGGAGTGGGACCAGCTGCCCCTCAGAGCGGGAAGAGAATCTGCATTTCCACATGCCATGGGCCAGGGCTGCCCCGCTCCGTCCTTAAATGTCACTGGGGCTGAGAAGGGGGGCAGAAATGACTAGAGAATGACAACCCAGCATGGGCACTCAGCCACCTCCACTCAGATCTGCCCCGGCAGGTGAAGTCAGGATGGCTGGTGTGTCAGATGACCGACACCCCTCACCCCTTTCCGTGGCCCTCTCTCCACTCCACCCACTGTGCCTGAAGCCTGCATCTCTAATTGTCACCCCTGTGGGTGGCAATAACGCTATCACTGGCTAGAGCAGCACAGAGCCCCCTGAACGGTCACAAGACCCTTCAATGTCCTGGGTCACAAGACCCCGCAGTGTCCTGGGTTGCCATAACAAATTCCCATAAACGTGCAGCTTTTACAGCCAGATTTATTCACAGGTTTATTCTCTCTCATGGTTTGGAGTCTGAAGTCTGAAATCAAGGTGACAACCAGGCCACATTCCCGCCAAAGGCCACCGAGAATAGCCTCTGGAAACTTCCAGCTCCTGGTAGCTCCTGGAACAGCCTCATCTCTGTCCTGGCTTCCACTCAGCCTTTCTCCCCCTGCCACTCTGGATCTTCAACTCCTCTCTCTCACAAGACACCAGCCAGTGGCTCTAGGACTCACGTGTGTCACCCAGGCCCCGCTTCATCCCCAGACAATTAGCTCCATGGCACTACAGAGGATCTTTAAGTGAAGTCCACGTGCAGGGCCCTGGGGTTAGGCCAATGCTGGCCCCCTTTAACAGCACACATGGTGTGACACATGCCGGCCGGGCTCTCCCGAGGGTGCAGAGCTCGGGGAGGAGGCTCAGAGAAGGGTGTTGGCCCTCAGTGTAGCCAGAACCACCTTCAACAGATGTAGCAAAACCACCAGGGGCACCAGCTCCGGTGGAGAGAGGAAGACAGGGGCCCGGCCAGAGCTGCAGCCTCGGGCTCACCCCAGAACCTTCTGACCCGAGACCTGGGGGAGTCGTTTCTTGATGGCTCCTTGTTTGTTTTTCCCTTTTCATTTTTAGTGGTACGGGAGTTAAAAACTAAGGCTCCCACTTGTCTGCTTTTGCTGATTAATTAGAGATGGAGTCTCCCAGACTCTTCTTCCCCGGGCTGGCTTCAGCTCTGATCCTCTAGGTCTCTACCTCTTGAGTAGCCAGGGCTGCAAGCGTGAGCTCAGCCATGGGCTTCTTGGGTCCTTTTGAGGAGACATGACACGCAGCCCAGAGAGTGAAGCAGAACCTTAGCCCAGTGGCCACACAACCTCCAGAGAGGAACTCCTCCCCCAGGACCTGGGCTCTGAAGGTGGGGATCCATAATTACTTGAAATTGTATGTCCCCAAAGCCAGCATCCTGAGGAGCCAGGCTGAGTGTCAGCGGTTAATCCAATCGCAGGGAAGGGCCACAAGAACAGAGCTGCGATTCAGCCAGGGGGCAGGCAGCCTCTAGAGCCCCACTGCCGCAGGCCCTCAGCCTCGGCCCCTGATCTTGTCTCACAAGATCTGAGTCCCTGCACAGTGCTGAAAGAGTGGCCAAGGGCAGAAACAGAGAACTCCCCCTGTCCAGCCTTCATCACACAGCTCTAATTCACCCTTGCACCAGAGTGGACACAGCAGAGAGGCAGCAGGGACCAAACTCCTTCAACTCCAGCCAACACAGGAATCTTTAACACGCCATTTCTCACTCCTCGGGGCCTGGGAATCCACACTTTTCACCTCTTCAGGGGTGGCAGTGATGCAGGACTCCAGAGCCAGACGGGGCGGTGGGCTCTGTGGCTTGTCTGGGGCTGAGGAGTTTGGGGTTTGTTCTATGGACCCTGGAATCCAGCAGCCATTCCAGAAGAGGTCAGGCCAGCTTGTCCCTCCTGCTGGGTGATGGGGGGGGGGCATTAGAGTGATCCCAGAAAGACATGTCTTTTTTTTCCTTTTCTACTTTTTCTTCTTGGTAATACTGAGCTATTTTTTTTTTTTTGCCAGTCCTGGGCTTGAGCTCAGGGCCTGAGCACTGTCCTTGGACTTTTCTCAAGGCTAGAGCTCTACCACTTGAGCCTCAGCACCCACTTCCAGCTTTTTTCTATGTATGTGGTACCGAGGAATTGAACCCGGGTCTTTGTGCATGCTAGGCAAGCACTCTACGACTAGGCCAAACTCCAGGCCCCAATACTGAGCTATTTTTGAATTCAGAGATTTAATCTCTCTAGGCTGGTGCTCTACTATTTGAGCCATTTTGTTTTGTTTTATTGGATACAGTCTAGTATGCTTTTGTCTCTGGTCAACCCTGAAGCAATTCCCTCCTTACTTATCCCCCCCACTGGACAGCTCGGACTTCAAGCATGAACCATTCTGCCCAAGTCTTTGTGTCGAGGTGGAATCTTGGTGACTTTTGCCCAGGCTGTTCTCAAACCCCAGTCCTCCTTTTCCACCTTCTGAGTGGCTGGGGTCACAGCATGAACAAGGGCCTTGACTAATTACACAAGACCACTTCAACCATAACCACAGGCTCCTGGGACCCAGCAAGCCCCCATTCCATTAGTAATGCCGCCTAAGAGCTGCCACCCAGCCCTTCCCTGCTCCCCCGCCTGAGATCTTCCCTTACCCTTCCTTTCCACACACTGAGATCTAATCTCATCCTCACCATGGCCTAGAATGCTACATTTGGTTGCCAAGTGATTTTGTTCAATCAGAGCCATGTTTCACATGGGCTTCACCAGGTGAGTGGGGAATCCTGTGTCCCTGGAATGCTGCCTGCTCTCCAGTATGGCCTGATCTCAACTGCCTGTGCACAACTGGTTTCCAGGTATGTCCCTTTCTGGGAGTCTGTAGGACTTGTGACACATAGAAATTAGAGTTATGCAAGTGTTTGGTCATTATTTTTTAAATAACTCTCTACCAGCTGGGCACTGGTGGCACACAGCTGAAATCCTAGCTACTTTCTCCTCAAGAGACTGAGATCTGAGGACTGTGGTTCAAAGCCAGCTTAGACATAAAAGTCTATGAAATGCTTATCCCCAATTAACTGCTAAAGTGGAAGTGGAGGTATGGTTCAAGTTGTACAACACTAGCCTTGAGCCAGAATGAAAGAGAAAAAAAAAAATCCCAGGGCCTGATTTCCAGCCCTAGATCTAGCACAAATCACAATAACAACAATAATAACAATCATGATAGTATTTTTATGCAGAGCTGGCCCTTTGCTTGTGGTAGGATCAGTAAAAGTTATCCTAAGTAAAAATTACTGAAGCATATTTGAGACCCCAAACTTGGTACTCCATACATAAAATGGAAACAAAACATTGGGTGTGATGGCACCTGCCTGCGGTCACAGCTTCGCAGGAGACGGAGGCAAGTGGCTTATAGCCAGGTGGTCAACACAATGAGAACCCCAGCTCAAAAGAACACTTCTTAATACACAGGAGAGCTCAGCTCGCCTGTCTCCAGAACACCTGCACCAGGCCAGCCAGGAAGAACTGTCCAAAGCCATCGGGGACAAAGTTTGGTTCATAATGAAGTGTTAGAGGCCCGCCGCCATCTCTGAGTGCTGTGCAGACTGGACACTTGGGCTGGCACATGGGCACGCACCCACCGCACCCATGGAGAAGCCAAAACCCCACAGTTAAGCCACCCAAAGATAGTGACCATCTGTGTTGCAGACTGATTCTGTGACTTGCTTTGGCTTTTCTTCTTTCCTTTTGGTCATACAATGGCCATACATGGGTCTCACAATGGTTAAGTAAGTGCCCTCACTCTTGAGCCATTTTCCCAGTCCTTTAAAACAACAACAACTTTAGTTATTATTCAGGTAAAGTTTCAAACTCACCGTGGACAGGAATCCAGGCACCACAATGTAAGCTCTGCAGGTGAAGATGAGAGAAAGGGGCTTTCCAGCCTCGGTTTCTCCAACTACTCCCCTGCACAGCATTCCCTGCAGCTTTCACAGACAGACACGTGATGTAACCCCACTCTGCATGTTCTGAAAGGTCTGGCGTGTGTGTTTGATTTGTCGTTATTGTTGCTGTTTTCATTCTCTAGAATGAGGACCACGCACGCCCCGGGCACCGTGCTGTCTCTCGTGTGGAGATTCAATATGATCTACCCATAAAAGCCAGTAACAAGAGCCCCACCTAATTTCACTTGGCAGACACGCTGTGTGGCTGGGGAGCTGGGAACAATGCTTGCCTGTGGGAGCCAGCGGGGTGCTGGCAGCCCCTGGGCTAGGAGCAGGGGCTTGCTCTTTTGTTTGGGAAGCTCCCCGGTTTTTCCAAAGGAGGCCATTCCTGTCCTGTACAACCCGGGAGCACAGAGAGGGGCTCTCCCTGGGGAGCGGGACACAGCCCGGCCAGCAGCCAACCAGGCCGCCCAGTTCCATGTGAACAACAGCAAACACACACCTGCACATGCGTACTACCAACCCACGCACCCGTGTGCACGCCCACACACGCACACACCTCTGTAAACACCAGCAGTCCTCTCATGCAGTAGTGATCAGCGCTTCATCCCTGGAGCCTGGCTTCAGGAAGCCCTTGAGTAAACCTGAAAGAGGCCAACATGGCTATGTGTTGAGGCTTTCTGCAATGGAGAGACATTTTCCCCCTGGTCTCTCGGGCAGAATCTAAACAGAGGGCTGTGCGTAAGTGGGTGTGCTGTGGACACTTAAGTGGGCACGTCCCATTTTGAAGTACTAGGGATACTGGAAAACACGCAGCAGACCATGGCTGTGGGAAGAGCTGGCTCTTCCACCCGCAGTCTGGCAGCCAGCCCTTCGCAGCCTGGCTCCGAGGAGGACGGCTGGGCCTGAGCAATGGCGACCCTGCTCCATGTACCCAAGAGCTGGACAGCCCCCTGCACACCATGATTGCAGCCTGGCACACCGGAGCCATAGGCGAAGGCCGCTGGCACCCCTCAGAGCCCCAGTGGAGGCCATTACAACAGCCTTTCAAAGTAAATAGCACAGCTCCGAGCCTCCCTGTCCTCCCCCCACGGCCTCCCACAGCTCCCAGCTCCTCTGGACACAGCATCTGCCTGTGCCGGCAGGCAGCTCCTGGAGGCCCCGACAGTGGGGCCAGTGTCCCCCACTGGGGGACCTTTGGGGGCTGCCTGTCTGTGCCTGCTGCTGACAGGCTACAGAGGCCCCTCCACTACTGGGTTGGAAACGGCCTGAAACTTCAGGTGGGCCCGGAGCCTCACACGGTGCCCACGGCAGGAAGTGGACGTTTGCAGATGTGATGAGTCAGGATGGGATGGCAGCATGGATAAAGACCGTGCCAAGGAGCGGCAGAGATTCAGGAAGATTCAGACAGACATGCTGGCAGCCACAGGGAACCATGGCGGGAGCAGAGTGGCCTCGTGCAGAGGCAAACCTGACGCGGGAGCCTAGGGGAGGCCCGGGGAGGCCTGCAGCCTCAGGGTGGGCTTAAAATGAGAAGCTATTGACACAGCCCAAAATCATGACAAGAGCTGACTTCCTTGTGTACTCAACTGTGCGGTCCAAGGTCACTGACCCCACAGTCAGGGTCACTGACTCCACAGTCGTCCCCAACAGCTACCTAGCTCTCTCCTCCCCCACCCCGTATTCTTACTCTCTCTTCTCTCTCCCTCTCTCTCTCCCTCTCTCTCTCCCTCTCTCTCTCCCTCTCTCTCTCCCTCTCTCTCTCTCTCTCTCTCTCTTTCTCTCTCTCTTCTCTCTCTCTTTCCCTCCCTTCTTCCCTCTCATCTTTTCCTCGTCTCTTTCTTTTTTCCTTTCTCCCTCTTTCTGTCTCCTCTTCGATCTCTCCCTCTATTTCTCTCCCTTTCCCTTTCTTTTGTATCTTTCTCTCCTGCCCATCTTCTTCTCACTCTTCATCTCTATCCTTCTCTTTCCCCCCTCCTCTCCTCCTCCTCCTCCTCCTTCTCCTTCCTCCTCCTCCTCTTCTCCTCTTTTCCTCTCTTTATCTCTTGTCTTCCTATCTCCCTCTTTCCTTTTTTACCTCACTCTTCCTCCCCTTCTCTCTCTCTCTTCCTCTCTATACCCTCTGTTCCCCTCTCCCCCTCCCCCATGTTCCCTCTCCAGGTCTCCCTGCCATTTTCTCCTCTTTCCCCTCCTCTTCCTCCCCTCCTTCTCTCTCCCCTTTCCCCCCCTACTTTCATATAATACCCTTATGAAAAGTACCTTTAAGTGTGCTGTTTAGATTTAAATATCACGGCTTATCATAGCAACTCCTTGGGACCTTGTTTTTTAATAAACTGTCTTCAAGTAGTTATATGAAGGAGTTGCCATGTAACAAAGCAATGAGCCCAATGCATCTTGATGAGCACTCTTATCCATCCCTCCCCTGCCCACTCCCTTGTTCTTCTTCAATTTGTAGGATATACATTGGATTCCTGACTGTATTTTCTCCCCCTTCTCCTATTCAGCCACCACTTTCCCTTTGACCCCACTCCACCCATTTCAAGTACCTGTTTCCTTGGGTTTATTTCATTGAACTTTAACTTTGCCTTTCTAAAGAATTACACCTTTTGAATTATCCCTTGATTAGACCATATTCCAGTTAATTCATTTGTTATACTTTCATACCAACCAATGTATTTACTTATAAGTCCATAAGATAATTCTAGCTTCCATGCATGAGGAAAAATATGCAACCTTTGTCCCTCTTGGCCTGACTGCCTTCATTTAATGAAAACTTTTCCAGGTCTTTCCATTTCTTTACAAGTAATACAATATGATTCTTTGCAGTGGATGAAAAAGACCATTGAGACCATTGTGAGTATGTCCTACATTTTTAATCCATTCATCCACTGAGGAGCACCTAGGCTGAGTCCATGCCTTGGCTGTGGTGAATGCTTCTGCAATGCACATGGCTGTGCTGGTGGCTTTACTGTATCCTGCTTTGTAATATTTTGAATAAATGCCCAGGAATGGAATTACTGGATCTTAGAGTAGTTCTATGCTTTGTTGTTGTTTTTTTTTTTTTAAAAAAAAAACAAACTCCATACTGCTTTCCAGAATGATTGAACAAGTCTAACCACCAACAGTATATTAGGGTGCTTTGATTGTCATAGTCTCACCAGCCTCTGGTATTGTTTGTTTTCTTGATAATAGCTGCACTGGAGTGAGGTGGGATTTAGAAGTGGGAAGACCTTCTAGGCTCTTGGATAGACAGAATTAATGTCACAAAAATTGCAGTGCTACCCAAATCAATCTAAAAATTCAATGCAATACCCAGCGAAATCCCAACATCATTCTTCAGCAAAAGAGGAAAGAATCTAAAAAATGAATATGGAACCACAAACTGCAAACGTAATCCTTAGCAGAAAAAGTAGCACTGGAGGTATAACAACACCAAGCTTCAAACTGTACTACAGAGCTTTAGGAGTGAAAACAGCTTGAGGTCCAGCACAAAAACAAGCCTGAGGACCAATGGCACAAAATAGAAGACTCAGAAACAAATCCACAGATCTACAGCCATATAATATTCAATGAAGGTGCCATAAAAACATAGGCTGTAAGGAAGGCAGCCTCTTCAACAAATGATGCTGGGAAAACTGGATATCCACAAGCAGAAAACTGAAACTGATCCTTGCTTAACACCTTGCACCAGCATCAATTCAAAAGGGACCAAATACCTCAATATAAGACCTGAAACCATGAGACTATTATGAAAAGATGGGGGAAGCATTAGGGCTCCTTGGCACAGGAGTCCTCATTTTCTGAGTAAAGCTCCAGAAGCACAGCAAAAAAAAAAAAAGACTTGCTACATGGGAGTGCATCAAACTAAAAAGTTCTACACAGCAAAGAATATTGCCCAACAAGCTCAAGAGACAGCCTACAGAATGGGGGCCGGTTTTCATTAGCTACACATCAGACAATATAAAGAGCTTTAAAAATTACACCATCCAAGAACCAATAACACAATTAATAAATGGGTTCATGGGCCAAAGAGAGTCCTCTCAGAAGAAGAAGTGAAAATGACTGATAGATACAGAAAGAAATGCTCATCATCTCTGATGATAAAACAAACTTGATTTTAGTAGCATCACTGTGAGACACATCCATGTTGAAAACGAGTGATGCATTTTCCTGTCCCATCTAGAGCCTGACCTAGATGCATCAGCCACACGAGCTTTTCCGAAATGCCCCCCGCCATGGACCTGGGGCCAGTTTCACCTCACCTGGCCCGTGGTGTATAGCAGTATTACAGAGACGATTTTTGTGTAGGTTGCTAAATAGGTACATAAATGTTTTCCAAGTTAGGGTCCCATGAGAAGTACCATGGGCTGCAGAATACGTATTTCTGGTTTTATTGAGTATTACTGACTTACTCTCTCGAGGGCTGTAACAACTTACTGTCCCACCAGCAGCATGCATTCCTGCATGTACTCATTCAACCATGTTTGTTTTATCATAAACTACATGCAGCCAGCCCTGGGCACTGGAGAGCTACCACGCATGCCTCTTGATCCAGTACTGTCAGAAACAGCCCAGATACTGTCATCACCTAAGCCCAGCTCCTCTAGACTACCCTGACCCCCGTGCGTGAATGCATGTGTGCTTGTGCGTGTGTGCTTATGCGTGTATGCTGTCTGTTTGTTGGTACTGGGGCTTGAACTCAGAGACTTGTGCTGTCACTTGGCTTTTCTCACTCCAGGATGGTGCTCTACCACTTGAGCCACACATCAACTTCTAATTTTTTGGTGGTTAGTTGGAAATAAGAGTTGAAAAGACTTTTCCTGCCTAGACTGTCTTTGAACTACCATCCTCATAGCTCAACCTCCTAAGTAGCTAGAATCATAGGTGGAAGCCACCTTCACCAGGTAGGACCACACCCCTGTGTGTGCCTCAGTTTCCTCATCTGAAACACCCGATCGAATGGAAAGATAAGTACAGGCACAGATCCAAAGAGTACAACTTCACCCTAGTGTCAGGTGGTCCCAACCAAATGGTTACTGTCCCAGGACAAGAGAGGACATGGAGCCAGAGAAATGGCATGTGAGGATGGGCAGAGGCTGTAAACAGAGAAAAGAGGCTTGGATGGCCACTCCCTCCTCACAGCTCTCAGACAGACTTCGCTTGCAGACTGTCCGCTCCCGCTCTGGGAGAGCGTGTGACAGCAGCTCCAGGACTCCCGCACAGTGACCTGCTGCCTGGCCTCCCGCCTCTGTGTCCAGGGAACCTCCTGGGAGCCTCAGCTCCGTCCCTGGGCTGGGGCTCTGGCTTCTGTCTCAGGCGCACTGGGTCATTGGGTAATGACTGTCATTATGTGATCATGGTGTCACCGGGCTGGTGATTTGTCATTGTTAATGTTTATGAAATGAGCCATCCCGCTGCAGAAACTGATGACACTAACCCATGGGAAGGGTTGTCCAGTGATGCCTGTGGCCCTGCAGGGACCAAAGCCACCCAGGCCGACGTTCCTAACATGCTGTGCTGACTCCCTGTCTTCTGGACCCAAGGGCACACATCAGAGGCACCTCCACAGGCCAAAGCTGGGCGTCAGCCCCTTGCCTCTCCTTTGGGATCTGTGTCTGAGATGTCAGCCTGGAGAACACATTCACCAATCCCCAGCAGGTGGTACAGACCGGAGGCTGTGCGCATGTCCCAGGAAAGCCAACCACCCAAGGGCCCTCAGCAGCTCTGCCTGTCCTGCCTTCCTGGGTAGGCCAGGCCCGAATCCTGAGCAGCCCTCTCGGAGTCAGCTGCCTTCGGGATCTCGAGTGCCCGTGGCAGAGGCCCAGCCCTCAGGGGAAGAGTTTGGTTGGAAGGTCACTGGTGGCACACACTTGCAACATTAGCCACTCAGGAGGCTGAGATTTGAGGTTTGAGGTGCAAAGCCAGGCCTGGCAGAAAAATCTGGGGGGCTCTAATCTACAAGTAACTAAATAAAAACCAGAAGTGAAAGTGTAGCATGCCGGCCTCAAGAAGGAATTAAAGAAGGCAAATGAGAACATTCTGATCTCAAGAGCTATTACTGGCACAAAGAAGAAAGAGATAAAGGGATGGGAGAGAGAGGGGGAGAGAAAGAGGGAGGGAAGGAGAGGGGGGAGGGAAAGGAGGGGAGGAGGGAAGGAAGGAAGGTGGGAGAGAGAGAGGGATGGAAGGGAGGCGGGAAGGAAGGGGCTGCTTGCCAGAGACCACTTCAAGACGACCCCCAAACCCTCGGTATGAGAACCATACTTCTGTATTGGTTTCTTAAGATAAAGGTGAGACTCTAAGCCAGCCACTGGTGAATGGCTGCCCCACAGTGTAGGGGTGATGGCCTCCATACATGAAACACAGTTTTCCAGGACAGGGGAACCCCTGAGGAATGGGGTCCTGGCATGAACAGAACAAATGCCTTCTGCCAATGCCCAGTGAAACTCCTAAAGAGCAGCAGTGCCTGCCGGGAACCTCCCAGCCTTGGCCCCTCCACAGCCCCTGCCCCTCCCTCTATGGCCACCCCTCCTCAGGCTCAGCACTGAAGGACGAGGGACCCTGATCTCTGTCACTTCTCATGTAGGGCCATTGAAGAAGACAGATCCCCAGGGGCTGGCCGGGTGCCAGGTGGCAGATCAGGGGAGGTAACAAACAGGATTGATATGTTTAATCTAACGCCAAGACTTCTCACAGTGGGTGGATGGTGTTCCATTTATCAGGATTAGACAGCTCTCAGCGGACAGAGCTGTCCAGATCTCACCTTTCTTCTATTTGAGGGTTATGTTATTAAATACAGGCCCTGCCACTGAGAGCCTTCTCAAAGAAAAATGTGTGCTTTTGTCAAAGGTCTTTATAGATGGCAGCCCACCCTCCCCCTTCTGACCTCCAGCCGGCAAACGAGGGGCTCTGTCTGGGCCAGGCCCCAGCCCAGCTCGCTCACTTCCCCTTTCCCAAGTCCAGTTCTGGGCCACATCCTCCATCTGACAGCCCGCTGGCCAACCAACACACCCAGGAAGGCACTCGTGTCCCATGCTGAGCCAGGCAAGTGACCTCTCAGCAGGAAACACTGAAGACTTGAGGCTGAGACCACTGGAGCAGAGGGCAGCCAAGGGAGGACCCAGGGTCTGTCTAGTAATACACGCCAGTGGTGGCGTTCACAGCGGCTGCAAGGACGGCCACGCCGGCTTCCACCTGCGGTGGCGTTGCCCACCTGAGGTCCAGCGTCAGGACCAGATGGGCGCTCTGGTTCGCAGTGGACTCTTGGGTTTCCCCTCTAGGCTTCTCACTTCCGCATCCATGTGAGGGGGCAAAGGCTCAGGGTCGACTTGGTAACCCGCCCTCCAGGCGACTCCCAGTCACACTTGCTTCTGTCCACTGCTGTGTGCCAGGGTCAGGACTCCGGGGATGAACTTTTGGAAGGAAACTGAGGCCACATAAAGCCAGCCACAGCCTCCTCTCAGCCTGGCTATGCCATCATGTCACTGTGGGGCTAGAGAAGCCAGACACAGACTCCACCCTGCCCCTGGTGGCCCTGTAGCCCGGGGAAGCTGCTGAACTTCCCCAGGCCCAGGGGCCCAGCTGCCTCTCTTGGAAGAGAGACGAGGCGAGATAAGCCTATGAAGCGTCCCTCTGGCTCTAGGTGAGTGTAGTCTGCAGAGCAGCAGGGCTCCACTAGACTTTCGAGAGAATGGCCACCCCTCCCCCACCGCGTCCTCCTCCACCGGCTTCTCCTCTTTCCTCCACATTATGGTGCTTAACTAGACACATCCTTGTGAGCCAGGCCACGAAAAAGCTGCCCGTGGCATTTAGGAAAGGAAAATAAATGGCTCCCTTCCATCTCTCTCAGAAGTTCCACTGTCCCTGAGGGATGAGACGCTGAAGTATTTCACAATAGCTTTCCCAAGATGCGAGAAGATCAAAACAAACAAGATTCATGTGTCTGGAGAGAGGAGGGCTGGTGGGGGGGAGACCTTCAGCACACCATGCCTAGAGCCACCCGACACCCTGCCTTCCCCGGCTCTACACCCCAACACCACCCAGCCCCAAATCTGCCCTCTTACGAATCCTCACTAGGTCAGGCTGCCCACTAGGCTTGCTGACAGCTGCTGCCCCCCCCCGGAAGTCCTCCCCCACTTCCTCCTCCCCTCCTCCCTCCCTCCCTCCTTCCCTGAGTTCTCTGAACTTCTTCACTGCTTGTTCCATGACCATCTTACCTAAGCAATCACCCTCACAACATGGACCTCAACAGACAAGGGTGGCAGGAGGTGACTGAGGACGGGTCCTAAGCCCTATGGCCCCAGCCCCCTCACCCACACATACAGTGATGACAGCTCTACACTTCTGCTTCTTCATGACTGCTAGATTGTCACCACCACCACTGTTGTCACCTCCACCATCACCATCACCACCACCACCTTTATCTCCGCCATCATCACTGCCACACCTTTATCACCACCACCATCATCATCATAAAGGTTATATCCAGAGAGGGAAAAACTGAGCGAGATCTGTGAGATCCACTCTGCTGGGATAGGAGTAGGAACAGGAAAACAAATCCAACTGGTGGATGGAGAGAGGGAGGGAACGGGCCAGTTGGAATGGGGATTGTGGAGGAAAAGGGAGCTGAGGTCAGCTCACAGCTGCCTTAGGAGGAGTCAGGAAATCAGGTCATCACCTGCTCCCTCCTCATCAGGCCCCTGACTCCTGGCTCTTTCTTTTCCTCAGACCCACCCACTGCTCCCACACTGAGAGATGGCACATATGAGGACAGGTCAGCAGAGGCCCAGGCCACCCACGAGACCCCGGCCCTCCCCATCAACTCCAGCTCTGCCCTCTGAGCTGGACTGAGTGGCCTCCAGGCTTCTTCTCAAAGGCTGATTACAAAGCCCTCCAGGGCTGGGAATGAGAATGGCGTGATAATTAGTTGGCAGGCTGCAGGTGCCAGGCCTCCAGCTCTGGACTACCCTAAGGGGAATCATGTGGGAGTTGATTTGTTCTTTCCAAAGTGTGCCATTAGTGTTAGATTTCCCACTGGCTAGCTTTGGCAGTCGTCATTTCTGTCCCCCCCCCCCCCCGCCCTTCCCAGGACTCCTGACCCTTCCTGGGGAAGGGATGTGGCTCCTCTGGTGAGCTTGTAAATGCCTCATTACGGTTCTCAGCTGCTCACTTGGTCTTTTTCCTGGGTCACATTTCATTTTGGTTTAAATAATGAAGCCAGCAGACCAGAGATTCGAGCTGTTAAATGATTTTTGCTCCCAGGAAACAGATGCCCATCCAAGATGTAAACTCCACAGCAGCTCAATGGACACTCGGTGCCAGGAAGCTAGAGGTGGGAAGTATGAAGCTCAAAGGCACCATACCCTAGGCTTGTGCTGAGGAGTGAGGGAGTTAACACCAGGAAGAGTGTCCAGAGGGCCAACAGCAGAGGAGCTCCTTGGGGAGGACATTCTTTCAAGTACTTCATCAATAGTCTCCCTGGAGTTTACCTGGGCTCACTCCTCTACCTCCAGCAGGCAGGTGAGTAAACGGTGCCAGGGGTCAAGAGATTCTCTCTCATTGTCATCACCAAAACCTCCCTTGGCTGGCCCAGACCACAGCCCTGTTCGCCTGGCACCCCACTGTGATTTTCCTCTTCTGACAACCAGGAGTTCAGAGTGGCCAGGTGACAAGTCCCAGGCTGTGTGTGTGTGTGTGTGTGTGTGTGTGTGTGTGTGTGTGTGTGTGTGTGTGTGTGTGTGTGTGTATTTACTGCACACTCAGGGACAGTCCAAGCTCTCTGAGCCTCAGGCTCCTGGTTGGCTAAGTGAAGAGACAATGTCTGCCTGTAGAACTGCTATGGTGACCAGTAGTCAGACATTGCCATAACCAGTAACAGCAAGAAGAAAGACCACTATGGGAAGGAAGAGCCTTCTCCCCGCTCACTCCCCTGAAAGCTTAGGATGGGAAGTACTGGAGGAAGTAATGAGGTCTATACTGAGACTGGGAGGCCAGGAAGTACCCAGAGCCAGGAGAAAATAAGCAATGGCTTCAGGGGTTCAGAGGCTGTGGCACAAAATAGATGTCTCATTGACCAGACTAAAATCCACATGTGCTGGCTCAGTGGTTGACAATGGCAGCAGAGAAGACCATTAAGATGGGCCACAGTGTCTGAGGGCCTAAGGAGGAGGCTGGATCCCCACAAGCTCTCATCCCTGCTGCGTCCACCCACCGTCTCTCAAGAGCTGTCATTGCTGGACCCAGCCCTGCTGGACGCTGACTTCCACTCACTTCCTCTCGGGCTTCTCTTGACCTAGCTAGCATGCTTTCTCAGGTCTCTGTCTACTGGTCCCTGAAGTAGACACCCTTTCCTAGCCTGGACCAGATAGCCAAAGACTGTCAGAGCATAGCATCCAGGTCCCATGATTGACCCACTGACAGTCTTAAGGCTCTCTTTGGCTAAGTCATGCACATGGGTAGCCGGCAAGACCCGTTCAATCCCACCCACTGATTTCATACCGTAGTTTTTACAGCTGGCTCCACATGTCCTAGAGCTCCACCATGGAATGTTAGGACATGGGCCCCCGAGGTCCTGGGCAGTCCCACCCCATGACCTTAATGGCTGCAGGCCCTGTGGTCTGTCTCTTGGTCTGCTCATCCCTGGAAGTGGCTTTCCTTGATTCTGCCATCCCTCACTTCTTGGGGTCTCCTTTGCAGCCTGAGTTTTTCTCTCAAAGCTTCATGCATCACATTCTCAAGGGCTTCCTGCCTAGAGCCTAAGCTACTGCTTTCTTATTTCGTTATTGTTGTGGGTCCTTGGGCTTGAACTCAGGGCTTGGGCAAGTCCCTGAGCCTTTTCACTCAAGGCTAGCACGCTACCATTTTGAACTACAGCACTACTTCTGGTTTTCTGGTGGTAAACTGAAGATGAGTTGCCTGGACTTTCCTGCCAGACTGGCTTTGAAATATGATCCTCAGATTTCAGCCTCCTGAGTAGCTAGGATTACAGGTGTGAGCCACCAGTGCTGGCTCTTTTTTTTAAATTTCCTTTCCTTTCCTTTGCTTTCCTTTCCTTTTTCTTTTTAATCTTTTTTATCTTTAAGTAGCTGCACAAGGGATTTACTTCAACAGGTCAGTATATGAGTATAATGTGCCTTGATCAATGTCACCCCCACTTCTCCAAGCCCCAGAGCCTGCTACTCACTGCCTGGCTTTCCTTTAATCTTGGTGTAAATACCCATGACCCCAAACTCTGGATATTTTGAACACCAGCAAAGCCAGCACCATGAGGACACATCAGGATCTGCACCCAGCTTGAGCAGTGGCCGGGTCCTCTTGGACCCTGGCTGAAGAGATATCTGAGTGCCCGGACGGCTGATTCCGTGAAATGAATCCTGGAGGAAAAACTTCCTACATGGCCCTGTTGTAATAAGGGCTCTCAGGCACCCAGGGCCCCTCTTAAAACAAAGCCTTCCAACTAAAATCTCCATCCTTGACCCTTCAACGGGGATGACCTTGCTTCCTCCCAAGATGCCCCAGAGCCCATTTTCCATCATCTTAGCAAACATCTTGGTTATTTTTGAGTTTCGTTTATCTCTTAAACCCTTCTTGGCCCAAACTTTGAATATGTTCCTTTTCTGGTCCAAGTGTAAGTTTTTTCCCTGCTGTTTGTTATTCTTCCTATTCTCACTGTAAATCTACCTAAAAGCAACCAGCCATACTCACAGCTGTACCTGAATGCTGGATTTCTCTAAAGCTTCCTTCACCTGACTAATTATTTCACAACATTTAACCCAGCCTCCCACAGAGTCTCACGGCAGGGACAAAGCATAGACAAATTTGTTGTGAGAATGTAATGTGCATGGCCTCTAGTTCAATTCCTGATAGAATCCTGTTTTTCCCATTTGAAATCTCCTAAACACAGTCTTTATTGTCCACTCTGCCAGCAGTATTCTGGTCTTCTGAGTATCCACCAATGCTCAACTCACAGCATTGTGGGACTTCTCAAACCTACATTTCCAAACGCTTCTAAATTCTTCCCACTAACTGCTTCTCTATGTTCTGACCCACTGGGTCAGCAGTAGCCCTTCTCCATACCAGTTCTCCGGGGTAGCCAGCCTTCCAACTATGTGAAAAACACCCAAGAAAATCGTCTGAACGGAGGAAAAGATGAGCTTGGCGGATGGCTTCAGAGGCCTCATTGCTTTTACTCCTAAGGTGACGCTGACCGTGGCAGCAAGCGTCAAGTGGGTAGACAAAGCTGCTCCCCCCACAGATGCCAGGCAGGCGGGTCAGAAGAGAAGTCTTCAGAGCCACACCCCAAGTGATGTCCCTTCCTCCCTCCAGGACCCACTCTAGAAGGCCCAAGCCCCTCCCTGTCGCCCAATAGTGTCAGCTGTGAGCACTTAAAATCAAAATTTAGTGGCTGGCGTCAGTAATGCAGGATAGGGAAGGCTCTCCTTGCACAATTCTGGGGCAGGAAGGTTGAAGATGTAGGTCCGTGGTCACCTCTCCCTGAAGCCTTACCTCGTTCTACTCCAGACCTGTCCAGTGTGATGCTGGTGCTCCACCCTGAGAAGGGGCCACCCACCTCCGAGGTCAGCTGGCTACAATAGCTCTTTTCCCTTCCCAGGCTCCCAGCCTGGTGAAAGGCAGCATGATTCTGGAAGTCTTTCTTGTCAGAAACATGGAACTCACCCCCGACTCGCCCATCTCTGCTGCCTCACGCTAATGAAGCTCTGCTTCCACTTCCTGTCTCCCACCTCCACTTCCTGTCTCCACCTTTAGTTCCCCACGTTTCACACAAGCCTTGCTCAAGGTCACCGTCTCTGTCTACACTAGGCTCTTCTGGTTGCGCTTTCTTACCTCTCCTCTCTGCCTTTCGAGCTGGTCACTGTGATTAAGGGGTGACCTCTCCAGGCTGGTTCTGAGCTAGCTGCTACAAGTCATGGATCTGAGTTCCATTTTCTTCCTGGTCTGGCTATTGTCTATTGGTACCTTCAGCCTCTAAGCAGATGAGGAGATCTGAGTGCCTTCCCAGCTGCCTTTCCTCTTCCATCTCCACGGTCTGCCACGGGGCACAAGCTTAAAGTCCTTTTCGCTGCATTCCTGGACTTGCTGAGCCGTGTGTTGCAGATGCTGTGCATGGCTATAGCCATAACTGGTGTGTGTCGTGTAGGTATACACACACACACACACACACACACACACACACACACACACACACACACACCCCCTGTCAGGAATCCAGCTGCTCAGGGTCAGGGTTTCTCAAAGGCCCCTGGGCACTTCGGGAGCAGAAACAGAGTGGGATCCAAGGGCCAGTGGTGGGGAGCGAGGATGGAAAGAGGAAGGACGAGGAAGGGAGACATCTGAAACAGGCCCCTGACCTGGGGATTGAGGCCCTTGTGCTGGTGATCAACTCAGCATCACCATGTTTTCCTCCTAATGGAGACGAATGATCGAGACCCAATTTCCTTTTTGTTTTTAAACTCATATGGAAAAAGAGTATTAGAAAGGAGACCGTAATGGAATGTGAAAAATGAGCCCTGCATTGAGTTCCCATTTCCTAAATTGCCTGAGCTCATCTCTGGGAAGGGGAGGGATCCGAGCTGTGCCCAGAAACTTAGCGTTCCAACCTGCACGCATGGCTGGCCGCCATGAAGCCAAATGGATAAATATTTTATGTACTTTAATTTTCTCATCGAGGGGCTTGATGTTCTGCTCATATTTTATTTTCTTTGCCTTGCTCACAAATGTTAAAAGTGTGCATTCTTCGCCCTGGGAACAAGATGCCTGGTCTCCAACCCAGGTCCTTTCCTCACCCCACAAGGAGAAAGAGGACAGAGGACAGAACTTCTGAATGCTCTGCCTGTTTGTTACCTGTCTCTGTAGGGAGCACGAGGATGCATACATGGCACCTCTCAGCACACGGGGGGGAGGGGCAGGTCCCAAGACCCATGTGGACAGCCAAGTCCACATTTTCCAGTCTTCCCTACAAAATGGTGTAGCACTTGCATAAGCCCTACACCCACCTTTCCACATACTATGTATCTTTTGTAGATGACTTGTGATACCCAATACATAAATGAGGTCTAAATAGACATTGCCCTGCACTGTTTAGGAACTAAATAAGGAGAACGTCTCTAGACAGCCAGTACAGAAGCAACACTTTGCATATTTTTCCAGTGTAGTTGGCTGGAGCGCACAGACATACAGCCATGAATATGGAGGGCTGTTTGTTTGGGTACTTAAAGAAAGTCAGATCTTAAAAGGCACAACAAGCTCACATGATTTTGGAGGCAAACAAGCTCCAAGACCTGGGGTGTGAATCAGCAATCCAGAAACCCAGCAGAGCCAAGAATGATCGTATGAGTTCTGTCTATAGGCCACTAGTTCAGGAAAAGGAAGGGTTGATGCTTTAGTTCCAATTAGAAGGAAGAGTAGAAGGAGAAGGAGGTAGAGGAAGAGGTGGAAGAGGAGGAGGAAAAGGAGGAAGAGGAGGAAGAAGAGGAGGAGGAGGAAGAGGAGAAGAAGAAGAAGAAGAAGAAGAAGAAGAAGAAGAAGAAGAAGAAGAAGAAGAGGAGGAGGAAGAGCAGCAGGAGGAGGAGGAGGTGGAGAAGGTAGAAGAGGAGGAAGTTTTTGATGACCTGTTTAGGAGACCATTAGACATAAAAGAATCCTCTCTTATTTGGGGGAAGTTGGGTGTATTGATCTGGGTTTTCAACTAATCAGACAAGGCCCACCACATCTAGGGAACCCATCTGATTTATTTACTCCATGAATTCCAGTACTAATCTCATCCACAAAACCTCCAGAGTCAAGTTTAGCCAGGCGTCTGGCAGGTCATGGCTCAGCTGACTCACAAGCCAACACTCACATGCTTATAACTAGGTCTTCCTCCTCACCATGCCTGTCCACCTTCTTCCTGGACTTACCCTATTTGTAATACAGTATCCTTCCATGCATTGTTTCTCCTAAATGAACTCTGGTCAGTCCACCAGCACATCCAGGTTCTCCTTTTTCCCTTTTCATCACCCCAGGTCTTCCTGAGCTCTGTTTACCCCTTCAGATGCAGGCTTGTCAGGACATGCAATAAGCCCTTACCTGGAGGCCTCTGCCCTGAAGTGACCACTGCACCCTTACAAGCAGTCGCGAATCCCATTGCCTTAGCAAGGCCCCAACTCTCTCTGGGAATAACAAAGCCATCATTTAAAATCTGCCCACCGGTATCTCCTCCCCCTGCTGGATACGGCACCTGGGCTGAGGGGGGGCCTGGGAGGCCTTCAAATGCAAGACTCCATTCCTGAGAATCCACACCATCATTTTCACCAAGGCCAAAGCAGGATTCAGGCCTTTGCAAAGGGTTTCCAACACAAGATCAGAAATGAAAAGGGTTGGCCTGGACCCAGAGCCCTGGTGATTCCAGGGCCCCGGGCAGCAGGCTGTGTGGAGAGGCTTATGGCTCAGGAAGGGACCCTCACCAATCCCCTCTCCCCCTCCACCCCCGCTACCCCAAGGAGGCCTCAGCCAGCTCCTCAGGCCCCTTCCAGATTTCACATCAGGCCCAAGGGCTGTGTCTCTACACTCTTAAATGTTTTCCCAAGTGCTCCCTCTTTCTGAATGCCCATGTACAATCTGCTACCCCACGCCTCCTGCCCTGAGAAGCCTCTGAGATTAGTCTCCCTCCGCCCAGACTCATCACTCCCACTAGATTCTGGCAATGAATGAGAAAAGAAAAAAGGAGAACCTTGTGGGTTTCTGTTTCTCATCCCTTGCTCTGACCCTGCTCTGTGGCCCCAGAGCTACTTAGCCCCAACAGTGACCCCCAGAACCTTCCATCCCACCCTGGCCCCTGGAGGTACCACAGTACCTTCATCAAGTCATGCTCTGGGAAAGGGCGTCCAGGGCCCAGGAAGGGCTTGTCCTCACAGGGCACTTCTGCTTGTCTAGCCCCGTGAGGCCATCCGCACCTGCCATGGAGCTCACGCTCATTGCCTCGCTCTCTCTGGGACATCCTGGGCCACCGAGAAGGGACAGGGCTGAGCAGTGCTGAGTGGACTCACGCAGTCCCGCAGGGCCAGTGTGGGTGGCTCTGGCCAGTGCAAGCTTCACTGGGCGGCCCTCTTCAGCCCTCCTATTATCCTCCATGTCTGTCCCTTCACCCAGGCTCCGGGGAGGAGAGAACACACCCAGGCACGACCATGGGGCCACATGGGGCCTCATCCCACCACTCCCCAAGCCAGACACCAGTAGTGTCTCCTTCTGCTTAACGCCTCCATGTGACCTGGAAGACATGTTCAGGGGTAGTGGCTGGGGTTTGGGGAGACCTTCACCTGGTAAATACTAGACACGGTCACACTCCCCTCCCAAGAAGAGCAACACTGGAGGGAAGCAGCCCCTGAGATGGCGAGTACTGAAGAGAAGGCTGCAGAAGACACGGGCATCATGAATGTTCCTTCTAAATGAAACAAATTAGCCTGGCATTATCGTCTCTGTTAACCATCTGTTCACTTGTGGCGTGATTGATTACCCTCTAATGGATGCCCATACGTCTTCGGGGTGATTGCCACGCACTTGGCCTTGGCCGGTGTCTGGAACTGGGGCCCACAGTAGCCCTCCCCTCCACGCCCTCCCCTCACTCCGCCAAGCACTCTCGCTCTGATCATTTCCTCCCTCGCACTGGAAACAACCTGAGTAAACACTTTTAAAAATAAGAAACTCTGGCCTTTCTCTAATTAGGAAGTTTGAGATTGAGCCAAATTAGGCTGGCACTATTTTTAGGTGCCGTCTCAGCTCTATTCTTTGCTTGAAAAATTATTAACAGGACAAGAACCTAAGACAGGAAAGTTCAGTGTTTATTCCCCTATTAAATCTGTAACAATTCTGCCACCAGTGCTAAAGACAGAGAGGAAGTATTCTGAGGCTGGTCTCCCTTCCCCTGGTAACTGCCTTGCATATCTGGAGTTGGCAGAGACAGCTGTGGGTCCTGGGAGTCCATTCATATTGGACCTCCACTGTCCAGAGACGCCCTCCTACCCCATCTCTTGTCATGTTTGGAAACCTGTCCAGTGTGAGACACGGGGTACGACGTGGCTCAATCCATCCTGCATTCTACCCAAACATTACTGTGAGATAGATGGTCCACGAACTTGAACGTGAATAGGCGTATCTTGCAGCAGCAGTAGGAAATGCAGGGAGAGAAAGAGGAGAGAGAGAGAAGACGCTCATTTCTTCTCAGGTAAGCACAGCACCAACTTAGAACACCAAGGAAATGGAAATGTGAGCCTCAGAGATAACTTATTTGCGATATGTAAGTCACACCAATAGCTCTCACCCCAGATATTGCCAGCACTCCCATAAATCAGCAGTAAGAGATGACTCCCTCCAACTGCAAGAAACCCAGCAAGAAACACCCCGGTGGATACTGGTGGGGAACGGAATGGAGGGGGCCTCTCGGTCAGACCCAGGGCCTCTGGAGAGCATCTAGGCTTGGCAAATGTGGAGACCAAATGCAAAAGAGGCAGATAAGCAGACAGCTAGAGATTCAGAAATCCCTGCTGTGCCCACCGCTTTCCCTCCCCCCCCCCCCCCAGCCCTGTAGTCCCCCAGCCCTCAGTAGCCTCCCATAACACTGAAAGGAGAGAAGTAACAGAAGAACAGAGAAGTCCTGCCTGAGAATTAACAAGTCAGGACCTGAACAACAAAAATACCTCATTAAAATAGGGGCTGCCATTCAGAGAACAGCCTAGGGGATTCAGCACACACACACACACACACACACACACACACACACACACACACACACACACACACACACCAGACTCAGCCATGTAGAGAGAACAGCAAAGGCCTTCAACTGAGATTCTTCCCTACTGAATTAAGTCCTTGACATTCATTCACTCTTCCTTTCCTGTGGACTTCATTCATGGAGTGTATAAATAAGAACCTTGAAAGGCGGCAGCAGCTGTGTGAAGTTGCAACACTAGCAAGCCCTGCCTGCCACTGAGCTGCAAGCAGGACATGTCATGTCTGCTGCTGAGCTGTGACACCTAGCAGGAGCTGTCTGCTGCACAGCTACCACTCTGGGGCCTCTGCTGGCTGTGGAGCCAAAAGGGCTGTGATGCAAGCAGGCTCTGCCCACCATAAACGTCAGGAGAAGGAAACAATCCACCTCTGGATGGCCATACCACTTTGGAAAACTGGCAGAGTCTCAAGTGGCTCCATATACATTTGCCCAAAAGAGCCAGCAATTCTACTGAGATCTGTGCCCAAGATAAATGAATGTGCATCAAGGATGTGCACCTGTACAAGCTGGCAACAGCTTTACTCAGAATCACAGAACAATAGACGCCACTCAATTGTCCATCCATGCCCTGGCCAGGAAGAAAGGAGTCTAAGCAGACAGCCTGCGGCTGGTCAAGGCAAAGAAAGGCTGGCCGAGGTGCAGCAGGGACTGCAGACGATGGCGGCACCCTTGCTGCTCTGGCTAGGATGGTCCAAGCCACAGCCCCGGCCCTACCCAGCAGCTACCTGAGACTTGGCCAACCAGCACCAATGTCTCCTTTCTCCTCGGGCCTGCTCCTCCCTTCAACATTCCAGGGTGGTCTTGAGACCTGGCAGAGAAGAAGGGACCAAGCTGGTGCCCCGTGAAGGGGGGGGCGGTAGTGGGGGAGGGGACACGCATGGCTAGGCAGCACAATTCTCAGGAGACATGAGGGCCCTGCCAGGCTCCTCCAGCACTGCTGGTGGTCCTGTGGGACTTCTGAGAGGGCCCGACCTGCAGGCTTCCCATCCCCCCTCAGAGCCAGCTCTGACACAAAGGACCTCCAGGGCCACCTGGGGTAGGTGGACAGTCGCAGTCACAAAGGAGTCTCTCATTCACAGCTTGGCCAGCACAGAACAGAGCCCTGACCAGTCCTGGGCTGCAGATTGGGAGTGTGGGCCCATCTCCTGCCTTGCCCAAGCCTTTGATGACCTGTCAGAGCAGTCCTGGGGACGTGAGCTTAGAGCCTCTCAGGGAAGAGCTGGAGTCCTGTGAGGAGAGCAAAGACTGACCTGTGTGACAGGCCATGACCTGGATGCCCCACCCTGCCTGCCAGCCCCCGTCTAGGATCCCTGTCCAGCAAGCCCAGGGGGAGCAAGGTACCCTCGTTTCTGTACTGAGAAGTGAGGGTGTAAATGGCAGCTGCCGCGGGCCTCCGTGCTCACGCTGTAATCCCACCTGCCCAAGAGGCTGAGGTCTGAGGATCGTGGCTCAAGACCAGACCAGGCAGGAAAGGCTGGGAGACTCTTATCTCCAATAAACTTCTCAGAAAAAAAGCCAGAAATGGCTCTGTGGCTCAAGTGGTAGAGTGCTAGCCTTAAGTCAAAAAAGTTCAGGGACAATGCCCAGGCCCTGAGTTCAAGCCCCAGGACCAGAAGAAAAACCAAAACCAACTGGCATGAACATTCTCCCCACTGGTTCCATGGGAGCTGCAGGGGAGCAGCCTGAGTGCCTCTGACCCCTGCCAGCTCCAGAGCAGGGCTGCTGGGGGGAGCTCCCTCTCTCTTTCCAAACCCGCAGGCGGCAGCAGCTGGAGAAGGCTTCTTCTGCAGGGACTTCTTCCATTCTATTTTCAGCGGCCTTGAAAGCCACTGAATAATTTCGTGTGCTCTCTGCTAGCCTCTCTAAGCACACACCAACTCCAAGAGGGAAAACTTGTCAGTGTCTCCACCATCTTCCCTGGCACTGATTCCTTGTCAGCAGGAGAGACAGGACTCCTTTTCAAGCCCAGGAAAGTCACAGCAAAAGGAGTTGTTCCTGCAGGGAAGGCCAGCCCAGCCCTCTTTCTGTGTGCATCCCACCCTGGGAAAACCTTGTTCTATCTTAGCATCCCTCAGAGGGAGAGAGGGGCGCGGGGAAAGCAGCTTTGATCCATAATTCACAGCTCTGTGATGCGGCCGCTGCTGTTGAAGCAGGAGGAACGCATTTCTCTCTCCCAGCAGCAACCGAGAATCGGAAATGGGCGGCTGTGCACTCAGCCGTCTGGGGACTGAGATCACGGGACCCGTTGAGTCACACTGGGAGATGGAAATGTCAAGCTGCCAGCCTGGTACAGCAAGACAGACAGTAGCCTTGGTGACAGCCAAGTCGGTGGACTCTCTTTCTCTCTCCTTTGAAATATCCAAATTACAGCTATCACTGTAGGAAAATAGCCACCTGTCAGCCTGCCTACACCCACCCACATGGTGGTCCCTCATCTCTCAGACCGGTCCCCTCCTCCGCCCAGGACATCCTGAGCGCCTGGACCCTCTGCCAGGAGCCCTCCTCCTGCTCTCACCTCCACCCTAGGGGTGGAACCACAGCCTCGCCAGCACCAGCAGTGGACCTCAGTTCTCAGAAGCCAGCGCACAGACTCCTTTCCCATTTCCTCATGGCAAGGAGGATGAAAGCACCGCCGGCTCTGGTGGGTTCTGGTGGGTTCTGTTTGGCTGCCCCGCTCTTGTGGAGACCACAAGAAAAGGCTGCTCCTTGTGACAGTCGAGGCCCCAGTGAGGCCCAGAGGCTCAGCTCATTTAGATAAGAAGCATCTGAAACATTGCTTCTGAGGCAGAAAGCAAAGACTTCCACCAGGGCCCAGAGGCGGCTGGGAGCTCTCTCTTCTGCTGGAGGGACACGAGGCCTGGCCTGCTGTTTGCACCATCCACATCTGGGCCTGGAGGTTTCAGCCCAGCATTCCCATGTGAAGGCCAACCAGGTTCAGGGAAGGGTCCATGGTAGCCCCACCCATCCCCAGAGGCCCTGAGCCCAAAGCAAAGTGCTCCTCCCTCTGACTTGGGCACTGTGCCCAGGCCTCCAGACAGCCCCATTCCCCAGGGAAGGCCGGGCACAGCTGCTGTGCAGACCTCACGCCAGGACTCACTCCAGTCCTCTTCCTGTCCCACCTCCGGGGTGACTTCCTGTGGCTGGAAGGAAGGCTGCCCAGACCTGTGTGGTGCTCCAGGATGAGGGGTGCCCCGGGTCCCTGCAGACCCTCCCAGCTCCCTGTCAGCCATTCACACAAAAGGCCAGGCAGTGCCTTCCTGTGGGATCCACAGCCCTCACGCTTGAGGTTGACCTTCGATTGTAACATTCACCTTCTGGAGTCCTGGGTGGCTCTCATGGGACTGGAGCCTTCTCCCCTTGCCCAGGGCACCCGACCTACCTGGAATTCACTCAGGCCCATTCCCACCCAGAGACGACATCAGGTGAATGGCAGAAGTTTCGGGGGTCTGGAGAAGGGAGCACAGTGGCTTGATGAGCTATTCAGAGCCAGGCCTCTGACCCCCACAGGCTCTGATGGCCCACGCCCCTGGGCCTGACCCTGCCTCAGGGAGGATCATGTGCCCATCATCCGGGAGGGAGCCTGGGTGTCACCAACGGGGAGCTGCTGGCTTCCTGACTAGGTATTTATGCTGATGGGTTCAGTCCTCAGGCAGGGTGAGGATGTTTAAATACGGAGCTGATATTGTGTGCAATCACTCCATCCCAGAATAGAACAGATGAAGAAAGAAATCATTTAGGATGGAGACTATGTTTATCTGTCTTGCTTGACAGAAGAGAGAGAGAGAGAGAGAGAGAGAGAGAGAGAGAGAGAGAGAGAGAGAGAGAGAGAGAATCAATGGGAGCAGAGTGCCAGTGGCTCACACCTGTAATTCTAGCCTAGCTACTCAGGAGGCTGACATCTGAGAATGGTGGTTCAAAGCCAGTCTGGGCACCAAAGTCCATGAGACACTTTTCTCCAATTAACCACCAGAAAACCAGAAGTGGTACTGTGGCTCAAGGGGTAGGGTGGTAGCCTTGAGCTGAAGAGCTCAGGGACACGGCCCAGGCACAGAGTCCAAGTTCCACCACCAATCAAAAAAAAAAAAAAAAAAAAGAAGAGTCAGCGGGGCATCTCACGCCTACCCTAGAGACTAAGATCTGAAGACCGGTATTTGAAGGCAGCTTAAGCAGACAGAGTCTTGTCCACAGACTCCATCTCCAATTAGTCAGCAGAAAGCCAGGCTGGAAGTGTGGCCCAAGTGGTAGAGTGCCAGGGGTGGGCAAAGAAGCTGAACAAGAGCCCAAGTGTCTAAATTCAAGCCCCAGGACTGGGGGTAGGGGGTGGGGGATGAATTTGTCAACAAGGCATTCCTGGTCCTTGGATCCTGTGCATCACCACAAGCACTGCTGCTGCCCTCAGATGAGGTGAAAACCCAGCAGGAGGCAGGTGGAAAGCAAGCAAGGGGTGCATGCAGGGGAAATAAAGGCTAGCAGCCAGACCATCCTGCGTCATGGCCATCCTCAGCAGACAAGCACCCCTCCAAAGTAGAGTGCCAGAACTTCCGGGCCTCCCAACATTCAGGACCACCTGCAGGTGTTGCCCTGCAGTGGTCGCCCTGCTGTGGCTTCTCCAATGCCCTCCCGTTGCTTCCAGCTCTTCTCAGTAGTTGAGCCTTGAACTCGCTTTGGTCCAGCAGCATCCCCGAGGTCCTGGGAAGCAGGGGGCAGGTCCTGTGCTGGGAATGATTCTTCACCACAAGAACACCACCGCCCCAGACCTCACTCTGACAGGTGAGGGGGGGAAAGCCAGCCAAGGGCAGAGCCAGGGAGGGGCAGGAGAGACTGGTTCCGACCTTGGCCAGCTCAGTCTTCAGGAGCCTCCGTGTACCCACCGCTCATGGAAGCCCGGGATTCAACGCATCAGGAAAGCACGCGCACTGGTCAGCTGAGACCTGGAACCTCAGCGGCTTCAGCTTCCAGCATTTATGTCCCAGGCTGCAAGGTCCATTGTGAGTTTTCTGGGCTTGTTCTATTAACCAGATGTCCAGCACCTGCCAATCACTAGCACGGGAGGAAGCAAGGCATGCTGGATCCTTTAGGCTCCCCTGGAGCTGAGCTCCGCTATGCACAGAATGCCAGCAGCTGCGTCAAGTCCCACAGCAGGACGGGATGTCCACCCAAACCAGGCCAGTGGTGGTGTGGTGTAGGGAGCCCTGAGTAGGACTTGGCATTGTGCAGTGGGTACATTGACAGTGGTGCTGGGGACAGAGGGGGACAGAGGGACATTCACACCAAGCACTGGCAGTCAGCAGCTCTGCAGACTGTGGCGTTCATCAAGACGTGAGTGGTGGGCCAGATGACCAGTATCAACGATCCTAGGTCTGCAGCAGCCTGTCATAGCATGGACCAGAGCCCTGCACACCGGAACATGGAGAGGAGAGGGGCTGAGGGGTGAGATGCAGGGCACAAAGGCCTTGGAACTCGGTCCCAAGGAGTGGAGTCTCAGCAGGCGGCAGGTGGCTCTGCCAAGCCTTCCCGTGGTCTTCTCCTCCTCAGATGGAAAATCTACCCCTTCCCGCTGTTTCAGGCTTGGCTCCACAGAAGAGGAGACCTGCTCAGCCCCTCAGAGCCTCCTGAGAAGATTCGTCCCCTGTGGTACAGCTGGTGCGAGGCAGGCAGGAGCTGCAGTGGGCACCTGGCATCAGATGGACACCTCTGGAGCCTGCAGTTCCCACTGCAAAGGGCATCAGTGGAGACAGGGGCTTTCCACGACCGGTGACATATTGGAACCAGCTCTCTACATTACCAGTGCAACTGAGGACCAGTGACACCAGCAGCTACACAGTCAGGAAACACAGGCCAATCTCCCGCCACTGCTTTCCTGTGGATGGAGAAGAGGAGATGGCATGTCTGGTGGCCCCTTTGCTGCCCCTGGGGGCTGCTGCAGTGTCTGAGGAGACGAGGCCACAGGAGTGCTTCCCAGAGTGCTTAGGGGGAATACCAGGTAGACAACCCACGTGCAGGGCAGCAACACCCATGGAACCAGGCTTGAGGCTGCCCTGAGCCTACCACAGCCAGGCCCACAAGGTGCCCAGGCTTCCTTTGCTCCCAGCAAGAGCCAAGAGAAATGGAGGAATTATAGACCTCGAGCAAACACCAGGGTCAGCGTCCTTGGGGGCCAACTGATGAACTAGAGGCTGGAAGTTGGTTTAGCAGGTGGGATGTGTGTGTGTGTGTGTGTGTGTGTGTGTGTGTGTGTGTGTGTGTGTGCGTGTGTGTGTGGTGCTCTCTCTGTTCCTTTTGTCTGGCACTGACGATCAATCTAAGCAAAACCCAGACATAGGAATCAGAGGGAACAAGCAAGAAATTTGCACTGCGTCCACGCCTGGCTTCCCACGAGCAGAGGCCTGTTCCATTGCACTTGAAAAGTCCACATCTGTCTAATAAGAAATTGTTTGTTGGTTTTCCCTGCAGGCTGCACCTCATCTTTCTCCAAGCCTGGTTTCTGCCAGTTCCAGCAACCTTCGGTTGTGTTCCTGCTGGAGGCGGCTCTGCCAGCCGCACCCAGGGCTGGGGAGCTGTTTTCACTCAGTCTGTGGAATGGACCACGAGTCTGTTACTGCCTTGGGGCTGGCCCCTGGCTGGGGTGATCAGGTCAAGGCTAAGTAGAGACCCTGTGGGGCTGTGTGCAGCTGGCGGGACAGCTCTGAAACTCAGCCTCTTCTGCTCCTGGGCAATGAGACCCACACCTGAGGTCACAGGGCCAGAGATAGGCTGGGTGTGCAAAGGCGTGGTGGAGAGGGAGCTCAGTGGAAGGAGGTGACAGCAGGCCCCCTCCACCCTCCCGACCCCCCACCCCATGTGGAGTGTACTTCCCATGTTCTAAGGTCCCGTCTGGTGACATTTGGGCCTGAGCTCATGCCCCTCTCTGTTAATTCCCAGAGAGTGAAGGACTCCGGCCCTGAGTCACCTTTTCTGTCCATATCAGTAGACTCTCCTCCTTCTCCGCTGATCTTCCCCGATTACCCGTGCGCAGGCACGCGTGGCCAGGCCCTCAGAGCCCTCCCTGGGCCTGCCCAGTCGTTCTTGTAGAGACCACCTTCCTGGGGGTTGTCCCCCGTGGCTCCCTGCTGGCCTCCTGACCAGCCCACGGCCTCCAGTGTGGCCCTGACGAGGCACCCAGCTTGCTGTCTGTGTGTGGCGTGGGGCACCCCCCGGGAGTGTTCCCAAACCTGCCGTCTCCTCATCCGGATCAGATCCCAAGTGGCGGCCTCCCCCACGTCCCTGGAGAGGAGGAGGACAATGCCACCTGTGGGAGGAGAGGGGGTCTTAAACCTCTCCCCAGCCTGGCACTGAGCTCCTCGGCCTGTGCTCCTCCACTTGCCTTGAGACGTAAAGTTCAAATGCAGCTCGCTGACTGCCCCGCAGCGAGCTTGCTGGGACTGCGTTGTTCTCGGCAAGCTCTGACTCGCCTTCCGCTTTCCCCACAAGACCCCGACTCGAACAGGAAGCCCAGGCAACGGCATTTGTCAGGCTGGATGGGGAATTAGCGTCGCCCCATCTATGTCTGCATTCCTGTGGGTGGTCCTGAGCTTCTGGGGCCCTGAGGATGGGGCAGCCAGGCTGTGGGAAGCCTCATGCCAGCCCCAGTGTTGGGGTGCAGCTCAGGGGAGCAATATTCAGAGCTCCTCACTGGGCCACAATATTGATACAGCACCCATTGCTGCCTTCGGGAACCAGGAAGCAGACTTGGCTCAGGACTCAGACAGGGCAGAGCTGCCACCCAGAAGACAGGAGAGAGAGAGAGAGAGAGAGAGAGAGAGAGAGAGAGAGAGAGAGGGAGGGAGGGAGGGAGGGAGGGAGGGAGAGAGAGAGAGAGAGAGAGAGAGAGAGAGAGAGAGAGAGAGAGAGAGAGAGAGAGAGAGAGTGCTCCCTTTTTAAACAAGTAGGGGTCACAGTAGACCAAGGGGGTATTATCTGGAAAGGGTTGAAAGAAACAACCACTCAGAAAACACAGGAGCTGCAGAATCATAGGACATATTTAATGCTTCTGAGAGGTGTTTGTTATGGGGTCCCCTGCACTAGCCACTGCTGGAGACCCAGTGGGATTGCACGAGTCTGACAGGGCATGCATTCCGGAGATTTCCACACCAAATTGGACATTTTCTTTCTTCCCCCGACAACCATTTAAAAGGTTCCCTTCAATCCATGTCACCTATCAAGTTCTCTGTAGAGCCTTTGTTTGGGGTAATTTTTGTTCTGTAACTGCTGCTTGCACACAGAGGCACGCCTGAGTGGGAAGCAAGTGGAGGCACTCGGTTCCCCCATATTTTTAATCACTGCCAGTAAGTGTACAGGCGTTCTCTGCGACACGTCCGTCTATGCATGCCACGTGTCTGCCCTCCACGGCCTCACTATCCGCCAGGTCCTCCTTGGGGTCCCGAGCTTTAGAGACACCCCAGCCTCGACGGTCACCGCAGGGCCTCTAGATGCCAGTGTTGGAACTCTGAGCTCACTCCCTGAGCAGGGCCCAAAGCTGCTCAACAGATTGTGACCATCGCTATCTCCTGACCCCCTCTCATGCAAACCACCCCAGTGTGGTCTCTGTGGGATGTCGCCTTAGAAGGAGTGCCCCGGAGTGAATGGGACTCAGGCCACAGGTGAGGGCTGGCAGAGGGGAGAGCACCTCCACTCTTCCCCTCCACTTTGAAATACCTCCCCACGGCCTGTTGTGGAGAGGGGGGGTGAGCCCAACCACCAAAGGCGCCCCACAGCTTAGGGCAGGAGGGCGCCCCTACTGGTCACAGGGGGTGGAAGGAGTTCAGAGGTCTGTGGACAGCTGTGAGGACCCCGGATACCAAGCTGTCTGGGAACCAAGACCCAGGGGTTCTGGGCTTGCACAAAGTCTGCCAGGAGGGAAGGGGTGAGCACAAAGCCCAGACCAACCCTTCTGGCCCCAGCCAGTCCCACAATCACCATCCAGCCAAGGCGCAGTCTTGCTTCTTCCTATTTCCTTCCTTTGACCTTGGGCCTTGGTCACGGGTGCAATACCGTTTCCTGTAGGTTTAACTCGGGGGGCTGATGGTCCACAAAGACGAGAGCCTGTGGTCCCAAGGCAGGAGGCTGTGGCCAGGGGAGTCAGCAAGGTTGGGCTGGAAGAGAGGGAGAGAGTGTGGAATCCTGCAGGGGGCGACGCTGAGGTGGGACAGGTCCTGGGCCGGCCAGGGCTCCTGGAAGGTAGGGAAGCTGAGCCCCCATGCTTTGACCAGGGCTCCCACGCATACACCACGGTTCAGCGTGTGTGTGTTGTACTCTGATATAAACACGCCAGCCACACAATGCGTCACCCAAACCAAAGTGCACCTATACTTAGCATCTCCTAAGGGCAAAACGCTGAGGGCCCACAGCTGGCCTGCCGGGGGGACAGTGTGCTGGGGCTGTGAGGACAGGCTCAGCCGTCAGGTATGGATGATGAACTTGTTCCTCCTTCCTCTGGATTTACACCCTGCAAGGCATGCTGTGAAAGAAACAGGTAATTGGCCTAAATTTCTACTGACTCCAGAGCACACCTGGTGTGATATGAAATCTATCTTGCAAACAGCATGAAACTCATTAGGTTTCAGCCAAATTCACTGGTGTCTGGGATTTCCCCGTAACCAAGAAGTTATTCTGTAGAGATAGATGATGACCCATTCAGACGTAAGAGTCGACTTCAACACTTAGGAAAAGATGATCACCACCACCACCATCTCCACTGTCACCCTTCCCCACCATGCCATCCTCATTGTCACCACCATCCCATCATCTCACCCACCATCCTGTCATCATCATCATCATCATCATCATCATCATCATCATCACCACCATCACCACCTTCACCGCTCCCCACCATCCCATCACCACCATCATCATCATCACCACCACCACCACCATTACCACCATCACCACCTTCACCGCTCCCCACCATCCAATCACCACAATCTCCTCCCCCACCATCCCATCACCACCATCACACTGTGACCCCTCCCCACCATACCATCACCACCATCACCACTATCTCCTCCCCACCATCCCATCACCACCATCACCACTATCTCCTCCCCACCATCCCATTACCATCATCACACTGTAACCTCTCCCCATCATCCCATCACCACCATCACCACTATCTCCTCCCCCACCATCCCATTACCATCATCACACTGTAACCTCTCCCCATCATCCCATCACCACCATCACAACTATCTCCTCTCCACCATCCCATCACCACCATCACCGCTATCTCCGCCCCACCATCCCATCACAACCATCACCACTATCACCTCCCCACCATCCCATCACCACCATCACCACTATCTCCTCCCCACCATCCCATTACCATCATCACACTGTAACCTCTTCCCATCATCCATCACCACCATCACCACTATCTCCTCCCCACCATCCCATCACCACCATCACCACTATCTCCTCCCCACCATCCCATCACCATATCACCACTATCTCCTCCCCACCATCCCATCACCACCATCACCACTATCTCCTCCCCACCATCCCATCACCACCATCACCACTATCTCCTCCCCACCATCCCATCACCACCATCACCACTATCTCCTCCCCACCATCCCATCACCACCATCACCACTATCTCCTCCCCACCATCCCATCTCCATATCACCACTATCTCCTCCCCCACCATCCCATCTCCATATCACCACTATCTCCTCCCCCACCATCCCATCTCCACCATCACCACTATCTCCTCCCCACCATCCCATCACCATCATCACACTGTAACCTCTCCCCACCATCCCATCACCACCATCACCACTATCTCCTCCCCACCATCCCATCACCATCATCACACTGTAACCTCTCCCCACCATCCCATCACCACCATCACCACTATCTCCTCCTCACCATCCCATCACCACCATCACCGCTATCTCCGCCCCACCATCCCATCACCACCATCACCACTATCTCCTCCCCACCATCCCATCACCACCATCACCACTATCTCCTCCCCACCATCCCATCACCACCATCACCACTATCTCCTCCCCACCATCCCATCACCATCATCACACTGTAACCTCTCCCCACCATCCCATCACCACCATCACCACTATCTCCTTCCCCCATCCCATCACCACCATATCCACTATCTCCTCCCCACCATCCCATCTCCATATCACCACTATCTCCTCCCCCACCATCCCATCTCCATATCACCACTATCTCCTCCCCCACCATCCCATCTCCACCATCACCACTATCTCCTCCCCACCATCCCATCACCACCATCACCACTATCTCCTCCCCACCATCCCATCACCACCATCACCACTATCTCCTCCCCCACCATCCCATCACCACCATCACACCGTGACCCCTCCCTCACCATCCCATCACCACCATCACCACCATCTCCTCCCCCACCATCCCATCACCACCATCACCACTATCTCTTCCCCACCATCCCATCACCACCATCACCACTATCTCCTCCCCACCATCCCATCACCACCATCACCACTATCTCCTCCCCACCATCCCATCACCACCATCACCACTATCTCCTCCCCACCATCCCATCTCCATATCACCACTATCTCCTCCCCCACCATCCCATCTCCATATCACCACTATATCCTCCCCCACCATCCCATCACCACCATCACCACTATCTCCTCCCCACCATCCCATCTCCATATCACCACTATCTCCTCCCCCACCATCCCATCTCCATATCACCACTTCTCCTCCCCACCATCCCATCACCACCATCACCACTATCTCCTCCCCACCATCCCATCACCACCATTACCACTATCTCCTCCCCACCATCCCATCACCACCATCACCACTATCTCCTCCCCCACCATCCCATCACCACCATCACCACTATCTCCTCCCCACCATCCCATCACCACCATCACCACTATCTCCTCCCCACCATCCCATCACCATCATCACCACTATCTCCTCCCCACCATCCCATCTCCACCATCACCACTATCTCCTCCCCCACCATCCCATCACCATATCACCACTATCTCCTCCCCACCATCCCATCACCACCATCACCACCATCTCCTCCCCCACCATCCCATCTCCACCATCACCACTATCTCCTCCCCACCATCCCATCTCCACCATCACCACTATCTCCTCCCCACCATCCCATCACCACCATCACCACTATCTCCTCCCCCACCATCCCATCACCACCATCACACCGTGACCCCTCCCTCACCATCCCATCACCACCATCACCACCATCTCCTCCTCCACCATCCCATCACCACCATCACCACTATATCCTCCCCCACCATCCCATCACCACCATCACCACTATCTCCTCCCCACCATCCCATCACCACCATCACCACTATCTCCTCCCCACCATCCCATCACCACCATCACCACTATCTCCTCCCCACCATCCCATCACCACCATCACCACTATCTCCTCCCCACCATCCCATCACCACCATCACCACTTTCTCCTCCCCACCATCCCATCACCACCATCACCACTATCTCCTCCCCACCATCCCATCACCACCATCACCACTATCTCCTCCCCACCATCCCATCACCACCATCACCACTATCTCCTCCCCACCATCCCATCACCATCATCACCACTATCTCCTCCCCACCATCCCATCACCACCATCACCTCCAGCACTACACCACCATTATCATCACCACCACCACCACCACCACTGCCGCCCGTCATCACCATCATAGTAAATATCAACATCATCTTCTTCATCATCACATCACAGTGAAACTTCACACTGAGGTGTTTTCTCCATTTTCCGGCAGTTCCCTGTGGGTGGGAGCCTCAGGCACCATAGTCGGAACGGGTTGATTCTTCCCTTGTGCAATGCCTTCTCCCGCTGGGTGACTCCCCCTTATTTATCCCCATAAAACAGCCTGTTCACAAATCCTTGTCTCGGGCTCTGCTTCCAGGGACAGCCTCAGCACAGAGACTGAGCACAGAGGCCTGAAGCTGCAGGGAGAGACTGAGCACAGAGAGTCCTGATGCTGTGGGAAGAGACTGTGCCCAGGGCAAGACTGAGCCAGGTACTCTGGGGAAGACATGACATTCCAGGGAAGCACTCAGCAAATTTCAGTGTCCTTGGTACCAGGGAGCCATGGAGCTCTCTCTCTCTGGGGAGATCACTTGTCTGAGCAAGACTTGGAGTGCCTTGTGAGCTCATCACTCGGCTCCCTGGATCCCCACTGCTTCCTTTCTGTGCAAATGGCCATGACAGGACAACCCTTATGATTCCTGTGTGGTAAAACCATGTGGGTCATAACAAAAATGTCTCCCACCACACAGCCTCTTCCATCTACCAGATGCCACACCACATTTTGGACTTGAAATGCTATACCACTGCACTCAACACCAGTTACTCCTCTTCTAATCTTTGTTTAAATTTCACCAGAGTCTCTTTTGAATCAGCCAAAAGTATTTCAGTAACCTCTACACATCGTATGTCAGACCTGGAGTCGAGGTGGCCCCTGGGGAAGGTAAGACAGGCTTGCTGCTCCCCAGAGAATCCACAGGCACGGTGGGCAGTGGCCGGTGGAAGTTGGTAGAATTTCACGACTTCTTTTCTCATTATCTGCCACATAAAACTTTGTCTCAAGGCCAGTGCCTGGGGGAGAATCAGTTCGGTGGGACCCCTCCTTGTGCCCCATAGTGAAGCCCGCGTCAGACACAAGCTCAGAGGTCCAAGGCTTATCTGGAGTGGGCAGGGGCTCAGATGGCAGGAAGAGGTGGCTACCTCAACCAGGCGCCATGTTCTCCTCAGCAGGACATCACATCCTGGCCCTTCGCGGACACCAAGATCACCCAGAAGTCTTCTCTTACATGGAGTCACAGTAACAACAACAACACAAAGAAACCACAAATCTAAGGATTTCTCACCAAACGGTGATACAAAGGTGAACCGATGTAACCACCACCACGAATGACAGTATGTTGGAACTGAATTCTACAACATGGAGGGGAGATGGGAGAAATCCGTGGGAGGGGTTACAATGTCCAACAAGAAACATACTCTCAGGGGGCTGGGAGTTGGGCCTCGTGGTAGAGTGCTTGCCTAGCATGCACAAAGACCTGGGCTCAATTCCATGGTTCCACATATACAGAAAACGCTAAAGTGGTGCTGTGGCTCAAATGGTAGAGCTCTAGCCTTGAGAGAGCCCAAGGACAGTGCTCAGGCCCTGAGTTCAAGCCCATGGACTGGCAAAAAATGTACTCACTACCTACCTTACATATGTAACTGTAACCCCTCCGTATATCATCCTGATAATAAAGTTACAAAAGAAAAGATTTTTTTTCATCAAATATCCAAATTTTGGAAGACTTGCATCTATCCAATCACCAATATAAATTATTTTCTACAAATCATTATGCCAATCAATCTCCGTCCCCCAGCAGGGTCTGAGAGAATGGGTCCGGGGTATAGGTAAGTATTCACAGTCAGACTTGAAAACCTACATGGGATTTTCTGCCTGTTCTTCCTCAGCAACACCAGAGAGGATGGGGGTGGGTCAAAGCTGCACCTGAGGACAGGCATAGCCTCCACATGCCAAAGGCTATGAACGTCTGAATTCTTCCAAGGCCCACAGCAGCCCTGGAATTAATTCAATGCTTACCAAGCCTAGTCCAGGACTGAGGGGCCTGAACGTAGTATGGCAGAATGTCTCGTCCATTTATTTAGTCATCTACTCATTCATTCATTCCTCATACACCTCCTGAGTACCTAGTATGTCCTAGCCTCTAGGTGGGCTCTGAGCTAAACCACCCACCCTGGGATCCCGGGTTCTCAGACAGACGGGCCTGGATGGAATGCTCTGACTCCACTCTTTCATCTCTTCCTGACTTGCTCCAGGAGCGGGGCTGTCTCAGGCTGAATAGGCATGCCCCGGGGGTGGGCTGGCAGTTGGCCCCACGCCTCCCCTCGCAGTGCTGGCCACCCAGCCACCATCCCTGCATTGTACCAGATGTGGACCTCAGTTGCTTTGAAAATATCAGTGATGATGAAAAGGACAAGACATACATGTCCACATGAGTACCTATCCACACGCATGCACACATAAACACCCAGGCACACGTGTGCCCACACACATGTATGGGCTGCGCACACACGTGTCTTAGACACACGCATGAGCATGCACACATGCACACACACACAAATGCTCATGCCTGAGAAGGTTCCTGAGAAGGCAGCAGAGAGCTCTGCCTTGCTGAAAGCCTCTTCTACACTTTGACCTTCTGAGGAAACACAAACTAGTCTTGGTTCAAATAAATAGGCAAAAAAGAAAATTCCTCCTAGCGCCTTGCTGATGGAGGAAACCATTCTCAGGCCTGGCACTTGGTGGCTAAGCGGCAGGAGACCCGAGGCTCTGTGGGAAGCGACTGTTAACTCAGCCCTGAAATTAAACACAGCCCTCCATTTCTACTGGAATGCCAGAAAGTTTCTCAGTGTGCGAGGACAGGCGGAGTGGCTCGGGAAAGTGGGGAAGAAAGAGTGGGGGTCACGAGGCCCAGCCATGGTGGGGTCCCAGCCCCCTGTCCTCACCACACAGAGGTTAAACCTCCATTTGCAAGTGAAGACCGGCTCCAGGCAGCCACAGGTGTGAAGGTGTAGGGTGAGGGTGGGCTGTCCCGGGGAAGCCGCCTTCTGCTTGGAAGGGACCGGGAGAAGCCATCGCCAGGAAGGTGAGCAACCCAGGTCTGCTCTGTGCACCCACTGTGTGCTAACACCTGGACAGTCTCAGCGCATGATGACCTTGACGATGGCCTTGCCCAGTGCTGCATCTGGATTAGCTGGGAAGACACCTGCCAGAGTCCTTGTCCCCTCTGGAGATTCCAAGCTTGCTTACTTGTGCTCCCTAGAATGCTCACCTCCTTGTGGGCCAGGACGGTGGCCCAGGCCTCTCGCCTTAGCTACTTGAAAGGTGGAAGTTGAGAGGAGCATGGTTGAAAGCCACACTGAGCATGGTGGACACATCTGGCATCGCAGCAGCACAGGAGAGCCACAGCAGGAGGTCAACTCAGGCACGAGGGCGGCTCCACCTGAAATGCTGCAGCGGACATTGACTGGGCCTGGCTCCAGCGATAGATGGCATGTCTGACAAGCAGATGTTCACATCCTTGAAGTCACCTTTCAAGCTTTGAGGACGACAGTGTATTTAGGAGGGGAGAGAGACACACAGAGAGAGTCCTTCTCCATCACAAGCGAGTTGCCCTCCCACCCGGAAATGCCACGCCATGCTTTCTCTCCAAGCAGGATTCCCATGGGCCTCTTCCTGGGCTTCTGTCTACCAGGCAGCGCCCCAGGAGCAGGGAGCCTTCAGTAACGGGGTCTCGACTCTCGGTTCTGAAGTGGCCTAGGGGTGCCCCCGTGGGCTACTGGAAGAGCACTCCTTGGTCCTCTGTGATGGATTCTCATTCCTTGTGGCAGAGAGCAGTGGGCTTGGGTGGTGGGCAGAAGGCTGCCTCCCCCCACCACCCCTGGAGCTCCCCTGGCTCCCAGCACTCCCCAGTCTCTCCTATCCGGACACCTCAGTGGGGCTCGGGCATTGGGCGAGTGCACAGCACAGGAAGTGAGACTCTTCCTCAAAATAATCAACGCAAAAAGAGGCTGAAGGCGAGGCTCGGGTGACAGAGCACCTGCTGACAAGTGCAAAGCCCTGAGTTCAAACTCCACAATCAATCAATCAATCAATCAATCAATAAGTCAAATGGATTCCAGCACAAGGCGTGTTACCTAGCCACAAATGACATTTCAGGAAACCCAGGGCTCAGTCTGTCTGGAAGCCATAATTGTCAGAAATGAATATTCATCTGATATCAAAGCCTCAAAATCAAGAAAGAACAAAGTCTCAGAATAAAGAGAAAAACAAACATTTTTTTAATGAGTACACTGCCATAAATCACTTATCCCATCAGCTGACAAACCACCTTGGACAAAGCATGGGTAAAAGGCCGAACGAATCAGAACCACCCATGTTGAGAGAACACTATTACCAGTGACTGTAAAATATATACTCATTATATAAAAGAAAAAGTTCATTTCATCAAGATGGGCCTTAGCCTGGCCTGAAAAACAAATCTCCATAAATTCTGAAATACTAAAATTATTAGGATGTCTCTGAATGCAAGCATACTGAATCAAGCGAATTGGCAATTAGTTAATGGAAATATAAAATAACTAACCGAATGTGAATTACCCCAGCTTAGCAAATTATAAGGCTCAGAGAAGAAATGGATCCCTGTGAGGTCATATTGCTATTGAAAGAGGACCTGAACAAATGGTGTGCGAGAAGCGAGCAAAGAAAGACCAAGTAAACTCAAAATGAGGGCATGACATCATCAAGACCGTGCCTCGTCTGTCCATTTCCCATCATATTACTCTCCCCTGGTGTCACTGAGGATTCTGGAATAGATTGCTAGAGCCTCAGGGCCTGTGTCTCCCAGCACTGACCGCTGGACTCCGGGCCACCTGCTGCCCGAGCTCTCTTACCCGACTCTGTATGCACTTTCTCACCTCAAGTATACGTGAGCCATCACGCTTTGAGGGCCACGTCATCTGTCAGCGTGTCCTCTCGACCTGCCTGGAAGAACCGGAAGTGTGAAAGTCTCAAGGATTCACGTGGAAGCCACCACCCGCCTGTCCCCTGGTGGAGAAGCATTGGGGATTTGAGTGCGGTGGCTTAATCCAAGCTCCTGTCTCTCCTCCGTGATCCTCATGAGCCACTCTTAGGAGGAGATTACTGGGCAAGAAGCTTCTGCTTCTCTAGATAGTACCAGAAGAAGCTGCACTGTATCTTTTTCACGAATGTGAGAGGAGTGAGATGCAGCCTCATGAGTCTTACTAGCGAGCAAAGACGGCCAAAAAACGAGGCTAACACTGAGAAGTTAGGACTGGATGAACGAGCCACTGACCATGGAGAATGCTACTCAAACTTCCTGACCAGCCAGCCAGGCAAGGAGCTGGCTGTGGTCCTCGAGTCACATGGTACTGGGAGTTAAGCTGTCTGGGACTTGTTCTATAAAGATCCTTAGTGACACGAGTCTCGGGACAAAGGTGCTCTGCTCTGTGCCGCCCTTGCCAGTGTACACGGAGAGGCCAGATGATCCGTTTTATTCTTTTGCCAAATCCCCCATATCCGCCTCTTCCAGGCGTCTCTTTGCAAGCCTCAAGGAAGCTGGGCCCCTTCAACGGACGTCTCTCTGAAGATAAAAAGGTTTCTCATTTACCATGTTGTGTTTCCATGGAAAATAAAACTCGTGATGGATTTCCGCACACTCACTCCCAGCTGCCCACTAAAGGAAACATTTATGGTTCAGTTAATTTGGGTTGTGTCTCAATAATAGGAATGACGAGACCGTGCAGGGGCCCCAGGGACTTGCAGATCTTAACAGCCCGACGTGCAAGCTGCTTGATTGAAAATAATGAATCAACTGCCAAACGACCAGACCCAGAGCCAGTCCGCACACAATCGATATGGAGGTGTAATGGACAGAGCAGCGGCTCTGCTTCCCGTGGAATGAGTACTTTTAATCAAAGGAAATCTCTGGTGGGAATTTCAGTATAGCCTGGACCAGGCAAACAACTCCAAACCCAGGGCCAAAGAGACAGGAGAAGTTGCAACTTGTCCACAGAGAACCCAGGATTCCTACGTGAGGCAGGCCGAGGGAAGGCCTCTAACCCATCTAGACTTTCACCATTGCTGTCCTCCTTTGTCTTTTACCCCTGGGGAAATGAGAAGAAGGGGAATTAAAAGAGGAAAAAGCCAAATCTCAGCTACATCAGATGGCATTTGGCAGGCTGGGCTTCCAAGATGGAGATGACAAGTTCCTGTGTCTCCAGTGGAAATCGGGGACAGTGCAGGGACATGAGATCAATCAGGTGATAAGGCCCCGGGCTGGGCCACGCTACTTCCTTGTACCTTTCTCAGTGTAGTGCAGGGAAGAGTGAATGTTCCCAGCGCCTGTGATGGAATTTTGCTACATTAATCCAGTATCTGGATCTTGTTCTTGAGGAGAGAGGAACACATAAAATCAACACAGACTGGAGAAAAGGGAAGAAGCTGTCCTCACAAGAGGAGTGCAAAGGAGAGGACACCTCCCCTGGGGAGTGGGATGCAGCACAAGGCCTTCCCGCCTGCCTGGCTCTGAGTCCCGAGGCACAAAGCAGACTGTTTGGCATGCCCCGCATCCCTAGGGAAGAAGCCACAGGACCAGGCATGTGGGCTGCTCCACAGATGAGTGCTAGAATCTTCCCTCCACCTTGGAGAAATCCCCAGGGTCCCTGTGTGCTTGGACAGCCCTCTAGGGACCATCCTACCCCTCCACGAGTCCCCATTCCCCAGCACCCTTGCCCCTCAGCCTCCTCTGCCTGGATTACCAGATTGCTCACTCTCTGGCCAGGCTGGGGTCTCTGCTCTCCAGGCATGGGCTGTGTTCAAGTGCTTTGTCGCCTAAGAAGACGTGGAAGGAAAGGCTGGGGAGGGGAAGGCACTAGGGATGCAGCAAAGATTTAGATGGCTCTCTCCTGTATCTGCTCCACAATGAGCAGCGGTGCCCAAAGGGACCTGGGGGGTTGAGACATTCGCTCTCCATGATCAACTTGATACTCAGAGGCGTTTGTGAGCATCCAGCAGGGCCCTCCCGCAGAAGGCCTGGGGACAAATCTGATCTCCCCACACTCCCAGTGACCAGAACTTCCCTTCCCTAAGACCAGCTGGCACTCTTCCTCCACAGAAGCTCCTGCTGGCTGGACCTGGCCTGAAGACCACACACACAACGCTCAGCCATGGGTTGTGAGAGGATGAAAATGTCAGCTGCACCATCCAGAAGGACAACTATCCAGTGAGTCCTGGCCTGGACAAGTGCCTCAATGACAGTAACAAATGGGTTGGAAGCATGGCCTCGTGGTAGAGTGCTCACCTAGCATGCGTAAAGCCCTGGGTTCAATTCCTCAGTACCACATACACAGAAGAAGCCAGAAGTGGCTCTGTGGCTCAAGTGGCAGAGTGCCAGCCTTGAGCAAAAAGTGTCCAAGGGCAGTGCTCAGGCCCTGAGTTCAAGTCCCAGGACTGCCAAAAATAAATAAATAACTAACAGTAGGATTTTTTTGCCGGCTGCCAGTGGCACATGCCTGTAATCCTAGGTACTCAGGAGGCTGAGATCTGAGGCTCTAAAGAGATGTGGGGCACTGAAGTCTGTGAGACTCTTATCTCCAATTAACCACTAGAAAACCGGAAGCGGCGTTGAGGCTCAAAGAAGGAAGCAGCGAATGGTGTCCTGAGTTTCAGTCACAAGGGAGAGTGATGCACACTTGCACAACAGACTGTGGAGCCCGGGAGCCCCTGGAGAGAAAGCTCTCTGACATTGCTGGGTGGGGTTGTTCTGCTCTAGGTCGTTCTACTCCACCAAAATAAGAGTCCTGGGTAAGTGTGGAGCAGCCCTTCCTAGGCGGGAACTTCTGGGCCTATGAGTGCCAAACCCCAAGGGCTGGAGTAACAGACCTGGAGACTCCAACCACCGAGCACTAGCTAGGAGCCCATCCCTCCAAGCTTTAGAATACAGGCTATGGCTTCAGACACTCGCTGATTTCAGGAGTCTGGAGGCGAACGTGACCCTCGGCTTGCCTCAACAGTGGGCAGCAGCAGACGCAGCAAACAGCACGTCTGTACCGTATACGTTGCCATCCAGTCGCGGGATGCAGGATACCTAGCCCTGTGGTATCAGGGGTCAGATCTTGAACCTGGGGTGTCTGAGACCTTGATCCGTAAGGCTTGGCAGCTTCCCTCCCAATCCCCCATTCCCCTACTCCCTGCTCCCCCCACCCCCATGTTGTGGATAGAAATAGCTATAGGATCGGCTAGAGTTCACTGGGGCTTTGAATGGCAAAAAGTCTGCCATAAGCTGTTGGAAATAATTGCCCCTGGACCAATGCCTCCTGGTCCTAACATTGAACTTCAGCTGCAAGCATGTCTGGCTGGTTTCCAGCTTCCTCAAGTTGCCCATGAAGCGTTCAAAACTGCTGGAGCTGCCTGAAAACATCTGGATGCTTCTTGGCTCAGTCCTCACTCAAGGTGTGGGGCTCCAAAGAAAGGTCTTACGTCTTCCAATGAAGGGGCCAAGTCATTCTGCTCCCCAGCATTTTTGTCTAAAAGAAAATAGACACACAAAAAAGGATGGTTATAACTGACAGGACAAGGTGGCAGTTATTAGATGCTTTCTCTGTTAGACTTTGTGAAGAATGAGTCAGGGTAACACAAAAAAGCCTATGTGCTGAAGGGGAAAAAATAAAACTAGAGGAATTGCAAGAGAAATTTTAAAGGTGACAGAAAGTCACCTGAAAGTCAAGGAGAAAGAGAAAGCCAACAGAGAAAGTCGAAAACAATGTGCAACTCCAACATAGCTGCCTGGGAAGGCGGAGACTCAGAAGGCAGCCTCCTGAAGGCAGAGCAGACGACCCTGCCTTCTGCCTGCATGGTGGGATGGTTCCAGAAGAGAAAGATGCGTCTTGGTTAGCCAGAGCCAGGATCCTGTTGCTCTGTTGACAGAGCTGCTCTGAGGACTTTGAAGCAAATAATGGTCAAGTCTTAGGAAGCCCAGCCACAGTGCCCGGATGGGACGTGGAAACAAATGTGCTCATGAGGAGGGAACGTGGGCCAGCTTCAAACCCACTTCAAAGATTAAGCAGCAAGAAGCCGGGACAGTGAAAGCACCGTGGGCAGTGGACCCGCCCTTTCTGGCAGTGAGAGCCATTGCCTGTGCCTGGACATTAACGTGGAAACAGAAAACCAAATCCATGGCTGGCAAAGTGCTCGTCCTCTGAGAACTGTCTCCTGGCTGCATGTGCTAACCACCTGGTGGACCTGGAATGCTGAGCCTAAGTCTGGCCAGTGATTATGGTTCCCACAGCCTCCTGTCCATGAAGGTGAGAGACTGCCAGGCAGAGTCTGAAAGCACCAAGTCCGGCAACGAGACCACCTGGATTCCTAGGTCTTCCCCCACTAGTCTAGAACTTCGTTGGCCATCTCCTCATTCTCCCATGCATCTGGATGACATCCCCAGGTCTGAATGCCTGCTCCCTCGAGGCACATCCTGCGAGAGCCAGATGAGCAAGTGGGATTCCGCTTGGCCCGCAAGCTAGAAAGGTTCTGGGGGCTAGAAAAGGCCATAAAGAAGGGAAGTTTCTGAGGTGAATGCATCTCTGAATCAGACGGCCATTCCTTGACAAGCCCCACCTTTGGGCTACATAAGACACCAACCTGTACTCTAGCAACTACAAGAGTCTCTAGCTAGTTTTCCTCCTTCTAAATGGCATTAGGGATCTGGGCCTTATACATGTAGGCAAATGTTTGGGTCCTGACCTGTCCCCCTGTCCCTGTGGTGAGAACCTGAACCTCCTTCCTGCCACTATATAGACCCGAGAAAACCTCCAACTGAAAGACTACAGGTGATCAAAATACTCAACCAATTACTTGGGCTTCTCTCTACAAATCCTACTGCAAAAAACCACAACAAATAAGAAAAGTAATGGGGTAAGAATGAATCAATGACTCAAAAGTCAACGCCTCCACAAATATACAAATAAGAGTGAATAAAATCCAAGAAAAAGAATTCAAAAGAATAATAGCTATTACAAGTATAATAATAACTATATAGGATGAATAAAATTAAAGAAGGCTTTCATAAATGACTTGCTAAATTTCAAGAGTATACAAATAAATATCTGAAAAAAATAAAGAAGACAATGAAACATTTGAAAGAGAAGTTCAATAAAGATATGGAAATCGTGAAAACCAAATTAGAACTCTGGAAATAAAAGCCTCAAGAAGTTTAATAAAACTCCATGGAAAGCCTCATCAATAGACTGGCTCAAATTGGAGAATGGTTCCCACAAGGCAGATGAAATCAGAATGCTCAGATAAAGAAGAAATTAAAAATAGAACATGTGGAGATCAAACTTATGAATCATAGGCACAGAATAAGGAAAGGAAGTACCAGCTAAAGGCATAGAACACATGGAAGGAAATTGTAGCAGAGATGTCCCCAAATCTTGGAAATGAGATTATCAGCCAGGTTCACAAAGTTTGGAAAGTGTTAGGGCACCAAACAGATAAAACTAGAAAAGGAACTCTCCTTTATGCAGTTAAAACATAAATTATGTATAAAGAACAAGGAAAAATATTGAAAGCTGCAAAGGAAAAGCACCAAGCAACACGCAAAGAATTAGAAAAATCTCTAGAATAACCACAGGCCTCTCAATTGGAAAGTAGAGACAAACAAGGCCTGCAGTGATGTAGTTCAATACTGGAGAGAAAACAACTGCCATTCTGGATCATGGTATTCAACAAAATTCTCTTTCATAACTGAAGGATAAACAAAAAAAATTGTGATTAAACCAAAACTAAAGGAATTCAGGACCATGAAGCCCAGACAATAGAAAAACGCTTAAAAGAATTCTATACACAAAAAAGGAAATTAAGTGTACTTATGAAAATATCACTGGGGAGGGGAACTCACTGGATGAGGTGGTAAGCAGATAAGGGTTTTAGGAAACGGCAGAAATAATCGAGTAGCTTTCAATAACATTTCTTTTTTTTTTTTTTTGCCAGTCCTGGGCTTGAGCTCAGGGCCTGAGCACTGTCCTTGGACTTTCTCAAGGCTAGAGCTCTACCACTTGAGCCTCAGCACCACTTCTGGCTTTTTTTTCTATGTATGTGGTACTGAGAAATCGAACCCGGGTCTTTGTGCATGCTAGGCAGGCACTTTAACCACTAGGCCAAACTCCCGGCCCCTTCAATAACATTTCTACATAAAAATGATCTCAAGTCTCCAATAAAAATTCACATTCTTCTAGATTATAATTTTAAAAGTAAGACCTTGTTGTGTTGTTTTGGCTTTGGGGTTTGTTTATTTATTTATTTATTTATTTTTTAGGGTAGAGGGAGGGAGTCTGGCATATGCAGTCATGGTTTTCAGTAGGCACTTGGTAGAAAATGAACTGTGCAATTTGTGTACGAGGACAGGAGGGGGTGACTGGGGGACTGTGTGGTAAGGGGTGACATTGTCCAAAAAAGAAGCATACTCAATACCTGGCTTGTGAAATGGTAAGCCTCCTGCACAGCATCTTAATAATAACAATGCAATTATGTTTTTAAAAGTAAGGCTTGATCTTTTTGTCACCTAGTTGGCATGGACACACACAGGATTAGAGAAAATAGGCAGGATTTTTCAAGCCAATGAAACTCAAAGTAGGCAGAAGTAGCTAGATTCACCCCGACAATTCAGATTTCAGCCCCCGTCATCAGAACAGATAGGTAAGGACACACCACACTCTAAACAAAATACTTGAAAACTGACTTCAACAGCACTTTTAACAAGAATAATGGAGGGTAAGGTTGGCTTCACTCCAGGGATGCAAGGGGTGTTGTCATATGCAAATCAATTAATGTCATACAGCACGTAAAGAAAATCAAGCATAAAATTCGCACGATCATCTACATAAATGCAGACAAAACCTATGACAAAATTCAACATCCCTTCATGAAATAAGTGCTGAAAGAACAACTAGGAATAGAATGAATGCACCTAAACATAATAACAGCTAGATACAATAATCCGAATCTGCATCCTATTAAAGGGCAAAACACTGAAACCATGTCCTGCAAAGTCAGAACAAGCCAAGGATATCTACTCTTCTGCTTTTGCTCAATATAATCCTTGACTTCTGAGCCAGGACAAAAGAGCAAGCGAAAGCAATAAAGAGCTTATGAGTAGAAACAAAATAAATAAAACTATTCCTATTTCCTTTATGACACTATACATTAAAAATAAAACCCTGTGAACTCCCCCAAAAACCTCTTTGCCTGGATCTGGCAGGATGCAGAACCAGTACCCACGCCAGTACCCACGCCAGTACCCACACCAGTAGCCTGTCTCTACAGCCATGACAACTAAGCTGAGGAAGAAACCAGGAAAGCAATCGTATTGTAAAAACCTCAAGAAAAATAGGAATAAACTAATTAAAGGCTTTAATAATGAAAATCATAAAACATTGAAGAAAATAATTGGAAAGACTTCTTGTGTTCATGCATCAACAACATTAATATTGTAAAAATGTTATGCCAGAAAGTGGCACTGGGGCACAAAGAGGTAGAACACCAGCCTGAGCTGAGGAGCTCAGGGACAGAGCCCAGACCCAGAGTTCAAATTTACCAGCCGGGCATGGTGGCTCACGCCTGTAATCCTAGCCAGTCAAGAGGCTGAGATCTGAGGATCACAGTTCAGAACCAGCCAGTGCACTAAAGACCATGAGACTCTTATCTCTAATCAACCACCAGAAAACCAGAAATAGGGCTGTGGCTCAAGGGGTAGGGCAGTAGCCTTGACCTGAAGAGCTCAGGGACAGCACCCAGGCCCAGATTTCAACTACACTGCTGGTGGGAGTGCAAACTCGTTCAACCACTATGGAAAGCAGTATGGCAGTTCCTCAAAAGACTAAACATAGAGCTCCCCTATGACCCAGCAATTTCACTACTTGGCATTTACCCAATCGTCCAGAAACAAGGACATACTAAATCCACTAGCACAACAATGTTCACTGCAGCACTATTTACCATAGCAAAGATATGGAACCAACCTAGATGTCCCTCAGTTGATGAGTGGATCAACAAGTTGTGGTATTTATACACAATGGAATTCGATGACATCGCCCCATTTGTTAGGAAATGGAAAGACTTAGAAAGAATCATATTAAGTGAAGTAAGCCAGACTCGAAGGAACATAGGCTCAATGGTTTCCTTCATTTGTCATATTCAGTAGAAACCTTGGACTCTCCTAGCAGAGATTTATAATAGAGCAAAACCTAGACACATAAGGCCATATAGGATGACACTAAAGGAAAGGACCTCCAGGATATAGAAACAAAAGCCATATAATGAGTGACTGTTGTCCTTAATGTACTATGTTATCTCTCATCTCTTTTGCTGTCCCTTGGTTATCTCATATTGTTACAGTATTTTACCTTGTTATCTGATATATCGTATATATACTTATTTGGTTATTTGAAATCAGATAGGGAAGGAGGGAAAATAAGATGAGGGGCGGAGGTGGGGGGAGGGAAATGGGGACCAAGACATGAGAAAGGGTATCAATGTTTGTGAAGTAATGCACCTTCTATCTGGTGAATATAATGTAACCCTTCTATTAATTACAATAAAAATATATGAAAAAATATATCAAAGGTCTTAATATAAGGCCTAAAACTTTGTAACTATGACAGGAAAACCTAGGGGAGATACATAAAGATACAAGCAGAAGCAATGACACTGTGACTTTACTGATGTTCAGAAAATAAAAGTGAGAAATTGGATTGCATCAGATCACAAAGCTCCTGCACAACAAAGGAAACGAGGCTCAGAATCAAGAGCCAGGCCCACAGAATGGGAGAAAAGCTTTGCAAAATGTCCACTGGGTGACAGATTCATACCAGAATATAAAAAGAACTAAAAAATGAAGTAAACAACAAATCACCCAATTGGCAAGTTGGCAAACAAATTGGATAGTACTTGAAAGAAGAACAAACGGCCAACAGACACAAGAAATACAGCCTTATTCACAAAGAAAATGTGGATCTAAACAACACTGAGAGTCCAGCTCACCCCAGTCAGAATAGTTAGGAGAACCGTCAGTGCTGGCCAGGGTAAGAGTGCTTCGCTTATACCTATGACGATGGGACAGACAGCAATGGTTGCTGAAAGCCTCCCATCAGAAATAGTTTGAAAATGTAAACAAATAAATGTAATTTCAATAATGGCTCATCCTTAGCATGTGTGGCTTTAACTCTCGTCCCAGTGCCCCACAGAGAAGCGAGCACCTCCCAACTGTACAACATGCCACAAAACACCCTGCTCCAGTATAGCTACCATGTGGTATGATCTGATCCTGGTCGACACAGTCCGGACTGGATGCTCAGCAGATGCCCTCTGTGTTTGGCTGGAGGCAGGAGGGTGCCGGCCCTGATTCCTGTAGGCAGTATGGATTCCTGCGGCTCTCTCTTGTTGAACATTCCTCTGTTTCAAAGTAGAGAGGCCTTGCTCAGACTGGCTGCCATGGCACCCTGCCAGGATGGGGGCTAATTGTTCCTTCTCTCTGTATCCTGCACACTGGCACCACACCTTCCAGCTCTATCCCTGACTCAGCCAAGGAGGTCTGGAGCGGAGGGAGAAGGATGTGAGGTCTTTCTGGTCTCCACTTCTATGCCTGGTGGGGCTTCTCACGGTGGCCCTGTCCTCCTCCCGGATGGGCTCTCGCCTCCAGGGCTGCAGGAACCCTGGATCCTCCCCACCTCTGCAGGCCACCGGCCCCCTGTGTCTCCAAGTGCTGGCACCCCTTATTCTGCCACTGACCCTGACCGGATCCTGTGCCCTGAATTGAAGATGGACCCTCTTCCCGGCTGGACCCTGGCTGCCCAGGGGCCTGTAACTCCTCTATATTACACAGGGAGCTAAACCAGAAAGCAATCAGATTCAGCCATAGCCTGCCCACTTGGGCAATGGTCAGCTCACAGGTCACCTGCAACTGCTGTCCAGGAGTAGGACAGAGGGAGAGAGGCAGTGTCTGCTCACTACCAAGGAAACTAGCAAAGGCAGGCAGACTTAAAATCCCAGATGCTTCCGAGTCCCGGCTTTGCGGGCAGTTTGGGGGTTGTGGATCTGTAAGGTTTGATCCAGCATCCAAGTAAAGCTTTCAGCCCTTACCAACAAGGAGATCCAGAGACAGACAGACAGACAGGAGGAGCCTGGACTCATCAAAGCCACCACATGCAGAGTCCACGGGCCTTCCTCAGAGACACTCCCAAAGGTACTCTGGAGGTCCACACAAACCAAGCCCTGGCCACCGAGCTGATACGAAAGAAAGGCACCATTTAATCGTGCCCAGGCTGGGGGCGGTGAACTGGACAGCTTCACTGCCAATCGCCCAGCAGCCCGCTCTGCCCCCAGCTGTCCATGGTAAGTGTTTCCGATGTCTTATTTCGAAGTGTGTCCCTCTGACTGGTTAATTATGCAAGGAAGATGCTGCTTTTAAGCCTTCCCAGTTTGACAGTTTGTGCTCAAGCAGTTTACAAACAACGCACATTAAAAGACCACAGCCATGGAGAGTCAATGGTGAGATGTGGGCTGGGCCTGGGCCAGAAGCTCTCACTTCTGCCTGGATGGCCTGGTAATCTTCTGATGGCTGTAAGCTGTTTTAATTTCTCTTAGACCGTGATTATCATGTTTGCTTTCTCCAACAGATGACGGTAGACGCAGTTGGTGGTTCGGCCCCATGATGGTGTGGAAAGAGGAGCATGGCAGGTGCCAGGATAGGTGAATTTTGGGCATGGCTGCTCTGCCGCTCTCAGGGGGCTGGGTTCTTGTGCACGTCAATTGTCTTCATCTGGTTTTCATGCCACTCTAGCAGAGTGCTGGCAGTTGGGGAATTTAAAAAGAGCAACATCCTGTGTCCTTCCCAGAAGCTGGGAAGAGGGGAGCAAGGCGGCCGTAGCTTGTGATGGGTCTCTCGTTCATCCGCCCAAAGTAAAAAGACAAAGGAAGATGGAACCCAAGAAAGAGTTTGCTGTCCACCCTCTGCCCTCTTGTCCTAATCACCTCTCAGATTCCCATCCTCACCCCCATATGCAGACTGAATAGCTCTTGCCCTGAAGTGATCAAGACCAGAAATGTGTTAGGTAACTCTGTGTGTGTGTGTGTGTGTGTGTGTGTGTGTGTGTGTGTGTGTGTGTGTGTGATTTGAGGCTTGTGTAGATTTTTCCAGTTAAAGATTTTCTATCTAAAATGCTCTGAAATCCAAAGCTATTTGAGCACAACCTTTCCATATTTTGACGTTCCCGAGGGGTTCTGCTCAACCTGCTTATGATTTGGGGAAGGACCAGCATTCAAATGGCAGCATCTGTCACCATTCATCCAGTGTGAACAGCTCTGGAATGTTTCTTCCTGTGTCCCACCATCCAACCACACATCTAGGAAACTGGCTGCTGTTGGAGCCACTCAGTCTGTGACGGTCAGTTTCAACTGCCAGGACAGTTGACTTCTCATCTTCCCCACAAGCCCAAGTCTATAAGCCACACCCCAGCTTTCCTACCTTCCTCTCCAAAGATGGTGCCTACCTGTCTTTCTGTCTATAATCAACCCACCACCAAGCCATCTGGGCTCCAATAAGATTCCTGAGTGAATCAGCTTAAAGAAGAAATTGCCGACTTGGGCTCATAGAACAGAATGGTACAAGCATGCAGTGGGAAAGGAGTCTCACCCCACAACAGCTGAACAGCAGGGAGAAAGGGGAAGAGAAAGGGAGGAAGGCCAGAGAATGAGGGAAGGAAGAAGAGAAGGAAGGAAGGAGGATGGGAGTAAGTGAAGGAAGGGCAAAAAAGGCAGCCTTCAAAGGCATGTCCCAGCCATCATTCCGCCAGTCAAACCTTGCCTTCCTCTGTCCCTACCCCTTCCCAATAGTCCGTTCATTATGAATCCATCAATAAATTATTGCTTGGCGAATGCAACTGTAACCCCTCTTAATTGTAATAACATATATATGAACACATAAACTATTGCTGAGGTCGGGGCCTTCAGATCCCATCACTTCACAACTGCTTCATTGCACCTCTGCATGGTATCCATGGGGAAACGGATAGAGCGCAGGTGAAGCCACCCCCCTGCAGAGGTGGGGTGACAGGATGGAGAGAGAACAGGAATCGGGTCCCTGTTGTGAAAAGCAAGGTGCAGAGCAGTGTGGAATGCATTTACAAGCCCGCCCATCCCCTCGGGGAATGTGTGAGGCTGAAGCCCCCCCCCCCCCATGCAGGACCTGCAGAAGCCATGGGCATAAGCTGTGGCTGCATTTGGACCCCCAGCTGAGTGGCAGGGGGGCAGGGAACCCCAAGGGCTGAGGAGCCAGGACCTGGGAGCAGAGCTGGACACATCGGGGAGAGGGGGTGCAGGGGGAGAAGACAGCACTGTGTGTGTGTCTCTCTGTTGACTGTCTCTGAATGTGTTTTCATGCACATATGTCGACGTGTGTATGTGTTGCTGTGTGCGTGCATGCCTATCTGTGCATCTCTGTATCGGTGCCAGCTGTGCATATGTGCAGGTATGTGGCACCTGTCTGTGTGTGGGGGAGGGTCTGTGTGGGTCTGTACATGGGCATGTGTGCAGATGTGTGCAGCCACCGCTGTCCCTGCCTCCAGGCAAGGAGGGGTCAACCGGGCACAGGAACAGAGAATACATTCCCAAGGTCAGAGCCAGGTTTCCAACCTAGATATCTCACCCTGCCCCGGAGTAGCCTGCACCAGGATTACAAACTACACAAGGGGTCTTCCCGCCATGCGTGACAGCCCCAAAGCAAAGCACAAGCAGACCTGCAAAGCCTCCACCAGCAGGCCTACTGGACTGTACACAAGCGCGTATTCTTCCATTCTGCTCTCAGCGAGTGTCAGTTTTAGAGGAGAAACGGGTAAGGTCTGCGTGTCCCAGGCCCTCCCCAGGGGTCAGCTGTCAGGAAGGCAGGTTCCCAAGAAAGGCCAGGCATCTCTGAAGGAATGATGCCTGTGCTGACAGCAGGTGAGGGGAAGGGCAGACCCCTGCATCATCTGTAGGGGTAGAGACCTGAAGGCAAAGCGCAACAACAGCAACTGAGACGAGGCAGACATCCTAAAGGCTGTTATGGAGGAAAAACGTCTCACCTCAGGGAACCCAGCTGCCCGTGGACTGCCGGACACCAGAGGAGCGTCCAGGACACAGGGGAGCAGCGTGGAGAGAGGGAGGATAAAGATCCATCTAGAGCAAATGGAAGAAGGACTTTGGTGATCAAAACACTCAGGACAGGAGCAGCGACTGAGCTTCCTCTGGGACTGCAGGAAACCATCAGAGGGCAGGCCTGAGACAAAAGGAGAAAGTCTGCTCCTACAGCCCTGGCCCAGTCACTCGGCCATAGTGATTTTATGTCTGGAAACCTTGTCTTCTGAAAGAATGTCCACCTCTGTCCCCAATTTAAAATAGAACACGTTCTGCGTTCCTGACTAGCGTTGGTTGTGAGCGCCCAGTACACATCAAGCATGATAACAACGGGGCTATTGAGTAGTAACTGCCCTGTGCACATTGGTATTCTAATTGCCGTCGCCTTGAACCCTGCATCTCTAAGGGAAAGCAGAAGCTTAATAAATCTCTCTTCGAAAGAGAGGTCAGGAAGTGCGAGACGACAGTCAGGGGACCCGTGGGGGTGACTGAGGATCCGCTGAGCCATTTACAGTCACGCAGAACTTCCCAGAGACCTTCCCAGCGGGCGCCACACCCAGGGATTCTAATCCATCACAGGAATCTCACACGTAGAATGTATACCAGGTCCTCGCCTCATCAGAACACAACCCTAAAACCTTACCAAGAAGTCTATGCGTCCACAAGCTTCCCACAGGCGCTCTCTGCCCCCCCCCACCCCGCTGGCCCCACCGGCAGTGAGGACTCCTGGGCCACCCTGCCCCTGCCCCCTCACAACCCTAGATTCTACAGCTGCCAACCCTGGAGCCCTCGGCTTCCCCTGCAGTGGTTTGGAAATAACTTGTGTGGGTCCCTCAACATCGCATGTGCTTGGTCCCCTGTGTAGCCCCTCGGGCAGGTGGTGGTTCCTTTGAGAAATGGGGACCTGTGAGAGGTGCTTAGTCACTGGGGAGCCTCCTTCAAAATGGTTCACCAGTTGGCACACACAGCCTCTCACGCCTCCACCTGGTGAGAGGTGAGCAGACCACACCCAGGAAGGAGGGACGGATGACAGCACCCATTCTCTGGCAGCCACTCAGCCCGCCCTGCCCCAGGCCCTGGTGGCCCTGCCCACACATCAGGACTCGTATCTACCGTGCATTAAAGGAGGGTGAGTGTGTGGTTGGTTTGTTGCTTAGGTGTGGGGGACGGCTGTGACCCCAGGATGAGACACTGGTTATGATCCATGGTCTTGACCTGAGATGTCAGCTTTCCAGAGCCTTCCACTTTGCTGGTCCTACCACAGTGCCTTTCACCCCCCCCCCCCGGGGCCGCGGCTCCAAGGGGAGGGCTGACCAGCCCACGCGTGTCTGCTCCAACAATGAGCTTAGGAGTCAGGAGCCGGTCAGCTAGCAGGTTCGAGACCAAGCACAGGAGGCCACCGGGCCGTCCCGTCATCCCGAGCTCTTCAGGAACAACTCTTAGGCAGGTTTGAGCACTTTAACCCCGGGGCAGGTGGCATCGCTCTGGTGACTCCTCCAGCTGGGGTCGTAAGCACGGGAGACCTAGCCTGGCACACAGGGCCTCCCTTCCACGTGTCAGAGGTCACCTCACCCCACCTCTTGATGGCCACTGTCCGCTGACATCAGCAGAGGAGGAGGAGGAGGACGAGGAGGAGGAGGGGGAGGAGGACGAGGAGGAAGGGCACGGTGAAGGAGAGATTCTCCTTCAGCAATGCAGGGAGGCCGGTGTTGGGGAGAATGCCTGGGACCTGGGCACCAGCCTGCTTGCCCCCGGTTGTCAATCAAACCCCAGGCCTCCTTCCCAGTTCCCCTGGCTGCCCATCTGGTTTTGCCCCAGCTCTCCCCAGCTGCAGGGACCGCCTCTGCCGTGTCCAAATCACAGCTAGTCACTGGATAATTGCTCTAATGAGAGCACAGTGTGAGTCTCAAGGACCATCTCACCCTGGAAAGATTACATGGGCCATTGCCCAGCATCGCTCTCTGAGATCCTGCCACTGCCTCCTGTTCTCCTTGAGCCTTTTTGGGAAGATCCAATCCTCCGACATGAAGACTAATGGAAACTTAAAATGGCGGAGCCAGACTCGGGGGCTCCTGCTTTCTTGTCACTCAGCCAACTACTTGAGAGTCAAAGATTGGGGAGATTGTCCTAGGTAGCAAGCAGGGGGTAACCAGCTAGTGAGACTCTTGAGGATGCGTCTGTGACTGCAGATCTGCAAGCCATCGTAGGCAAGATGGCCATGTTCAGAGGCTGACCTGCCTGGACAAACCAGAAGGGCTGCCTGAAAACCAGCAAAGGCGAAAAGGCCTGGGTATATGGATCCAAAGGTAGCGTGCCTGCCTAAAAAGTGTAAGGCACCGAGTTCAAATGCCAGTCCCACCAAAAAGCATGCGCAGTGGTAAGATTCCATTGCACCGTCATGAGCTGAGCGGATGATAACGACGGAGCCAACACGGTCACACACGATGGAGCTCACGTCGAGAAACAGAGGATTTCCTGTCGGGTGCCAGAAAGAGAGCCTAGATTCACTATGAGAACTAGAAAAGATATGTGTCAAGTGACTGCTCAGTGTGTGGGCTGGTACTCGGGCTTGAACTCCGGGCCTGGTTGCTATCCCTGAGCCTTAAGGCTAGCACTCTATCATTTGAGACACAGCTCTCCTTCTAGCTTTTTGGTGCTATGTTGGAGATAAGGAGTCCCATGAACTTTCCTGTCCAGGCTGGCTTCAAACCACGATCCTCAGATCTCAGCCTCCTCAGTAGCTAAGGTGATAAGCCTGGGCCACTGGTGCCTGGCTACTGCATTGTTTGCTCTCCATCTCAGCAGGATGTCTGAGTGACCGCAGGAGCTGGCCTATGTGGATGCATTTGAACAGCTCCTGGCGCAGGTGTGTATCCAACAATATCCCCTGAAATAGCCACAAGCATGGCTTCTGCTAACATTCAGGCGGGGCCTGAGTTTATTCCAGCAGTGAAGAAGAAAGCTGAGGTCCGAGGAGTTGCCGAGGAGTTGAGCCAGGGAGGCAGAGAACCCCAGTAGAGCTCAGGAAGGAGGACCATGCTATGAGGCTTTGAGGGATCTCTAGAAAGGAAATTGTGCATTCCAATTCATGCTCTTGAGAGCCCGTAAATAGGGCATGAATAAATAAAAACAGAATAGTCAAGATCATACTTGTGTTTTCATTGAAAAATCTAGAAGCAACATCAAATACGTAAAGCAACTATTAGGCAATGGGAAGAAAGCACATGACTGTGAGGAGACAAGCAAGAAGAGAAGTACCCAGCTGTGGCCTAACAAGCACTCAAGCGGCTGGGGGCAGGGTGGCGGGGCGGGGGGAGGAAGGGGAGAGGGAAGGGGGAGAGGATAAGGGGTTGGAAAGTGGAACACAATGGCAGTGTTGACTTGAGCAGAGACTAAGCAGTTGGGGAGACTAAAGCTGGTATGCACAGACCATAGGACCAAAGGTATTTTGCCAAGAAAGTCTCCCCAAATCTACCTAGGATTCCCCTTGAATCTCTGGCTAGAAACCCAGTTTCCCAGGCTAGAGTTCCACAAGGAAAACTGGGCATCAGTGAGATCATCAAGGCTGGGAAAGTGGCATTCTAGCCAGCCTGAGAAAGACACAGCAAAGCAGTTAGGAGAAAATGAAGAAGTAATGTGTTCTGTGAACTCTCCCTAGAGAAAAGGCTAACCCAGATCCTCCCCTCAAGTTTTTTTAAAACAATCTTTAAAAGGATAAATCTTCTCCTCAAGGTCCTTTATGGGCTTAGGGAATAAAGTTTTAAATACCACAAAACCAAGCCCAAAACCTTGTAAAATTCACAGAAGCTAGCAACCAACCCAAAGTCAATACTCAGAAAGAAAAGCAAAACAATGAGTCTGAGTCATAATCTTAATGAGCATCAGAGGGATAGATGCCCTAAACAGGCTGCATTTAACCCCCAAATACAAAATTGGTTTAGTGTATGAATACCATGAGCCTTTAATAAATAGAATTACAGGCTAAACCACAAGCTCATCTCAATGCACATGAGAAAAGCACTTGAGAAAGTCAAACATCCTTTCTTGATTGAAAAACTCAATAGAAATTGAAGAAAGCTACTTTAACTAGATAAAATCAATATTCAAGCATCTCTAAGCCGCCTAGCCAGGGTAAAAAGTAGAAGCTTCATGTTGCTATGCTGTCCTGGCCGCCATTTTGTTGTCCTGACGTGAACCCCTCCCTGCCACACCAAGACCCTGGACCAAACTCCTCGCCGCGGTTCTAAAATACCCACTTTCTGTACTGCTTATCCCCAGGGCACTCTACCAAGCACACACACACACTGTACCAGACACAAGGTTAGAGGGGGTCCACACACACGAGTCCTCTTTGGGGATTTGCCTCACCCTTCCTGACACCCTCCACCCATGTTGCCTCTCCCCCCAGGTGCTCATTGATCTCGGGGGCTCACTGATCTCTGGGTGTACGAGGTCCCTCCAGCACCTTTGAGTCGTGAAGCCTCTTCATCTCCACCTGGGCTCACTTATCCCTCGTGAGACGCTCCCTGACTGTTTTTATGTTGAAGTAGCTGTAAAAACGAGTTGCCTTTCAACAAAGCAGCATACAATCAATCTTAATCAATGGCACCCCTTCATCATTTTCCCCCATGCCCTCAGCCCCAGCCCTCTCCTCAAGATGCTTCCTGGTGTAAAGAAATCCGACCAACACACGGGCTCACACTATTAACATCGCCAGGACACAGGGTGGGCCTCAGGGCGGGCACCACAGGTGGGAATGTCACGTTGAAAGATCACACTGCTGCAACTGGAGCGATCCAAACTCAGACGCTGGGTAAGTCAGGTTTAAGGAGGGATTCTTTCAAAGACAGCCACCGACACACACACACACACACACACACACACACACACACACACACACACGTAAATAAGGGCTGCAAACCATCCTGTACTTACTGAAGAAATGAAACCCGGATAGTTAATGGCTAATTATTAGTAAGAACAATGAATCATTAATTACTTCTTCCCAAAAGGAAACTACCACGCCTCTACGGTTTTACTGGTAAATCCTGTCAAATGCTGCTGTTCAGTCCAAGCTCTTTTGAAGCCAGCCATTTCTTCCTCGTGGGTAATTCCCATCAGAGTGGGATTTTCGGGTCGTTCTGTAGGTACATTTTCAACTCCTTAGAGATGGGTCTCCTGATCACCAGAAGGGTGTTAAATCCCACTTTTGCTGGCGTGAACGAGGCCCTGCTTTCTCCATACCCTTGTGACCTTTGGTGTTAGACTTTTTTTAAAGTGTGGCCCCTGATTTTAACCAAATTTCTCTGATGACCAGTTAGATTGAATTTCTCTTTGTGTGCTTCTTTCAGCTTTTTTAAAAAATATTTTTATTGTATTTAATAAAAGGGTTACATGATATTTGCCAGATAGAAGGTGCATTAATTCACATACATTGATACCCTTCCACATGTCTTGGTCCCCATTACCCTCCCCCCCAACCCCCCTCTTGGTTTTCCCCCCTTCCCTGTCCAATTTCAAGTAACCAAATACAAATGTATCCAATCTATCAGATAACAAAGTGAGATATTGTGACAATATGAGATAACCAAGGAATAGCAAAACAGATGAGAGATAACATAGCACCTTCAGGACAGCAATCATTCGTTATATGGCTTTTGTTTCAATATCCTAGAGGTCCATTCAATTAGCTTCATACTATATGGCCTTATGTATCAAGTTTTTGCTCTATTGCAAATCTTTGCTAGTAGAGCCCAAGGTTTCTACGGATTATGATGAATGAGGGAAACCATTGAGCCTAAGTTCCTTTGAGTCTGGCTTACTTCACTTAATATGATCTTTTCTAAGTCTTTCCATTTCCTAACAAATGGGATGATGTCATTCTTTCTGACAGCAGCATAGAATTCCATTGTGTACAAATACCACAACTTGTTGATCCACTCATCAACTGAGGGACATCTGGGTTGGTTCCATATCTTTGCTATGGTGAATAGTGCTGCAATGAACATTGTTGTGCTAGTGGATTTAGTATGCCCTAGTTTCTGGATGGTTGGGTAAATGCCAAGTAGTGGAATTGCTGGGTCATAGGGGAGTTCTATGTTTAGCCTTTTGAGGCACTGCCACACTGCTTTCCATAGTGGTTGAAGGAGTTTGCACTTCACCAACAGTGTAGTAGTGATCCCTCCTGGCCACATCCCCTTCAGCATCTGTTGTTATTAGTTTTCCTGATCCTGGCCATTCTAGCTGGAGTGAGGTGGAATCTTAGAGTTGTTTTGATTTGCATTTCTTTTATGACCAGAGATGTTGAGCATTTCTTCATGTGTCTATAGGCCATTTTTGTTTCTTCTTCAGAGAAGACTCTCTTTAAGTCTTTGGCCCATTTTTTAATGGGATGGTTGTTACGTTGGAGATTAGTTTTGGACTGATTTAATTTTTTGAGCTGTTGATATATTGTAGACATGAGGCCTTTGTCCGTTGTGTGGTTGGTGAAGATCTTCTCCCACTCTGTAGGCTTCCTAACTAATTTACTAGCTATGTCCTTTTCAGCTTTTTTTTTTTAATACTGTTCTTGGGGTTTGAACTGCACTTGGAGCCTCTGTGTCTCGCTTGGCTGACTCATTCAGTTCTTGCTCTTTGCTGGTTAACTGTAGTAAAAAGTCTCAGATTTGTCTATCCAGCTGGCTTCAAACCTAGACCCTCCGATCTCAGTCTCCTGAGTGGTTGGGATTATAGGTGAGAGCTGCTGGGACCTGGTGTTTCTTCTTTCTTCTGAAGCAACTTGTTATGGTCTTCCTGTTTGTACCCTGGCCATATATGTGTGTCACTGCAATCGTACCACATTGCGTTAACAATTATGAGCCAGCACGTAAATCTTGAAATCTGACTTGGAATATGTCAAACTGTCATTATTATATTCTATGACTTACTTTTCCTTGCTTCCCACCCCATGTTAATGAAGATTCTTTTCCACGTTCCTAAAGTGTCATCATTTTAGCTCTATTGGATCTCTGTGCCTCCCTGCCATTTGATATCATCAGTCTTCTTCAGTAATTCTAATGTTCACAGCACAACACAGCTGGGGCATGGCCTGATGCTTTAACTTGTGAACCCCTAACATACAACACTGAACAGCTTTTATAGGTACATTTATTCTCTTTGGAGATGAGTTACAATTTGGGCCTCTTTATTATAGTCAGGCTGTTAACGTTCTTATTGTCACATTTTGGGAATTCTCTGTGTATTGGGGCTAATGCTTTTGTTTCTGTTTTTACTACTGATGACATTTTTTTGTCAGTGTTTTCTCACATCTGTGTCTTTGGCACTGTGGAAGTTTTTTGTTTTAGTGAAGTCCCGCTTTCCAATTTTTCTTTCGCAGGTTGTACATTTTGTGTCATTTCTAAAACCCAACTCAAACACAAGACTAGACTTTTTTCCCTGTATCGTCTCCTAGAAGTTTATCATTTGAAATGTGATATATAAAAGGCACATGCTCTGTGTCACAGCATGTGAATGTCTAGTTATTGAAAAGATAAAGTCTTTGTTCTCTCCAATTGTCTTCTTCCTTCTTCTGGGCTTTATCTGCTTGTGGCTGGTGATTTACCACTTAAGACATTCTTCCACTTCAGGCTTTTCACTGGTTGATTGAATATAAGAATCTCATAGACTTTCCTTTCCAAGCTGGCTTCCAACTGGGATCCTCAGATCTCAGCCTCCTTGGAAACTGGGATTGCAGGTGTGCCTGTTGGTCCAGGTTTGCTTCTGTCTCTTGATCCTGTTTTCTCAGGATGTTTGCCGATTCCATAGCTGAGGGTTTGAGTTTCATTAACTGCCGCTTCTGCATCACCTGGAGCAATCACCCTTCCGTGTGCAGAGACACTCCACGCCATGTTTGAAGCCAGTCCTGCAGACTGGAGCTCTCTCGTTCCTGGTAACTGGATTCTGTGTTCCCAGCCAGGGCTGCTTATATTTGGCTCAGAATAAACTCTTATTTCCTTGAAGCAGAGTTGATAACTTTACTTGGACAGAAATTCAGTAATGTTTGCATCGAAGGAACGGCTACATTTGGTCATAATACGTTGTCTTACACTTGTATTTCTTTCTTTTGTGTGTTTGGCTATTCTTTTCATTATTTTTGAGACATATGTGTCTAAAAATGTAACCCTGGCTGACCTTGAACTTGTGATCTCTCGCTCCTCAACTCCCTAGGACTGAAATTAGAAAGGTAGCCTAGGAAGACTTGTTTAAGTATAGCTAAGGACCAAGCCTAGCACCTTGGATGCACTGGCAAGCACTCTACCACTGTGCTACACACACTGTCCTTAGATTTATCCATATTTCTGAATTTAATGCTAATGTCATAATCACAAGAAAATTGATCAATAATTTCCCTTTCTCATGGAAACAAAATTAGGATTAGCTTTAAAACAGGCATTGTGGGAGACTTTCTTTCCCCTGAAATTTTCCTTTATTTTCTGTAAAAGTTGAACAAATTCAGTGCTGCTTGTTTTGTAAGCGCTGTAATTATTTATCGGTTTTGTGCCACAGGCTTGACTGTTCTTTATGAAGTTTCAAGTTTTTGAAAATGTCACTGAGGTTCAGCATGCTCACGGTGTCCCTGGGCCACTGTGGATGTGGGGGAGGGTGGGTTGTGACAGGGGCGTGTGGTTTGGTAGTACAGCGTCTTTCATGCTGGAGTGAGTCTTAGGCTTCCTGGAGTCAGTCCCCCTCCTCTGGAACACATTTATGACCCTATGACCCTAACCTATGTCTGCCATGAGAACAGAGCAACCAAACTGATATATAAGCAAACCACTGGAGTGAATTTGAGCTCGCCAGCGTCTGCGATTCTTTAGACCCAGGAGGCTGAGATCTGGAGGATCGTGGTTCAAAGCCAGCCCAGGCAGAAAAAGTCTTCGGAACTCCATCTCCAGCAAAATGTTAGACTGGAGATAGTACTCACGTGGTAGGGCAGTAACTGAGCCTGTGAGACCCTGCATTCCAACCCTAGTACCATCCAAAAAAGAAAAGAAAATGTTCAATTCCTGTATATGAAACCAGCATCCAAAGAAACCAAAATCACGCCTATGCATGAAAAGAACAAGAAACAAATTATAAAGTAAAACTGCAAGCAACATTTACAATAGAATGCCCAAAACACTTAGGAATTAACCTAACAAAAAGTGGGCAGAGACCTCTACGATAAATCTCTAAAACGTTGCTGGGAAATAAAATCGGGCCTACATTGAGAACTATGGCACGTCAATGATTAAGAAAATTGAATATTGCAAAGACAATAGTTATCCACGAACAGTCTCTACATTTACTGTAATCCTAATCAAATCCCAGGAACCTCTGAAAAGAAATGGGTTTCTCAATTTATATAGAAATGAAGGCAGCCAAAAATTAACCAAGATAATCTTGAAGAAAGGAAAGAGGAACATATCACTGCTGGGAAGAATGGATTTCCACTAAGCTAGAGCTAAGGAAGCAGTGAGGTCAGTGGATACAGTCCAGAAATGGGCCCCAAACATGGGCCGCTGGACTCCTGACAGAAGACATAGCGTGGCAAGGACAACCACACACACAGCTAGTGAGACTGGCTAGGTCCCGCAGGTGCCTGACCTGCACCCCACTCCGTGGAGAAGCTGCTGTGGCTACTGCCTCTGCCTCTCACGGGTAGACAGCAGTGTCTCTTGAAGAACATGGAATGGCAGTTTCCTGTAGATGGAGGCTTCTTGAAACAAAATTTGAACAGCCCAGACCACAGAGAAAAATGACCGGCTGAAATACTGAAGAAGTTCTCTTTTCCAAAAGACCCTAAAGACACTCAAAACCCAAGCCACGGGGTGGAGGAAACAGCTGGCTGTGCAGAGCCCACAGCTAGCTTGGCCCTCAAATGTGCAGAGAGTGCTGGGGGAGCAGAGACCACCGCTCCACAGTGTCACTTTACCACACTTGCCTGGCATGTGTCCAGACGGGCTGTGATTAACTGAAAGCACCCTAAGCCACACAGGGTGCCTGCACATAGCCCTCGGAGGGTCCCCGCCCAGGGCGCGCCACCACTCACTGATGGGAAGAGCTGGCTGAGAGCAGGGGAGCCACGGGAGCCATGGGAGCCAGGGCCAGCACCCCTGCCGGCTCTTCAGAACCCGCTCTCCACCAGCCATGAATCTTCTGGGGGAATATTCGTCTTTGCATCGTGCTAAAGTCAAATGCCAGCATTGGAACCCAAGTCCAGCCTCTGCCCACAGGACTGGTGTCCCAAGGCACCCGCCAGCAGGGAAATACACAGTTTGGCCGTACTGACAACCACACACCTGCCAGAATGGGAAAGGCAAGACAAGGCAGTGAGCACCATGGGTGGGGCTCGAGGGCACCCAGAGTCTGCCACACACTGCAGGGGCCATGTGACACATGCATCCGTGTGGCACTCACCATGGCTTTGTAGGGATGTGCCCTGGCCCCGGTCCAGTCCTGGCCAGGCAACCCGGGTCCTAGCTGTGCTGCAGGGAGCTGATGGTCCCTGGGGAACTATGACCAGGCTGAGAGGAGAGCAGCACGCCCAAGCCCAAGGCCTGAAAGCAGAGCCCACAGCCCTGTCCACCCAGGCTTATCACTGTCCCCCTGTGTGCCCACAGGGAAGGGCAGAACTTCTGCCTTCCAGAAGAAAAGCTAGCTCTCCCTCTCACTGTTTCACTAAGGTGAATTCAAGCGAATCAAAAGTGTCATCTATTGTCTGTCATCCAGAGATCATAAAACTTCAGAAAATGCATCACCAAACCCGGAGGCTACAGAAGTAAAGACGAATATTTGGTGAGGTAAAAATAACAATATTTTAGAGCACTAAAGTCGAAAGACAAGTGTCATGTCGGAAAGGTGAGAAAGGAGAAGGCAGGAATAGGGAAAAAGAGGAAGGAGGAAGAGAGAGTGATGGAGAGAGGAAGGGAGGGGGAGGAGGAGGGAAGAGAGGAAGGAAAGAAGGAAGGAAGGAAGGAAGGAAGGAAGGAAGGAGGGAGGGAGGGAGGGAGGGAGGGAAGGAAGGAAGGAAGGAAGGAAGGAAGGAAGGAAGGAAGGAAGGAAGGAAGGAAGGGAGAACTATAAAAGAGGAGAGAGGAAGGGAGGAGGGAAAGGAGGAAGAAGGGAGAAGAAAGGAAAGTAGGGAAGATGGGGAGGGAGGGGCAGGAGAGGTGAGGGCAAGAAGGGAGGGGGAGGGAGGGGAAGAGGGGGACTGTCCGGTCTACTAGACTATTTCAGGCTGCCTTAACAGTGTAGCATGGCCCAGACAGTTTATTTACAACTGTTTTTCTCACTGTTGCAATGAAGGCCAACGTGGAGGAGGGGGCAGATTCAGGTGGCATGCGTCCGTTTCCCTGTCCAGAGTCAGTCCTTCCTAGCTGTGCGCTCACCGGCAGGAGAGCCTGGGGTTCTCCGAAGGCCTCTTGGATAAGAGCATGGAGGCCATTCTCTAGGGTTCCACCCTCGTGCCTGGAGCCGGTCCCAAAGGCCCCTCCTCCAAATGCGTCCTGTGGGTTTTTGGAGACAGAGGGATAACCCAGCTACTGGAGGAGCCTCTGGGCGCCCTGTATCTGGGTCATCACTGGATTTCTATTTCATCTTCCTGCCAGGGCCTCCACACTTTCGGACCCTGTCTGGAGAAACTTCCAGTGTTCAGGCAACCAGCCGGTGGGCACTGCAGTGGGGGCTGCTCTGATTTCCTAACCTTCCCATTTCTCTCTCTCTCTTCTTTTTTTCCTGCCTCCATCTAGAGAACTCTGGAGGGGGAGGAAAACAAAACAAAACCAAACAAACCTGTCATCTTCCTTCCCTGCTGCTATTTTCTCTGTGAAGCACACTTGAAATCCGTGCAGTCTTTGAGCAACCCCAGTAAACACAGTCTGGGCCCGTGATGCCATCATCAGATTCCACGCCTCGACGAGAAGGATCCAATTTACTATTTACTCCGCCGCAGACTCAGGCGGCTGGCTTGAAGGGTGGGAAAGATCTTGGCCAGCCAAGTGGCTCAGCCCAACAAGGATTACGTTCTGATGAGAAAGATAATCTGCTCTCATTCCAAGAGACTTTCCAGAATCGCATTACGGTTCCTTATGGCGCTCATGGAACTATCCAGGGAGGAGGCAGAAACACATTACGCTCATGCTCAATTTCTGTGATAATACACTCAAGTGTTAATAACCTGGAAGCTTAGAGGGAAATTTATGCAATTACGGGGAAAACAATCGTATGATTTCTACAGAGAGCACAGCTGCTGGTACAAGAGAACTTTTCAAAACATCTCCTTCAACACCTGTGTTTATTTTTAAACGTTTGCATATATGTCTTCCCTGGGGAATACAGGAGCAGACGGAAACAGGGGGCGGGAGTGGGGGGAGCAGAAGGGACTGGCAGGGAACTTGACAGTCACCCCACACCCCAAACACTGAACACAAACATTCATTAGAGACTAATTATTTATCAAACCCCAAGTGGATCACTGCCCTAAGCCAACCTACAGAGCCAGAGATTTAAAAGACATCTCCACACAATCCCCACAGGGCCAGAGGAATCAGAGAACGTCGGCGTCACTGCGCTGGCCTGCTTCCATCCAAGGACAAGAGCCCGGGGCAGATGTAGGCGAGTCTGGACCTGTGGCTTGATGGTCCTGACAGGGGTGCACCATAAGTCTCACTTTCCAGGTAAGCACGGGGCCTCTTTGGGGCTGTTTCCGGGGTCACCGAGCTTGAGAGCTGGCTGCAGGGTGGGGATGGAATCAGGGCTCTGGCACCATTGCCTAGATCTTTCAACCTCAGACCCTTTTGCTCAGGTGCTTGCTTTACATTTCCACCTCAAATCTCTTTGGTCCCCTTGGGAAAGGTATGGAAGAACACCGAGCACTTGGCTCCACTCGGCATCCATCAGCGAGGGGTGCCAGGCCTGGGGGGTCCCTATTCTCCTTTATAGTTACCACTCATCTTGATATACTGTTCAAAAAGCTTCTTCCCTGCTTTTGCTTCCTTTTCTCTTTGTGTTGTTCGTACGCTACTCTGTCTTTGGGAGGATAAGGGGAGGCACAGAATGGAGGGACAAAGGGCAGACAAAAGGCAGGGACTCACTAAACACTATGCTGGAAACAACGTGTTCAACTTGTGGGTGGGGACAGGAGGGAAAAACTGGGAGAGAGTGAGGGAAGGGGTGACATTGTCCAAGAAGAAATGAACTCTTGACCTGACCTATGTAACTGAAACCCCTCTGTACATCACCTTTACAATGAAGAATTTTTAAAAAAAAATGTTCCCTACTCTGAGGACATATTTTCTTATTGTCTTCTAAATTTTCACTGATTTTCCATTAGATTTTTAAAAAACAAGTCTTCAATGAAAACATTTGAAAAACAGGCAGAAAATGTGGATAAGATTGGGCCGGGAGTTTGGCCTACTGGTAGAGTGCTTGCCTAGCATTCACAAAGACCCAGGTTCAATTCCTTGGTACCACACACATATATAGAGAAAGCTAGAAGTGGTGTTGTGGCTCGAGGGGTAGAGCTCCAGCCTTGAGAAAGCCCAAGGACAGTGTTCAGGCCCTGAGTTCAATCCCAGGACTGGAAAAAACAATGAGGATAAGACTGTGGTCACCAAAAAGTTTAATCAAACCAGTCACTAGTGGCTCATGCCTATAATCCCAGCTACTCAGGAGGCGGAGGCCTGAAAGATACCAATTCAAAGTCAGCCCAGGCCAAAAACACCCTAAGACTCCATTTCCAACTGGCGGATAAAAACGCTGGACTTCAGGCACGGCTCAAGAGGTAAAGTACTAGCTGAACAAGCAAGCCACGCAAAGAGTAATCAGATCAATTACTGTTAGCCTCCCCACCTTCCAAGGCGCCAGAGGAGATTCTCAACAAGTGAAGCCAAGCTTTCTAACAGCAAAAACAAAACTGCTCCTCAGTCTGTATTTGTTTTTAAATTGCCCGGCTCATTGCTAACAACACCAACAAAGCAGTAAAAAGTAAAACAAAAAAAAGAAAAAGAAAAAGAAAAACCCTGCAGACCATTAAATATGAGTGCAGCTATAAAAACCATTTTTTAATGTTTTAGCTAGTTAAACGTAACAGTGCATTTCTAATAAGATTATCATTCATGGCAAAGAAAAATTACTTCTAGAATATAAGAGTGATTCATCATCCCCAGATACTTTAATACAATTAATATTTACAATTGAATAAGCAGACATATCCAAGCATCTCAGTTTTCCTCACTGATAATCAGAAAAACATACATTCAAACAGAAATGAAATTGCCCTCGCCTATTTCGTTAACAACAAAAAAGTAAATTATGACATTTTCATACATGTCAGTGTGCCATGCAGTCATTCACATAAATGAATGAACAAAAACTTACCTATTTCCACATGGGGAAATCTTTGAAAACCTAACAATGAGCAAAAAAGAAAAAAAAAAGTTTTAGGATGGCCGAGGGTACTATTTTATGAAAACTTCAGGCTTGCAACAACATTGTGGAATTCACATTGTGGGAAAATGAGAAGACCTGGCACCTGGTGACTGAAGCCTGGCATGGCTCACAATGTCTCCCCCTTCCTGCACAGGTGGGCGTGGACTGGTGAGAAGAGATGGGAAGACCGGGGTTCCTAGCTCGGCTGAACCCTGCTTTACAATGCCCGTGATGATAACTTTCATGCTCTATGCATCTTACCACAATTATAAATAAATATTTTATAAATTCAAAGTACATTAAGCCGTCAGAGCCTGTGAACCCTGTTGTGTTTTTCTGTCTGAGCCTGACAGCCAGCCACAGCCAGTCAGTGAGGCGGGGAGCCCCCCCCGTGAGCCAAGGCTCATGATAGAGCTGGGCTTTCAAGAACCACTGGCCTCAAGGAGGGAGAATTTGATTGACAAGTACTGCAGAGCTGAATGGCGACCCAGGGTGGGGCCTCTGGGGAGGCCCCAGAGAAACCCTGTTTTATTTTGTTGAGTTTAGTTTGGCTGGTTCTTTTTAATGCATAGAAGATGAGGAGCTTTCTGGCCCTGGTGACTCACTCCAGTAACCCCACCTACTTAGGAGGCTAAGACCTGGGAGCATCCTGGTTTGAAGCCAACCCAGGCAGAAAATTCTGTGAGAGTCTATCTCCTATGAACCAGAAAAAAAGCAGGGCTGGAGGCATGGTTCAAGCGGTTAGAGCCCCGGCCACCAGCGCCAGCACCATGGGAGCAGAACTGGTGTGTGCTGGTGTTCCTTTGTTTATCGTGCGTGGTGAAAGCAGCCAGGCTCTGTGCTGAGACGCCATGCCCTGCACTGAGCTGCTGATATTTTAAACAAAGCTGAAGGTTACAGGCAGACTTCTTAGTGGTTTTCTTCTTGGCATTTCAGTGTGCCCTGTGGGATTGGCACCTGTCACATTCTACTTAGGGACATCCTACCTGGCATCTGCCAAGCAGCATGGCATCCCCAGGGGTCCCATTGACAAAGGGAGGGGCACTGGCCTTTCATGAGAAGGTGCTGACCTTGCAGCTTTAATGCAGTAAACCTGGGGATCCCAGAATGGATGTGTTGCACAATCAGCTTGTGCTGTGCACCCCGTGTGTCCCTGCGACATATGCCTGCCGCCTGAAAGCTGATGAGCAAGTGGCAGAATGCCAGAACTCCAGACAGAGCTCTGTCATTGGCAATCAGCTGGCAGAATGCTGGCAGCTGCCCCGCTCTGCAGACAGGCCGAGGGGAGACCACTGGTCCCACAGCCCCCGCCTGGGGTCGACCCCGGGCCTCCTGCTCCTCCTCACTCTGTAACTTCCAGCCTCAAGGCCCATGGTCGTCCTTCCCATCTCCATTTCTGGGGGTGCAGAGACACAAAAATGTGACAGGCACTCCAGTCAAGGGCGGGGTACTCCGAGGATGGATGGCAGCAAAGGAAATTAAAAAGATTCTCTCTGGTGGGTTTTCTTACCCAGTCTTGGCAGTAATTATTCAAACCAAGGTCTCTGTTCTTGGAGGCCTTTCTGGGTGCAGGGTGGGAATGGTTCAGAATCTCTCAGATCCTAAACCCACATTGACATTGGGGACCCTCAGAATAATGTACTACTGAAAGCAAGTCCCCTCCACCCCACAGGAAAACAACACTGTGATAAATGTATAGACCCCCCTCGTATGACTTCGTTCCCATTAGAGACTGCAAAATGCATGGTCGGGAGGCATGGTCTTTGTGTGCACCCTGTGTGCTTTCAGGGCCACTAGGCAATGTTATCTGGGGGGACTCTGGGCCTGCAGTGGGCCGGCTCTGCCTTGCACAGCAGGCGCGACCTTGTGTGAGCACACAGGCATACACCTTAAGGCCCAGAGCCCAGGCCTGACTTGACTGGAGAGAACTCAGCCTGCTGCGACTTCACAGCAAATCAGAGGAGCCGCCCTCTGAGGATTCTGTCAGTGGGGTGGGTTGGCACCACTCTGGCCTTCCTGGGCCACCCTGAAGGATACACGCCCAGCTTCACTGCGTTCAGTTGGGCTTCTCTGGATTTGCACAGGTCTTTTTTTTTTGGGGGGGGGGGTCATGGGACTTGAACTCTGGGCCTGGTCGCTGTCCCTGATCTCTTCAGCTCAAGGCTACCACCCTACCCCTGAGCCACAGCCCCACTTCCCATTTTCTAGAGGTTAATTAGAGATAAGAGCCTCATGGTCTTTCGTGCTGGGCTGGCTTTGAACTGTCATCCTCAGATCTCAGCCTCCCGAGTAGCTAGGATGACAGGCAGTGAGCCGCCACACCCGGCTGCATGTGTCTGTTGGTCTTAGGCCTGCTAGAACAAACAACCTTGTTCTCCTGAGTGCAAGAGGGAAGAAACCTGGCTTGGGTCTCCGTGGCTGACCCTGGGAGGCCCTGAGGAGGATGGCTTCTGGCTCACTCTGGCCGCTGGCTGGAGGCTGCCCAGCTCCTGCCTCTCTTCACCGCAGCCTCCAGCACCACGTCTCCTTCCTGCTCTTTCCCCTCTTATGGAGACCCTGGGGTCGAGTCTAGCCCACCTGGTAACACCAGGACCTCTTTCCATCTGCCAAGTCCCTGTGGCCAGACATCTCGGGGTAAGGGCAGGGATCTCGTAGGGAGGAAGGATGACTGTCGCTCAGGGAGGCAGCGGACACGGTCCCCATGCAGCTGTGGGCCCCGAGTGACAAAGGCACAGAGCCACTGAGGGAAAAGCGTCAAGCACTCTGCCCTAGAGCCTCAGAAGAGAATGCAGCCGTGCCTTGACCTTGACCTCGGACAGGAATTCTCCAGAGATGAGACACGTTAAGTTCTGGTTCACCTCTGCCATTCTAAGGCAGCACGGTGACCTACAGGGATAACCTGAAGGCCTTGGTCTCGTGGACCCCCAGGCAGGATGAGCAGAACACCCTCCCCGAGCCCGCCCTGCCGGTCAGATCTCAGGATGACCAGCCCTGGATGTGCCTCCAGGGCTCTACACGCTCTTCTGGGTGATGCCAGAGCCGTGGTGTGTGCCCGGCATGGAGAGGATGGAGGGGATGGCAGGGTCTGGTGAGGATGGAGGGGATGGCAGGGTCTGGTGAGGATGGAGGGGAGGGCGGGGTCTGGTGAGGATGGAGGAGATGGCGGGGTCTGGTGAGGATGGAGGAGATTTCCGGGTCTGGTGAGGATGGAGGGGATGGTGGGGTCCGTGGAGATGTTAGACAAGCACAGGATCAGCTCTGACTTCCCCCTCTTGGTTCTCCGGTATGGATCACCTGGGCTCTGGAATTCCCCCATCCAGTGGACACAAATGCCGGAACGCATTGATCAGCTGGATTACACCAGGATGCAGCCTAAGTCCCAGAGGCCCCATCCGGGTTCCCCTCCCTCCTCCAGGTCATGCGTAGCTGTCTGCTCATCAACCTGACAGCCTCAGTCTTAATAGATAGGTCTCCAAGGTCAAGGTCACAGCGAGGCCTGCAAAGGACAATCTTCACCCCCCACCCCTGAATTCCAAGGTCAAGTTCACAGGAAGGCCTGCAAAGAGCAGCCCCAGCCCAGAATGGCCCCACACCAATTGGAGACGTCAAGTATCATTAGGTGAGGTGGGTGCTCTGTGGACGTCTGTGGGATGAGGAGGCAGGAGCACAAGCTGCTCTGTCTGGGTGGTCTCCGTGGTCTGGGACAGGAGGAGGTCTGCGTGGAGCTCCACGAGGGGCAGTGGCTCAGGACAGAGGAGAGCCGGTGGAGGAAGAGTCTGTGCCGTTTCCCCCTCCTACCGCCCTTCGTTTGTCTCCTCATCATCTTCCATAAGATGTACCACCCGACACCAAAATCAGGCATCCTGACTTACAGAAACAGGCAAATGCAAATGGGTCTGCTTCCCCCTGTCAAGTGTTCTCCTTAATGTGTCTGAGCGTTGCTAACCCAGAAGAGACAAGCTCAGAAAATTCTCCATAATACAAGCTTTCTGTAAACATGCCCGCTCATAATTAGCACAGAGATACACCCCACCCATGCCCTCCCCGCCTCTGATTCGTCATTTCCAAATAACCACAGCGGGGAAACACACCATGGTCGGCAGAGCAGGTGAAACCCCTTCTCTGGGAAGATCCCGGCTGTGTGTGACATGCTCACAGTCCAGGGAGGCTTCTGAGACCCAGAGGCAGCCAGGCTCTGCAACCACCCGCCCTCCACTCCACTCCACCAACAGGAGCGGCTTGAATACCACGTGTGGGTGCCAGTGGGGCTCTACAAGGAGTCTATCCGAGCAGACGCTTTGCTTGTGGAGTTACTTGGTGAAAACGGGCACAGTGGGAGAGAGGTGCCGGGCCCTATTGAGGCTTCATCCTGGGCTGGACGGGGGGGGGGGGGGGGGGACAGAAACAGGGGACTGGGACAGAGATGCCAGCTGGGGGTGACAATGAGAGCAGCCCTAAATGCTGCACCCTGGAGCCCTTACCTGGTAGTCCTCGTCCCCCTGGGCCCTTTGCCTGATGGGTTCCAGCAGTTTCAGAACCAAAAGCCAACTTTGGCTCTAAGACCTGCTTGGACCCAAACTACTCTCAGCACCAAGCAAACACACCAACTCTGTGGCTCCAGGCTGAAAGACAGTTCCACGTGTCTGCACTGTGAGGAACAGAAAAACATAACTGCTAATGCGGAAGATGAGTTGTCGTGGGGATATTTCACTTCTTTCCAATTTGTTGCAAGCCACCCTCAGCAAAGAGAACACAAAGCTTGTCTTCTCTTTTGTGGGAGCTTTGATTTAAATCCATCCCTGAAAAGACCTGAGGCAAAGGAGAAAACTATTCAGCAAGCAGAAGTTACTTTCCATGTATAATTGGAGAAAATTGGATGTGTCTTCTTCAGCAGGCCCTTTATTAAAAAGTTTTCCCTGGAAACTTCTTGCGAACAACTTTTAGCGAACACTCACTTCCAAGGGCTGGGATAAGCAGGTCCCCCGAGGTCAGCTTTAACTGGGCAAATACAATAAAAAATGTTTGCAGAACTGTTGTTTTATTTTTCTTTCCCTCCTTTGGTTCTATATAAAGCAACATTGATTTGGGCAGAAAACAATAAAGCTGTTTTCTTCCCCAGCTATGTCTCCCTTTTAATCATGGAGAATAAAACAAGAAGGAAAGGCCTGCGTGGTTGTACTGGAGAATAATCAGTGGAGCAGGTGTGGTGCCCACCTCCACCTCTGATAATGACCTCACTGAGTCCTCAGGCTGCTCCAAGGAGCGTGATGGCTGAGCCGCCAGGAAACCTGTGCCCAAATCACCAGGCAGGAATGAGGCAGGGCAGCACATATCCAAGATAGCACAGCACCAGGTCCAGAAACAATAACGCCCAGGATCCCAGATGTCTAGAGCTGGAGAGGGCCCTGTGACCTCTGCACACAAACCCTGGCTTCAACATGGGCGTGAAAAGGAGGTTCAGAGGCCAGCCAGGGGGCCGAGGTCAGCTAGTAGAAGGACGAAGGTGAGCACTTGGGTCGTCTGAGTCCTGTGTTCTCTGCCAGTTCACTTGTCCACCAGCTCTAGTTGATGGACGCATCCTTAGAGGATGAAGACGTGTGAGATGGAGGCCCGGCTGGGGAGAATTTTTTTTTTTTTTGGCCCCTTTCTCTTTCTGGCCCCGCTCGCTCCGGCCCTGCTCGCTCCGGCCCGGCTAGGCCCCCTTTCTAGCTCAGGCCCCGCTCCGGCCCCGCTCGCTCCGGCCCTGCTCGCTCCGGCCCGGCTAGGCCCTATTTTTCTACCTCAGGCCCCGCTCGCTCCGGCCCCGCTTGCTTCCGCCCGGCTCGCTCCAGCTTGCTCTTGGCCCCGCTCGCTCCGGCCCGGCCCTGCTCCTGGCTTGCTCTGGCCCCGCTCGCTCCGGCCCGGCCAGCTCTCGCTTGCTCCTGGCTCTGCTCGCTCTGGCCCCTTCTCGCTCTGGCCCCGCTCGCTCTGGCCTCGCTGGCTCTGGCTCGGCTCGCTCCCGCACGCTCCGGTCCTGCTCGCTCCGGCCCCGCTCGCTCCGGCCACCACTCGGTTGGGCTCTGTTCACTTCAGCTCAGCTCGCTTCTTTCGCTCTCTGTCGCCGTCGCAGTCTTGTCTCTGCCACTTTTCCGGTTTGGTTGTGTCTCGTCTCTGCCACTTCCGGCTTGGTTGTGTATGTGGGATACCGAGGAATCGAACCCGGGTCTTTGTGCATGCTAGTCAAGCACTTTAACCGCTAGGCCAAACTCCCGGGCCCCGAGAATTTTTTTTTTTTTAAGACACAGGCCAAGAATCGAGTTGACTTTTCTCTGATGGAATAGAGTGGCATGTAGAACCAACGCGTGACATCCAACATCACTCATGAGTCAGGAAATATGAGCCATAACCCCAAGACACCCTCAGGCTCACCAGAGGAACCCCAAGATGACTGAGCTCTGGTAAACCCCCTTGTAAGCCCTCACTAGCTGGCCAGCCCAGTGGCATGTGGGTTGTCACTGGAGTGGGCAATCATCTTCTGTAGACTCTGGGGTGACTGATGTGTACCCCCTGCTCCCCAGAACTGCAGCTGGCCTTCCAGAATGCGGGGGTGGGGGGAGGCTTGGCCCAGTAGCCAAGGCCCTGGCTGGACCAGTAAAATGCCCAGATTTGAGATTCTCAAAGATCACCAAGGAGCTGAAGCCAATGTAAACACACCAGTCTTTTACAGGCTCGAGCCTGAACTCACAACCGTCACAATGCAGCAGGTCAGAGTTGAGAGCCCCGACTTGTTCGAGGGTTTTTATCACACATTGACCATAGGGCGCTAGTGGACCACATATGGGGGCTAATAGGATTGTAGCATTCGTACAGAACTGCACAATCTTGTTACGTCACAGTGAGTGCCCTCTCAAATCCTAACCTGTGACTGGAGAGTCATTTGAACTACCCTATCTTTTTCTACCTGACTTTGGCGCACAGTCTTGGTGGGCAAGAGGAGAGAGAGGTCAGCAACTGTGGCAGGAAGTGGGGGTGGGGAGCTGCCCATCTGCCTCTTCCTGATGGGGCTCATACACTTAGCTCCTTGCCTTTCGTTCCCGGAGTTCTGTTATCGGGAGTTTATAGTTCACAGCCTGTTGGGGAACTTCCTGAGTCATTGAGTGCCTATGGGGTCTGGGTTAGCTTTTAGGTAACATAAGATTAATGTTTCATAAGTTACCTGTATAGAGGATGGAAGAGGGGTCTTACAGGAGGTTATAGGGGAGGGGTTGTCAACATATTTCTGGTCATTGTGTCTTTAGCAGGATGAGATCTAAGCTTCATACCAGCGCCCTGTTTCACATCAGCCGTTGGCCCCTTGCAACAGCGCTGGGCCTCTCCTCCATAGACTGGGCTGGTCTCATAGCAGGGCGTGAGCCAGCCTCCCCCCTGCCCCTGGCCACACACACACACCCCACTCCAATCTCACGCCATCACAGTAGCCACACTTCCCCCTTCCTTTCGGTGATGAGGTCATTTACAAACTGGCAGCCACAGAGCCCCTGGCAGCAAAGCTCTACTAATTAAAGGTTGTCAAAACAGAGCTGTGCATGCACAGGGGGTTATTTGTGAAAGATGCCACCTCTAAGTGGCACACGCAGCAGGGTCCCAGTCAGGATGGCAGACAGCCAGTGTGACACCACGTGCTGGAGCCACAGAGCTGGACAAGGCCCCAGGCAAGGCCCCAGGCAAGACCCACACAGTCCTGGACTGTGGCTCCACTTCTTTGCTGGCTCTAGAGTGAGGGAACCCAGTGCCCAGGCAGAACTGGTGGCTCCAGCCCAGCCTAAGGGGACAAGTGGTCAGCCAACATTGAGTGGTCACCTGATACTGAGTGGGTCAGCTGACACCCCCAACTGGGCCTAGAGACACACCAGCACTGGGATCTGCCCCAGGAGAGCATCACTGCTGATTCCACTGAGAGCCGAGTGGTGACAGGATTGACTGGAGGAAGGGGGGTCAGCGAGGCTGGGGTCCTAGCCAACTGCTCCCTACCTGGCCTCAGTCACTGAGTGAGTGGAAATCAAAGCCTCCTACCTGTCACCGGATCCCGGGACGGGGACTCCTCCTGGGGCCACCTCTGCCCCACGCCATCTGCCCCACATCTGGCTGGCTCCTATTCTGAAGGTGCCACCAGGGGCAGAATTCTGCCAGGCACGTGGCTGGTTTCCGAGAGCACTTGTCTGCTCGCAGGTCACATCCAGTCTGTCCGCGAGATCAACTCTGGGACTGGAATCGCTCGCCACCTCCTGTGGGTCGGCTCCACTCCGAGCAGCAGCTCTTCTTTACGATCTGGTTCCATGTTGCAGGCCTTCTGCGCCCCTGGAGGAAAGGTGTGGAGTCAGGAGGATTCCTGAAGGCCCAGCAGGGCCCCCAGGAGGAGCCTTGCTGAGCCACTGCCCTCTCCCAGCCTCAGGCAGACTGCTCTGCTCTGAGAAGCACCAGCATGGCAGGGTGTTACTTCTAGATTAATGGCTACAGGGAGAGATGTGACCTGAGTCCCAGGGTCACAGCCTTGGTGATTGTTCATCCACACCAAGGGGAAGGACTCTCTCCCTTAAAGCTGACCCTGGCTGGACACCAGCCCAGGGGAAAAAAAAAATCCTTCCAAAATTAACCAGCAAAAAGCTGTAAGTGGAGGTGTGGCTCAAGCAGTAGAGCACCAGCCTTGAGAGAAAAATCTAAGCAAGAGCATGAGACCCTGGAGTTCTAGTCTCAGTACTCAAAAAAAATGGTTAAGTTCTGCTCAGGCTGTGATTGAGCTGCCCAGTGGAAGAGTCACAGGGAGCTGAGCCACACGGGTGATCAGTTGTGACGAGCAGGAGCTGGGATCTGGGGAGGATCTCTTGCTGAGGCTGAGATGAGCCAGGCAGGGGAGGCCACTCCTCTCCACCCTTTTCCCTCCGCTCTGTTCTGTGATGGTTTAGAGCTGAACCCTTTGTCCAGCACAAGGGAAAAGAGGCTAACATTGGCTTAAGAGGGCATTGCCACAAGGCAGTCACTCTGAGTTACAGTCCCCTCCCCACCCCGGGCCTGTTCTAAACAGTGGGCGTGCTCACTGATGGCTTCCCTGAACCTTCCTGGAGCTGGGCAGGCAGGTGCTGTAACACCTGAACGACAGCCCCATCCCATTTCCCTTTGTCTGTGAAACTGAGCCTGAGAGGGGCCTGGACCAAGATCTCCTCTTTACACTTTCTGAGCAGCTAGGATGACCAGTTTGTGCCACCACATCCAGCATTTTATTGATTGAAATGGAGTCTCTCGAAGTTTTTGCCTGTGTTGGCCCCAAGCTATGATCCTCCCGACCCTTCCCTCCTGAATGGCTAGGATTACAGCTGTGCATTTGATCAGGAAGAGAAATCCTGGCCCGTTCCAACCCTGTCCCAAGCCATGTGTACCGGGCTTGAGAGGGCTCAGCAGCTCTGAGCGTCCAGTTGGGTCCGCATCCATTTCTCGGCCAGGCTTTGGAGTGCGCTGCAAGTGACGTAACTCCATGGGGAAGGCAGATAGGAGAATTCCACTTCCCCAGAAGCCCTGGCCTTTCCGGGGCCCTTCCACCTCCCTGGGAAATCATTCAAGCAGAGCCACCACTGCGGTGTCTCCACGGCAGACACAGGCTCAGAAGTGCCGGTTGCAGGGGCTCAGAGAGAAGAACCAGGAGAAAGGGCAATGAACAGGAGACATGGCCTCTTGGGGTTTTCCCATCCCCTACAAGGCAAAGAAGACCCTCAAAGTGTGAGGTCGGCTTAAAAGAGAAGACACAGGGGCTGGGACTTTGGCCTTGTGGTAGAGTGCTTGCCTAGCATGCACGAAGTCCCAGGTTCCATTCCTCAGTACCACATACATAGAAAAAAGCCAGAAGTGGTGCTGAGGCTCAAATGGTAGAGCTCTAGCCTTGAGAAAGTCCAAGGAAAGTGCTCAGGCCCTGAGTTCAAGGCCCAGGTCTGGCAAAAATAAAATAAAATAAAATAAAAGAGAAGAGAAGACACAAAGATCTCTGGATGCTTGCATCTGGGGAAACTGAAGCCTAAAATATCAATCCATGAGGCCTCAAACCCATGGTGCCTGGTTCTGGCCACAGGCCATCAGGTATCAGAATGTGTGTGTGACATTCTGAATGTGTGTGCCTCCGTGTCACCCATATCCCTGCTCCAAATCGAGCCCTGGCATTGCCCAGAGGCAGGTTAGGTTGCTGTGGTCCCAGAATCTGCCATCTGTGGCCCCCTCCCCTTCCCCACAACAGCTCCCATCGGCAAATAACTGAAAATTGGGCCAAATTATCACCGATCGGGTGTGCATCAAGCAAACAAATTAAGTCTAACATTTGTGCACTGACAGCTGACCTTTCCATGATTAAAACGAATGGCTGCAGAATGAGCCAGACTCAGAGGTGTTGGGCTTAGTGGAGTGATTGCAGGGTGACGATGGTACTCAAGGGAAGGAGACACAAGAGAGGGGGGCCCAGAGCCTGCTCCCCCCCCACCCGGGCAGATAGGCTGCTGCTGGCCGAGGAGGGGCCAGGCATGCCTTCCACAACAGGGGACACATGGGTGGCTCCCTGGCCCCTGCACAGGCCTGGGTCTGCCCAGGATGAGCAACCCTGCCCATGTTCACCAGAGTGGGTCCCTGTGCCAGCTCTTTGCTGCTCTAAGGCAGGCAGATTGGGGGCCAGTTGAGTGTGGAATGACAGACACGTGGGGACGATTCTGCTCAATTGTTTTTCCCCTCCCATCTGAACCTAGGACAGGGCCTCGCACACACACTGGGACCACACAGTCTCTGCGTCTTCCTCAAGCCAGCTCTTCTCACCAGGCTGCTGTCCTGCAAGCAGCCAACATGAGACGCCCCCCCCCCCCGCCTCCCCTCCCGAGGCACACAGCACACAGCTGCCCCTTTCCGGGACACTGAATTGAGAGGACACAGGCTTGGAGGGAGAGCGGAGTGCAGAGGATGTGGGCCTGGCCCCATGGGCCTTCCCCACCCTGGTGCAGATGGCCCTGGAGCAAGGCTGCGTGGACCTGGGAGGCTTCAGGTGAAGGAGCACACAGGGTAGTGGCAGCTGACCGCCTCCGGACCCCCAACACCCTGGGAACTGAGGGCCTGTACGTCCCCCTCCAAAAATAAAGTAACAGTGCATCCGGCTGCTAGAAGACCCCCTGCCCGCCCCCTGCCAGCCCTGGCTCCCTCCTGGAACCCCTTTCCCGTGATTCCACAGGTCTGCTCCTGACCAAGGACTGTCTGCTGGTGTTGTAGGGTGCCATAAGCCACTGGCAATGTTCTGTTGGCCTTCCCTACCCCCTGGATCCTGTGACTCAAACCACCCAAGGGGACCGGCTTCTATTCCTGACTCTAATGCCGTCTAGGGGATGTGGGCTTGTTTTCTCCCCCCAGTCAAGAATTAAAAGGCAGGGAGGTATTTAACACAGAATAAGTGTATTTTAAAGTGAAGGGAAGGTAGCAAGATTCTCATGCAGCTGGGAGTGTGTGTGTGTGTGTGTGTGTGTGTGTGTAAAAGCATGCCACCAGGCCTAATTATTTTCTTTGAGCTTGGTTCTCAGTAACTTTTCCTTTGGCTACTTCCCCCACACACACACACCTGCCCTTCCTTGCCTCAGGACAGAGCTGCACAGAAGTGTGACCCACACCAGCACTCTGGATTCACACCAGCCTTGACACACTCTGCATGGTGTGCCGGCTTTGCAGGCTGGCAGCCTGGGTCTGCAAGTTGTGGCAGGGGTGAAGGGCATGGTTTTCGTGTAGGAAGCAGAGATTTCTGGGGCTGGGGGCAGGTGGGGCAGATCCCTGGCCTTCCAGGGGGCCCCTGTGGAATGAAGTGAAGGGGAAGGTGAGCACCTATAACTGTGACCTTGAGTGACTTTGGGAGCGGAGCCACCCAACTGGGGCAGGAGGAGAAAGTCCTAGGGAGAAAGGGGGACTCGCGGGGAAGGGAGAAATCACTGTTAGGTCTAGACAGAGTGCCCAGTGGCCAGCAAGACAGCCGCAAGCCTGGGCCGACAGCTGGGGCTGGAGATGCTGCTGCAGTTTCAGGACCACGCTGGACACGGGAGGGGGAGGATCACTGAGACGTAAGGGCCCCTCCTCCAGTAGGTGGGCTAGGCCCGGGCTCAGAGCAGAGTTAGGGCTGGAAGCAGCCGGTCAGCCTAGAGCCGTGCCCGGAGCTGGGGCCCTTCCCCAGACGCAGGCCCGCTTTAAAGGCTCTCAGGAGATACAGCCTGGCCCACACCTTGAGGGAAACCTCCAGAAGGGCAGCCGCACTGGCCAGGCCTCCTGGCATGGTCTCTGTTACCAAACCTTCCCAGATCACGCCCCAGTGGATGCAGGCTGTGTGCCTTCAGAGTTCTTGTCCACGAACAATGCAACCAAAGTGTCGGAGGAACAAACCGGCTTTCACTGGCTACTCCTGTGCCTGGGGCTAAAGTGTCTGCAGACTTACTGAAGATGAAAGGCTGGGCCCTGGGGAAGCAGGGCAGGTGGGTGCTGCCCCAGCAGGAGGGAGGGGCTTCTGCAGGGGCTCTGCTAAGGACGTCCATCATCCAGAGGGGAGGAGGGTCTTCCTCCTCTCTGGAGGCTGTGACAGGGAGGTGAGAGAGCTCTGTGGAAGACCCCACAGTCCAGTGAGCCCACGGTGCCCCGCTCCCCCAGAAGAGTTTTTATCGTTGCTCAAGGACATAGATTTTCATCGAATGCACAAACTTGCACAAAGAAGTTTCTAGTGTCAGGAAATGTTAGGAAATTAACGGCTTCTGAGAAGTGGGAGAGACGGAGGTGGGAGAAACCGCAGTCCTCAAGGGCATTTCCCTCACGTGGGCCCCAATGGCAGAGCCCAGTGCCCCTCCTTGTGGGCGGGGGCCTGGAGAGGCCCACTGGGCCCCAACACATGGAGGGCAGGCAGGACACAAAGGCCAGGCCGGACATAGGGCCAGACAGGGCACACAGGCCAGGGCCTGGGAGGTTCTGGAAGAGTAGAGGCTGGAGGAGTCGTCACGGAAGGAAACTGCCTTCAGCAATACCAGGAGAGGCTGCGGGAATGGGCGCAGTCCACACGTGTGGTTTGTGAGGAGGGAGAAGAGGTGCAGATGTCAGGCAAAGGGAATGAGGTAAAAGCACAAAACCCTACTCCTTAGTTTTTATTATCTTTTAGTAGATGTACAGAGGAGCTGCCATTGAAAAGGCAGTTTCTGAGCCCAATGCATCTTGATCAATGTCAGCCCTTCCAACATTCTCACCCCTGCCTCTCCTGCCCGCCCTTCCCTCCCTCCTGGCTCCATCACCCCCTCCCTGCAGTTCACCCATCCACACAGGACTCCCACACCTCTCATCTCTCCTGGCATCTCCTTACTTCCTAGTACCAAGAACATCAGAGCCCGGAGTTAGGGGGAATCAACTTGCTAGAAAGAACGTTTCTCACTTGTGTGGCTGCACGTGGCCAGGGGCCCAGCAGTGGCAGTGTGCAGAGGGTGTGTCCAGAGCTTCCCTGACCTCTGGGACCTTTGGGGACCCTCTCTTTGCAGTGTGTCTGGGCCCACAGTCTGTCTCTGTTTCCTGCCTCTGTCCATGGACAGAAACCCCCACCCAGACCCTGCCACCCTCGTGGCATGGACTCGGGATAAGAGCACACAGAAATGCGTGTGCAACTTCACAGCAGGCCTGGAATCCATGATGTGCACATCACCCTGCCCATGCTCATGAGTTCCCATCCCCCACGACCACCCCCAACCTCTGTGCCCCCCCAACCCAGCAGAGTATTTTATGGAAAGCAACAGAATACATTGCCTTGATTACATTTCCTGATTTCTTAGAAAGCAAAATCGTAGTAATTGGTTTACATTAAGCCTCGTGCTATTTGAGAGAGAGAGGGAGAAATTAAATAGAATATCGTTAGATTTGATTTGGAGGCAAACACAGCTAAATAGAAGTCGTGGCAGGCACTTGGAAGCATTCCTAAACAACCAGCCTTCCTTCCCGGGGTGCACGGCAGCTAAAGGACAGGCCTCCCAGCATCCGGGTACCCAGGGAGCTGTCGGGGGTCCAGGGCCACCTGCTGGGCCAGGCCCCGTCCTCTGCCCCTCATCAGGCTGCAGCTCCCCTCAGCGACCAGCTGTCCTGCAGAAGGACAGATCCAGCAGGTCACCGACAAGCTGCCTACTTCTCTGCCACCACCCCATCCTCAGGACTCGAGAACAGTCCTGGCCTGTGGCACAGTCACAGGCCCCGGTCACTCCCAGGGATCCAGTGGTGACCTCTCCCACCAGCTGCCCCAGGCCTCCGGGTCATTCACAGGTTTGCTCCCAGAAGGGCCCTGGCAGCCCTGCATCCTTGTCCTGATGCTTTGACCTTTGAGTGACATGTCCCCTCAAATGTGCCCATAGTCAGGGGGTGTGAGCTCCAGCGTCCCACTCCCGTTGTCCTCTCAGTCCAGCCTCTGTCCTCCACCCTCCTCCCAGGGTCTTCCAGCAGCTTTGCAGGCCTCATACTCACTCCGCAAATTCACCTCCACTTCCCAAGAGAGTTTCTCTTTTAACCCCAAAGTCTTGCAGTCTGCATTCCAGTGCCATCGCCGCCACCCAGGCCTGGGTGACTGGGGCATCTTGTAAAAAGTTGCAGGGTGAGACCCTGTCCCGGCTGGGAGCTGACAGGGGTGGCAGAGGGGCTCTGGCTACAGCTCGGGCTGCACTCCATTGGCGGCCATTCTGTCCAGCCTGCTGCCGGGCCCTGGCTCCTTCTTCTCCCCGGGAATGGCTGCTGGCCCAGCGACTGTTGGGACATAGGAAATGAGAGGCCTGGCAGGGACTGCCCTGCAGCGCAAGCCCGAGGCCATGTGAGGGCTGTGAGACCTGAGGCTGCTTCTGCCCCTCTCTGGACACCTGCACTTCCGCTCTCATTCCAGGTGGCAATCACCTGTCATCACACCTGCAATGGAGGGAGGCAAGCAGGTGCCTCACAGCAGAATGAAACGCTCATGAGGAACACGTAGGGAGATGGGGACTCCACCAGCTCCCCCATGCCTCCTGCGGGAGTTGTGGCAGATGGCACGGGGGCTCTTGGCTTTTGTGGGTGTCCTCTCACTGCTGGTGGGACAAGGCAAAATCATACTATCCTTGGAACTCTCTCTCTGGCCTAAAGCCAGAGAGAGAGAGACAGCTTGGCTGTGGCGCATCATGTCTTAAAACAGCTATACAGTGGAGACATGTTTTTTACCAGATGAAAGGTGTTCCCTCTGCATTCATGCCTCACGATGGTTTAATTCACCAAAGGTGGTCTCTACTCCAAGTCTGGAGTACAGGCAGAGAAGGGGAACTGTGGGGAAGGGGGGAGCCTGGGAGGGGGAGGGATTGGCAGGGAGGCCCTGCAGAGCTGGTCCAGGGAGCCAGGTGAAAAGTTACAAATGAACACCAGGCCTCCAGATCCATCCACACCCAGGAGAGTTCTACATCCATGCCCCTGGGACTCAAATTTATGTCCCCAATTAACAATTCTCTCCCCCCCCAAACAATTCTCTCCCCCCCCCGTGTCCCCCCTCCCCACCCGCCCCCCACCCCGGCCCTGGCACATTCATGACCTTCTCACAGACTTTTACAAGTCCAGTCTCCCTTCTTTTTCTGAATCATTCTGCTGGTTGTTTAATTCCAAGTGTTTTTTACAGTGCTGGTGTGGGTTTTCCAATTACAGAAAACAATGTGTTTCTATTCTGTTAGGAGAACGTAAAATCCTCAGTGGGTAACAGAGAAGCCATAGGAAAGAAAGCTGCAGGAGCTAAGCCCCCAGCCGCCACCAGGCTTCCTCACCGGGGCTGAGTGAGGTCGTTAACAGCCTTTGAGCAATGGGATGTGTGTGGATGCAGGACGAACGTGAGGCAGGGACAGACAGCAGCCAAACCTCAGCAAACTTCTGGGGCCCTACCCTGCTCCCCGAAACCAGCTGAGGAGCATCCATGCTGTTGCCATGACCTCTGCACCAGGCAGGAAAGGAAGCACTACATGTCAAAAAATAGAGATAAACTACTTTAACAAAAGACAGAGCCTTTTTGGGCCTGGAGTTTGGCCTAGTGGTAGAGTGCTTGCCTAGCATGCACAAAGACCCGGGTTCGATTCCTCGGTACCACATACTTAGAAAAAGCCGGAAGTGGTGCTGAGGCGCAAGTGGTAGAGCTCTAGCCTTGAGAAAGTCCAAGGACAGTGCTCAGGCCTGAGCTTAAGCCCAGGACTGGCAAAAAAAAAAAAAACAGACAGAGCCTTTTTGAGTGGTCCTGTGGCTCAAGAGGTAGAGCACTCCCTGATGGAATGTCTCCGTACCCTAATGACTGGCTCAGTCACCAGCCCCTTTCTGGGTGAGGGGACGCAGGACCTTCAAAAACTGTGGCTCTCAGTTGCACAATTATTACCAAGATGGTTGGTAATAACTTTAATTTTCTCTTAATCATGCCAGCTTCTAGCCATACTGTACCATAAACACAAACAGCACAATCTTATAAAAATTTCATCTTTCTCTGTTTGGGGGAGAAATAGTCCTGTCTGCCTAATTGAAGCATCTGTCATCCTGACATTAAATAGAGCCTCCCTGGTCCTTTTGTTTTGTGGACGTGCGTTTTTCATGCACTGTTAAATTGAAAGGATGCTCTCACTTGGAGATAAAGTGAGATAATAGGTATTTTGTAATGAGGGAAGGAAGGATTCACCCTGCATCCAAGATGAGGATAGGATTGCTGTCTCACTTTCCTGGAGTCGGCTGCCTGTCTGGAAGCTGTGGCGGCGTGTCACGTGCCGTGGGGCTCCAGTAAGGGAAGGAGTAGATGGGAAACACGTAGACCTGCATTGGCGGTGGCTAACAGGCCGGTGCCTGTTCAGGGGAAGAAGAAGAGGACTTGCCCGGCCACCAACTGCTTTCCGATGTGACCTTCTCATACTCAGGTCTTTCCCCGGAGCCTTCTGCTCTATGTTTCCTAATGAGTGCATGCGTGGTGACGTATTTGACCCAATTCACTCTAAGATTGGAAACTTATCTCCTGATAAACAGGTCCCATCCCCTTGCCAGACTTGAAGCCACCTACCTGACACATGGCACTAATCCTGAGCCTCTTAGTTGCCTTGTGACACCCTCCTCCTTCCAGGAATTAGACATTTCCAGGGATGGAAGCTCCACCACGACCCCCCAGCTTCGGGTCCTCTGTGTGGCACTAGACAGGTTCCACAGACCTCTGTATTTTGGCTTTCTAGCAACTGGAAGGTAAACAGCATAGAATCATCTGACAAAGACATCCTTTATGCTTTCCCAGGGCAGCCAGCCTTCCATCCCATAATTCATCAAACCGAGATGCATCCCATAGGCCATGGTGATGATGATGATGATGATGATGAGAACAGAGGTGACGAAGGTGAAGATAACCATCATGATAGGGATTGTGATGATAGTGACGGTGGTGATGTGTTTGGAAAGGTGATGGTGAGGAGGAGGAGGGGGAGGAGGGGGGGGAGGCTAGATGCTGTAAGCCCAGGGATTTTAGGTTCAGCCCTTAAGTGGACATTTTAAGTGGTGCAGTTGCAGACACCATTCTTTGAGGTCCGCTTTCTGTTACGTAAAGACCGCTTCTAGAGTCTCTAAAAGGATTTGGATGTAAATCTCCTTGAACCGTGAACCTCGAGAGCAGCATCCACGTGTCTCACAGCTAATGGGGAGCAGAAGATGGATTTGGCTTGTCTCTGCGGTAGCCTGTGGGTGGTGGGGTTGTAAGATAAGTCTTCCCTGCGGTATTTCTGAATCACCACATTTAGCATGTGACCCTCGGCAGCCTTCAGCTGGGCTGGGACTCCTTGACACCGAGCAGCCTCGTGCGGGAGCCCAAGGAGCTGTGGACCTCGTGGCTCTCAACCCAGGAGGCAGCATTCATTCTGCCGCAGTCTCAGAACTGAGGGGAGGGTCGTGTCCAGCCTTCCCCACCAGGCATAAGCAGAGGCGTGCTCGCACGACGCATGCAGGGAACCATCGACACACACTTCTGCTTCAAATGCCTGGACATGAGGTGGGAGTTGGCTGAGTGAGAGACTCCCCAACACCCCACTCCTGTCAGCCAATGGGGAGCAAAAGGGCTCCCCTGTGCAGAACAGCAATGACGTGAAGGCGCCAACGGGCCCCTTCTCTGAGAGGAAACGGATGGCTCCTGCGTTAAACAGAAGCTTCTAAACCCTGCATCCTGCCCAAGCAAGACTCGTTGGTCCCCCAGCAGCTCCACAGCAGTAACACCCCCGGCCCCCAGGAACCAGAAGCCAATCTCAGGTGCAGGAGACAGCTGGCAGAGTCCAGGGACGTGAGCCTGCCTGGTGCCACTTCTCATGCCACCCATCCCTCCACAATCTGCCCAGCCTCTGCTCCACAGCCTCTCCTTCCTGACCGGACACCAGTGTCCACCCCGGGCCCACCTGGGGAGCCAAGATGCTCCCTATCTTCCTCCAATCCCGCTTGCACAATCCCTCTTGCCATGCAGGCAGCCTGTTTGCAGGCTCCAGGGGTCGGGTGTGGCTGTGGGGTCTGCTGTGATGTAACAGCACAGTCTGGCTTTGAAAGCATCCCCAGTATGGGCCTGAGGTATCAGAAGTGGACGCCTGAGGTGTCAGGTGTGGATGCCTGGGTCGGGGCTGAGACCCTAGAGAGGAGGGACGGAGACCCCCGAGTGTGGGAGTGGACCTAGAGCTGGGGTGGTAGACCCAGAGGCCCTAGTGGCAGATAGGACCCAAAGCTGAGGCAATGGCACCCAGCCCCACCTGCACGGTCTCCTCAGGCTGCAGGCAGACCTTCTCTGCAAGGTGGAAGCGTCCTGCTCAGAGGAACTGAGCTGCCCTCGGGGCCCTGGGGTCCCGTCTCCCTCCTGAAAGAGAGCTTCAAAATGAGGTAGCTAGAGGTCTCAGGGACCCAGCCATTAGCAGGCAGGGAGAGGGAGCTGAGCGTGCACGTGTGCACACACACACACACACACACACACACACACACAGCCCCCAGGAGCCCAGGAGCAGGACCACGAATGATCCAAGGCCACAGCGAGGGCTCAGCAGAGCTGTGGAGAAGGACCCCAGGTCCCCCACAGCCTGCGTCCTCGGCCCCCATCGTGTGGCTGAGACAACAAATTCCACCCTGAGGTTGGGTCTTTCTCACTGAGTCCTGACCCAGGCTAGGCCTGCGTCTTTCACAAGAGCCTTTGGTGATCACATGACTTCCTCACCTCCCCGAGGCCCCTCAGTGTTGCTGCCCTGGAAATTAGACTCCCATTTACGAATGGGCGGGCAGCAACATCCAAACCTTAGTGTCATTTCATATGAAGGGAGTCCTGCAAGATGTGCTCTTTCCTTTTCACAACCGTGACGTCTTAAACAAGAATGAGAGCGTGGGGCCGGGAGTTTGGCCTAGTGGTAGAGTGCTTGCCTAGCATGCACGAAGACCTGGGTTCGATTCCTCGGTACCCCACATACATAGCAAAAAGCTGGAAGTGGTGCTGAGGTTCAAGTGGTAGAGTGCTATCCTTGAGAAAGTCCAAGGACAGGGCTCAGGCCCTGAGCTCAAGACCAGGCCTGGAAAAAAAAAAAAGAATGAGAGCGTGATTCAGAGAAGAATATACTTCCCCACATTAAAAAAGCAACATACTGGGGCCTGGAGTTTGACCTAGTGGTAGAGTGCTTGCCTAGCATGCACGAAGACCCGGGTTCAATTCCTCAGTACCACATATAGAAAAAAATCCGAAAGTGGTGCTGAGGCTCAAGTGGTAGAGCTCTAGCCTTGAGAAAGCCCAAGGACAGTGCTCAGGCCCCGAGCTCAAGCCCAGGACTGGCAAAAAAAAAAAAGCAACATGCACACTCCGAATGAGTGCAGACAGTCCACAGGCGGGTGGGGGGGCGCTGAGGAAGCCTGGCCCCAGCAGTCATCGTGATGGATTCGATCCCGAAGACCCTGATGCCGAGGCTGGGGGAGGAGAGACAGGATCATGTCAGACAGTGCCCAGCGCCCAGAGTTCAAGCCAATAAAACCAAAAAAACAAGATGTCAGAAGATGCTCAGGACGCCATTGTCAGGGAAAGGCTGGGAGATGAGTGAGAGGCCATTTACCACTGCAGAACTGGGAGCTGAGAAAACGAAGCCGTTCTGGGGGTCCCCGTCTCCCTGGGATGGGCAAGGGCCTGGGCCCCCAGGTCACTGCCATCTTAAGGAGGGAGGGGCCTAGGAGAACCGGGGTCTCCTTTCCTTCAGGTCCTCCCACATGATGGGGGCCGATTTCGGCGGCTTTATTGAGATATATTCACACGCCATACCGAATGCCCATTTAAAGTACACAATCCATGAGTCGGTAGCAGATCCAGAAGGGTAGAACTGTCACCAAAATCCATCTTTAAACATTCTCCTTACCCCCCCCCCAAAGACACCACACACCTGTTGCTGTTGCTCTCTATTTCTCCCAGCTCTTCACCATCCTGGCACCACATATAGAAAAAAAGCCGAAAGTGGTGCTGAGGCTCAAGTGGTAGAGCTCTAGCCTTGAGAAAGCCCAAGGACAGTGCTCAGGCCTGGCAAACTCATGAGCGGTGCCGCCGAAATCAAATAAAAAGGGGGAAAGAAGGGAGGGAAGCCACCACTGCCACCTTCCATCCAGTCCTGGCTCTCTTTGGTGTGGGTTTTGGCTCCCATCCTTGGTATTTCTCTGCACAGCGCTGTGCTGAGCTGGCCGTCCTCTGATGTCTGCCTCTCTTGTTGACTCCCAACCCCTTACAGCCCCAAACCTCACCTCAGCATCGAGAGGACTCGAGGGGTCTCAGGAATGTTCGCCCGGGCAGTGTGCTCACTGCCATTCTCCTGAGTGGGCGTGGCTGAGTCATCACACTCCGCTGGAGACACTTCCGTACGAAACCAAAAACCACCAGTGACACCAAACCTCATCCCGGTAGGAGAGGTGCCTCCTCCGGGAAGGGAGTCAAAGCCTGGCACCCAGCCCAGTGCACATCTGGAGGATATGTGACCAGGGCCCTGCCTGCTACCCCACCTCCCTGTATCTCTCGATTTATCCTTCTAGTCAATTCATTCATTCATTCATGTCAGTTCCTGGGGAATTTACAAAGGGACAGGATTCAAATGGCAGAAAGGCTCAACTAGAGTCTAAGGTGGGGAGTAACCACCTTATCATGGAGACACTTTGCTCTGGGGTCCTCAGAACCCACGCTTGACACCAGCCCCACACAGAACTTGAGCCAAGAGAGCAAAACCCAGCCTTTGCAGGAGCTCAGATGGAGTGGGAAAGAAACAGAATGGACATTGTGCCCTTATCACACTATGGATAGAAAACAGGAATCATTTGAGGACCAGGGATGGGTCAGGGAGGAGGCCATGCCCGAGGTCACTCAACCATGGTGCCCCACGCTGTGACAGCACTGCTGAGAATCTGTTTATTCTGCTGTCTGCCAGGCCCCAGACTTACCCACTCGATGCTCGCCTTCCCTGGAGGTGGGTTTGCTTCCCCCCATTCTGAGCCAGGGCAGCAGAAGAACAGAGAACCCTCCCAGGTCTCACAGAGCCTGGACGTGGGTGTGAGGAGTGCTAAGGAGAGCGGACATGTCACTCCTGGGCAAGACACGTTCGTCCACGGGGGAAGGTCACAGGCCACGCAATCAGTCTCCGCTAGCAATCCATCTCTCTGTCCCCACTGTTAGTGGGGAAAAATAGGATTCTGGGATTCAAAGACCAAAAAGGCTGAATTAACAATGATCAGGCCATGCTGACAACTGCAATTCTAGGTACCCAAGAGGCTGAGATCTGAGGATCATGGTTCAAAGCCGGCCAGGGCAGGAAAGTCTGTGAGACTCTTATCTCCAAAAAAACAACCCATAGAAAGCCAACAGTCCCACAGACTGATATGCTCTGGCCCCTGTGTACGGCTGGTATGCATACGTTTAAACATCAGGGAACTCCACCCAGGCTTTGATGTCTGCTGTTAGAAGGACAGTGGCTGCCACCTTGATGCTCATGACTTTTCAAAGCAGGAACCTGCTGAATAAAAGTTGACCAGACTGCTCAGGAGCTCCAGGCCAGATAGAAGGCCCACCGGTGCCCAAGAGAGCTGGACTCCAGCTACCTTCTCCATGAACCCAAGTGGGTCCTGCAGTTGTCCAGGGCACCAGCGACCAATGCTTCATTCCAGGCAGCAACATGAAGAGTAAATGTTCTGAAAACAGAATGAAATCAGCTTGTCCACCCTGCATCCGTGGCTAAGGCTGATGGATGTGACCCTTCAGAATGGAGGGAAGGGTTTATTTAGAGACTTGGCAGGGGGAGGAGTTTGGGGGTGGAGGAGAGAGACCCAGGGCCATGCCAACAAATATTCCCCCAGCTGGTTCCCCTTACGTGGAAATCTGTAAATAATATTCTGCAATAACAAAAGTTATGAACCAACAGTTCTTACAGAGAGGAGAAAATATTGGCAAATAAAAATGCTTGGTGCCCAGAATATAAACCACTCTTCCTCCTGAGACTGGCAAATGGAAACGTTTACCTTGTTCACTGAGGGGAGTAGAGGCTGGAGCTTAAGCCAAGGAAGGGGTGGGGAGGGGGAGTGAGGGCCAGAGCCAACGAAATCAGCTCAGCCCCCAGGCTGGCACCCATCAATTTGGCAGCTGGGCCCCCACGTACACATTAGTGGGGCGCTTAATTGCTCATAAAAGTGATTTGCTGTGCATTTTGTTTTTTAATAAACTACAGTGGAATGAAGATCTGAGCAGCACTGGCATTCTACCTTTTGAGTTAATAAAACAAGAAGTCCACGGAGAGGAAGGGGAGCTGGGCACGGTGTGGGGAGCAGGGCAAATGGGAGAAGTGGGCATCCCACTGTACAGGCTAGCTTTGGTTTCCTCTCCCCACAACGCCCCAGCTATTTCCACACTCATTCCTCCTGCCATATATAGAACAATGTTGTCCAGGAGTCAAGTAGCTGGACGGCCTCCCCATTCAGGACTCAGGATGGACACGGGGAAGAGGGTGGACGGGAAGTACCCACAGTACCTCCTCTTCCTTTCTTCTCTCCTCCGCCCTCAGTAGAACCTCAACATGCTCAGGACGCTGAGGAAAGATCCGCTCATCAAATCCCAACCTGTCCTACACATGACATCCTCCCCTAACCCCTCGCCCAGCGCTGGCACATAGTAGGTGCTCAGTAAGTCCTCTGTGAGACTACAAAGGACACGTGGAAAGGAGTCATGGTAACAATGTCAAATATACCGCAGAGTTCTGGGACGGGAATGGACATCAGCTAGCACGCTGCTCAGCCTGTCCCTTCGCCTTGGGGTACGATTGCATCAAATCTGCTCCCCACTTCCCAGGCCTCCTGCGTCTCCCCTGCACACCACCATCAACAATGAGCATCAGGACAGCGCCCGTCCCTGCTCACGATCGGCCTCAGAACCCACTGAGCAGCCACTGGGCACAAATGTCAGCTCCTAAATCAAAGACATACATCACCAGCCGCCAAATTAACACATTTTATGGAGCTGTAAATGATTTTATGATAAATAGAAGCTGAGGGTTATGAATCAGGTTATGGAACCGCATTCTGCGCCCCCCCTTCCAGCCCCGTGCCCACTGCTTTCCACAGAGCAGCAATGCAGGGGGCGTGGAATGACATTTAGTTACATTAAATTGCAAGTGTGCCTTTCTTCCTGGCCGTCTCCCCCACATAAAATGAGGATTGATGCCCCTTCCCTAGCTCCAAGGTCCTGCTCAGCCACGGGAAAGGACTCGGCGCCATGGGTCGCTGTTAGTTAATTCATGAGGCTGTGGTCCACACCCCGGAACCCTGAAGGCTGCAAATGGGCAGAGAGGGGCTACGTGGCCCCTGGTTAGCTAAGCGCCAGGCAACAAAAGAGTGTGCGGCTGTGTGCACTTCCTTCTGATGGAACTCCAAGAATTGGGGTCAGCAGCCACTTGCAGAGCTGGGGGACAGCGGACACTTGTTCTGCGGCCTGAACATCCCCAGGCCTGCTCAGCAATGGAGGTCACTTATTTTTCAGTTAGACACCATTTTTTCCCAAATCCCATTAGCCTGACCGAAGTACACCGTCAGGGGGGACGATGGCTCAGGGGTAGGAGGGGAGAGAAGCCTTGAGAACGGACTAGCAAAGGAAAGGAGGAAGAACAGAGGCCAGGAGAGGAGCAGGGCAGGAAGGGAGGGGGAAGCCGTGAGATCTGGAACAGCCAGCTTTGCCACACCAGGGAAGCTCATTCTGGAGCTTCCTGAGCAGTGCTGGCCCTTGGTCACTTGGCACCATCAACTTTCAGTGCCATGGGACTTATGCGGCCTTGGTGTCCCCAGCAGCAGCATGGACCAGTTGCATGGGGAGGGCTGGCCACGGGGGATCAAACCTGGAATCCCAGCTCCTCAGGACTCTGAGATCTGAGGGTTGCGGTTCAAAACTAGACCAGGCGGGGAAGTACGTGACACTCTTATCTCCAATCAATCAGCAAAAAGCCAGAAGTAAAGTTGGAGCTTGCGTGGTGGTGTCCTAGCCTTGCGGCTACAAAGAGGTAATGGAAGCTGGGCGCGGTGGCTCACGCCCGTCATCCCAGCTACTCAGGAGGCTGAGATCTGAGGATCGTGGTTCAAAGCCAGCCCAGGCACTAATGAATGTGAGAGTCTTATCTCCAGTTAAGCACTAGAAAAAGAGAAGTGGGGCTGTGGCTGTGGGGGTAGGGGGGTAGCCTTGAGCTGAAGAGCTCAGGGACAGAGCCCAGGCCCAGAGTTCAAGCCCCATGACCGACAAAAAAAAAAGTACATCGACAGTGCCCAGGACATGAGTCCAAGCCCCTGAGTGTGTACATACCACACATACACACAGACACACACACAGACACACACACACACACACACACACATACACATTTCCTCATTCCAAGTTTTCCCAAGGTGTAGAGCAAGATCAGTCGTTTTTGAAGGCAGGTTTCAGAGCAGGAAACTGAGTCAGATGTCTCCTCTCACACTTGTTCGTATGTGTGCTTCTGTTTCCTCTCAAACACACCCAAAATTATAGAACTTCTAGGCTGAGCCACTCAGCATTTTTGTTTGGCAAAAAACAAATTCGGTCTCCCTCTCCCCATCCTTTTCCCACTGACTGCTCTGTTCTGACATGGCCTCTTCTTCCATGACGGACTGGAACCTCTGCAACTGTGAACCGTGATCACGCCATATCCTGCCCTGGGTGGCTTTCTCAGGTATTCTGTCAGAGTGAGTGATGGGAAGTGGGACTGCCTCGCTCTGGCTGCCATGGTGTATGTGAGAGACAGACACAATGACTGCAGACTGCAGAAGCAAGAGGCCAACCCCCAGGCTCAGACACACAACACTAAATCCACAATCCTGGACAGACACTCAGACTCTACCCAAGAGTCCCTCCAGGTCTCCAGCCTCACCTCTTCCGAGGTAGCAAAAGATCCAGACACAGCTGGATCCTGCACAGAAGTGAACGCAGGAGACGTGAGAACGGCCTGAGCAGCACTGGGACAGCGCAGAGACCTAGCCCAGGCCCCAGCACGTTTTCCCCCTTCAATGGGAACAAAGCCCCCACTCACTCTCAACACTGGATCTCCCAGATGTGAGGCATGTACGTAGCCATGTGAGGGATGGAAGATTTGGGGTGCTGCACCACCAGTATATGTTTATTATACAGTGAAGGTAGGCACTCTCCTTCCTTGAGAGTGGAATTGAGAGCTCCCTAGAGAATGGGCCCTTTGGCCTCAGAAACCACCCACCCCTGCTGGGTATCACGGAGCCAAACCACACAGAGAAAACCCACCATGGCCCCGGGGCAGGGGATGGGACAGGAGAAGAGCACAGAACAGGCTCAGAGGACCCCGGGACAAGCAATGAATAGACCCCCAGAGCCTCAGCACCTGCCAGGGGTCTATAAGCAAGACAGATCCCTAGAGGACTGTCCCATGGCAGAGTCACCAGGAGAGTCAGGGCGGGAGCCTCAGCCTTGGTGCTAAAACACAGGCAGCCCCCGCTCAGCCGCCACTCCCTGACCCCCGCAGGCAGGCACCCCTGCCTAGTCTGCAATGGTGCAGACACCATGTAGGATGCCACAGGCCTGTCTCCTGCAGGAACGCCCCTGTCTTGAAGCCTGTCCCTCTCAGTCCTGTGTCTAGACATACCCAGGGGAAGGAGTGTTCACAGAAGGCTCACAGAAGTGACACACACAAGGTAGACAGAGGTAGATAAAAAGAGGGAGGCAGGCAGACACCAAGCAAGCACTCACCGAAGCAAGCACAGCCTCGAGAGTCACTGGTCTTAGTGGGGGAGCCCAGGCTGTCCGCCTCCCCCTCCTGCTCCCCTGGGCCTGGCGGGCAGAGTACCCTTCCCCGTGGGGACAGTCTGTGAGTGGTAAGCACACTGGACAGAACCATCTCACGCTGCTCATCCCATGACATCGCAGGTTTATAGATGTATTTTACTCTCCCGGGTGACTCAGTATGAACTGTGCCTGAGACAACCCTGGCACAAAGAGAATGAGCACATAAGGGGAAAGCACTCGAGCCGGCAGCCGAATTGAGTCCCTCCCTCAAGGAGCCATTTGTGCCTGGATGCACAAGTGGCTGTGGCCACACGGACTCAGAGATTCCGCAGAACTTGTCACAAAGTACATCAAGTGAGGCAGCAACCTCAGGGAACCAATCCCATCAGTGCTTGTTGCTGGTGCTTGAGTGCCAATGGTTAGATCATCGGCGGACCGGTACCCAGCCCATAAGACTGACTGATGGCCACTCTAGAAGTGGAAGGCGGGCTTTGAGCCATGATCCACAGATCTCAGACTCTTGAAGAGCTAGGATTACAGGCATGAGCCACTGGCATCTAACTACACATTATTTTCTTAATGCCAGAGTGGGACGTGGCAAAAATCACATATGGGTTAAAAGAATTCCCTCTGAAGAGCGGGCTGTCATGCAGCAGAGCACAACACAAAGATACACTGTTTCCAGCTTCACACAACCACTAGCCTTTAAAAGTCTGCCCTGTGTTGTCTTTCAGTTTAGCATCAGAGCAGAAAATCATCGAAAAAAAGCATTCCAAACACTCCTTCCCAAAGGCACGTCTGTGTGGATCCATATTTTCTTCATGTATTTCAAACACGACAACACGCTATGACAGATTGGATAGAGAAGTGGCTCTGAAGCCTGGCTATCCCCCAGAGCTGAGTACCGGGGACCCCTGCCAGGAGACACAGCCTTACCACACTTCCCACAGTCTGGGCTGGGGGCTCTGCAACACTATTCTTTCTTAAGGCATGCTATTTATCTTAACATAGAAGTGGGACTTCTCACAGTGGGGTTTTATTTGGCAATACTGGGATTTGAGCTCAGGAACTTGTGCTTGCCAGACAGGCACTCTACCATTTGAGCCATTCTCCGGGCCCCACCCCCAAACCCTTGCTGCTTGGTATTTCTCAAATAAGGCTTTGCATTTATACACAGGCCAGTCTGGATTGCGATCCTCCTATTTGCATGCCCCAGGGGTGTGCCGTCATGTCTAGGTTCCACTGGAGTCTCGGGAACATTTTGGCTAGTGTGGCATTTAACTGTGATTCTCCCGATCTCTACTTTCCAGGAGGAAGTAGGCAGGAATAAAGGCATTAACCACAAGACCCAGTTTTGTCGTTTTCAACTGAAGTAATAAACACGTATGCTTTAAATTCCTCAGGTTTTTTGTCCTGAATGAGGCAATATTCATAGAGAAGCGGTGTGAGAAGGAGCTAGAGCTCGGTAGGGGCCCACTCACCTTCCAGGTTCAGGGTGTGCTTGGCCTGTAGTCAAAGCAGGTTGTGATACATGTGTGGAAATAGCATGCTGAGTTCCCTTAATATAACATTTATTATGTGTTAATAAAAAGGAAATGAACAACACAAAGAGTTTCTGAGACCCTGGAACACCTGCCCATCCTGTCTAAGGTAGGACCAACACCAGCCTTCCAGGGTGCAGAGCCCATCCCCAGACAGTCCCCCCCACACACACACACATGCACACAGGCCGGCTCAGGCCTCAGCCCCTAAAACCACTCCCCCAGGCTCTCCAGACCACCGTCCCCTCCGCCCTGGAACACCTTGCTGCGCCCATCACCGTACCTCACAAAGAGCCCAGGAAGGTGTGCTGGTGAACTTGGCACGTGGGCCTTACCTGCTTCTCAAAGCAGCCCCAGGAAATGCCCACCAGGGAGTGCCCGCCCTCCACACGGCCTACATCCACCAGGACCCAGCCTGGTGGACACCGCATTAGAATTCCCGAGAACAAGATAGGCACAGGTCTCTCCACTGGCAGAAAGACCCGATTCTCAGCCACTGCCTTCAGGATCCTTGGCAGTGTTTGGTTCTCTCCAGGCCAGCTAGAAAGAGCCACACCCGGCACCCACCTCCTTCTTCAGGATGCCAACAGCCCCAGAGCAACACAGCCAGCTGGGTCACCAAACAGGTGACCCCTGGCACCATGCTTCTTCATCAGAATCAATCATAAATCATCGATGTGCTTTAAAATTTTGAAAAGTAATTAAGAATATTGAAGCCGGGCGCAGTAGCTTACGCCTGGAATCCTAGCTACTCAGGAGGCTGAAATCTAAGGATCGAGGTTCAAAGCCAGCCCGGGCACTAAAGTCCATGAGACTTTTATCTCCAATTAACCACCAGAAAACCTGAAGTGGCACTGTGGCTCCAGGGGTAGGGTGGTAGCCATGAGCTGAAGAGCTCAGGGCCAGAGCCCAGACCCAGAGTTCAAGCTCCACGACCAAAATGAAAGCAAAACGTTGAACTAAATGACTACATTAAAGACATTAAAGTCCAAGCGGGATTTAACTGATCTGGAATAAGCTTAGTTACATATGACTGGCAGAACAGTAAGGAACAAATGAAAGATTTTCTGCTATAGCCTGCGACACATGTCCCCGAGACCCAAGGGGTGGGCCTCAGCAGGCCGCCTTCCCCTCGGCCCAGACTGCCACCACCACGGAAGGAAGATGGCTTGCTACGGTAGCCCACAATCTCCAGAACAGTCTTGGGCTCTCCTGACTGCTCGCTTCCCTTCTTCTGCCCACTAACTTCCCTGAGACAAAGCAAACGAGACAGGCACGCCTCAGCCCTTCATTCTCCTGAGCTTCACCTCCAGGAATCCAACCAATCTTGGTTCAGGAATATTCCAAACACAGGCCCAAAATCCCCTGGGAGCAGGGCTTGTCGCACACCACACAGTGAGTCTCATGCAGGGACGTCACGCGTGGGAGTACCTTGCTGAGGTTCTTGCTCCTCACAGGCCCTCTCAGGGGCCCCAGCCCTTGATGTTTGAGCATTGAAGTTGGGCCACAGCAGGCACCCAACCTGTGGGACTTCCATCCCTCCTGAGGCAATGCAGGGCAGCCACTGTTTGCATGGCTTTTCCTTGTGCTGGATACTGCAAAGCATCTGTAGATGATTGAAATTCTATGGCAGGATGTGCCGCATTATGTGGCAATACTATGCCATTTTACAGAAGGGACTTGAACGTCTTCAGATTTTAGTATCCACATTGGCCCTGACCCAACCCCTGAGGGGACAGCTGTGACCCTGTCCTCAATTCAAGGATCAGAGCAGCGTGACTCGAAACATGGCAAGCTAAAGCTGGCCGAGTCCCCCCAGTCTGGGGAATCATGAGAAGCAGTCTCTCTTCTGACCTCTGAGTGCTGGAGACGGGTCAGCTTATCCTCTTCCTCTCCTGTTGTTCCTCTGGAAAAGTCAGAGAGAGGTATCAGTCAGGATGGAGCTCTCTAGCTGCTGTAACAAACAGGACCAAATCAGAAGGCACTTCTTGGTGGCCAGAGCATCTCAGAGAAGGGCAGCTGTCCTTGACAGGTGCCTCTGAACGTGGGTTCCCACAGTCCTGAGACTCAACTCTCTGATGCTCTTACCCTGTACATCTGCTTCCCATGGGTCAGACTCAGTTACATAATCCCAGACATGTAGCGAGGGAGGCTGGAAATGTAGTCTTCTTGTGAAAACCATGTGCCTCTTCTCACTTCCCTGGTCTCTCACTGTGAACACCCAGAGGCCCCCATCTGATTGCTGTGTACAGCTCAAAACCCAGACCCTCCAGGCATTTGGGGCGTTCTCTAGGTGGGGACCTGTGGCCGGCCCCAGACACATAATCTAGCCCGTGCATACCCTAATCCCGTGGAGAGCGGGTCAAGTTACCTAGCACACGCAAGCCCAAAATTCCTGGAGAGGAGGGTCAAGGTCAAAGCCCTTTCTAAAGACCGGATATCTGGGGACAAACAGCACCACCCGGTGGCCAAGACAGGTTTTTAAGCACAAATCAGACCCAGTCCCTTCCTAGCTCAAAATTCTTTCAGGGCTCTCAACACACGGGAATTCCGGCTCTGACTGCCATGACAGACCCTGGATGTGTCTCCCACTTCACATACGCACATTGCACCCCACAGCCGCCCCATCGCACCTCACACGCTCTGAAGTAGCTGCCCTTAGCCTCTCTCCCTGGCTGGCACTGTTGTCACCACTGCCCCCTGCCTTGCTGCCTTCTCAGATCTGCTCTTCCACCTCACACAGACCACGAGTCTCTGCCACCAAGTCTAACGCAGCCGCCTGGGCAGCCCCCAGCCCTGCCCCCAAGTTTAGCAGCTGACCTTCTCCTGTAGCCACCTAAATGGAGCTGTGTGTGTGTGGGTTGTGCTGTGTGTGCATCGTGTGTGTGTTGTGTGTGCATGCGTGCATGTGTACACACTCCCCCCTCAGCCCCAGCTGACGGTGTCAGCACAGGACCCTGCACAGAGAACTCCTGCCTTCCAGGAGTGCCTCAAAAAATCTCTTGGGGAGAACTGAATGAATAAATAAAAACCAAAAGGAGGCCCGGCCAGGTCAGCACTTGCCCTCTGTTCACCTGTTCAATGAGAGCCTTCTGCCCTTGAGGCAGGCTGGGAAACCCCACCACATTCTCCAATGAGAAACCTGGAAGATCCAGGAGGAAAGGAAGCCACTCACTGGCCCCCAGACAGTCCCGGGAGGGCATTGCAGTGACAATGTTTCCCTGTTTGGCACACACAATCAGGAACAGTGCGCTTGATGGCCAGAGACATCTTTCACTGTCCGCATTCTCCCTCCGGCCAGGGCCTGACAGGACACTTCCAAACACAGAGGCGGAGTCCACAGGCTGGGGCAGGGCCTGCACCCACGCTGTGTGAGCTCCAGGCAGGAAGTAGAGTTTCCACGTCAGAGAGGCTGGAAGAGGTCACATCACCTGGGCTGCTCCATCTCCCACCACTGCCTGCGTCTGGAATGGGCACCAGGCCTCACACCGGCAGGTGCAGCCTCAGCAAAGATAGAAGCCTCCAGCCCTCCCGGAGACCTTCACAATCATGGCCCCACACACAGGCAACACCTACCCAGATGACAGCCAGCCAGGTCCACTGGGGAAGACCAGGCAGAAGGGACAGAGTCCCGGGCAAGGTTGGTCCTCTACCTCAGCTCCCCCACGCTGCAGAGCCGGGGGACTTGCTGGGCCAGTTGTCAGCCCACCAAGGGCTCCCTGGTGTCCTTGGTATCAGGAGCAGTGGCTGCCAGGCTGCATCTAGATTCCCTGCCTCCAAACACCCACCCTCAGCTCCAGCCTGGACCCTTCCCAGCGGGGGAAAGGAAGGGCCTGATGGAGGCCCCAGGGGACCAGGTACATGGCTTCAGAAGGCCACCACTCCCACTAGCTCTGATTCCTTAGCATCTCTGGGGTTTTGTGGGTTTTTTTTTTAACAACATAGTGCTTTCTCTTTTTCATATATTTTTATTGTAATTAATAGAAGGGTTACATTATATTCACCAGATAGAAGGTGCATTACTTCACAAACATCGATACCCTTCCTCATGTTTTGGTCCCCATTAACATAGTACTTTAAGAACAACAATCACACAAGATAAAGCTCTTGTTTCATCCTAGAGTTCCTTTCATTTAGTCTCATCCTATATTAGAATCTCTGTTTTGACTAGAGAAAGCTAATGTTGCCTCACTGCCAGCCATCTGGAACACAACAGGCAGAAGGGGGCACCTATGCCTAGCACACAGTAGGTGCTTTGCCAATGTGTGCTGTTGTGTCCATTCTAGTGACAAAAACTCTGAGCCTGACTCAAAAATGGCTCTGTGAGTCTTCCCTAAATGAAGTCCCAGGACCTGTCTCTCCTGCCCATTTGAGCAAGTGAGCCCTGAGCCGTGATGGCTCGCTCTCTGGAATTTCCACTTTTTCTCTGGCCTCGTCTTCAGTGGTGACTTGCTGCAGCTGAGACATGGCTGTCACAGTCAAATCAACATTTCCAGCAACACATGGGCCATTGGTCACGCAGGAAACAGAAATCACAGGCCTCGCTCCAGTGAACCTCAAAACGCCACAGCTGCTATGACCCTGCTGTCCTGTCACATGAGCTGCACGCCCCAGGGACAGGAAGAGAGCCGTATTCCCATCTCCATTTTACAGATGCTGGGGTGGGCAGGCAGGAGGAGTCTGAGTTATTTGCAGGGGTCGCCAGCTAACTAGGAGAGTAGAGCTAGGTTCTGTAAGCACCACTATCCTGCCTGCTCTACTGCCAGGGAGCCTCCTCCAAGAGACAGGTGATTTATTGGACGTCCTCTGAGTCATTTGCAGAGTGAGAACCCAGAGTTGCTTTCTAGAACATTCCCGTGGAAGCCCCTGCTCGGGGAAAGCACTGGACTGGAGATGGTATTCAAGAGCTAGATGCATGTCCACGTATGGAGGCTCCAAACTGAGACCCGGGAAGACTACTCTGCTCAGATCGTCCTCTCTGTTCCAGCTCCTTTCACACTGCTAAGATATGGAGAAGGGTACACCCCGCCCCACCCTCGAGCCAGACACCTATGGGGGCTCCTCCTCCCTGCCCGCTACCCAGCATTCCCAGGAAGGATGCTGCCTTGAAACACATGAGAGAGGGAGAGTTCATTGAAGGGACCCCTCTCTAGATTTCCCTTTAAAATATGGAGACCCCTTGAGACCTCTCTTCCATCCCCTATAGGCATTTCCCGTCTTCACGACAAAGGAGTACTTGACTCAAGCTGGGGGCTGTAAATTCCCTGATACCAGAGCTCAGATTACAAGAACAGCTTAACCAGGTGGCATTACCAGAATTCCTCCCCACCCTCCCCCCTTCACCTGCCAGGAAGCTCCTTCCCCTTTCCTTTGTCATCAGAGCAGTGTGCCAGAAGCCTGCTGAGATGATAGGTCAGCCTAAACAGCAAAGGTGTCAGTGGTTGCCCCAGCCGTCACTCAAGTATGTTGAGATTCCATTGGCCACCTGTGTATGGCCAAGCCCAACCACATGGCTGGTGGCCTATAAAAGTAGCCTGTGAGCTATGATGGGGTCGCTCTCTCACTCACATCTTAGAGACGGCCCTCACCGGTCAGTGTGATTCTCGATGCTAGGCGTGGAATAAAACTCTGTTTAACTTCCACTTTTACGTCAGACTCATTCCTTTGATCACGGACCCTAATATTGGGGGACTGGACCCTAACATCCATCTCTTCATTTCAAAGATGCTACTTGCCAGGCATTGGTGGCTCGTGCCTGTAATCAATCATGGCTACTCGGGAGGCTAAGATCTGAGGCTCATGACTCAAATCTCACTGGTGGGCAGAAAGTTTGTGAGATTCTTATCTGCAATTAATCAGCAAAAAGCTGAACATGGAGCTGTAGCTTAAGTAGTAGAGTGCTAGCCTTCCATGATAAAGCACCTGGGCCTGAGTTCAAGCCTCATCTCTTGAGGGTGTGTGTGCACGTGCACACACGTGCACACACACAGGCACAAACCATCAAAGACATTACCAGTGAATCTAGCCCCTCCCTGTACTGTGCCTTCAGGAGCGAGATCTCCAGCTAAATGGAAAGACAGCCACCCTGCGAAAACTGGAGCTAGACCCTTTCTCAATTAAAAGTTGAAGATAGCTTTTCTTCCCTCGGCCGCCTCTGCAGCTCTCAGGCCCTGTCAGTCGGCCTCACTGAGGGCCCTCCAGGCACCAGCAGCTTGTTAAGTGTCTAAAATAGTGGAGCAGCACTCCAGGAACTGCCTGGTCGAGGGGCCCCTCCGGGCTGCAGCTCCCTGAAATGTATTGATCTGTAGTCCCTGGTTCAAGAAAACTAATCTGGATCATAAAAGCCAAAGTGGAGATCTATAACGCTCCACATGTGGTTTTAGCGAGGGCAGCTTTCGTGTGAGAATGAGCCATTGATGTCCTCGGAGACTTGCCACCGAAGAGCCTTCAGTGAGGGAATCTGCAGGCCGGCTGACAGCCCAGAGTCAGATTTCATCGCCCCAGGAAGGGGACCAGCCCCCCCCCAAGCTGTTTGCACACCTGAGGCTTCTGGGTAGGGATATTTCATCAAAGAGGCCCCGGGTGAGATTTCCCACGCCAGCACCCAGCCTGGGGAGCAGGGAAGGGCCACACGGAACAGACTCTAATCCCAGCTATTCCTCCAAACCCCATGTCCTTTCCTGCTCCCTCGGGGGTTTGAAGAGGGCTCCTGCCAGGTCCATGACTGTCCAGAAGCTCAGAACGTGACCTTGGGCTGGACCAGGGCCTTTGCAAGTGCTGCTAGTTAAGTGAGATGAGGCTCAACTGGTGAGTTCCTGAAAAGATGCAGGAGGCCACAGGGCACAAGTCACAGGTTACAGAGGGGACAGAGGTCAGGGTGAAACATCGACGGTTTACAAGCCAAGGAGCAATGAGGACTATTGACAGCCACAGGAAATACGGAGTGACAAACGTCCCCTCTGGTCTCAGAGGACCCAGCCCTGCAGACACCTTGGCCTCAGCTTCCAGCCCACAGGGTGGGGCACATCTCCTCAGACCAGCCCACCTGCCCCAAATGACCAGGAACAGCGAGGCCACAAGCCCAAGCTGGGAAGTCCCTGTCACTGAGGCAGAGCATCACGGGCGGAAAGGCCTCCTCCAGCCCTGGAAGCCTCGCCGGCATCTGTTCATCTCACACACAGCAGGCTGAGGACTTGGGAGGGAGATCTGAGTTCAGATCACCCTTTTTCCTGACTGCCTCTCCGGGGGAGGAGGGGCTGGTGGCTTGCTCAGCTGAGCAGCTCTCACAGTCACCCACTGCCCTCTCTGCTCTCACTGAGGGCTCAGGTCTGAGAGCACTTCTGCCCCCAAGCCTTTCTTGGGCGTCAGTGAGGCTGCAGTATGGCTTAGACTCAGGCCTGGAATGGAAGTTCCTCTCCCCAGGTGCCCTATCCTGATTAACACCCTCTAGATGCTTCTTCCCACTGGGAGCCAAAAGTCTAGATTCCTAATGAAATCCAGACACAAGGAATAAGAGATAAATCTTCTTTAGACGTAAATGACCCCCACGGCTTGGGAAGACTGAGTGGGATTCAGTAGAGGCTAGATATGTGGATGGCTCCATAGGACGGGGCACGGCTCCACCCTGGGCTCTGAAGGGCCAACACTAGCTGGCACCTCGCTAATTCTTTAAAATCCCAGATGGTCTCCAGGCCTGGGTGAGGCGCCCTGCAGAACACCTGGCTGGCCCTGCCTCTTGGCACCCGCCGTGGAATTTCTTTGCATAATTTATCGGCTTTATTAAGTCAGATCTCACACACCTAACTCCATATGCATCTCTAATCAAATTATGGAGACGTTGATGCTGCTGAGTTCTTGTGAGCTGTAATAGTATTTAAAATAACAGATTATTTTCATGATGTGGGATGGACTCTGTAAGTACTTTTGTCAAGGCAGTTTCCAGGGAGTCTGTGGCTGCCTCTGGCCATGAATGAGGCCAGTTTCTCAGAAGCACACAGCACTGCAGCTCTTTTCTTCTCGTAAGCATGAGGGCTGCGGATTGGCTGTGGTTTGCTTCCCAGCCCCAGGACCCATGCTGAAGGTGAACTCAAGCCTGGGACATACTCTTCTTGTTCTTGTAGTAGGGAGAGGCCCACACGAAAGGATGAGGGTGGGCCATGTCCCCTTCCACTCACATTCCATGGCCAATGCAAGTCCCAGGGACAAACCCAAAGTCAGAAGCCTCCAGAGACCACTGGAGGTAGAGTTCTGGCTCCCAGCTCCTCACAACATAACCGTCCCTGGAACCCGGGCCACTGCTGGAGGCATTGATGGAGAAGAGGTGATCCTACCTCCGACATCACTCCGCCTTTGAAGAAGAGACTTGAGCCTTGCCACACGGAGGCGGGCAGGAGAAGGTGGAGGCCAAAGCCTGGTAAGGTTTCCAGAAGGAGCCCCTGCAGCCACCAGCAGCCGGAACAGAGGCAGCAGCCCAGATTCGACACACACCTCCAAAGGAACTGGCCCAGCCTTACCTCCACGTTGAGCTGCTAACCCATGAAACAGCAGCTTCCCGTTGTCTGAGCCGCCCAGTTTCTGGTACTTTGCTGTGGTAGCTCAACAGACTAATACAGGAACCGATGCACAATCGGGACAGTGAGACAACAGACTACCGTGGAGGCCACCTCCCCCGGCCTCCATGCTGCCACCTATAGGGCAGGCAGTGGACTTTCCCCACAACTGGCTCGCCAACGTTGGAGCTCACAGCCTGGAGCTCAGCCACAGGAGAGACCCCAGCATGCTGTTGCAGATGTTTGGTGATTGAGCTTAGGATCAGATGCGATCCCTCTGGGGACACCTTGAGCCTCAGCAGTGAGGGAGGGACATGCTGGAATCACCCATGAGGCAAAATTCCCGTAAGAGCACGTGACCAGCACCCTCCACCTCTGTGGACTGAGGAAGCCACCTCCACCCTGTTCCTCCCAGAAGGCAGCGGATAGCCCAGGCCAGAGAGCTGGGGGTGGCTCCACGGGCACTCCTGAGGCCAACAGTGGGCAGCTGGAGAAGAGGGACAGATGTCCCAGTACCGCCAGGCCAATGTGAGTTTCCCTATTCCTTGTCCTCCAGAATCCCTTGGGCTTGACTCAGCCCAGCCCCCCCCCCCCCCCCCCCCCCGGTACTGGGGTGGACAGAGAGTTCCTGGAGGAGCCTGGCTTAGGCTCTGTGAGAGCAGGAAGTGCCCTGCTCTTCCGTCCCCTCTCTTCTCTCAGGATCCCCATTCCCTTCCCGGCAACCCTCCATCCCCAGCACAACAGGAAGAATAGGAGCCCAAATTCCAAGGCAGGAGAGGCTGCCTCTGTGATGGAGCTGCAGTGGTCCTGGAGAGGGGCGTGGGCCCAGCTCTTCCTACTCCTTATCCTTTCACTCGAGCCCCAGGCAGGCTCGATGGTAGGAAGCACTCCGCAGAGTGGGGTTTAAATAAAGCTCTGGCTTTCTAGCAACTGAATCATAAAGCCCCGAGGAATCCAAAGCCTGGGAAGACAGCACAGGAGGAGCACGTGGGAAAGTTCTGAGCTTGTCCTAAGCTGTGTGCTTATAGATACGATTCCACCCTGCGAAGAACTGAGCTGAGACACGGCTGTCTCCCTGGTCCCAGGCAAGGGTAGACAGGCAAGGCAGATTTAAAAGCAGCAAATGCAAAGGCGTTTTAATAACAGGACAGGCACTGATGGCTCACATGTGAGCCTACCTCCTCGGGAGGCTGAGAGGTCTGGATGGTTCCAATTAGAGGCTAGCCTGGGTAGAAACGTTTGCTAGACTCCATCTCCAACATGACACCAGCAAAAAGCCAGACTGCAGCTATGACTCAAGTGGTAGAGCTCCACCAGATAAACACAGGGTCCTCAGTTTAAACCCAGCATAGCCAAAAGCAAAGGGGGGGGGGGTACTTTGATAATAAAAGCAGTATTGAAACCCAGCACCCAGGTGGCTGAATGTCACATGGCCTGGACACTAAGGAAAGTAACAGCATTCCAAGTAAGCTCTAATCAGAACCACAGACCTGCCACACGACACTCCAATAGGAGGTTGAACCTCTGATCGCCCAGCATAGGAGACAGGGAAACATCTGCTCTGTGAAGGCCAAGAGCAAAACAGACATGAATGGCCAGGTGACCTGTTGCTCAGCAGGCCTCACAATACACGTAGGAATCATTGAGGAAGGGGGCACACTCTCTTAGTCTGTTTTTCTGTAAGAAGATGCCTTTATTTCACCATTGATCTGTGGGCTGGGGGGGGGGGTTCATGGGGCTTGAACTCAGCCTGGGCACTGTCCCTGAGCTCTTCAGCTCAAGGCTACCACCCTACCCTTGAGCCAAGCCCCACCTCCTGTTTTCTAAAAGTTAATTGGTAAGAGTCTCAGGTCTTTTGTGCCCAGGCTGGCTTTGAACCTTGATCCTCAGATCTCAGCCTCCTGAGTAGCTAAGGTTACAGGCGTGAACCACCATGCCTGGCGTCAACTCTGATTTTTAAGAACATTTGTACTGGATGTCAAAATCATGGTTGGTTGGTTTTATTTTGAATCATTTAATTGTAATCCCTAATTGTTTTTTGCTTACTGTTTTTCCATTTTTGATAGCATATATTAATTGTACAAAGGAGATTCGTTGTAATGTCCCCATCTATGCATGCAATGTGCCCTGTCAACCCTCCCCACTTCCTGGAACAGGAAGTTCAACAAGTTGCACTGCTCTGTCATCTCACAGGTAAATAAAGTTACTCCAGCATATTCTCCCTCTGTGGGGCACGTCACATCAAGGGTAAAGGGCCTACCTCGTGGCCCAGTGCTCACTTCCTGGTTTTGGAGATGCAACCTGCCTGTCTCCTGGTTGGGAGGTTTGGCTGTGGTTTGTGATGTAAAATAAGGCTACCTCGAACCCATGGATTGGCCCCGCCGCCCTCTCTGACCGCACCTACCCCCCACCCCCGTCCTGCCCACCTTTAAGCTGATAGACTCCTGCTTCTTACTTTAGCCCCTGGTATCTTCCCATTAAACGAGTCTGCTGTGACATTCTCCCTGGTGCGTGTTCTCTTTGCCCTTCCTGCTGGTCAGGAGGCAAAGAATGCTAAAAACCCCGACATTCCCTCCACCCCACACCTTCTCCTTTCACCCAGAAGAAAACTCTAGAAACTAACGGATATTAAGGAACTGTCAGTAAGGAAATAGAAGAGTTTAAAAAAAACATACAACCACTGCAATAAAAATAATGCCATTGGGGTCGGGAGTTTGGCCTAGTGGTAGAGTGCTTGCCTAGCATGCACGAAGACCCAGGTTCGATTCCTCAGTACCACATACATAGAAAAAAGTCGGAAGTGGTGCTGAGCCTCAAGTGGTAGAGCTCTAGCCTTGAGAAAGTCCAAGGACAGTGCTCAGGCCCTGAGCTCAAGCCCAGGACTGGCAAAGGAAAGAAAGGAAGAAAGGAAGAAAGGAAGAAAAGAAGAAAGAAAGAAAGAAAGAAAGAAAGAAAGAAAGAAAGAAAGAAAGAAAGAAAGAAAGAAATGAGGGAGGGAGGGAGGGAGGGAGGGAGGGAGGGAGGGAGGGAGGAAGCCATTGATGGAAGTCGATGAATGACACTGAAGGAGGGTGACAGTGGATAGATAGATCCGGTAGATAGGAAGCCACCTCAGCAGGAATTGTCCAGTCTGGGCAGCAGAGAGATAAGATGGAAGCAATGGAACAGGACTCAGGGCCTGAGTACTGACCACAAACCCCGCTCCCGCCTCTGACCAGCACAGCGTCCTCGGGAAGCCGTCAGATTCCCCTCCACCTCTCTCTCCTCTTCTTTGAAGGAGAGGTGACGTTCTCATTCAATGTTTATAGCAGCCATCTTGCGTGGGTACAGATCACCTTCCGGCCACCACCTAAGAGGAAGGCCAGAAGAAATCAAAACCTCCATTCCGCTAAGTGATGCTGGCAGTTCTCAATCTGAGCACCAATCACAGCGTGCTCACCCCCCCCCCCCGTGACTGCTCTCCAGGGGCTGTGGGGTGGGGACAGTGGGTCCCTTCAGTTTATCCTAATGAGAGGAAGGATTGTGGGAAATCTTTAAAAAACAGCACCAGACAGTAATGGCACAACCCAGCAGGAGTTCCCTGCCCCCTCTCTCCTCCAAGCATTCTCAACTATAAAACTGGAGAGATTACTAGATAAAACTGGACTATGTCCTCTGTGAGGTCATCCCCTGCTCTGGCCACAAAGGACTCCCGTTCTCAACTTCCTGGGGGAAGGGTGGGGGGAACTGTTCAGTTGCCGACTGCCAATCAGCTCACAAGGCTAGGCGCCCCAGGCCTCCTGAGCCCTGTCTTTCCCCGGGGCTCCCTCCAGCCTTTCAGCACGAGCTCAGCACGTTCTCTGTTCCTGAACACATTTCACACTGCAGGGATTTGCTCAGCATAATCCATTTTCTCCCCTGGCCTCCTGCCTCTTCCAAGTGTGCCCAAGACGCCTCTGGCAGCCCTGAAACACTCCGTGCTTTGAATTTTCAGCTCTTTCCCTGTTCCTCTGCTCCCACCTGCTCAGCCACAGTGTCAGAGTCCTGCCCACCCCCACCTCAAGTTAACCTGGAGATTTGCTTCAAGGAAGCTGTTGATGGTGGGTCTGTGCATCCGTGGAACCCCACGAAGAGTCACTAAACATCCCTGAGAGCACTCACCTTCCGTAAACAGCTCACAGTCCCTTCATGTTTCTAGTGAAAGTCCGAGGCTGAAGTTACAAGACTTCTTCGAGCTAAGTCACAATGCCTGTGGCCTCATCCTCTGGCCTCTCCTTGCAAGCTTTTCCACCAAATAGGTCATGACAATAGTCGATTCAGCTTTAATTCCAATCCCAAAGCAAGGATTCTAGAGATTTCATGGCCTTTGGAGGTCACGTAGCCTCCTACACCATCTACCACTATAAAGCAGGGTCTCCCATCCCAATCAGTCCTCAGCCTGAAGCTGTGATTCCTCTCTGGGGCTCCAAGCAGGCCATAAGTCCAGCTCATCCTTCCTGCCAACAGATATCCTCGTTAGATGCCTTCCCCTCCCCTTGTCCCTCCACCTGCACAAAGCCATTCCTGGCCACCCAGAGGTCCTCTTCCTGCCGCAGAATTTATCCACCAGGCTCCCCAGGGACCTTTTGCATCAGGACTCAGGAAACACTCGAGCCACGCTGACGGACACTTTCTCATCCATGTTTTTGCCTCTTGATTGAATTCTGTTTTCCCCTTGGCTTACTTCTAAAGCAGCTGTGTCTTTCTCCTGCCAGGTCTTTTACTCGATGTTTCCGGATGTTTCTGCGATGCATTCCTCGGCTGCTCATCCATCTGTCGCCGAGCGGAAGAGCACAACATCCCCACACACCAGAGGAGCTCGCGGTTCTCAGGGTGAGGATGCAGGAAGTATGGATCATCATTACGGTGACATTCTACTCGCATCCTCTCCATGGCCCTGGGAGCTCTCGCGTGCCCGTGGCAGGCTCTGCCCTTCCCAAGCACTGAGCCGTGTTTCTAAGTGGCTGGTCCAGAGCACCAGCCATCATGGAGTTGGAGGAAGGAGGGGTTCTGACAGTCTCTGGCAGAGAGGCACAGAGGGCCTCAAGGGGTGGTCCCTTGTCCTCCCGACCCGAAGCATCCCGAAAGCCCCTAGCAGAGGCCCTGCTCCGCATCTGAGAGCTCAGGTGACCCCTGGAGAGCAGGCTGGTCTCTGAGCAGCAGGATGCATCCAGCTGAGGGTGTGTCCGGCTCCTTGGAGCTGATAAACTGCCCATGGCCCTGGGGCATGGCCATCTTTGCCCACGATCTCATGATGGGGCCCTGGATAAAATGCAGCACTGCTCTCCGTGGCCCCCCACTGTGCCCAGAGCTCTGCAGACATTGCCTGTGGCCCAGCTTGCTCCTGGAAAAGCCGTCAGAATAGGAAGAGCCTGCTGGAGGCAAGGAAGGGTAAGGGTGCTATAACCCACTGACCCAGGAGAACTGTGAGCACGCAGTGAGGCTGAGGCTTCCCTCATCGAGGTGTCTTGGTTATTTCTCACTGAGGACCAACTTTCCTCTCTATAGATGAGGTTATTTTCTAGGGCCTGTAGCTATTAACCTAGGGAAGTAGGCTCTGCCACTAACCCTTGGGACATTGCCCAGAGAGGGGACAGAGGGAAGTGGAGGAGGAGGACAAAGAAGAGGAAGGGGATAGGGGAGGAAGGGGATGGAAGAGGGCGCGGAGGAGGAGGAAAGGGAGGAAGAAGAGGAGGAGGAAGTCTCTGCAGGGAAGGAAGCCAATTCCCAAGCCAGCCTCAGAAAGGGAGCAGGTGGGCAGAGGTTCCCACCAGCTGAGTGTGCCCCTTCTCCAGCCTGACCCTGAGGTCAGGAGACAGGAAGCAATGCAGACTAGTGCAGTCCATCAAAGGACCCGCCACGCAAAGCTGTGTTCCTCACTGGCTGGTGGACTGTGAGCTCATGAAAATGTCTGAGAGGAAGAGAAGGGGCAGACCGAGACTGCTGGATGGATGAACAGATGGACAGACAGAGGAAGAGAGGGAGGGAGGGAGGGAGGGAGGGAGGGAGGGAGGGAGGGAGGGAGGGAGGGAGGGAGAAAAAGAGGGAGAGATGGTGAAAAGGGAAGACTTAGAGTCTCATTTTCTTTTCCTTTTCACCTGCACAGCACGGCAGCAAGTCTTACTGCCCTACCCCTCAGCCATTAGCCGTCTCCTCCAGGCCTTTCTTCAGGAGTAAAGGGACAGCATGACTGGCCAGTGGGCCACACAGTGTCAATTAGTGTGAAATTATAGCTTCTGAGCTCCCATTTCATGCTCTCAAGGCCGGGGGATCCGGGGTGCTGTCAGAAGTCTGACTTCCCTCCACTCAAATGGCCCGTTGTATCTGGTTCTTAATATAGACCTATGGTTATGCTTTTAATGCTAGGAAAAGGATCTTTCAAGTTCTGTGAGCATCTCAAGAGAGTGCTGAAGGGGCCGTGGCTGGGGTGTGGCAGAGTGAGGCACCCTGCCACCCGCTCAGTCTTGTGTCGAGCGGAGCTGGCTGATGGCCGCAGAGACTGCTGGAGGCCGGTGGCTGGACTCCATCCTCTCCTGCCTCCTTGCCTCTCCCTCTTACCCCTCTGTGCCATTCTGCTTATCCTGCTCTCTTTCCCTTTCCATTTTCACATGTCCCTTCACATGTGGATTCCCAAAGCTCAGGGCACAAGCCGGGCTCGGTCATAGCTAATCTAAAATGTCATTAATATAGATTGAAGCTAATTACTTCAGGATTGCTTGGCCAGCCCTGACCAAGCTGTAGCACCTCCAAGGCCCTTGAGGAAACTCCAGCAGAATACACCTCCCTGCAGAACACCACCCTGTGTGTGCCTAGCTCCTGCATCCCCAGCTGTCCTGGGGACACGTTATCGCAAGGTCTTCTGTCCCTGTACTGCACAGGGTGGTGTGGGAAACACAGGGCTGATACAGAGCAGGGATCTGGCAGTGCGTAAAGGACAAAGGCTGGGCTTCATCCCAGCCTGCCCACTACTGCCCTTCCTCTGGAGCCAGGGCTGCTCTGACAGCTCTCCTCCCTCTGCACCACCCCAGCCAATCACTGCAGATGCTGGGGTCCTCCATTTGCCAGACAGGAGCTGGGTTCAGGAAGAACACTCATCACAGCCAGGCTAAGGTGGAGCCCCTCCTCCCTGGGCTCCTTCCCGCTGCAGCAAGCTGGCATCTGAGCACAAGGCTGGGGACCCTCTCTGATGCAGGAGCCCTAGACTGGCTGTTGGAAACCAAAAGGGGTATGCCTTGGCACACAGGGCAAGAGCCATCCCACCCGGGGCCACCTCTATCTACCTTCCATTGGGCTCCCGGGGACCTCTGCACTGGATTGCTATATTGGATGGAGTTCTAAAATATTTCCCAGCTGCATTATCAATTTCCTGCTTCAACCAGCAAGGAGCATCATCTCAAGACAGAGAAAGCAAACTCTGAGACATGAGGCCATTTGTCCAGGGAAATGCCTGCCTGGGTCTTACGCCATGCAGCTGGCCGTGGATGGGACTGGCCTTTTCCTGGTAAGGGAAGAACCCTGAAGAGCCATTAGCAACACATCTCTCATTTCAGGAAATGTGCGTCTGGGCACCAACCTCAGGTCCGCTCTACCCACTTCCTCTCATGACATGGCTTGGCCAGAGAGCCGGCTGTCCAGCCCTGTGCTGCCCTCCAGCCCTGTGGAGTCAGCTCTTGGCCCTCAGATGCCTGGTCTACCTGTGGAAACAGGTGGCTGGCACCGCCCAGAACTGGCACCAGGCTTAGCTCGGCTAGTCATCATTGCTGCGCAAAACTCACTGCCTGCCACTTGGACCTGGAATCCACCAGCGCTGTCCACGTGAAATGCTCACATCCGTGGCCTGATCCAGCCCCTGGGTGAGAGGGTGGCTGTGTGAACACAGCAGAAAGACATTCCGAGCTCTGTGAGGGCCCTGCGCTGGGGGCTAGGACGGCGGGGCCGGCACCCCAAATCTGTTCTGTCCTCCCCAGGGACCACTGGGCCCTTGAGCTTTGCAGTGGGGTTTCCCGAGCCTCTTGGCAGCCCCTTACTCAAGGCCTCTTACCCGTACACAGGTCTGCAGATGTCCTCCTCGCCCCCTCCCTTCCTGTGCACAGGGACATTGCGTATCACGTATCAATTTTGTGCTAGGAAACATAATTTAGGATTTGTCAAAAACAGCTCACACACTTGACCAGAGCTGTCACTCTGCCCTTCTGAGAAATGATCTGAAAACTTTCCACCACCAAGCGTGGCTTTGTCAGAGTCTGGGGAGGGAGCTGCGGGCTGAGGAGAAATCCAGCCCCCACTCCAGCTTCCAGAATCTTCCACGGCATGGTCTTAAGCGTTTCTTTTTCTTTGTTGCCAGTCCTGGGGCTTGGACTCCGTCCCTGAGCTTCTTTTGCTCAAGTCTAGCTCTGTACCACTTAAGCCACAGATCCACTTCTGCCTTTTTGGTGGTTATCCGGAGAGATAAGAGTCTCACAGAATGTCCTTCCCTGGCTGGCTTCGAACTGTGATCCTCAGATCTCAGCTTCCTGAGTAGCTGGGATTACAGGCGTGAGCCATTGCAGCATTTTTAAAAATTAATGGTTACGTTTTGTCCTGCTAGGGGGTAAAACCCAGAGCTTTCCACTCCCAGATCTGCCCCAGCACACAGGTGGCTTTAAACAGAGCCACTGTAATTACAGTCTGAGTTATCTGAGCTGTGCTACTTTGTTTCCATTTCTACCTCTACTGCTCTACTCTGATGAACCACTTTTGAACAACAAGTACAGCTTTGTGAACCTGGAACACATTCATTCCACCAACACGAGGAAGAAAAGGCAAAAGCATTTGCCAATGTGACCAATCACAGGCCAATTAATCTTAAATGGGCTAAATTAATATCAAATGGACCCCAGGCATTCCAGCTCAAGGGAGCCAGCCAAAACTAAGGGCTCCTGCCCAACCTTTAGTGACATGGCAGTTATTGTAAACCATACCCCCTCTCAGGGATGCATATGTGAACAAAATTATTTCAGAGGAGTTTTCCCCCACCTCCAAAACAAATGCCTACAAGGACTGAATGAAACGTGACATCTAGGATTGGCAGACAAGAGCTTCCCAGTGTGGGCCAAACCTTGTCACTGAAGAAATAACAGGTTGGTACATGATCAAGTACCAGCATCATAGACTGGCCATGCCCACGAGGCAAGAGAGCTGAGTTCAAGGTTACCTCCTCTGCTGCACAACGGAAATCCTCGGGCTTTCTGCTTGCAACGATGTAATGCGATCACACATTTAACCTTCCACGCAGAGCGCAAGCGTCTGCTCTCGGCAGTGATGGTCACTTACTATTTACTAATAGCAACAGCATTATTGCTATTACAAATAACGGTCACCATTTACTAGTAATTAGCAAGTATAATCGTCTTATTACTATTAGTAATAATACTAATCATGAACTATTGCAATGCGTCCCCCAGAAATTCATCTTGAGAGAAGACTGCCTGCCTGGCATGATCCTGGACTGTTCCCTCCAAAGCCACAAGCTGGGAAGGTAGAGAGTGGGGTGGGGCTGTGGCGCCTGCCTGGGGTCGGGGTGACTCGGACTTCCTCCAGCCATCCCCCTGCCTGGCCCGCTTAAAAACCTGGGTACAAAGGCAATTTGCTGTTTGTGGCGGATGAAACGAGTCGTCAACAGTTCTCTCTTGGCTGGGAGTGTGTTGCTTTCAGGTTAAATATTTACCATGTGTTTTATTTATTATTTACAAGGCACAAGGGAGGCTGCGAGTCGATTTCAGTTTCCAGGATGCGATGAACTGCGTGGATTCTGTCTCAGCCGGGGAGGCACCGCCTCTCGTGACTGCGGACTGGGTACCACCCCGGCCGCCCCTGCCCTCTTCTCCTCGGTCCTCACCTTCCCTCGCCACACTGCTGTAGCCTCCCCTTTCTGGGGCCCCCAGGGGCCTCTGTGTCCTCCACGCCAAGGCCCCCAGTCCCGGTTGCACCCACCACCCTTTCCATCTTTCAAGATAGGACTGGGAGAGCAACAACACCCACCAGGTGCCACTTTAATGGGGGGAGCATTCGCATCTTCACCCTTCACCCCTCCGTCTAAATTGATGAATTGACCTTTAAAAATGTACCCAGAAAATAAATTGTCTAATAAAATGAATTATCTTGTACTCAATGGTGCCTGAAACCCACCAAAACCTGAGCAGGGGCTAATGAAACGGTAAGGGAATGACTAATGAAGGAAACACACTTAATAAAGAATAATTGATCAGTGATCGCAGGCTCTTCGCGCTTCACTGAGGCTTCCTGGGAAAGAAGCTGCTGAGGTTCTCACGCTCTGGACAGAGTCACGGATGGGAGACCCCAGACGAGATGCATGGACCGGTCTGTGTGTAGCCGCCTGCCAGCCCGCCTCCCCATTGGCGGGAGGTTCAGAAAGAGCCTTGAGGACAATGGAGAAGCAGAATCCCCCAATCCTGGGGTCCCCACCCCTCCAAGAGCTTGGGCACAAAGCCCTGTGCAAACTGTGAGATGGAGTTTGGCCGAGGCCAAGGTGAAAAGAAGGAGAACAGACTCCCATTATCACAGATATGGTGACCCTTGACCCCCAAATCCAGCCTAGGGCGTCAAGGGCGCACCCGTCTTTTCCACTCACATGAGCAAGGAAGACCTGGAGAGACCCTCCTGGGGTCTGTGTCTGGCCTCAACCACAGAAGATGACGAGGGGTGAAGTCAGACACACGTACAGTCTAGAGTGCAACAGGGATGTGGCATCCGTGTGTGAGTTCAACACTATAAACAGCAGGAAGGGCATCCAGGAGGCCTTGGCCACCACTGTCCACCCCCAGTGAGCCACAGCCATGGACGGCAGCCGGGGCGTGGACAGCACAACGCACTGATAGTGATCCACCTCAGTGTCACAGGCCACCACCGGGAGAAGACCCTGTCCGGGACTCGACAGCAGGGAAATGGCAAAAGGCCACGTGTGGACCTTCCCAGACTGCCTGCTCATCCTTCCTGGGCCGGTGGTCATCTCTGACCTTACACGGTGACAAGCCGTGGCTGTGAGTGATGGCATTCACGAGTTCTGTTAAGTTCTTCCTGTGAATGCTCAAGCCTGGGCTCGCCCCACAGACCCTCAGTTGTGTGTCTGGGTCAGAAGGGCGTGTGGTCTTGGAGGCGTTTCCTGAACCCGATGGGCAGGTTCCTCTGCCTGCAGTCTCTGGCTGGCGCCTTCAGGAGGGCGAGTGTCTGGACTCACAGCTGCAGTAACACCCCAGAACCACGCACGGCTCACACACGGCCCACCTGGCCCCCAAGGCCCACCACCAAGCACACATGCACGCACGCACGCACACACACACACACGCACGCAGGTGCACATGCGCGCGCGCGTGCGCACACACACACACACGCACACACACACACACACACACACACACACACACAGCGGTTACCACTCTGGTGTGGTATAGGCTGAGCTGGAATAGAGTGAGTGAGCAGAAAGCTCTTTTGCTTGAGTTCCATCAAAGGAAGTAATAGGAAATCCATAAGTCTTGTAAATAGGTGATAAGACAAGTCTTTAAAACAAATGGGGTAATAACTTAATCACATGTAAGGCAGACGCCTGAGGACAATGCTGGCGACAGCCAAGGCGGCTCTGTGGGAACTGGAAGCTCTCTGGCCCAGAGCTAAGAAAGGAGGGGCCCTGAGTACGCCCAGCCTGAGACTCAGCTGTCACATCACAGACCTGGGAGGGAGGAGACAGCTTCCAGATAGGGCAGCCCAAGCTCAGGGCCCACCCAGGGAGGACGGCTCTGGCTCTGTCTGACTCTGCGGCCAGGATCAATTCCCTCAGTGTATCCCGTGTCCATAAAAAAATCTCTGGCATCCAGGGTCACAATGATCACTGAGAGATCCACAGACACGCCACCTGGAGGCCATGTGGCCACTCTCGCCTGCAATCCCCTGTTAGAGAGGTGGCGGCCGGAAGAAGATTGTAGTTCAAGGCCAGCCTGAGCAAAGTTAGCACTAGAGCCTAGCTGAAAAACAAAGTACAAGCAAAAAGAGAGTCTGGATGGGGTTTCAGTAATAGACCACTCATTCAACAAGGAGGAAACTCTGAGTTTAAGTTTGGGTACTACAGAGAAACAGAGGAAGAGGCAGCAAGAGAAGAGGGGGAGGAAGAGGAAGAAGAGGAGGAGGAAAGGGAGAGGAAGGGGAAGAGGGAGGGGAAGAAAGGAGAGAAAAAAGAATGGAAAGGAGAGTGGGAGAGGTGAGGAGAGAGAAAGGGAGAGAAGAAGAAAAGGAGAGGAGAGAGAGGAGGACAGGGAAGGAGTGCTGGCTCACTAGAAGGGTCGCTAGAGCTTGGGGTGCAGACGGGGGTCCTCTGGAGAGCACTGCCACACAGCTGTGGAGGTGAACGCCCAGGGCGGGCTGGGGGGTCCCCTCAGCTTCCAGGACATCTTGCTGCATCTGTCCTGTCCCTTCTCTGTGCCCAATCTCCTCTTACAAGGACACTGGTCACACCAGGCAAGGGGGACACCCTAGAGACTTCATTTGACCTTAGTGACCTTCCTGCAAAGCTTGTCCTCAAATGCTGTCACATTCTGAGGTGAGGAAGGCTAGAGTGCATCATAGGCAATGGAGAGGAGAAAGTCACGTCTCAGTACTGACAGAGACAGATGGCGACAGACAGAGGGGAGGTAAGAGAAGGAAGGAGGGAGAGGGGAAGGGAGGGGAGGGCAGGCAAGGGAAGACAGAGGAGGGGAAGGGAGGGGAGGGAGGGAAGGGGAGGGAAGGAGAGGGAAGGGGAGTTGAAGCCCTGACCCCAGCACCTGTGAATAAGATCTTATTTAGACTAGCCTCTTTGTAGATGTCCTCAGTTGAAGAATGATAGTCTCTTACAAAGAAATGGAAGGAGCTAGGGGGAAAGTCGAGTGCAGTAAGTCAGTCCTGTTGAGACAAAGTCACATGGAAGCTGGGATTTTAGCTGATAAACTTATAAGTAGGTAAGCCAGGTGGTGTGCAAGTCGACATCTACGTATTAACTGAAATGTGGTAAGTTCAGGGGACACCAACAAATTAACTGAAATACAGTCATTCCAGGGGGGGGCTTCAAATAGGGTAATCCCTTAGAAAGGCAAAGTCAGCAAAAAAAACCCACCAAGGAGCAAGTATTCAAAAGGAGCAGGATAGGGTTAAAGACAGTGGGGGAGGGACAAATAAAGAGAAGAAGAAGGGGGCCAGGAGTGTTGCCTAGTGGTGGAGTGCTTGCCTAGCATGCACGAAGACCCAGGTTCGATTCCTCTGTCCACATACATAGAAAAAAGCCAAAGTGGTGCTGTGGCTCAAGTGGTAGAGCTCTAGCCTTGAATAAACTGGGCACTAGTGGCCCACGGCTGTAACCTAGCTACTTGAGAGGCTGTGATCTTAGGATCCCAGTTCAAAGCCAGCCTAGGCAGGAAATTCCATGAGACTCTTATCTCCAATTAGCCACCCAAAAACTGGAAGTGGTACTGTGGCTCAAAGTGGTAGAGCACTAGCCTTGACCAAAAGAGCTCAGGGACAGTGGTCAGGCCCAGAGTTCAAGCCCTATGATGGAAAGAAAGAAAGAAAGAAAGAAAGAAAGAAAGAAAGAAAGAAAGAAAGAAAGAAAGAAAGAAAGAAAGGAAGGAAGGAAGAAAGAAAGAAAGAAAGAAAGAAAGAAAGAAAGAAAAAAAGAAAGAAAAAAAGAAAGAAAGAAAGAGAAGGGGTGGGTTGGGAGGGACGGGTGAGAAGGTTGAAAGGGTGACATTGATCAAGATTCACAAACTGATTTGTTAAATGGCAACCCCTTTGTACAACTACTTAAAGAAATCAATTTCTGTGCTACACAGTCATACACCTACCAGCACCACTTACCCTCGTGCTTTGAGATGGTCACTGAGTAAACTAAGGGCTGTCTGGACGCGAGCCTGTGGTGCTATGCCAGTCTGTCTGCTGAGTTAAACAGACCTCTAATGCCGCTAATGGGTGGGGACACATCAGCCATGTCCCAGAGGACCTGGACCTGGAGGGACAAGATTTTATATCACTTTCCAAAGTCCCAGAACAGGGACAGGGTACAACTCTCAACAGTTTACTTCTGGAATTTTCCTTATAATAATTTTGGTCCAAAGTTTACTCCAGATAACTGAAAACTTAGAAAACAAAATCAGGTTTAAGCCAAGAGGCCTGGGGGGAGAAGAGATGGTAACACTGTGCCAGTTGGGTCAAGGCTGTGACTGATACAAGGCTAGAATGAACCAGTGATCTCTGGATCTGGAGTTGCCGTCTTACTTTGCTTCTCCCTCCAGGACAGGGACTCACACATCTATTAGGTGTCACCACACCTGGCACACAGCATCTCCCTGGGCAGGGGCTAGGAATTCATGTAGCAAGATGTCAGCTCTGAGCTCATAGCTCATGTTGAGTAGGCAAATTATTTTTCTTTGGAGGCATTAAGGGTAAATAAAGGCTTAATGAATCAAGCCTTCTGAATTGCTATTGCTCCTCTAATTTGTAGTTTACAAGGTTCCTTGTAAATTAAAAATGGGAAAAGAAATCCCTTCCCATCCTGCATGTACCTCCTCGGGGCAGCAACAATTTGGTTGTTTTGATTTTCGTGTCCCCAAAGCCCTTATCTCTTTGAAAAATTATTCCTTAATTTTTATGAGGCTGTCGGAAGGACGGGTGAGGTTGGACGTCCGTCCTGCATCCAGTCCTCCTTCTCCTGCGGGTTCACTGCGGGTGTTTTTGTTCCCTGGGTGGCAAGCGAAGGTGGAGTGTTCACTTCTAATTTACTGTGCGCAATAAGCAGGCTTTATCAACAGCCCCCCAATAAATTGTTTTTATTGCCTGCCTCCTACTGCCGACAACAGTGGCCATGAAAATGCGGGTGGGGGAACACAATTCCATGGGCTTCTGGTGATGAGCCAGGTGGGTGTGGAAGAAGGAGGTGCTGGGAGGGGGGCTGGGCCGCCAGATGGGAACCGGGGTGGGGCAGAAGCTTCCAGAGATAGCCAAGCAGTGGATGAGCAGCCAGGACTCGCACTGTGGTATCCCAGCCACTCTGGTGAGACTTGAACCCACAGCACTCAGCATCCGAGCTAGCTGGGGAGCGGCTGCCCTCCACCTTCGGGCTGGTAGACAGCAACCCTGAGCTTCAGTGGGGCTGAGCTTTTAAAGGTGATACCACGGCCTGTGGTCATCCCCACAGGATGTCACTGTATAAAGCCCAAAGTGGACGAGGACCACAACATCCAGGTGGTTGAGCTGGTTAAGCCCTTTTACAAAAACAATCTGGAAGCTAAGTTTCACAAGTTATCACAACCCAAGTCCTAGTGTGTGTGACCTTACTTCAACCCACATGCCGCTGTGTGGAAGGCAGGGCTGTCTCAGCCACTCAGAGTCCCAGGAGAAGGAGGGATCCTCTGTCTGTCTGTCTGTCTGTCTGTCTGTCTGTCTGTCTGTCTCTCTCTCTCTCTCTCTCTCTCTCTCTCTGTCTCCCTCTGACTCTCTCTCTCTCTGTCATTTACGTTTGCATCTCAGGAGCTGCATCCTTCCTCCTGAGCGGAGCATGGGCCCCCTGACCTACTGTCTTCCTAGAAGCAGGCAGCGTCTCTGCCCTCACGGTCCTTGCCTGCCTCTGGGGAGGGTCTGGGGGGGCTTGATCTGCTCTCCCACCCTCAGCCCCCTGCTGCTTAGAGCCGTCCCTGGCTGAGAACTTGCAGCCTGGCCTTGCTGCCATTGTGTCTGTCAGCACACCTCTGGTGTGTCCGTACCCAGCATTTGCAGGAAGCCTCCACGCTGCCTCCCGCGTGGCTTAGCCCAGCCTCGAAACCCCAGAAGCCACGCAGCTCTTTCCCAGGCATTTGTCATCCTGACGCTCTGCCCTATTTAACCATATTGTCCACCACCATGGCAGAGCCATCAGCATCCCTCTCCCCTTCCACCCGATCTGACTTCTCTTCTGCTCCCTGGGGCCCCGGTGAGTGCAGCCCACTGACTTCTCTTCTGCTCCCTGGGGCCCCGGTGAGTGCATCCAGGACGGGGAAGGGGGCGTTGCAGGAGCACCCAGCTCCAGGAGGAGCCCCGTGGCCGGCCTTCCGGCACAGGGATAGACCAGCTCACCTGGAGCACTTCATACATGTCGAGGCCCACGCTGAGCAGTGAGGCCCCCACAGCCCCATCACTACTCGGTGGTGAGGGATTCTCAGAGGTCAGGACGGGGACGCGAGGAGATGCGAGGAGCTGGCGCAGCCCATGCTCCCCAAGTGGAGCACAGCGGCCCCTGGACAGCCCCCCTTCCACTCGAGGCCTCAGTGTCCCTCCCAGAAATGGAACTAAGACCTCAGGCCCAGAGGACACACTGGGAAGTGCGGGGCGCCTCTGGGCTCAGCAGCAGAAGGCTCTAATGGCGCCATGAGACTGGCACCAAGAAGAAACCCATCTGCATCCCCAGGCAGGGTGGGAGCCTCAGTACCTCCTTCCAGAACACAGCCAGACCCCCACACACACACAGCCTCCCCATGGATTCGCAGCACAAGTGCCTCTGCCGGGAGCGAGGCCTGCGTCCAGCCTGGAAAGCACTTTCTGGAAGCCGGGGGAGGGACTGGAGAGAAATCCTGTGCACAGCCCAGCAGCTGCTCCTGGCCTCATGGGCTGGCAGAGTTTGCTGGTTCTGCTGTTTGTACTGGCAGTGACCAGATGGCCACAACTTAGGCATTCGGCGTGTCGATAATGGCAGGTGGAATAAATAATGCCCCAAAGTCACATGAGCAGCTCCTCCCCTGGGCAGGAGCCGCTGTCTCATACATCCACCCAGAGGCTGGGGACACTCAGAATCCAAGAGGGGAACTTGACAGCCAAGAGACGCAAGGAGGAAGGACTCAAAGCCCACTGAGATGAGGGTGGATTAACTGGTCTTAAAGGGGCCGAGAGCGTGGCCTAGTGGTAGAGTGCTTGCCTAGCATGCACGAAGACCCAGCTCCATCCTCCTGAAGGAAAAGGTCTTCCAGGCATTGGTGACTCTTGTCGATGATCCTAGCCACTCAAGAGGCAGAGAGATCTAGAAGACTGTAGATCCAAGGAGATTGCAGTTCAAAGCCAACCTAGGAAGAATTTTTAAGACTCCATCTCAATAAATAAAAAAGTGGGTGCAGAGTGGTATTCACCTATTACCTTAGCTATGTAAGAAGTATGAGGGAATTGTGGTCAGGCCAGCTAGGACAAAAGGTCTCCCCAAAAAAATATTCATTAAAGGACCAGAAGTGTTGCTCGAATGGTAGAGTGCCTGGCTAGCAAGTTCAAGGCCCTGAGTTTAAAACCTCAGTACTGCCCCCCCCCCAAAAAAAGAAATCTACAAATAGTCACCAAAGGGCCAGAATAAGGGTGACACAGAGACCAGAAGGATCTTACAACAATGACACTGAGCAAGCCTTCTTCAGGGCAATGGAGCTGTCTTCAGGACCCAGGAGTCCTGCAGAGAGCAGGTGACCCTGAAAAAGGGCACACACACCCCCGCCATGCTCCTCCACCCAGAAGTCCTGCTCCCAACATACAGACTCAACCCAGATGTCCATGGACAAATGAGCAAGTAAAATGTGGCACACATGCTCGATGGAATACTACTAAGCCACAAAAAAAAGAAAGAATGCCACTTTATCATTTGCTGCAAGCCTGGTAGAACTGGAGACCACATTGTTTTCACTGTCCAGATGGTCTTAGTGCAGAGAGGCTGGGGAAAGCCAAGGCATGCTCGAGAAAACCAGAAGGCATTAGGAGATCCAAGATTCTACACAGGGAATACGTACATATGTGGCCCATACACTTTGTAGTTGTGAAGTGTTTGTATAGATGCAAACAAGAGCAGACAGGATGCTAATAGCTCTTTCTGTAAGGATGGACCTACAATAATGAATGCCCTGATGAGTTAAGTACACCTAGCTGGGTTTGAGAGCTTCCCAAAGCTCCTCATCACACACACACACACACACACACACACACACACACACGCACACACATGCGCCTACATACGCACATGCATATGACTTGAAGGAAGAAAGATCTGTGTTACTTCGCACACAGCCTGCTCCCCAGTGGGTTCTGAACTGCTCTGCATGTGGCATCATGGGATGGCTAGAACAGCGGGCTTTGAACTCTTGACAGTCTCCAGTCCACGCCAGCTCGATGCTTCCAGGAGGCTGGAAACATTATTCCTCTCCTCTCTGCCACAATCTGTTTTTTTGCATATGACCTCACATGGATGTGCTAAGGATTAAAATAGACTATTTATGCAAAGTAGCTCAAGGCCCATAGTAAACAAACCGGCAAGGTAACTAGCTGCTGTTGCTATACATAGCGAAGACTTGTAAAGAACGAAAAGCAGGCAAAAGAAAAAAGAGCTAAAGGAGGTGAAAGATGGTTCGGAAGGGCACGTGCTGGAGCAGCTGGAAGCGCAGGCCAGCAGTCTGCACGGTGGCCACGGTCCCGAAGCACGTAGGTCCTGAAGCAGTCTAGCTTGCTTCTGCAGCTGGGATGCTACAGCGGCTGCAATGCTGGGCTGCAACATGAGAAAAGTAGGAACTCTGCCATCTGCACAACCATCTACCAAACCCCAAAGCCACGCCTGGCGGCTCACCCAGCTCCCGAGTGTCGGGAAGTCTTCTACTGGCCATAGATGGGGCGACATGTCCACAGGCGGATGGATATGGAATCCCGAAAGTAAGCAGTCATTTGTGCCCGGTAACAATAATGCAAGACAAGTTCTCATTAATTATCCTAACGAGTGGGCCAACCCTGGTCGGAGGAAAGGGAAGAGGAGCCGTCTCCGCCATCTGAATGCCACGCTCTTGTATAATTAGCTCATCCATAATGGAACACCCCGCTCCGTCAAGTTAGCGCTCATTAGTCAAAATCACATCTGTCATAACGCCACAGGTTGTTTTAAACAAATTGGGTTTTTTGCTCAAAGCCTTGTTTTCATTTAAAAAAATGTGTCCTACACAACATGTCAAGAACAAGGGGCTCCTTTCCTAAGATAAATAGAGAGCCCGGGCCCACTCTATTTTTTTTTAATCTAGGCTCCATGGTCAGATTCCATCCGCATGGCACCCACAGGAAGATAGAAATAGAGAAGGCCCAGGAGGAAAGAACATCCCGGTCCAGGAAGACCCTGTCCATGCCCTGGCCCCGGGGAGCCCTCGGTCCTGGGCCCTGGACTGGGGACCTGGAGCCCAAGATGTTCCCACAAGCCCTGGCACTGCTTCCAGCCCTACTGGTGACACCAGATGCTTTCATGCTTCACAATGCTCCATTTTTTTTAAATTTTTTTGCATAACTTTCAGAAAGCCTTCCTGAGATCTTCTATGCATTCTCGTGCTGACTGTGTGTGTGCTTCCCACAGAATTCTTGTGCGGCCTCTGGGTTTTCTGTCTTAGCAGCCACCACGCCAGAACACAGAGGCTCAGCTGGCAAAGCTGACGGTCCCCTAGGCTGCTTGCGGGGAGTTGTCATCCTCATACAAAGCTGTGTCTGCATCCTGTCCTGTATCCCGCAATCTATGTGACCACTGTGAAGAGCCCCGGGCCTGCACTGCCACCTGCTGTCACATAACCGCAAGAGGGGATAGCACCCGCACTTCTCAATAGGAGAACTTTCCCCTCATAAAGAGGAGCTTCCATCACCCATGCCAGCCACTCCCCTTCGCGATTCTCAGGAGCCTGCCTGGTGCTAGCTGGATCCCATCCGCAGAGCCGGCTCTAGGTCAGCACTCCTGTTCCAAGAATGAAAGAATGAATGAATGAATGCCCAATGCAACACGGGTCCACATCGGCCTCACTTGAGCTCCCACAGATAGCACCTCCATTTTCTTTTTGGGGGGGATCATGGGGCTTGAACTCGGCCTGGACATTGTCCCTGAGCTCTTCAGCTCAAGGCTACCACTATGGCTGGGCCTGGGCTTTGTCCCTGAGCTCTTCAGCTTTTCAAGGCTACCTACCACCCTACCCTTAAGCCAAGCCCACTTCCCATTTTCTAGAGGGTAATTGGAGATAGGAGTCTCAGGTTTTTCAGTGCCCGGGCTGATCCTCAGATCTCAGCCTCCTGAGTAGCTAGGATGACAGGCGTGAGCCCACGCGCCCAGCTCCCCCCATTTTCATTTTGAGAAGCCCTCAGTTCTCCATTCTGTCACCTAATAGGCAAGAACCTGGGCTTGGCCTCCACCCATTGGCTTCATGCTGGAGAGACAGACAGACAGACAGAAGGAGCAGGAAGAGAAAGGGAGAGTGAGATAGATGCAGGGCATGGGATGAGATGGAGGGAGAGACAGAGATGGAGATGGTGGGAACAGCCTGTGCTGAGTTACTGCAGGAAGACCCTCCAGCGGCTGCCCAGCCTGGACCACGGTCAGAAGATCCCTGAGCTAGACGCTCCTCCTCCCTCTCCTAACTTCTGTTCTGGCCAGGGAGCCCTGAGGCCCCAGGTTGGAGAGTGCCCTGGCCCTGCAAGCTGCCCTCGGAGGAGTTGTGCCACGGCTGCAGCGGAATAGTGACATCCAGCGCTGACATGCAGCGCGCCCTGCCGTGTCACCGGGTGACACCCTGCAATTTGTGAGGCCCTGTCAGGCCGCACAGTCCCCATCCACCTCACATTAGTGGCTGTCACTGCTAATGAAAGGCTCTTCTGTGACGTGTGGTTCACGGTGCGCCCACATCAGGAGCCTTCTCCTGAGTGCTGAGCAGCAATTAGCAGCCTGGAGAAAGGCCGGGCGGCAGGTAGCCAGGACACATGGATGAAGTCTGGAGACAGGCCCTCCCTGGCACCGGGCTGCGCCCTGCAGCACAAGAGGCAAAAGACATGAGGGAGGGAGGGAATGAATGAGTGAATGAGTGAATGAGGGAGGGCCTGGGAATGATGAAACAAACTGCATAAGCCCTCCACAGCCTGAGGTTTCTCCATCTGGGGATTCTACCAACCAATGTTCGGGAGGAAAAACGCTTCCGTACCAGACACACACACTTCTTTCTGGTCACCATTCCTTAAACGATGTGGCAGGACAACTATTTCCACAGCATTTGCATTGTTTCAGTCACTGTGAGCCATCCAAAGATGATGTATACTTATAGGATGGGCTGGGGGTGGTTGACACTCCTGGAATCTCAGCTGCTCAGGAGGCAGAGGCAGGAGTTAGGAACTCCAGGCCACTCTGGATAGCAAGGCAAAATCCTTTCTAAAACAAAAAAAGATCATGCTTGGAGGCCTAGCGACATAGGAGGCAGAGACTGGCTGGGAGGACTGAGGATCCAGCCAACCCAAGCAAAACAGTTGGTTAAACCTCATTTCAACCAATAAAAGGCTGGACACGGTAGCGCACAACTTTCATTCCAGCTACATGGAAAGAAAGCACAGATAGGAGAATAGCCATCTAGGCCAGACAGGGCTTAACTATGAAACTGGAAAAGTCACTCAGACAAGAACCAGGAGCATGACGCAGAGGCAAAGCATCTGCCTAGCAAGCACAGTGACCATAGGAGAGGGCGCATATGCTCTGTGGAAATACTGCACCACATTACACAAGGAACTGAGGAGCCAAAGTATTGGGTCCCCACAAGGGATCTTGGAACCAGTGCCTGATGGTTCTCTCTCTCAGAGAGGACTTCATATCTCAGGAGGCAGGGAAGAAAAGAAGGACAGAGCCAACAGACAGTCTGACTTCACTTCTCATCCCCAACCCAGGGGACACCACAGCAGCACGTGGAGGAAGGGAACTGGGCTGGGCTGCTTCAGCCTGCAGTTCCGGCTGTCCATTGCGGCCTTGCCCAGCCTCATGGCCCACAGCCCATGCTCTGAAGAAGGGCCTCGAGGTCCTGGAAGCTAAGGAACCTACACTGGAGAAGAAGCACAGCTGGGTGGCGGGCAGGTGGCTCTAACAGGAAATGAAAGGGATGAGCTGTGCCTTCTGTCCCCTGATGATTTATGGGGACAGTCGTAATCAGAAACAAAATGTCTATTTTCAGCTCCAGATCCTAACGAGTGAATATATTACAATAACTTTATTAAAGAAATCAATGCACATCAATTCCATTTCCAAGTTAATTGCCTTGCGAGTGCTTTGGCATGGAAGATCTGGCAGCTACATTATGCTTCTGATTTACTCCCCTGTTTGTTTCTGCTGAAAAGCAGCCCAGGAAAGTGGGAGCAAGAGCTCCCCCCGCCCCAGCATGGCTGACCGGGGCAGCAGGTGAGAGACTGGCAAGGGAGGCCCCCCAGAAGGGCCCTGGGAGGCTCTGGGCACCTGGAGGGTGGACAACAATGGGTGTAGGCATCTGCTGCTCCTCTCAAAGTGAACCATGATGGACTCCGGTACAGGTACGGTCTTCTCGTCACCATTGATCTGCTACCCATCTTATACGACCATCGTGGTCCCTATTCAAGGAATGGAGAAATGCAAACAAAGCTCTGCAGTGCCATCACTTGTCTTGGCCCTGTCTAATTTGCATATGCAAATTACCACCACCCCTAATGCATTGCCAGGTAACCAACACCCTAAGGTACCTCTGACAAGCCAAGCCCTGCCTGGGCAACCTGCTTGCCTGGGAGGAGGCAGGGCCCACCTTCTGAATTCCTGAAGGAGTCTGTCTCCCCCTCTCCCCCCACACATACATCAGGGCTGTGGTCACAAAGAGGGACACGAGAGGGTAGAACCAGGAGTCAGGACCCCCACCCACCCTATACAGTCTCCACCCACCATCCCAAGGCCTAGAGTGAGGTAACTCCCTCATTCCTACTGTCTTCAACCACGAGGAAGTTTGGAGGAGCTGGTAGAGTCTGCCTGGTGAGTTCCCACTGCCTCCAGCTGAGCCCTTCTTGGGGGCCACCTATGTCCTGCTGGCAGCCATTTGGGAGGGGCCAGCAGCAAATAAGCACAGAACAAGGGTTTGCCAGGTACTGGCCTCCAGGCCTCTGTCTCCACCATGAGGCTGGAGAGCCTGTCTCTTGGGCTGGGTTCCACAGGGGTCACCTGCTCTACTGAGCAGGACCCAAGGACCTTCTGGACAGTGGGTGTGTGATAAAGCATACAGGAACCAAGGTAGGGAAGACTAAGGAAACACTGGAGCCTTCACCTTTGCCCTCTGCCCAGCTACAGAGAACTGGCAGCGGAGGCTCCTGCTGTCTGCTCCAGGAAGAAAGGACTTGGCCCCCAGGCCCCAGGGAAGGCCACCTCCCTTGCCTGGGACTCTCCCTGAGGTGATCCAGTGCCACCTGCAGGCTCTGGCCGCTCCCCCGCCAAAGCTGTCTGAACTTAATTGGTGGTTTAGAAGCTGCTGGGAGAAGAGTCAAGACTTTGTTCTGAGCTCATTCCCCCTGTACGGAACAATGTGCTCTCTGGAAAGTGCCTCCATCTGACAGGTTAATTATTTATTAAGCGTAATGGAGTTTAATCTAAACAATTACTTCCAACTGGATTCATCTTTAAGTCACTTGAGTGGTAAAGAAGCCTCACATCCTCCCGGGCTGGGCTCCAAGCCTTTACTGCAGAGGCTCAGCTCTCCTTGGGAAACTCAGAGGGGACTGGGAGGGGTTCCCTCCTTGGGGAATCAAAGGGATGTAGGGGTCTTCCATTGGGGGAATGCAGAGAGGATGTGGGGGTTCCCTCCTTGAGGAATTCAGAGGGGACTTGGGGGTCCCTCACTGGCAAAACCAAACTGTGGACCCAGGAAGTTGGGGGTTGGATGCAGACACCAGCCCTTGACGGGGATGGGGGGGGGGCGTTCCTAAGGCCCAGGTCACACAGGAGAGGTCAGCATTCCCGGGCCAGTGAAACCAAGAATCCTCCCAGCAGCACTGCAGAAAGGGACGCTCATCCAGTGCTCAGCTGGAGATGCCAACCCCAAACACCCCAGCCCGGGGATTCAGGGGCTCCCCACCTCCCCAGCCCTGCCTGGGCCGTCTCCATGTTCTCCTCTCTCAATTCTTCCTGCACACACACCATCCTAGCTCATACCTAAAGCTTCACATGGTACCTGGCACGTAATAGCCAAGTGCTCAGAACAGCCCTGAAAGAGTGACTCAGACAATCAAAGAACAAAACGAGTGTTTGCTTTCATTTTGTTTTGATTTCCAAGAGTTCTCTGTAGGGAGCCCTCTCCATGGGGCTCTCCTGGGGGAAATTCTCAGCGGGGAAGTCTGGCTACAAAAGTAGGTGGCCAAGCTGAGAGATCCTCACCCACCAAAATATCTTTGTTTCTCAGCTCCCTCCCCATTTCCTCTCTCCCCACCTCCTTCCATCTCTCCTGCTAGTCTTCTTCTTCTCAGTCTCTCTCCCTTTCTTTTTCTCTCTCCCTCTTTATCAGTCTGCAGGGGCACCCATACTCTCTGCTGTCACCTCTGTCCTCTGAGGTCCCCAGGGCAACCACACACACAAGTGGCCACAGGGGAGCATCTGCCAGCTGCCTGGGTGATTCTGTGTCTGTGAGTGGGCACCCTGACTGGAAGCCAGGCTCCCACAAGAACCCCATGTGATGAGAGATTGGGTCCACATAGATTCCAGCACAGGGTAATAGCAAATGTCCTGTGTCTGTGAATATATAACTAACATAGCAACGAAAGGATGCTTCCCCATTCTGCACACATCCAGGCTCCTGGAACAGGACCTAGGCAGGGCCGGGCCAGGCCCACCACCTCTGAGCTGCCTGGACCAACACCAGAGGTGCTCAGAAAGTCGTCATCAAGACACGCTGGCCCATCAGGGTCATCAGTCGCGACAGGAAGGCCTGGTCAGTGTCTCACCCTGTTCACGGGGCCACGGAGCCTGATGGGGACACAGGAGCGCTGTGTGGGCACAGCTCAGGACCCCTGAGCACTGGCTTCTCTGGCAGCTCTCAAGGATCCCATGTCCCATGGCCTCATCTGCTGGACTCCAGAGGTCTCACAAAGCCCTCTGCCTCCCTCCTGAGAAAGGATGGTGGGGGGGAGAGAAGGAGGGAGGCCACCCTTTGCCCTGTGACCATTTAAAGCACCTGAGAGAGAGGTGGCCACATCTGGGCCTCTGCTCTTCCAGATGCCCCGGCTGTGGCACACTTGAAGGCCCTGGGTGGCCGCCATCCCTGGCAGGCAGTGGGCTGCCTCCCAAACAGCTCCCCCTTTGCGCAGCTGTAAGCTGGATGGATCGCCCCTGCAGGGCTCTGCAAGGAGCCCTGGGGCAAAAGTTCCTCAGTCTCTAACAAAATGCAATTTCCTGTTTCCCAGGCTCCAGCGCAGAAGCCAGCACCTTGGGTGCCCTTCAGAGCTGCCCCGGGTGTGTCAAGTGCTCCCCAGAGGGGGCTGGGGCAGCCATTCCTACAGCTTGGAGGTAGAGGAGGGCCATACTACCAGAGGCCAGAGAGCCAGCAGGTTCAGGGCCAGGGGTCCCCGTGGAGGTGGCTGGAGTGCCACCCGGAGGTGACTCCAGGCTGCCTCCTTCCCCTCCATGCCTCCTGCTCAGTACCACACAGCCGCTCCTGTCAGCTTGACTCCTGGTAATCACACACACACGCGGCCCCCAAGTCTCAAGTTTGGAGCCCAGCTTATTGGGCTGGTTTCCGGTGAAGCCCTGCAAGCCCAGGCTTCATGCCGGGGGAGAGAAACCAGGCCAGGCTCTGAACAGAGAGACCAGCCAGGATCCCGACCCTCCACCTCTTCACCAGCCCAGCCCCACCCAGCAGCTTCCAGACCCAACAATACACAGCTGCCCTTACCTGAAGGCCTAAGAGGGCCTCCTCCCCGCCTCGTCCTGGCCCCGTCCCAGCGTCTCCCAGCACCCCACTGGACAAGGCGTGGAGGGGCTGCTCATGGGACAGGGCCTCCTCTGCTCAACCAGGAGAGGCCAGAAAACAGGAACTGCCCAGGGACCTCTTCAACTCGGCTCTCCTGAAGAGGGCAGGGGGCTGGCACCCCAGAAACAGACATTTCCCAGCCAGCTTCACAGCTGTTCCCCAGGCCAAGCTCGGCTTGATTAAGCTCTTTTCCTCCACCTCCCCCCCCCCCGTACCCACCAGGTTCCTCTTGCTGGGGCACAGTAATAAAGTCCAGCATGCAGCTCTGACTGCTGGCGGGAAATGATTTTTCTCAACAAGAGCTGAGGGTGATTTCAGTTCACCGGGTCCCTGAACCCATTTGCTGAGCTGGAGAGGGAGTTTTGGAGTTGGAGGAAGCAGCTCTGCCCCCCTCACCCCCACCCACAGCACTGGCTTTGTGCAGTTCATCTCTGCGCAGTGTGCTAATCCACAGGAGTGGGCAGAGGCCGTGTGCCACCACGGCTGAGGAAAAGTGTATTGGCATCCATGTCAGCAGCGGGAGCCAGCACCCCGGGCATGTCCCCAGGGCACAGCCTGGAAATTTTTGTTGTATTTCAGGAGAAAACACCCTGTCCTCCAGGTGAGAGCTGGGAACTAGACAAGTAATGTGTAGCCCAACCGGGGAAGGAAGGTTCCAGACCCCTCGCCGCCCAGCCTCTGCTCTGTGCGGCGCTCAGTCATCTCTCTCAAGACTCATCTACAAAAATGCAATCCGCAAACCCATCTGACTCTCCATGGGCCCCCATGAAAAACCAACCCACATCGAGACCATGGCCAAGAGCTTCGCTGGGCACACCAAGGGGCACAGAGACAGGGCCTGAACAAAGCCTGGTTACAGAGACAGAACGAGCCCTCCAGGCTGTATACATAACACCGCTGTACTCTCTTTCCCAGGCAGCCATGTTGCCACAAACTGAGGTGCTGGGTGCATTAATTTGGTGGCAATAACCATTCCATTGCATCAACACATCACACTGGACGCCTTAACCACAGGCAGATGTTGTTAAACCAAACCCCACCACAGTCCCAGCCTGGCTGACCCAGATCACTTCCAGCCTCTCCAAAACTGTCTGTCTTGGCCTCCAGCCCCACCCCAGCCCTCAGAGTGCCGCCCAGGCCAGCCCAGCCCACCAAGGATCCGCCCACTGCCACGCCAAGGCTGCAGGACATCCAGCCCCCCCCACCTCTGCTTCAGCTTTGTGATCAGACTAGACTCTGCATCTGCTACCCCAGCGGCAGAAGATCTCAGCATTCCAGTCAGTGTCTCCTGTGAGACACAGAAAATGGAAACTGGAGAGAACACCAATTCCTGACAGTTACCCTGGCCCCACCCCTGGGAATGGGCCTCCAGGTCTGTCCTGCCCCTCCTCCTCTCCTTGACTGCTGCCCTGCTGTCTGTTCTCTGTAATGTTATATGATTTCACAGCTACCCAATTCCTTTGTCTAACAAGGTCTCTCTCTATCTTGGAGGCTTTGTTCCTTTGCTACTTTTAGGTATTTTTTAGCCAGCATGGGGTGGGCGGGGGGGGAGGGGCGGTAAATGGGGAGGGGGAAACCTGCTCAGGGTGCCTTAGGGTAAGCTGACTGCTGGGAGAGGGGCAAACTTCTGGGTGTAAGATACTTTCAAGGAATAGAACAAGGAAGAAAGAAGGGGGAGATAGATCATACATACATACATACATACATACATACATACATACATATCAATAGACACACAGGTACAGAGATGACAGACAGAGAGATGATAGACAGATGATAAGAAGATAGAGATGTTAGATAGATAAGAGATGAGAGATGGTAGATAGAGATCAGGGACAGATAGAAAGTTGATAGTAGATGGATGGATGGATAGATAGATGATAGAGAATGAAGGTGCTGGAGGCACTCCCCACATCTTCAGGGTGGTTAGAGGACCCCGCTGCATGGCTGGCTTGGCTTCTGTAATAAAATACACAGATGGTGGGGATTCGAAAGCAGACATGCCTTCCCCTCAAGCTCTGGAGCCTGGATCAAGACGCCGACAGATCAGTCTCAGCAAGAGCTCTTCCTGCCTGCTACTGTTGCCCCTCGCTGTGTCCGCACACTGTAGAAAGAAAGGAGGGCTAGGACCTGATGTCTCAACCTGCAAGACCCTAATCCCATCACAGGCTCCACTTTCAGACCTCAGATAACCCAAAGGCTCCCTCCGTCCAACCAAATCCCATCACACCGGGGTGAGCACACCCCCCACCCCCGTGCCCCCTGGCCTGGACAGGGTCTGCCCTCAGCAGCGTCCACTCAAGGAACTCTGCCCGTCTGGGGATAGCCCCTTCCCTTATAACCTTCCTCTCCAGGGCAGAAGGATTTCGTTTATTTTATTTTTTATTGTTAGGGTAATGTAGAGAGGGGTTACAGTTACATTTGCCAGATAGTAGATGCATTGCTTCTCATACATTGATACCCCTTCTCATGTTATTGTCCCCGTTTCCCTCCCCCAACCCCCTCCCAATCATCTTGTTTTCCCTCCTTCCCTTTCCTATTTCAAATAAACATATATACAATATACCAGGTAACAAAGTCAGATACAGTAATAACATGGAATTAACCATAAGGGCAAAAAAAAAAGAGAAGAGAAATAACATAGTACATTAAGAACAACAATCACACAAGATAAAGCTCTTGTTTCCATATGCTAGAGATCCTTTCATTTAGTCTCATCCTCCATGACCTTATGTATTAGGTTTTTGAGTTATTGTAATCCTCTGCTAGGAGAGTCTTAGATGTCTACTAATTATTACAAATGAGGGAAACCATTGAACCTATCTTCCTTTGGGTCTGGCCTACTTCACTTACTAGGATTTTTTTCCAAGTCTTTCCATTTCCTTATGAGTAGGGTGATATCATTCTTTCTGAAGGCAGCATAGAATTCCATTGTATATAGGTACCACCTCTTCTTATTTAATCATCTTTGAGGGGCATCTGGGTTGGTTCCATATCTTCGCTATGGTCAACAGTGCTGCAATGAACATCATTTTGCTAGTGGCTTTAGTATGTCCTTGTTTCTGGACGTTTGGGTAAATGCCAAGGAATGGAATTTCTAGGTCATAGGAGAGTTCTATGTTTAGTCTTTTGAGGAACTGCCATACTGCTTTCCATAGTGGTTGAATGAGTTTGCACTCCCACCAACAGTGTGGTAGTGATCCCTCCTGGCCACATCCCCGCCAGCATCTGTTATTGTTAGATTTCTTGATCATGCCCTTTCTAACTGGAGTGAGGTGGAATCTCAAAGTTGTTTTGATTTGCATTTCTTTTATGGCCAGAGATGTTGAACATTTCTTCATGTGTCTATAGGCCATTCCTATTTCCTCTTCAAAGAAGTATCTAAGTCTCTAGCCCATCTTTTAATGGGATGGTTGTTTCTTTGAAGTTTTGTTTTGGAGAGATTCAATTTTTTGAGCTGTAGATATACTTTAGATATGAAGCCTTTGTCTGTTGCATGGCTAGTAAAGATCCTCTCCCACTCTGTGGGCTTTCTATTTAACTAAGGGCAGAAGGATTTTAAGGGGAAGAACAATAGCTCTCAAATAGCCTCATCTCTGAAAGCTGAGGACATGATTTTCTGACTTGGAAAATGTGACCATGTTCTACACTTCAAATCCTAAGAAGAAACCACCTGAAATGGCCTGGGTGGCCTTGAACCTATGACCGCTCCAAGAGGCAAAGGCTTTCCCTGGGGCCCAGGAAAGGGAGCAGGAAGCAAGGTCATGGTGATAATTCCATACATACACAGCGTGGTTTGATCCAAGTTCACCTCTTCATCATAGTCCCACTCCCCTCCTTTTCTTCTCTCAGCGTTTGTGGGTGTCACTATACTGTCTTCGTACATACGCAATGCACCTCAGTCCTCTTCACCATCAGCATGCTTACCTCCCCTCCCCTCCTGCTGTCCCTCCCCTACATGGTCCTCCTGTCTGTTAGCACCACCATCACCTCCCTTGTCATCATCATCACAGGCCAACCTCCATACAGGAGACCATCTTGTGGATTTCCAGTGCCACCTGTTTCCCTGCAGATGACATAATTTTATTTGAGAAAATGAAATTGGATTATATTAAAACAACTAGTTTATGGGAATCGCTTGTGCCAACTCCCATAAACCATAAACAGATTCAGCCATGGGCCTCTCTGCCTGACCCCTAGAGATCCCAGCCTGGGGTCTCTCTGCATGATTAAAGCCAAGAAAAGAAGCCCACGGCAGAGAAAATGGGGCTAATTTTGTAAGGAAAAAAAATCTTATTTTAAAGAGAGTTTAAGGTATTTTGCCCCCTTTGGCTCCCTTTGGGGGCAGGGGAAGAAGGAAAATAGATTTCTCTATTCCAGATCTCCCCCCAGAAAATCCTCTGTAGTTGGTGTGAATGGCAGAGGCTCAATTTGTCTCAGCCTTGTACAATTCCATCATTCTAGACCATTAAAACTTTTAATCAAAGGTTTCAGTTATTAAACTGCCTGAGGTTGGCAAAGGTTTGCTGTTATCTTACATTAAAATCCATCAGGATCCAAATAAAATGAAATTAATTTGAGATGCCAAAAGAAACTTGAGTCAATAGAGCATTAATATTTCCAGCTGCTGGAGCGGTGAGCAGCGGGCACCAGGAAGGGTCCCAAAGGGGCTCCAGAGAGCCAGCCCTGGGCCGTCAGTGGGCACCAGTGGCCAGCCAGGCCAAGGAGGGCAGATCTGGGAGAGGCAAGGCTCCCAGAAGCCAGGTGCCTATGCCAGCTCAGGCCCTCAACCTAGGAGGGAGTTTCCCTCAGTCCTGGGATTAGGGCATGCCAGCAGGTGAGCACTGACCTAGAAGGTGGCCCCTCTCACCCACCTGGATGTGAAACTTGCTCGTTCACGCCCCAGGGCCTCTGGGCACAGCTCCATGCCTGCTTTCTGCAAAGTCCAACAGAGAGGTAGAGGGCTGCACCCAGACAGTGCACATGCGACCCTGCCTGGCACATTGCTGCCATTCTGTGTTGCATTCTGCCTCGAATGGTTCTGGAGTTTCAGACACCACTGGTTGCAAATGCTCCTTTATTTTATAGACTACTAAGAAAGAAAAACGGCGCCTATTCCACCAACACGGGACCTCCTCGTAGCTTCCAATTTCCTTTTATGCCTAGGGAAGGGGCTCCTTTACCTTAATTAGACTTTGATTCATCCTGAGCATCACAGCCGTGAGGCTGTGAAAAGACAGAGAGGAGCAGAGAATGTGGGGAAGGTGCCCTCAAACCTGCTCACAGAGACATCTGAGTCTTCCTTACTGCTTCCACTAAGGCCTGTGCTGGCCGGCCTGAGGGTCCCCCGACCTGAGAACTCACCTCAGAGAACATGGAAGGGAAAAACGAAGCTGTTGCTGCCTCCTAGAAAGCTGCAATGATTGATGGGACAAGCTGCCCACCCATCCTGTCCCCCAGAGGTCAGCAGCCTCCACCACTAGTTCTAGAATTTTCTTCCTAGGATGTTGTTGGGGAGAAAATGGAGGAAGAGCTAGGTGTCCTCAGCTGGCCAGGACACCCGCCCCTAATTCAGGGATGGAGAGGACTCCAGAGAAGCTCTCCTCCCAGCTCTGTGAGGGCTGGTGTCACCCCCAAACTCTGGGCTTGCCACAGTCAAACCTTTTTTCAACAATGGAAGAAGCAAGGCCTGTCACTCTCTGTCCTTCTGCCACCATGTTGACATGGACCTAAAACTGTTTTCCAAAATATCAAGTTTGTGGCTGGATACTGGCAGATTGTTCCTGTAATCCTCCCTACTCCTGTTATCCTCAGGCAGAGATCGCCACTCAAGGCCAGCTCAGCAGAAAATAAAAATACATAAAAATACACAAGGTCCCCATCTCAGCAGGAAAGACTGGGAGTAATAGCAAGATCCTATCATCAAAAGTGCAAGGAAATTATGGCCAAAGCTGGTGCAGGAGGGAGTGGGGGGGGGGGGAGAGGAGGAGGAAACACAAAAATACAAGACTGAATCTTTAAAATACCCAGAGCAAAAAAGGCTGGAGATGAGACTCAAATGGTATAGCATCTGCCTAGCAAGAAGGATGGGCTGAACTGGAGCTCAGTGGCAAAGCACTTGCCTAGAAATTGCAATGTCCTGGGTTCAATCGACCAAAAAAAATGAAGAAGAGGAGGAGAAGGTGGAGGAGGAGAAGGAGGAAGAGGACAATGATGATGACGACAAGGAGGAGGAAGAGGAGGAAAAGGAAGAGGGAGGAGGAGAAAGAGGAGGAGGGGGAGGAGGAGAAGAGTGAATCCTTGAGCTCAAATTCCCAGAACCACCAAGATAAATTTGTCTATTACTTTTAATAACAAAATACTGTGGTTCCCTTTTGCTGTGGTTGCCTTGTCTTCCTTTGCAGACGGATCTTGAAGCTGAAGGGCCGAGTGTGTGTGTGTGAGTGTGTGTGTGTGTGGAGTGTGTGTGTACCTGTGCAAAATGAGCAGTACCACTGGGGAAACTCGGGCACCGCTCAGGGTCTGTTGATGGACAAAGGCCCTTAGCAGTTCGTCAAACTGAAACCCACTGGCTAGCAGGCTGAATGGTGGCCTGATTCTTACAGTCTATGCACAGGACCGGACTTATTTTGAGATAGGGAAATGTGTTTGTACCCAGACTGGCCAAACACCTGAGATGGGACTCCTGAGCCTTTTGCAGAGGCTGGCCTCAGGTTTCACTGGCATACAGGGTTCCGGGCATGCATCTTCTGTTCTAAGGACACTAGACACAGGACTCAGAGGCCACCCCAATCTCATCCCATGACCCCATCATGGCACATTGGATCACAGAGGTCCTCGTCCCAAAGAAGCCCACGCTGTGAAGTTCCAGGAAGGCTTGCATTTGCTGTGGGATGGTACCACTCACCCACACAGGAAGCAGGAAGGAGAGGCTGAGCCAGGCTAGAGGCTGGGGTCACAGGCGCAAGCTGGAGGCTCATGTTAGAGGATGGGGGTCACGGGCTCATGCTGTACCCACAGTATTCATGCTAACTGCCATTTCCCCAGCCTCAGGGCCTCAATTATGTTATGGAATTGTGAGGTGGGGACAGAACTGGGGCAGGAGAGAGCAATGGATGGGTGGGTGGATGGATGGATGGCTAGATATGTGGATGGATGGGTGGATAAATGGGTGGGTTGATAGATGGATAAATGGGTGGGTGGATAGATACAGGAATAAATGTGTGTATAGATAGATGGATACATGAATAAATGGATGGGTGGATGGATGGATGGATGGATGGATAAATGGATGGATGGCTAGATAGGTGGATGGATTGGTAGATAAATGGCTGGGTGGATAGATACAGAAATAAATGTGTGGATGGATAGATGGATATAAGAATAAATGGATGGATGGATGGATGGATGGATGGATGGATGGATGGGAAGGTGAGACAATGGCTGCATGAATGAATGATCGTAGGAGACCCCCCCACTCTAGATCCCACCTGGGAGATGGGTGCACAGCCTCCCCTTTGGTGAGCTCCAAGCCCCAGTGCTGAGAGACATTTCACTCACAGAGCAAACACTCCTGAGAGGTGGCAACTTCCTGATGCAGGATTTGATCCCTCCACTGCTATCCTGCTATCGCCACTGAGCTGCAGGCGGCATTGGGTGGGCGGGAAGAAGGCATCATTTTTTCTGGCTCATAAGCTTTTTTACTCCAGCTGCTTAAGGCACGTTGTATGTCACCGTACCTGGCAATCCTTCTCTTGTATAAAGCTCTGCCTTCCCCCACGCGCCCCCACGTCTGCCTCCCTCCCTCCCTGGCCTCTCACCACTCCCCTCCTGCTCCCTTCTGCCATTCATCCTCTCCACAATCCAACCCAATATAAATGGGGCGCCTCCGGGACCCGCAAAACTGAGGAGCACAGGCACGTTAAGAATTGACTTCCAGGCTGTAAATTATGTAACAGCTCCTATGCCAGCCCAAGCTGGTACTTCGCGTAGGGTGTAAATAAAAACCTTAAATGATTTTTCTGAGTATTTGATTTTCCATCTGCAGTTTATTTTCTTCTAAATCCCCACACAGGCCCATTTACTCACCTGGGGGGAAATAGATGAAGTGCTGTCCTCCTGGCAGCCTCCAGCCGAAGAGGCAGTGCCCAGGTGGCCTGTGCCGGCAATCGACAGCGCCTGAGCTCCTGAGCTCCTGAGCTCTGGGTTTCCACCTATCACACAGCTGTTTTCTGGAGGTTTCTTTCAAACCTAGGAACAATGACTTGGGAGCCATGTGTGACTGACATCAGACCATTATAAAAAGTTGGACATCTGCAGTACTGGCCACTGGTTCACAGCTCAACACGTGATAGACTTCCTTTCAAATGCTGTCCACAGTGGCAGTGCCAGGCGAAAGGAACGCCAGCTCCATCTTAGGGGGCGGAAGGGTTCTTGAAGACTCAAGAGAACCTGCCCCCGGGCCTAGTGCTCTTTTGTGCAGTCCAGTCCCACCTCTTCTCCAGCCTCCGGAACCCATGTGGATTTGAATGTCCGGCCCCCTATCCCACTAGTGAGACAGGAAGGAGCTGCCTTGGGTTCCCACGTGCACGTGGAGTCTTCAGATGCTGCCAAAGTCCTGTGGCTTCTTGGACTGGCCCTCACCCGGCCATGCTGCTGGCCCGGCTTCTAGGCCTAGAACCAGACCGAGGTAGAGCTGGGTAGAAGGGGAGGGAGGGAGAGAAGGAAGGAGGGAAGGGCTAGAACTGGCACCCAGGGCCTCGTACATGCAAAGCAGGTGTTCTGCACGGAGTTACACCCTGGGCCTACCATCTTCTACTTCACCCCGTTTCTCAGCGCCCACTGCACTGCAATTGGCCAGCAGAAATCTGTTGCTCAGTTTCTGGGAAGCTGTAGAGATTCCGAGTGTGGCTGAGTCTGACCTTGATGGCTGGTCATGTGCCACGGTATGGGTGCCATCTTTGACAGAAACTCTAGCTCCAAAGAGCTGTGCTGTTCGTGATTGATCGCCTGAGAAAAACCAGCGCTGGCAACCAGCATTTAAGATACTTTTGAATTATTATTCAATAGTATTATTATTATTATTATTATTATTATCTTATTCACTGAAAGTGTCACACCGCCCCATCTCGTCCTCCCCACCCTGCACACTGCCTGGACCCCCACAGCACCAGTCAGTGCTGGGTGCACGTTCCCTCCCACAGCCAGACCCCTTCTGGGACTAGAGGATCCTCAGCTCTGGAGAAGAGAGCTCAGACCCAGGCAGAAAGGTCTCCGTGCTCTGCTCTGCTGGGCTTGTCCCAGCAGGGGCTGAGCCGGGTGGACTGCTAAGGAAGTGACTTTTGCTCTTTCTGCTGTATCCCTGCCTGGGATGGATATACAGTGCCTGGACCCTGTGCAGCCATCTTGCAGTCCAGAGGGAATAAGATGTCTACTATGAGGATAAAACAGAAAAATAGAAGAAGCCTGTCTGACATCCCAGCCCTGCACCAGTTTTTCCCTGGCTATCTTGTCACAAAGATTTAAGGGCAAGCAAGGAAGGGCAGAGAGAGGACATTAACACAAAAAGCAACATCAAAGGCAAGGAGGGGAGAAGGGCCTACAAAAATGGTCTTCTGGGGCCAGGAGTTTGGCTTAGTGGTAGAGTGCTTGCCTAGCATGCACGAAGCCCTGGGTTTGATTCCTCAGTACTGCATACATAGAAAAAAGCTGGAAGTAGTGCTGTGGTAGAGCTCTCGCCTTGAGGAAAGCCCAAGGATAGTGCTCAAGGCCTGAGTTCAAGCCCCAAGACTGGCCCCCCAAAAAAAAGGTTTTCCAAAATGTGGATCCAGAAATAACATGCTAGGCTTCCCTTTTTCTCCAGTGGCCAACACCTCCTTGTTTCTTCAGGACGGATTGAGCACTTGACTAGAGAAGCAACCTCCCTTAGCATCCTGACAAAGAACCCACCCTCAATCTCCCACTGTGCAGCCAAACCCTCAACCTCCTCCACCAGCACACCCACCCTGCACGAGCAGTCTGTGATGGTGAATGGATGATGAATGGATAGATGGATGGATGGGTAAGTGATGAATGTACAGAAGTAAAGATGAGCAGGTGAATGATGGATTATGCAAGGAAGAGTGGATGGGTGGGTGAAGAATGGATAGGAAGACTGATGGATGGATGGATTGACAGACGATGGATGGGTGGATGGGTGGAGAAGAGATGGATGGGAGGCTGGTGGATGAAGGATGGATGGATGGATGGATGGATGGATGGGTGGGTGGATGAGAAATAGATTAAGGGAGGATGTGTGAGTGGATGATGGCCTGTGAAAGAAAGTGTGGATGGCTAGAAAGGATGGATGATGGATGGGTAGCTGAGATGAAAGATGGATTGGAAGGATTGATAGGTGATAGATGGAATGATGGACAGATGAGGGTAGTGGAAATGAAACAAAGCTCTGTATTATGAATGAGATAGACAAGGCTCTTTTGGGGGAGACATCAAGCTCCTTACAGTGACCAAGAATGGGATTGTTGGCACTTGCTGAATGAAAGTCATAGCAAGCTTTCATTGGTTTTCTGGACAAGGCTAAGGTTTAGTAAGTCCTTTCATCATCCATGTGCATGGTATCTGAAGATGGCTTCCTTGTGCCCAAGCTCCTGGTCGAGGTTTGCTGGACAGAGGTTGGTGACTTTAGCCAGGAACCTCTGAGCCCTGCCTGTTGCTGGCATGGTTATCTGAAATAAATGTCCTAGCCTTGTGGTTTGGACTGGGCATTGGGATAAGGCAGAGGGACGGTGGGTACTGAGTTTCTGAGAAAGCACAGAGTAGGTGGCTCTGTGTTACAGTCCCAGACAAAATGTCTCTCAGAGGACCTATCCACCTGTGGAGTTGACACAAGGGTGGACGCAGCAAAGGGGACAGATAAGGTGGACATGCCAAGCCTTCTGTCCCATTTTAGCCACACATCAGATGTCTGTAGGCTCCAGAGAAGAGTCTGTGTATTTAGGAAAAGCACCTCCATGTTTCTGGAAAGCAACCTAGGTAACTGTTACCTAAACCCCAAGTCTTCCAACAAGCTTGCAATGTAACACTCCACTGTGTGGCCTCCACAATTACTCCTGTAGGTTGACTAAGAGCAAGGGACATGGAGGGCTTCTTGTCTCCCTTGTCCTTGTTCGTGATTTGTGTTGTCATTACAAACCCACCCACCAGGTTCAGCTTGGCTGGATTATAAGGAGCTCCTGGTCTGTCAACATTCTGTCCTGCTGGCCTAATCTGGCATTTTATGACAAAGCTGTTGAAAAATGCTTATAAAGGGTAATAGGTAAGAACTCAAGCATTTATTTCCTTTCTGTGGGGGGGGGCAGTCCTGGGGTTTGAAATTGGGGCCCAGGCGCTGTCCCTGAGCTTCTTTTGCTCAAAGCTAGCATTCTATCACTTGAACCACAGCACCACTGCTGGCTTTTTCTGTTTATGCGATACTGAGGAATCAAACTCAGGGCTTCAAGCATGCTAGGCAAGCAAGCACGCTACCACCAAGCCACATTCCCAGCCCTTATTTGCTTTTTGTTCCCCCTATGGGGAGCCTTCCCTGCCTCAGCTAGAAGGAAGATGATGAACGGTATGGCTGATGGACTGACAGATGATGGGTAGATGGAAGGGAGGACGGAGGGCTTGACAGACAATGGATGGAAGGAAGGAGGGGTGGACTGAGAGATGATGGATAGAAGGGAGGATGGCTAGGCAGATGATGGATGGAAGGAAGGAAGGATGGATGGACTGACAGATGATGGATGGAAGGGAGGATGGACAGGCAGATGAGGGATGGATGGAAAGATAGATGGAAGTTCAGGAATCTCTCTGGCCTACCACGCTGCTCTTCAAACAAATACGCTTCAATAAAATGCAGCACCTGTCTCCTGCAGTAGCAAAAAATCTCAACCAGGGGCTGGGAGTTTGGCCTAGTGGTGGAGTGCTTGCCTAGCATGCACAAGGACCCGGGTTCAATTCCTCGCTACCACATACATAGAAAAAAGCCAGAAGTGGTGCTGAGGCTCAAGTGGTAGAGCTCTAGCCTTGAGAAAGTCCAAGGACAGTGCTCAGGCCCTGAGCTCAAGCCCACCACTGGCAAAAAAAAAAAATCTCAACCATGCAGTCCAGCTAGAAGGCAGAAAGTCAACAGCTCCCAGTCCATAGTAAACAAAGCACTGGTGCTTTCTGAGAGTCAGTTGCCTCGGGTTGGGCGGGGCATTGATTCTGAGGTGACTTGTTGGCTGACAAGTCCCACGTTTGTTGTTCAGCCAAGGAGGGCTGTGAGACTCCAGGAAACGTTACCTCCGGGTTCTGAGCCCTTGGCATGTGAGTCCGCTGGGCCTCTGTGTCCTCCTGTGCCTGTGGACCAGAAGGACCCGGGGTGGGGCTGAGCGAGGAGCTGGTTCCAGGAGGGGCCTCTTCTGTGGGGCGGGAACAGTCTCAACACTGAGGACAGAAGATCCTGAAGGCAGGACAGTGCTGCTGGTCACCGCCTCGCCGCTGCACACAGAGGCGGCGCATTGCAGGCTCTGCGCAGGTGCTCCACCTTCCCAGAAAAACACCTTGCAATGGCCCGCCAGGGAGCATCCATCAGTAAGGTGTAAAGTGGGCTAGAAACCTAAGAATAGCCAGCCCCCATGCTAAAGAGCCTGCAAGTCGGAGCATGCAAGGCCTCTCCACCTCCAAGATGAGTGCCATGAGGGCCGGCTGCTCGCTGCAGGCGAGTCTGAATCTCTATCTGGCACCTTCCTTCCTTCCTCTCCAGGTAGCCCTCGTCCATCAGCACAGACAAGGAGAACATGCAGGATTTCCACTGGGTGATTCGCATTCCCTTGGGATCAAAGATGTGCCCAGGACGGAGATCCCGTGACCTGCTGGGGGCCGGGCGGAGGGCAGGGTTGTCCCCTCCCAGGATGTCAGCGGGGCCGGCCAGGCGTCTGCTTGTTTTGCTCATTATTATGTCTAGGCAGCACGTGATCACTGCCCAATGAATCCTGGAGAATGTGTGATCAAGTGAGTGTGTGTGTGTGTAACTTGTCACACCTGAAGCGTCCTGGCCCTGCATCACCCCCAGTGGCTGCATGTTGGAGGTTCTGGCAGCCTCTCTCTGTTGCACAGTCTTACCTTCCTGCAAGCTGAAGGCAGTCATGGCAGGGGAAGGCATCTGCTTGTGACCCTCTGAGCTCCGGGCGGGTGTCAGCGGTGTGGTCAGCACCTGAGCAAGGACGCCAGTTTAAAGAAAAAGGCTCATCTCCCTCTCCTGGACTTCTAGAACCTTCCTGTCCTGGGGGCTTAGGGCCTTCATGCTCTGGAGTCTGGGCTCATGTGGACACATGTGTGTGGCTATGGTGTGCATGTGTACTCACTTGTGTGATGGTGAGCATGCATTTAACACTTGTGTATATGTGTGTGCTGTGCATGCAAGTGTGTTCATACATGCGTTCATGTGCTTGTGTGTGAGAGCATGCATGTGTGAGAGTGCCGATGAGTGTGTATCAGGGATGTGTATTCATGCACGTGTGAGAGTGCCGATGAGTGTGTATCCGGGGATGTGTGTTCATGCATGTGTGAGTGTGTGGGGAGTGAGTGCATACATGTATGACTATATATGAGTGTGTGCCCTCGTGCATGTATAAGATGTGCATTGTGAGAATATGCAGGGATGAGAGTACACACTCTGGCACTATGCACGTGTGAATACACATAGATGAGTGTGCATGCACAGTACCCAGTACACAGATGTGGGTGCGTGTGTGAGAGAGTACACAGAGGACAGTGTGCATTACGGGAATATGCATGGTGAGAGTGGGCATGTGTCAGTGCTCACGCCTGTGTGGAACACACATGTATTAGGGTGTACCTGAGTCTGAATGTGCGTGCATGAGAGAGGGCATCAGTAAGTGTGTGAGCAAGAGTTTACATCTGTGAAAGTGTATGTGTGGGAGACTGATCATGTGTAACATGTGCATGTATGAGGGTGCCGAGATGTGTACGTGTGTGTGTGTGTGTGTGTGTGCACGTTAGTGTCCTTGGATGAGAGTGCATGAGCTGTGTGTTCAGGTATTATAAAAAGTGCATGTGTGAAAAATGTACGTGTTTAAGAGCACACACGGGTGAAGATGTACAGGCATGCCTATGGATAAAAGAATGCACATATGAGTGTGCCTAGTTGTGTTTCCATGGTGCGCGGTGAGAGCGCTGTATCGGTGCATGTGTGACAGGATACATGCGTGCACATGCGTGTGGGGGAGGGTCTGCACACGTGAGTGTGCACAGGCGTGGGCGTGGATGACAGCCTGCACAGTGGGGTCTGTCTCGGGTCCTCACCCTCTGGGGTCCACAGGCCCCATGTGATGGAAGGGATAGACCCCAGAGTGACCCACCCCTCACCTCAGGAGACAGCCTCGAGAGCAGCGGCCCACCGGACGCAGCCCTGGGCCTGCTGAGCACACCGCTCCCGCCTGCTCACAGGCCCCTTGCATGGAGTCGTCTTTCCCAGTAAAGCCGGCCCTTCCATCCTGAGCCCCCGCTCACCACGTGGCCAGGTGAGAGGCCCTCAGCTTCCTCCTGGACAGGAGAAAGCAGGCTGGGCAGCCCAGCACAACTCAATCTTTCCATCCTTACTTTAAAAATCAGTAAAGAAAACGCCTCTGGGTTCTGCTCAGCTGGGGTTCTACTCGCAGCCTTGTCTTCTTCCTCTGGGCACAATCACCAGTGGTCAGGGGCGCTTGGCTAACGATGAATCCCCTGTGCTCCGTGGGGGCCGTGGTCCCTGGCCGTGGTCCCTGGCCGTGGGTGAGCCGGCCATCCCAAGACCCAGGTAACCCTGTATCCGCAGGTGGGGAACAGAGCCAGACTTGGTGCGGAACTTCCCTTCAGCTGAGTCCCGGGGAGTGCGGAGTGATGAGAGCCATGGGCTCTGGAGTCCAAACCCCAGCCCAGCAGCGGACTCTGTGTGAACTCCAAGTGCCTTCCCCTCTCCGAGATCAGCTTTCAAAGACGGAAATGGGAATATGGTGACCACTGACTGTGCAGACCACGGCGGGGACGAGGTGGGGAAGGCAGGCGTTGGGGTCTTCATGCTGGGGACATCGGAGCCCAGGTTCCTATGCCGAGCAGGGAGCGGGACACCTGCTGCTCAGCAGCTCTGGAGGAGAGCCAGGGACCAAGGTCTCAGGGGTTTAGAGCCCAGGATCTATTGTTCTCTGTCGTCAGAGTCATTCTCCAGGACTTCCAAGCCAAAGCTCTCCAGGCGTAAAGAAAGCCTAAGCCTGGAGCCGGCTCCTTTTGATCTTTATTGAAAGGAAGATCCTGAAAGGCTGAGAGTTAGGCTTCTGCAGAGACAGAATTTTCTCGGATCAAAGACGGAGACAACCCTGGAGCTTCCTGCCTTAAATCATCCTCCCCCCACCACCACATATACCACACCTGGAGATGTCCTGGCACCTGCAATGGGGAGAGAGGGGAGCTGCCTCCCACGGAGGGCCAGGGAGGCCTTAAGGAGCCAGCATGTTGCTCCAGATTCAGTGAAGGCCTGCTTTCAAACAGAAAACCCAGGCGTAGAGACACCCAAAAATTTGCTCACTGCACAAGCAGACATTCAGGATTCAAATCAACATCTATCCCAATTCATATCTGCGCTTCCTCTCTCTCTCTCTCTCTCTCTCTCTCTCTCTCTCTCTCTCTCTCTCTCTCTCTCTCTCTCTCTCTCTCGCCCCTCCCTGAGCTCTCAGACAATTCAAAGACAGCCTGGGAATTGCATCCCCCTAGTCCACTCCTTGGGGGTCCCAGGCAGAGAGCAGAATTGCCCCCCCACCCCTACTGCAGTGAGGGCCAGGAGACCCCGCCCCACAGCTTTCCTGCCTCCTTCATCCAGGCTACTGGGTCCCTACCATACTGCACATAGCTCAGAGAGCCTGCGTGTCACCCAGCAAGCGTTCCCAGGGCCATCCTGCACAGAGGGTGCACTTTTTGTCTCTCTGGTAGGCTGGGAATACCTAGAACTCAAGGGTGATGTCAACAGACAGGAAAACTGGGGCAAGCTTTTGAGAGCAACAAGTAAAAGCGCTCCCTACACCCCCCTCCCCACCCCGCAGGTGAGTGGCTCTGCTGGCCCCTCAGAAAACACTTTGTTTTTCAATGAAGCAGCTGACTTTGGTCTCTCCAGGAGCCCAAACAAAAACAAAACTGGGGCAGGCACTGCTTTTCCAATCCTGAGATGACAGCACCCTGGCCAGATGGGCCCAGGGGTCCTGCCGTGCTACTCACTCGAAATACAAAACAGGAGTCAACAGGAGGCTCTCTGGGCACACGGTGACACAGCTGGCCAGCTGTTGGCTCCCACACAGGCAGGAACTGACAAGTAGATTACATGCAGGTGGCAGGCCGGCAGGCCTCCCTCTTACCACTTCTGTGTGCTTCCCACACCGAAATCCAGAAAAGAGAAAAGCAGACATAAAGATCTCAGAGTGAAACAGGAGTGCCAGGACCACGGTGAGAGGAACGAGGATGCGGACAGGGTGCAGAGGAGGGGGAAGCGTTCGGGAAGCATTCTGGATGTCAACCTGCATCCTGTGAGTTCACCAGTGTGAACGTGGGAACGTGGCCTGCCAGCTCCTCACTCCTCAACCCACCCGACCCAGGCCACAACAATTAGATGTTTAACCGCCTAACGACACTGCGTGACTGGGCAGGCAGGGGAAGGAAAGGAAGCCAGGCTCTGCCTTGGACTGGCAAAGGCCCAGGGGAAGGGGAAGATCATATCAAGGATACCTGGAAAGGGTAAGGGAGGGAGCAGATGGAAGAATGACCACCTCCCTCAGAGGCACAGCAATGAAAGGCATCTCACACAGGGCCCGAGGGACCCCAGCCGAAATGAACATCAGCAAACACATCTGTCACCAGTCATCTCAACCAAAATGTTTGGCCATGTCATTTTGTTTCTGCTTTATGCCACCTTCCCCACCGCTGCTTCCACTCCCTGGAATCACCTCCTGTTCAAGTGGGGGTGGTGAAATCCCTGTGTGAGGCCCCGCCCTCCCTGTGAAAGGGGCCCTCAGCCCACAGTCCTCAGCATGAAGCACCAGGCATGGAATCCTTACTACACAGTGCAAGCTACAGAAGGCTCAGTGTGGAAACACCTGTCGTGTGTAATTCCTGGTGTGACATAGTGTGGGATCCTCAATGGAGTGGAATCTCTGGGGTAGAAGCCTAGATTCAGAACCCCGGTGTACAATCCTCAGTGTGCAGCCCTCGGTGGGAAATCAGGAGCATGGGGCCCTTGCTGTGGAATTCGTGGCCTGGTATCCATCATGTGGCATTCTGTGCGGAACCTCGGTATAGAGGAGCCTAAGTTCCAGTGTGGGGTCCAACTCAGAGCTCCTCACACCCAGAGCTCCTCACTGGAGAGGACAGCAGTTGGCTTGTATTCCTAGGACTATTGTTAGGAGATTCATTGAAAGGAGACTACGTTCAACTATCTGTACTAATTGAAGGGGAAGAGTTTAAGACCGCAATTGTGTGATCTGGAGTTTACCTGGCTGCTAAAGTCACTTCCGGAGACCGTGCGATGTGAGCCAATTGCCGCTGCCTTTCTTCCTAAATTAACCACATTGATTACCCACAAGTCATTTAAAATGTTCAGGGGGAAGAGACGGCAGTCACAGACCAGCCAGAGGACAGGCTTTCTCCCTGACATCTGGAGAAAACAGCTCCAACAGGCGCGGACTGCCAGCCAGACACGCAGGTGGAAGGGATGGTCCAGGGCATAAACCATGCGGCATGGAAAGCAGGTCAGCCACAGATCAGGACCAGGCAGTCAGCATGGCCCAGTCCAGGGCCAGCATCACCTGCTTCCACACCCCGGTACCCTGGGGTGACCCAGTCCGGGGAGCCAGGCAGCCGCTGGAAGGCAGCGTGGTTAAACACACATACCCACACAGCGGCCAGTGTGCAATGCACAAGGTCCTGATGCATGTCCCGTGTTCACACATACGCATGCTCACACTCAGAAGCTTCCAGAGACAAGAGGGTCCCGAGCCTCGTGCCGACGTGCATAAGCCAAGGGGCTCTGTACAAGATCCAAACCTCGTGGGCCTCTGACCCCGGGGCTGCACAGATGGAAACCCAGCGGCACCCAGGCGCGGCAGGCGAGGGCATCTCCCAGCTCTACCACTTCAAGCAACAACACAACTGGCAGGCAGGACACTGGTCCCAGGGCCCCTTCTCTCTCCATGGCCTTCTACTTCAGTGGGGAACTGCCCACCACACTGAGGGAACTACGTCCCCTGCAACAGGAGAGGACTTGTTACTGCCTGAGCATGAGCACTTTCTGGAGTACAGCTGAGGGAGATGTGGTACCGGACCCAGCTCTGGGGGTGCAGTGCTGCCAGGGGCACCTCCTCCACAGCACCTGTGTCTCCAGGTCGCTGCACCTACAGAGAGAGGGAAAAGGATAGCACCCTTGCCACATTCTGCTAGAACACATGACCAGAGTGAGTGCTCTCCTGCTTGGCAGCAGCCCCCAGGACTCCCCCCTGGACAGCCTTCCCTCCTGCAGGCTTACCCTGCACCTCCTTCTTGTAGCTCCCAGAGCAGAGGTGTCCTGATCAAACAGAAACACACTCACATGGCTCCTACCGAAAACACAGCCCTGCCCTGAGCTGTGTCAGCAGGCAGCCTAACTGCTGGCCCAGTCCTAGCCTCCATGAGGGTAAGTCAAAGGGAAAAGAGTCGAGGAAGGCCAATTAGAAGCGATGTTGCAAGCCAGAGCATACATGTCTTTCCAGCAGATAGGGAGCAAAGAAATTCTAGGCAGAGGCAACAAAGATCCCCAGCTCAGACATGTTTCATGGGACTGGTCCTGGCTCCTGTTTTGTTATGTTGGAAGGAATAAAAAATGGGAAAGAAAATCGGCGAGGCCACAGGCACCGCTTAGCATACAGTGTGGTAGCCAAGGATGGCGTTGTGGGAATAACAAGACCTGGAAGGAGGCAGAGCAGTGACTCAAGTCTCCATTCCCAGACGGGACTCAATAGTCACTTTATGTCTCCAAGCCGTCCTTTGAGGTCTGGTTGTCTGTGGGGAGGTGGCCCCCATCTCAGCGCCCCCCCCCCATCAGGCTGGCCTTGTCCCAGGGAGCCTTCCTCTGCCTGCTACCACCCTTCCCCCATTCTCCAGGGGAGCTCCAGGAAAGGCCAGGGTCTGACTAACCCTCGATAGTCAACAAGATGTCAGTCCAGAGCTGGCTGCCTCCTCTGTATTTAAACCTGCAGCAAGGCTGGAAGCCTCACAGCGAAAGAGCATGAAGAGAGCGAGCTGCTCACCTCATGGCAGCTAGGAAGCAGGAGAGGTGGGGCAGGGCCGGGGAGAAGACCCAGCCGCCAACACTGGACTCCTCCAACTGGATCCCACCTCAACAGCCCATCCAGCAATGCGTTAATGAACGAGGTAATCCTGATCCACTGGTGAAGTGGCACCATGATGATCTTATCAGCTCTCAACCCCACCGCCGCCTGCAGAACAAGCCCTCAGCACGCGATGGGGACACCTCAGGTCCAAATCACAGCACACCCCAAGAGCCTTTTGCCTTTCCTGCACTTGCCCTGCATTTGCCCAGACTGTTCCTGAACCATGCGTGCACCCAGGTCTGGTTCTTGTGTGCCGGGGATGGAACAAGGCCACAGACCCTCCTCCCTCTGCCTTTGGTGGAGCTGGGATTGCAGGTATCAGCCACCACATGTGGCCTCTCTTTGCCTGATTTTCGAGGTGCTGGCAGACCCAGTCATGTGGTCAGCGTCCCTGGTGGGGAGAAGAGGAGAGGGAAGTCTGGAGCAGCAGCCTGGGCAGGGCCCTGCAGCCCAGGCATCACACATGAACATGGTGCAGGTGGCAGGATGCCCGTGTGATGAAGGAGCTACCATGTTGTGTGGCCTTCTAATACTGAAAACAGAGATCTGGAGGGCAGGGCAGAGGCCTGGAGGCAGGGCAGAGGGCTAGAGGTCAGGCAGAAGCCTGGAGGTCAGGCAGAGATCTGGAGGTCAGGCAGAGATCTGGAAGGCAGGCAGAGGACTGGAGGTCAGGCAGAGATCTGGAAGGCAGGCAGAGGTCTGGTGGGCAGGCGGAGATCTGGAGGGCAGGAAGAGGCCTGGATGTCAGGCACAGGCCTGGAGGTCAGGGCAGAGGCCTGGAGGGCAAGCAGAGGCCTGAAGGTCAGGGCAGAGGGCTGGAGGTCAAGGCAGAGGCCTGGAGGGCAGGCAGAGATCTGGAGGTCAGGGCAGAGGCCTGGAGGGCAGGGAGAATTCTGGAGGTCAGGGCAGAGGCCTAGAGGTCAGGTACAGGCCTGGAGGTCAGGCAGAGATCTGGAGGGCAGAGCAGAGGCTTGGAGGGCAGGTAGAGATCTGGAGGGCAGGCACAGGCTGGAGGGCAGGCAGAGGCCTGGAGATCAGGCAGAGAGCTGGAGGGTAGGCAGAGGCCTGGAGGGCAGGCAGAGATCTGGAGGGCAGGCAGAGGCTGGAGGTCAGGCAGACGCCTGGAAGGCAGGGCAGGGGGCTGGAGGGCAGGTGGAGGCAGGAGGGCAGGCAGAGGCCTGGAGGTCAGGCAGAGATCTGGAGGGCAGGCGGAGGCTGGAGGGCAGACAGAGGCCTGGAGGTCAGGCAGAGGGCTGGAGGGCAGGCAGAGCCCTAGACGGCAGGTGGAGGCAGGAGGGCAGGCAGAGCCCTAGAGGTCAGGCGGAGGCTGGAGGGCAGGCAGAGCCCTGGAGGGCAGGCGGAGGCCTGGAGTTCCGGTGTTTCTGTGGGCAGGACATACTGCTTCACACCTGTGGGCTTATCAGGGCCGGCTCAAAGACAGAGTCCACTTGGAACAAGGACATATGCCTGTGGCTTACTGCCCACCAGGCTCCACGCCCACAAGCCCCTCCAGGGCTCCAGTGGATGAGTGTTTCCTGCCATATGGGAAAGAAGCCACATATACTGCAGACCATGACAGCCCGTTCAGGTCATCAGAGCCACCGCATGTGCACTGCATGCACTGAAAAAGGAAGCAAAAAGATAATTTACAGTTGCAAATTGGAGCTCCTCTCTCCCAGCTGGCACTAATCCAGCTCAGGAGACAGATGGGGAGGCTTCGTTCCAAGGAAGCATTGGGACCCCTGGCTGAGCAGCAGAGGGGGCTTCAGCAGGTGCTGTCTGCCCTTCTGACCTTGAGGGGCTCCTGGGGTGCTGGGCCACAGGGCCACAGGGGCCCTGCCACCTCCCTCCCATCTTCTCACCATCCCAACTGCCTCCACTCTCACACTGCTGTATGGCCAGGGCCCAGAGGCCAGTAGCTACAGACGTGTGCACTCAGAGTCCTGCAGCCATGGTGGCGGGGTGGGGACAGAACCCTCTCTGACTTAGTAAAGGAAGGACATGCAAGACCAGGCTGTGTGCCAGAACTCACTCAGGTATGTGTCATAGTGAAGAGAGCCCCTTGAGGTGGGAGGTTTGAGGGGAGGGCATGACAGCACAGAGAGGAGGAGGAGGACAAGGAGGAGGAGCAGGAAGAGGAGGAGGAGGAGGAGCAGGAGGAGGAGGAGGAGGAGCTCAAGGCCTCAGCCTCATGCTGATGAATGCTGGTGTGCTGGGAGCCTGCCTCAACTTCCTCGTCTCACCAAGGCCACTGGCAAGGTTCCCATGTGCTGTTCCTGTCAGGAAAGGAAAGAGGCCCATTTTGCAGCTGGTCAATGAATGAAGGAACCCGTGCTTTTAACCTCCCAAGCCCCATCATCTTCATGGCTACTTGAGGGCCTGACGCAGGCAAAGACCTATGGCTGAGGCAGAGTGCAGGACAGACCCTCAGAGGAGGGTCAGAAGGCGGGGACCAGGACCTCAGGAATGAGAGAGGTCAAGCAGCACTCTGTGACGAGTTTACAGGCAGGGAGGTGTCCAGGCGAGGGGGAAGGACAAGGACACAGCCAGGCAGAGGCTCACAGCCTGGGTCACAGAGGCCTTGGGCTGGGGCTTTCTACAGAAGATGCTTCCAGGATAGGAGCGCAGTGCAGCTGGATAGGCGGGGCAGCAGGGGACCTGGCTGGGTCCTGGTGCCACTTGGAAGCCTTTAGTGGGATGGAGTTCCAGGGTCAATTAAAATTACCTACAAAGGCACTGGCGTGGGGTGCTGGCTGAAAAGAAAGGGGTAGAGGGAGGGAAGAGGGAGGAAGGAAGGGAGAGAGGAGAGGGAGGTGTCCCCCAGGCCCCCAGTCCCTCAAAGCCCCTGGGCCACCAATGTCCCCTGTGAACTGATCAATGCTTTCAGCCTAAGTCCAATACATTTCAATATTTTGTACCATGAATTTTTTTTTCCCTAACGGGGAAAATGATAAAGAATGGTGAAAACTGAGAAACTGAAAGTTCAAGAAAGAGGACGGCGCATGTTTCAAGTGGTAGAGATCTTGCTTAGGAAGCACTAGGCCCTGAGTTCACATCCCTTTACTGACCCTACCCCCCCAAAAAAAACCCTTTTCTTTCTTTCTAAAAGACCACCTGAAAGACAGGTAAAAAGCCGACCTAACTGTGAGCCTGCCAATGAGCTCTTCTCCACAGGGAAGGCATTGGAAAGAAAAAGTAAGGCCAGGGTTGCTGGCCAGCTGCACACTGGCCAATGTCTCCCCTGACCTCTCACCCCAGAGCCCCAGGTGTCTAAGTGGGCAGACTCTGCCTGTCCCCCGAGGCGCAGGAAGACACAGCTCTATGGGCAGAGAGGTCCAGGCTGCCTGCCTCTCAGAGGTGTCTACTGCCTCTAGGCCCTTGGTGAGGCCAAAGGGCCAAGGGGTCTGGGCCAGCCCTGTGTTCAAGGTGAGCACTCGGGCCTGCCAGCGCCGAGCTTAGCGCCGTGTGGTGCGCTGTGTGGTCCTGAGCAAGGGGGCTCACTGCTCGCCTGTGCCAGCATTCATTTGTGAATGGAGAAGTTAATCCCACAAATATTTACAGAGCGCTTTCAAGGGAAAGAGTGAAGAGGCGGCCAAGTTCCCATCCCAGCCTCCCTCTCATGCCCGGCTGGCTCCGGAGAGGTCCTGGTTCCCACAGCAGACGCTGGGTCCTGGTTCACGACTGGGGGTCTCGCTTCCCGTGTGGCTCCTGTGGAGCTGCGGCGAGCTGCTTCACTGGCGTACTTGTTTCCTGGGGCAGAGGCAACAGGACTACAGACTGTGTGACCTGAGCAACAGAAAACTCATGTGGGTCTGTCCCAGAAGCAGCACTCGGCCCTTGCCTTGCAGATGGGCCATCGCCCTCTCCCCTCTCAACATCCTGCGTGCATGGCTCTCTTCTCTTCCCTCTGAGGCAGGTTCTAATACGGCAGCCCGTTTCGTCTCCCACCCCACCTGTCTCCCATCCCCCCTGCCTCCCATCCCCCCTGCCCCCTGCCTCCCAATCCCCTGCCTGCCATCCCCCTGCCTCAGCTCCTCAAATGCCTCTTTACAGGTGCACACAGATCTTGTGTGTGTATGTGTGTGTGTGCGTGAGTGTGTGCGTGTGAGTGTGTATGTGTGACTGTATGTGACCATACGTGTGTGGGTGTGTATGTGAGTGTGTGCAGGTGAGTGCGGGCATGGGCGTGAGTGTGTGTGAATGTGTACATATGAGTTACGTGTGTTTGTGAGCATGTATGTGTGCATGAGTGTGTGTGCTTATGAGTGTGTGCGTGTGAGTGTGAGTGTGTGCATCTGTGTGTGTACCTGTGAGTGTGTGTGTGTGTGTGTGTGTGTGTGTGTGTGTGAATGCTGGTATGGGAGCTCGAGCTCGAGGCCTCACATTTGCTCAGCTTGCCTACTCTACCATCACGGTGCCCCACTTGAGCCATGCCACCAGCCTGGCATTCGGCTGGTTACTAGGAGATGAAGCCTTGAGGACTTTTCTACCTGGCCTGGCTTTGAACCTCAATCCTCTAAGTCTCCTCTTCTTACAAAGACACCTATCAGACTGGATTAAGGCCCATCCAGTGTCTTCATGGTAACTTGATGACTTCTTCAAACAAGCTCACAGAGTGAATGAGTGGAAAGGGAGACACAGCTTAGCCCATAACAATCTCTAAGTCTCATCTCCTCTGGTAAAAAAAATAAATAAATAAAAATAAAAAACCCATGTGGGAGGGCCGGCAGTTTGGCCTAGTGGTAGAGCGCTTGCCTGCTGGGAGCCAGATTGTGGAGCCAGGCTGCCCCTTGAATCTGCACATCAGAGTAAGATAACCACACTAAGAAGGGAGCTGGTGCCATGCCCAGGAACTTCTAAAGCTACATTGTCTGTATTGTAAACTTTGATCTCTTTGATTTATTGATTTATTGCTTTATTGTTTTTTGGCCTGTCCTGCTTCTCTGATCTGAGATCTAACACGTTGCAAGGATGTAACCCCCAACAGTTCCCTGATTTACCATATGAATGCAACCCCTGGCAGTTCCCTGGTTTCAAGAAAGTATATAAGCCTTGATTTGGAGTCTTAAGCTCACAGCCTTCTTGGGCCGCTGACTTGGGCTGTAGCCTCCTCCACCCCTGAATTCAAGCAAAAAAGAAATGAGAACATCTGCCCTAAGTCCCAGAGTAGACCTACTAGGAGAGATCTGGGGAGCTTCCTAGCCTAAGCTATAAAGGGCTGAGCTCATGGTCATCTTCTCTCCAAATACAAGAAGAGAGACAGGACTTCCCAGGGCCCGGCGGCCCACTGAACCCTCCTGGACAGGAAAGGGCATTGGCATGTCTACCAAAAGAAAAGCCTTTAAGAAAAGCCATGTTTCTTTGAAGGGATGAGAGCATAAGGTCAGAGAAGTCTCACCATCTAAGCCTGTTAATTACACAGACTGCCTGGCTGATGGCACTGGATGCTAACTAAGACCACCTCTTCAGCAGTCATAATAAAATAAAAATAGTGGAAGAGGCATCCCTTGGCGGGAGGGCTTTTGGCGTTTCATCTGAATTCCATAATGAATAATTTATATAAAAGCTTTACTGGAGCCCAGTGTCCTACAATAAATGTTCCATGAGAACACAGGCAAATATTTCAACATCAATATCTCTCCAGTGGATTCGGCTGACGGCCTGAACCAGATTTGAGTTGCTACACTGCTTATTTACGAAAAATATCATAATCTTGCTTTTATTTGCATCTTTCCAGGCATTGGCGGGTAATGGATTTGAGAGGCCAGGGAGCAAATGTAGCTGCTACTACTGGCTCCAGACAAAGGGAAGGTGGGAGGGAGGGAAGGAGGGAAGAAGCTGCCTGGTTTCTAGGCCGTTGCCTGACCTGAGCCAGGGCTGAGAGAAGTAGAGAACAACGAATTTGCAGACTCTGCAAGAGGCTTGAGACCCCCAGTTACTCAGCCTCGGAGAGGAGTCCCTGACTTGGCTCCTTCTTCCAGATGTTACTCAACATGTCTGAGCTTCCACTGTCCTTACTTGTGAAAGGATAGAAAGAAGTCTCACCACGCTGGGCGTCATCCTGAGATGTGATGCCATCACTCAGACCAGCCAACGCTGGGTGACAGCAGCACAGACACATGCACCCCAGAGCCTGGGGGAGCCTGGCACCTGCAGGCTGTCACCTTTGATGTCACCATCTTCATGGCACTGGGAGAGGTGCAGGGCCCCAGGACCCAGCATCCACACTCGCCACTGGAGACTCATGCACCTGCAGTTCCAATGTCGTCTTCCTGTTTCGTCTCTCCTCCTCCAGAGTCACTCAGTCCCAGGGACTGGGTCTGGACTGTGGGACATCTACGGTTTGAGAACTCCTGGCTGAAGCCCTCTCGTTTTCTGACCACTGAAGACACTCATCCAGGTGGAAAGGAAAGGAAAGCCCAGGGCAGGAGCTCAGCAGTGATGCTGACAGGGAAAAGATGGGAGAGATGACGCCTGGGGCGCTGGAGTCACAGAGAACATCCCACCCTGAAAAGACCCTGGCCGTCAACACAGCATGCCTAGCAACACAGCATCCGTCCCAGCTCCATGGCTGGCTAGCTGTTGATCTTTGGACACACTTCTTAGCGTCTCTATGGCTCTACTTCCTCCCCTCTACATCCTGCAGGGAAAGCTGGCGGCTCCCCAGTGGGACACACCTGTAGCCCTGGCCAGAGCTGAGGTGATGCCACCTCATGAGGTGATGCCACCGTGTATTCAGGAATGGTCCTTGTCCCACATGGCCTGCCCATTCTTTTCTGTTTATTGTCGGCATAATGTATAGAGGGGTCACAGTTACATTCATCAGGTAGTGGGCACATTACTTCTCGGACACTGATACCCCTTCCCGTGTTATTGTTCCCGTTTCCCTCCACCCACCCCCTCCCAGTCATCTTGTTTTTTCCCCTTCCCTTTCCTATTTCAAATAAATAAACATATATATATATATATATATATATTATGCCAGGTAACAAAGTCAGATACAGTAACAACATGAAATTAACCATAAGGGCAAACAAAGAGAAGAGAGATACATAGTACATTAAGAACAACAATCACACAAGATAAAGCTCTTGTTTCCATATCCTAGAGATTCTTTCATTTAGTTTCATCCTATATAACCTCATGTATCTAGGTTTTGGACTATTGGAATCTTCTGCTAGGAGACTCCTAGATGTGTACTAATTATTACAAATGAGGGAAACCATTGAGCCTATGTTCCTTTGAGTCTGGTCAACTTCACTTAATAGGATTTTTTCCAAGTCTTTCCATTTCCTTACGTGTAGGGCAGTATCACTCTTTCTGACAGCAGCATAGAATTCCATTGTGTGTAAATACCACATCTTCTTGATCCATTCATCTACTGGGGGCATCTGGGTTGGTTCCATATCTTAGCTCTAGTAAATAGTGCTGCAAAGAACATCCTTGTGCTAGTGGCTTTAGTATGTCCTTGTTTCTGGATATTTGGGTAAATGCCAAGAAGTGGGATTGCTGGGTCATAGGGGAGTTCTATGTTTAGTCTTTTGAGGAATCGCCATACTGCTTTCCAGAGCTGTGAACGAGTTTACATTCCCACCAACGGTGTAGTAGCGATCCCTCCCTGGCCTGCCCATTCTGCAAGGGAGCAAAAAGAGCCCAGGAATGTGCCACTTCTCCCTGCTCCATGGAGACTGGACTCCACCCACTGCTCTGTTTACCCCCTCGTCCTGCTCTGCCTGGAACATAAGCCATCCAGGCCAGCTTTCCCATCTCCTCCCCAGTGGCACCCAGCCATCTCTGCACTGCCCCCCAGCCCCAGAGGTTATTCCACCTCTCATTTTGGAAGGATCCCAGTTAGCCAATCACAAGTGACATTGCCTTTGTCAGAGACTGTTTCACCAATCAGCACCCAGAATCAAATCCACATATAATAGGTTCAGGAGTGGGCACATGACCTCCACCAGCCAATCAGAGTTGATAAGAAGTTTGACTCCATTTCTCCTTCTCCCACCTGGTCTGAATGGGAGCTTGGCCTAGCTGGTTGACCACAGATAGCCATGTGAGAGGCCACCTGAAGAGAGCCAAGAAAAGGGACCTAGAGCCTGACTATGCTGTGCCTGCAGCCTTCCCAGCCTCGGATGCGGTGCTTACATGCGGGGACAGTTCTCTTTATGGCCCATGGAGACCTCTCTGGCGAAGTCTGAGATTCATTCACTGATACCTGTGAGAACTCCACACCGGGCAGGCATCCTGGGGGAGAGGAATAGAAATCCACACAACAAAACCCTTCTGGCCCTTCAGTCTGGTGGCAGAACAGGCAAACTGACAGATATTCATTGCCTTGGGAGGAGAAGGAGGGGGATGTTGTAGCTCAAGTGGTAGAGTGCCTGCTGTCCTACAACTGCATCCATGTGTTCAAAAAGTTAGGCATGACGGGCCGGGAGTTTGGCCTACTGGTGGAGTGCTTGCCTAGCATGCACAGAGACCCAGTTTCGATTCCTCGGGACCACATACATAGAAAAAAAATGGAAGTGGTGCTGAGGCTCAAGTGGTAGAGCTCTAGCCTTGAGAAAACCCAAGGACAGTGCTCAGGCCCTGAGCTCAAGCCCCACGACTGGCAAAAAAAAATAAAGTTAGGCATGAAAAAGTATTTTAAAAGCAATGATAGAAGCCTTTGAGCAATTAATAGGCAGTTTAACAAAAGCACTATCTATATATAAATATACAGATATATTGTATAATTCATATAATATACAATATGATATACTAACAAAAACTATACCTAAATGTACGAGTATAAAGAGATGTATCGCTATATATCATGAAGCTGAAATAAGATTGTAAAGGGGCTGTTGGGGAATGGATGAATGAGAAAGGAAAAGGGGACCAACATAGCAAGAAAACTCAGTGTGCACAAGTGATGAGGTAGAACATGGGAAATGAGTGTAGGAGGAAGGAACAGATGGATGGGGCAGAAGAAGGGAAGGAGTGATTCAGATCAAGACTCACTGGACACTTAGATGGACATGTTAAATTGTAACCCTTTACAAAACCTTCTAAAGTTTAGGGGGGCAAATAAATTTAACGCAATTTCTTTGGGGGCCAATGTCACCTCATCCCTCTCCGTCTCCCAGTTTTCCTCTCCTAGCCTCACCCACGAGTTGTATGGTTCATTAATTGAATTTTAGAAGAAACAAATAAATGCCCAGATTAAATTTCTAAACATGAGACGTGCAGCACCTGAGATGAGAGCTGGGCTGGATGGAGCTGACAGCAGACTCCAAGCTTCAGCAGAGAAGATCAGTGACCGTGAAGACAAGCAATAAACTTGTAAAAGTCAGCCGAGAACTAAGGGTGTCGGGGGTCGCTTCAAGCAGCTTGAAATCTGTGCGACTGGAGTCTCAGGAGGAGAAGGAAGAGATGCAAAAATCTCTTCAAAGAAATGATGGATGAAAATCCCCGCAACTGATGAGCTCACGGGGTGTGTGTGTGTGTGTGTGTGTGTGTGTGTGTGTGTGTGTGTGTGTTGGTCGTGGAGGACTCCAAAAAGGAACTCTTGGCTGAGATGGAAGTCAGATGTCAGAACTAATCCATCAGATGCCAGCGACCGCCACCTTTCCCTTTTTCCTCTGGATTGCAGGGCCCGGTCCCGGGACAGCCACAAGTGGGCACCGACCCCAAGAAAAATCAAAGTCCTCTGATTCTGGCTCCAGGAGTAGAAAAGCAGTCTCCTGCTGCTCTGAGAAAGGGTGCCCTTCTTTCTTCTCCCGTACCCTGAGTCCTGCGATGTGATTAGCCATTTCCAGCAGGTGCTTAAGGGGCTGAGGCTCTGAGCCAGGGCACCTCCCTCTCTAGTGTGTAATCTTGAGATCTGCCTTCTATCCACACAAACACATTGTGCCAGACCAAGGACCCCAGTGGGCCTAAGAGAGCTGGGGGAAACGGCAGAGGTGGCAAAGCTTTAGAAAGCAATCCTATACTTGATTTGTGACCCAAGTTCCTCAAGCTGCCCTGAGCCGACCCCCGTTCAAGTTCCAAGGCTGACACTGGTGATACGTGTGTGGGTCCGACCTGTACAGCTCTGCAGAAGCTTCGCAAACTGAGCCGACACTGGAGCAATCCACGGGGAGCCAGCAGGTTGGAATGTGTCATTTGATCTCAACTAGGTGTGCTGCTTGTTAAAAGGAAAATATCAACATGTTTTCAAGTTTAAACAAAGCAGAGTCTCATCAGAGAATTTCAAGATGTTCAGGATACAATACAAAATTACACAGCAGACAAAAGAACAAACAAATCTCAACTTACATGGTGCGGCGGGGGGGGGGATTGCTTATTGCCAGTAAAAAGATGATGAAGATACTGGAAGCATGCATGTGACAAAGAATTTAAAGTAGGGTCTTACTTTGTGTTCCACTGCTATAATGACATTCCTGATGCAGGTTGCTTTATAAAGAAAAGAGGTGTATCTGGCTCACAGTTCTCGTGGTGGCCCGATTGCTGGCAGAGTCCTGGGGAGGCACAGGGCAGGAGACAGAGAGGGCATACACAGGCCTATTCTGATCTCTCTCTTTGTGAACAGTCACCTTCATTCAGCTGTGGGGCTCCATCCCATTGGACCCTAAGCCCTTTCCACAGGCCCTGCCTTAAAGCCATGGTCGTATCAAGTGCCTACCTCCTAATCTCTCCCAGTTGGGATTACATTTTGAGCCACATCAACTAACATCTTCAGGTTCCCAAGCATTCAGTGTCTCTTCTCTCCTGGGACCACGTGCAATGGTGACATGGGAGAGTCATGTGCTGAGGCCGGCAGCATTCTCGGATGATGGGCTGGGGAGGGACTGTGGTTTCTTCTCACCGCTCACCCCTGACTCTTACAGCAGCTGAGATCAGGATGAGAAGGGCGAGCGAGTCACAGAAGCCCAGTCCCAGAGGGCGATGGAACCAGGGCTGTCAGAGCTGCTCCCGGCTCAGCCATCCATGTCCCACTGCTCTGAAGACTCCTCACCAGCTGCAGAAGCTGCTTGCCCCCAGTTCTTTCTGCATGAAGGGGAGAGCAACAACTTTCTGACCCTGTCAGTCTCCTCTCAAAGCCCTAGAGCAGCTATGGGCAGCCCCATGACCTTTTCATCGACTATCTAGAAGACAGTGATGACCAAACAGACCATCTAGGCTCACTGCTTCAACACCTCAGCCCTCAGCCCCAGTCCTCCCTCCTTCAGTGACAGACAGCTGTGGAGGGCCACGTTGAACCCAACAGCCAACACCCTGGCACTAACAGAACTCTATCTCAGCCCTCTAGGGGCTGAGACCAGAGCTGCAATTGGTCTGACCTGTCACCTGTCACAGTGCAAGAGTGAGCTATCCTGGTTTCCCACTTGTGCTCAGAAAGCAGCACAGGAGACCTGGGTCTGCCAAGCTCTCTGTGCACTTGAGAAAACATTTCCGCAAGCTCACATGTGTGTGCAGAGTTGAGAAGAGTCTGACTCAAAGACTGAGACACCCACAGGGTTCAGACACTATGTGACATTTTATTCTTCAGTTATTTGTGGTTTCCAGTAAAGAGTCTGTATTTTTCCAGGTGTGGTGGCTCGCACCTGTGCCCCAGCCCGTGGGGTTCAGTCAACTGAGACCCGAGAGGGAACCGTACCTAAATGAGTGGGACAGACCAACACAAAGAATGAGACCAAGACAGTGTTCCGATCAAGGTCTGTTTATTGAAAGTCAGAGGGGGTTTATAGAGGGCTCTAAAGCAGGGGCTAGGCTCAGTAGAAAAAATTTTCCTCAGCATGAGTCCGTGGGAACAGGACATAGGCAATTTGGTCGTTAAGATAAAGGATCTATGAGAAAGATAATGGGTCTGTGAGAACAGGACATGGGCAATCTGGTGTTAAGATAAAGGTCCAGGTGTCTCTTAACACAGAGCAAAGTGACTTATAAGTTAAGATAGCAGTCCGGATGTCTCCTAGCACAGAGTAAAGCAGCTAAAAACTATTTACTAAACTCATCATATTAAAACTCCTAAGCAACAAGTTAAGAGAGCCTGAGGCAGTCTCCAACACACCTGTAATCCTAGCCATTTTATGAGGCAAAGATCAGGAAAATACATGTTCAAGACCAGCCTGGGAACAGAGTTCCTGAGCCTCCTTCCCCACCAACAGGGGGCAAGGTGGTGCATTGCTGTCACCCCGGAAAACCAAGAAGCAGTGATCAGAAGGTGTCTCTGGGCCACCTGAGCTTGAGACTCCATCTCAGCAGAATCAGATCGCAACACAGTAGGTGCCTGTCAGCTCGGCTATCTGGGGAGGGAGATCAGAGTCCAGGACAGTGTGGGCAGAAACCAAGACCTGCATCTCAAAAAATAACCATGGCAAGCCAGGCACGAGTGGCTCACACCTGTAATCCTAGTTATCCAGGAGGCTGAGATCTGAAGATCTTGATTCAAAGCCAGCCCAGCCAGGAAAGTCTATGAGACTCATTTCCATGTAAGCACAAATGTCAGTGGTGGAGATGAAGCACACGTAGTAGAGTGCCAACCTTGAGCACAAAAACTCAGGGACAGCACCGAGGCCCTGACCAGCAGAAATCGTAATATTCATACCAAGATCCAGAGGAAATAGGGCTGGGAGCGGGGCTCAAGCTACAGAGTGCCTGCCTAGAGTTCAGACAAGTTCAAAACCCCAGTGCCTCAGGGAGGAGGGGGAGAGGCAGTTAGTGTTTCTAGCAAACCAGCATTTGTGTTTCTGAAAACAACCGAGGCAGCTGCTGTCACAGGCCACATGGCCGCGCTGTCACCACACAGAAAGAACACCCAGGAAGCCTCCACTCACAGGGTGATACAGCCAGGGGAACCTGCTGGGCTCCTGTGTGCAGAGATGAACCCAGAAAGCAGAGACTCGGAGCCTACACAGAGTGTCTGCCCCAGGTTGCCATCATCCGTCACCTCTGTAGGCACAGGGGCCGCTGCCCCTTGCCAGTCCTTATGACCTTTTTGCTCCTTGGTAGAATTTCTTTTTTAGGACCTGGTTGCACCTTTCTCCTGAGGGAAGAAGGGAGGCCGAGAGGAGGACGTGGGGAACCGGTGCTAAAGCACCACTTCAGCTACCAGGTCCAGACAGGTCACGAAGGAGACCCACATGGCTCCTGGGCTGCCAGCCCCGCTCCTGGCAGCCGTGATACCATCAGCTTCCAAAATCCACCAAAGACGAGCAGGGCAGCAGGGACCCCCCGGAAGCTCCCGGTTCTCATTTCCCTCACCAGGAAAGAAAGCCCAACCACAGGCAGCGCCTCCCTGCACTGCAATTCTGGTTTCTTTGGTAATTGCTCCCTGCACCGGCCACTGCACCAAAGGTGAGCAGCAGATGGACCCAGCTAAGGACCAGGCGGGCACAAGGGCGGGCTGGGTGGGTCCTGCCGAGTCCCCACGGCCAAGTCACCAGACCTACTGCTGGTGGGAAGTTAATAAACTGCCACATGAAATATTTACCCACTTACACCAGCTTAAGTAATTTAGGTTTGCTGGAAATCAACATCATGTTTTCATTTTTAATGAGTCTCTGTAAGGCAGCCGCCTCTGTCACAGGCAGGTGTCGGGGGCAGGAGCTTCCTCAGCCAGATGCAATTTTAATCTCTGCACACCACGCTGAATAATGCACCATGTTGGCAAAAGCCTTGCTGGGGGCTGCAAGGGCAGATGGGGCCTGCACCCAGGAGGGCACCATGCTTGCTTCTCACACACACCCATCCCGCCTCATCTCTGAATGCCAAAGGACACTGGACATGGCTTAGAGTTGGTGGCTGTCCCCGCCCTCACCTCTGTGACTACACTAGCCAGTATGGAGGAAGGGGCTGGGCATCTGTTCTGAAGCCCTGGGGCTGGAGAGTGCAATGGTTTATTATGTGTGTCTGGGCCAGGGATAATCCCGTAGCTGATAGAATGCTCGGGGTGTGTTTGAGAAGGTGTTTCCAGAAGAGACCACCGGTTACCTCAACAGCTGAGTGAAGAATCTCACTGTCCAGTGGAATACGAGCCAATGAGAGTGAATACTAACCACAAAGGTGTGCGTCATCCAGCCAAACAACAGGACGGTGGAGGCAGAAACAGATGATCTCTCTCCTCGAGGGGGCCATCTGTCTTCTCCTGCCCTTGGGCCCCACAGCTTCTGGTCCTGTGACTTATATCAATGGTCTCCCTGGGTCTCAGACCCTTAGCTTCAGGCTAAACTCCACACATCAGCTTTCCTAGGTCTCCACCTTACAGACCTGCAGCTCAGGGGAATGTTTCATTTCCATAATTATGTGAGCCAGTTCCCATAATAAGTCTTCTCTGCATAGATCGACATTTGTAATGATAGATGATAGCTAGATGGCATGTAGGCAGATTATACAGATAGATAGATGAGCTAGGTATATAGAAAGATGAGAGATGGATAAAGATAGACAGATGATAGAGAGATAATGATGGGTATATGATAGATAGATAGAGTAGATAGATAGATAGACAGAGTAGATAGATAGATAGATAGATAGATAGATAGAGTAGATAGATAGACAGGCAGACAGACAGATGACAGGTTGATGGTGACAGAAATGGATATAGGTGTACACTTAATCCTCCAATGCTCCATGGATTCAACCAACTTCAAATAAAATTTTTTTCAGCAAAAAGCTTGCATCTGCTACTAAGTATAATCTAAGAAAGTTGATATCCTCTAGGATGAGAATGGGGTGGGGGCGGTTTCCAGAGGTTGGAGAGCACAGGGAGTGCCCAGGACAGGGAGGTGGACAGGTCCCGGCCGGCCTCACTGGATGACAGGAGAAATGCAGCACAGCAGTGTGGGTGCAGCATCCATATCAGAGCAGTTACATGAATTTGAATGCACTCGCCACAAATGTTTAGATGATAGATATGCTAACTACCTTAAGTTGATCAGTACCCAAAGCAGACATGAGTCAAAACAGCACACTGAGCCTCATAAATATGTACAAATATTCCACATCAATCCAAAAAATTAAAAAGAAGAGAAATTGCATATGTACGGATCATATACACTTTTTCTAGTCATTATTCCCTAAACAATACAGTATAACAACTATTTACATAGCATTTCCATCGGATTTACATCGCATTTGCATTGAATTAGAGGTAAGTAATGTAGAGATGACTTATAGCCTGTGGGAAGACTGGAGCACAGTCCAGGCAAGAGTAGAGCACTGGCAGGCCATGCCTGAGGGCCCAGGTTCCAGCCCTAGCACTGTCACAAAATGTTCCAATCTACAGTCTAGAGGGGGATACGTAGAGACGCGAAGCAAATGCAGTGCTGTTCCATAGGAAAAACTCGAGCATGGAAGAATCTGGGTATTCATGGTGAGTCCTGGAAGGAAGCTTCTCATGGTTACTGATGGACAATTACAGAGAGACAGACAGACAGACAGACAGACAGACAGACAGACAGAGATCCTATTGGCCCTATTTCTCTGTCTTAGATTAGCTGAGGTATGGTCACAATGTGTCTTCACCAGAAGGCACAAGGCAAGAAGGTGGCAAGGCAAGCAGCAGAGTGGCCTTGGAGGAGTGAGAAGAAGATAGGAAGGCCTCCGGCTCCTTCCCACCGCCAGAGCCCTCCTGAGGGAGATGGAACCCGAGCTCCTGGCATGTTCTGATTCATGCTGTCGGCCTTCTGTGGTGGGCCCTGGCCTTCTGCCTGGGAATGTGCAGAATGAGCCTCAGCCTTCCTGGGTGGAAGGAAATGACCTGAGCCTGGATGGAGGAAACGACCCCAGCAAGACACCAAGATGGGGAGTGATGCCAGCTCTCCTGGACGCAGCCCAGGCAGGAGTGGGAGGATGGGGGGGATGTCTGTATACATTAAGCACCTGCTGGGTATGCACATCTGTCACTAACTGCCACAGCTTAGGAGAACTGTCCAGATGGCCCCATCTGAGAAAGGTATCTGTCACCCAGCTATTGAAGATGCGTGCCAGTCACACTGTGACTCAGGAGAGGGTGAGGACAGCCCAGCCCAGGGGGACCTGGGGGAAGGGACAACCTCCTCCAGAGCTACTCCGCTCCCTGCAGAACCAGGACAGACAGGGAACTGTGGGTGGCTCTGCGGGACGTGGCCTGGGCAAACGGAAGATGAAGCAGCCCAGGCCACCCTCAGCCGGAGGAACACACAGATGGGAGCTTCGGGAACCCGTGGTGACTGGCTTATGGCTATGAACCTGGGGTCCCGGCAAAGCCTCTGCATGGAGGGGAAGCACGGGTAATGTGGAATCTTGCAAGGCAACTACAGCAACAAAAGGCCGGACAGGAACTGCAGCCGCCAGTACTGCCCCTCTTCTGGGTGGATCTCGCGGGCCTCTCCAGCTCACCCAGGGTCCCTTGCTGATCTCCCAGAGGCCTCTGCTCAGGCAGAGGAGGGCCTGGTGTCTCCTCGCCCACCCTGGCAGGGCAAAGCCAGCCAGGGCGAGGCTGATGGAGAAAGTGTTCACTGACTTCATGGGAACCCCTGGCAGGGGTCAGTGAGGCGAGGTGCCGCCATCCTGAGGCCGGGTGCCTGGCCTCCCCTCCTCCCTCGCCGCCTCCTTCCCAGCTGCCCTGAGGTCAGTCTCTCCAGCACAGCCCTGGGGAGGCCCACTTCAAAGGGCTTCACAGGAGCCCAGGCAGTGGCTCAGCTGGCAGCTGGCAGAGTACCTGAAATGGCTTCAAACTTACTTAATCCCTCTGACTCCAGCTATCTTACGTAAGCCATCCACCCATCAGTAGGGAAGCTTGGCATACAATGAGCAAGACTGTCCCCAAGTGACCCCAGCCACAAGCCAGCTGGGACAGGGGCCTCTCTTGCTCCTAACCCTTGGCCTCCTGCAGACTCCACTCAGGCCAGGGCTGCAAACCCCAGAAGCTCAGGAGCCCCCAGGGGCCTTCCCAGATGGATATTGAGCCAAGAGAACTCTCCATTCCTGCTGAGGAGAGAATGGGGTTTGCATGCATGGGAAGAATGAGCGGAACACCAGAGTAATGGTTAGCCTCTGTTGATCAATGCCAGATTTAGGCCCTCTCCTAGGAGCTTAGATGGATTATCTCATTTAAAGCTCACGTCAATCCCCTCTTTCCAGTAGCTGGTGTTACGGAACATTTCTAATCAATATATGATTTGCATACCCCAAATCACAACTCTGGGGTGCTCATTTCAATGACTTTTGGCAATTTCTGTGCCTGTTGTAATCTTGATTGATGCAAAAGAAAGAGACCCAGCCAGACTCCATCCCTAGACAGTTCTGGAACCCCATTCCAGCCACTGCATCTCTACACAGGCGTGGCTCCTCTGCTGAGGAACTTGACCAAGGGAGTAGTAAGAAACCCTTTGTCACCATGTGGCTGCAGCTTCCCTGAAGCGGGGGGGGGGGGGGGGGGGGGGGGAGGGGGAGGCACCACCAAGGCTCCTGGAGCATCATGCTACAGTGTCACCCAACCCCGCCCAACGGGGCAGGGAACACAGCCAGCCCGTGTGCACCCACTGCGAGGCATCCCACTCCAGCAGACCTTGCTCTCAGCAGCCGGTGTTCACTCCACTTGCGAAAGGACCCAGGAACTAAGACAGCCTGGAGCATGGGCTGGTAAGGGAAGGGCGAGCGAGCCCTGCTAGGGAGCTAGAAGTGCCTGTAGGAGGAGGCAATCACAAGCCTTCGTGTCGAGTCCAGGACTCCGTGGGGTTACAGAGATCCACTGGCAGTGTGCCAAGGTCATGCTGTGATGATCAGATTCTGTCAATCGTGTTCTATATCTGGATCCTGAATGGGCAGCCAACCACCTCAGCTACTCTCCCTCTTCCCGCCCCCCCAGGGCCCAGCCCACCACGCTGCCAGCCTTTGCCCTGGCCACTCGGTACAGAGCCCTGAAGGAAGCCATGAGCCCCAAACAAACCCATCCCTCCACTGCTTAAACCAGGTGCCCCTGGCGCATGCCTGTAATTCTAGCTGCTCAAGAGGCTGAGGTCTGAGGATATCGGTTTGCAGCCAGCCTAGACAGAAAAGACTCTTTATCTCCAAATAACTACCAAAAAGCCAGAAGTGGAGCTGTGGCTCGTATGGTAGAGCACTAGCCTTGTGTGAAAAACCTAAAAGGGAGCACCCAGCTAAAAGGGAGCACTGTTTAGTCCCAGTATTGCCAGACACACATGCACGCACACAGCAAAGTCTGTGAGACCAGAAGTGGCAGTGGCTCAAGCGGTAGAGTGCTAGCCTTGAGCTGAAGAAGAGCTCAGGGACAGCACCCAGACCCAGAGTTCAAACCCATGACTGACAGGAAAAAAGAAAAAAAAAAACCAAAGATGGTTCTGGAGCAGGAGCAGCATCACCACAGCCACTCTGGTCCTGAGTGTCGACACAGGTGACTGTGTGTCCCTACCTGCAGAAGAAAACAGATGGTCTTTGCAGAGGCAGCTGCTGCTGTGGGCTGAGAGGAAAAGGCAGGAGGAGCTGGCCTCCGTGCTGGCCTTCCTGGCACACAAAGGCTTCCCTTGAACAGAGTAGGAGACCCACGTGAGCCAGGAAGCCACAAATAGCACCGAGAGGGCGAGCCTTTTGTAGCTGGTGAATGTCAGGGCGGGGGCCAGTGGTGGGAGGCAGGCAGGCAGGCAGGTGGGGGCACCTTGCGGGGCAGCTAAGGAGCCCTCAGGCACTGTATCCTCCACACTGGGCAGAACAGGGCTGCTTCCTCTGCTGAGCCCAGGGCTGGCAATCCTGAAAGCAAAGCCCCCAGCCCATGAGCCCCTGGGCACAGCTGTCTCTCATCTGTCTGACTGTGCCCTGCTACTGCCCGGCACCCTGGGCTGCTGGCAGCAAGGATTTGGGTTTGTCCTGGAAGCAGCTGAAGCTTGTCCGTGGGACACATGAATGAGCAGGTGTCCTCAAAAGTATATTGCCATTCTCCATGAAACAGGAGAGCTCACCTGACACAGGGAGGTTAAATGCCTCCTGGAAAAGACTGGCCATGCCATCTGGGTGTCATCTCATTCCTTCCAAGCCCTTCACACAGCTCTGCACAAAGAAAGCTGCCCTGAGGGGAGTCAGGATATCGTCTGAGCATCCATCTGCAGACAGGAGGCTGAGTCCTACTTCCAACTACCAGCACCCCTGCTCAACTTTCCAGCCTCTGACCTGTCTCGGTTAGCCCCCAAGGTGGATGACCCTAAACTAAAGGAAGAAAGGAGGATCCAATCTACTGAGCCTCTGTGATGGTCCAGTGCCTCCAAGTCGTCTAGGTGCCTGGGCTCCACTTGGAAGCAGATGCAGGAGGCTCTGGGCCTTCCTAGGATGGGCCACCCACCAGGGTCTGACCAATCAGCTTCAGCTGTCCTCTGACAGTGATGATTGGCTCACAGCAGTGCCTAATCAGAATACAAGGATCGCAGCCAGCCCAGGATGAAATCTGAGAGGTGGGCCCTGAGCCTCTACCAACTCCAGACCCTCATGGAAGTAGAGGTTGAAAGGATTCACGGGTGGAAACCAGAGCCAGCAGCTGAGCAGATACTCCCTTAGGCCTTTCTTTGACTTGAGCCAATTTGGGCTGTCTCTCTATTTCACCTGCTACCCAGAGTCATGTTGTCCCCAAGTCAGATAAGGAAAGTGACAGTCAGAGGCTTAAGTAATGTGGTCAGATTCACATCGTGCTGCATTGCAGGCTAAGCTTCGAATTTCAGCTCAGATGCATCTGAATCCGCCCGAAATAAATTACATTTGATCTGACATTATACTAGTAGGTAATAGTAGATGTCATTTCTTTTGTTATTCTCAAAAAGAAAAATGCTGCCCTTAACACAGTGCTTTCCTTATCATTTATAGTTTTACTTTAGACTCTTTGGAGTAAATTTTTAGGTGTTTTCGGAGATTTTTATATATCTCCTTCGCACTCATTCAGAAAAAGGAGATCTATGGAGAACAAATTAGCTCCTGCTATCTCTGAACTCCCCAGCCACCTTCTGACTCAGACTGGCTGTCTGTGGTTCCCACAATGTCATCGCTGGGCCACTGCCAGGAGTGACGAGAAAAGGATTTCTACAAAGAGGCCTGCTGCCGTGTCTGAAGCCTCTCTTCTGAGCAACTGGTTAGCATTCTAAGTCTGCATGCTGGCGCTTTCTAGGAGTCAAAAGAAAATTTTCTGCTCAACCAGCAGCCCTAGTTTTGCCCTGGTCTGTCAATCGGGGTATCAAGGCTGAAAGATGTGCCTGTAGGAACTCATGGTCAAGAGTGAGAGAGTGACTCAGAGGTGCTAGAACGGGACACAACACCCTTGCACTGGCTGTTACAGATTCAGTAAGACCCCCTCCTTATTCACATGAAAATGGTCAGAATAGGTAAATAAAATTGAATTTTAAAACTACTTTTACTGATACTGGGATTTAGACTCAGAGCCTTGTGCTTGTCAGATAGGCAATGTACCAGTGAGCCACACCTCCAGTCCTTTTCTATGCTTCTTACTTTCGAGATAAGGTCTTTATTCCTACCCAGACATTCACCTGGACTGTGATCTTCCAATTTTTTTAATCCCCCTATAGCTGGGGTGATTGGCATGCATCAACCAGCCCAGCTTCCTCTGCTGACATGGAGTGTCTCAGACTTTTGACATATCTTTGACTCTCAGCATGCCTAGGCAGCCTGGAGCCTCAATCCTTCTGATCTCAGCCTCTTACATAACTAGGATGACAGGTACAGACCGCCGCGCCCAGGTATTTCTTGAAAAGATTTTGTAAACTTTCTCCCCAAGTTACCCGTGAACCACAAGCTTTCCATCTCAGTCCCCCGAATAGCTAGGATTACAGGTGTGAGCCACCAAGTACTCAGCACAAAACTGCTCACTCCTCTGAAGGCGTTATGCTGCTCAGGTGAGACTGAAAACCTTATGACCCAGTGTGTTTAAATGGTTATGTGATCTGCCCTCTATCCCCCTGCTCTGAGTTTTGTGAACACCTACCACCCCCAAAAAACAAAAACCAAGACTAAAGGGAATGTGCTTGATTAAAGTGGAAGGTTTAGACTTGAGTTTCGTGGGTGAGAGGAATGACGTAAAAGAAAGCCTGTGCAGTACAGTACTGAAGTCTTTACACTCAGCATGCGTGGTCTTCCTCAATGGCAGGCAAGCTCCCCGATATGATACCATACACCACACGCCTGCCACCACCGAGGATATGCCACGGCGTGTCCTGGGTACCCCATGCCACAAAGAACACCTGCGCACTCATTAACCCCCTCGTTCCATTACAAACGTGGCCGTGAAAAGCACATTCATCTTCATTTCCCTATAAAGGCCCAGAGATTCAGAAGTTAACTGTCTCTTGGCCACAGTGCAGGTGAGAGGCATAGCTGCCCCCCACCAAGGTCTTGGAGGGACCCAAATCATGTCACCTTCCTTCCCACCCAGGTTCTGACCAAGTGAGAAATAAGGCAAATGTGTCAGCGGATGGGGAGCCACGATCTCAATGTTGTCACACACGAGGCCTCAAGTGGACTGAGGCCCTGGGGCAGGGGCACTGAGTTACAGGGCACACAAGGGCTGCACACTTTGCCCTGCCTGAATCCTCATCAGCTGCCTCTTCTCCTGTCTCATGCTGCCCCCTGCTGTCAGGATTAAGACACCCAGGCTCCGCTGGGTCTGAAGTTTCTTGTTTGGTCTGCAGAGACTATGGTGCTGACATGTCGGGGAGTCTATATTCAAAGTGTGGCCTTAGCATCGCCCTGCTGTGCAAGCTTCAGCAAGTTACATACCCTCTGGGCCTGTTTCCCCAAGAAAAAATGAAGGCCAGGAGAGGCTCTGGTAGTGGGTCCAGACTCCCATGACATACACAATAGGGTGCTAGAACAGTCCTGAGCCTGGCCAGAGGTGTTTTCAGCATGTGTGGACTGTTATCCCCAGCCTGCCACGTGGGAGTCAAGCCTTGGACTGTCCTGTCAACAGTGTGGTGACATGGTGCTCCATCCCAGGACGCCTGCCCACCCCCCCAGGCTAGGCAAGGTAGACATCTGCTCCCTGAAGAGGTGGGGAGGCTGGAATTCACACTGCTTCTGATTGCCCTGCCATGCTCTGGGGACCCTGGGGGACTCTCTGTCAGCACTGCCAGCCCTATCGCCCCCAACCCCTCCTTCAGTGCCCTGGGCATTAAGGCCTGGGTGTAAAGGGGTTCAGGACATAAGATGTCCCTGACATTGAGATTTTAGACATACATTTTAAAAGGTACTTGCTGGAAAAATCTCCCTTCTCCTCAGCATGGTACCCTGCCTGTGGGGGCTTGTAAGAGCTGCTGGCACACGTGCTGCTGTGAACAGACAGCTGAGACAAGCCTACGTGGCCTTTGAACCTCCAAAACAAGTACGCAGCAATTTGATGAGGAGTTGTGATCCTGCATTTGGCACAAACCACGAAAAGATGGCCTCAGGTTTAGAAAGAGGCTGGAGTCTGCAGAGGGCAGCGCCAGTGACCATGGGAGGAAAAGGCTGGGCTTTCGGTCCTGGGCTTTCAGGGTGTATCTCCATCTTCCTGAGTCAATCCATCTAAGCAGTGTGGTACCCTGGGCTGTCTTGGGCCTGGCTGAGGCATCGCACAAACAGTGAATGGCATTATCTGTGCACCTCTCTGCAGGAAGGGTACTTCCCCTTGGCAATCGAGTTGGAGGATTTTTAGTAAATTAAAATATTATTCCAAAGAACATTTCTCCTTCACTGAGAAAAAGGCAGGGTGCCTGTGTTTTCCTTGAGGACAGCGTTGTGTGAGGCCTCTTGCTTGCTTTTCATCAGGCTCCAGCAATAGGCAGTAGTTCAAAGGAATGTCAACAGGACTCAGAGAGAAACAGAGACAGACATCGGGAGAGAAGCAGCCAGGGAAGCTCACCACAAGTGTGTACACCCAGGAGCAGCTGCGAGAGCATGTGTGCCCAATCATTCAATCCTGCCCCGAGGAGGCCTGGCCCGTGCCCTCAGTTTCCAGGCAGGGGGTGACCTCTCAAATGTCCTGCCTGAGTGTCGCTGTTTCCCTGGGGCCTCGGTCACCCTGGATAGTCCATGGCATTTCAGGTGGGGCAGAAATACCCAGTAGCTTAGGGTGGAGCCGACTTGGACTGTGATTGGCTGTGAGGGTGATCAGTCCATCGAGCTTGCCCTTGCAACAGACCCTCAATAAGGATGGTGGAAGTGGAGGTGGCTGGTGAGACTTCATGTGTGTGTCACACGTCTGTGAGGGAGAGCAGCCCCTGGGGAGAAGGCAGGGAACGCCCTGTTTCCCGTGCTATCCCTGGACTCTGACACGCCCATCCGTTCTTTTGGCTAGTTTTACCCTATGTCCCTTCCCATCATCACTCTGATATTGCCAGCTCTGAGATCCTGCAGGAAAGACTGAACCTCAGGGGGTCCTGGGATGTCACACACACTGTCTTGTGCAAGCTGTGTCCCTCACAGGTGGCCTGAACACTTGCCATGTGTGTGTGTGCAAGCTGTGTCCCTCACAGGTGGCCTGAACACTTGCCGTGTGTGTGTGTGCGTGCGTGTGTGTGTGTGTGTGTGTGTGTGTGTGTGTGCAAGAGATGGAGAGGAGAGAGGGAAGAGCTTCCCTGACTTCCAGATCTGGGTCACTCTTTCCTGTAGAATGCTAGCAATGCACATTCCAGAATCGGCACCTCCAGGGGAAAGATGACCCCTCAACCTCTTGGTCTCTAAATTTACACTGAGTTAGCTTGAGAATGTCCAAAACTTCCAAATGGTTCTGTCATAAAATCCTTAACAATGCAGAAACCTTGTTAGCTGCAACTAGTGCATGAGCTGACACCCCATGAACTCAGAGATGTGTGTGGAACCCAGATAAAGAAGCAGTCCCTGCCTCTTGCTCTATGCCAGACTCAAAGGAGGAGGAGAGGGTGGGGGGAATGGGGCAGGGGAGAAGCTTATGCTCACACAAGACAGGGTGAAAACATCTCATTAGATAGCTGGGAGCAGACAGGGGGCACCCAGCCTTGGCAAAGCCAGACCTGAGAGGCAAAGTTATATGTGAGACTTTGGTTCACACCTGTTAGCTGCTGTGAACAGGTGCCAGGTAGCCCTGGCTAGGCTGCTGATGTTAGCACACAGTGCCATTTATCCAATACTTAGCTCCCACCAAACGCCCTGATCCAGACTTACTCCAGGTTCTTAGGGAATAGCTGGACATGGCGCCCACTGCAGTGTCCCTGGCAGACAAAGCCCATCAAGGAATCAGAGATCACTCCATGCAGAGGACCTAGGAGAAAGAAACTGACTGTTTGTCATTCTGGTCCTGGGCCATGGAGGGCAGCCCTCGCCCTGACTGGCAAAGGGAAGCAGGCCATCTTGGGCCTGCCACCTGGCTCTGTTTTTCTCAGAACTGCTCTCCCTCTGCCTTGCATGCTGGCTGGCGTTTGTGAGTGGACTCTCTTTCTGGATGTCCTTGTCCTCCACTGAGTCCACCACATTGTAGTGGGAGATGGGAATATGTCCATATTTTTGTTCCTGGGGCCAATACTGCCTGTACCAACCCCATCCCTCACCTCTGGGAGCAACAGGCTGCTTGCCGACGGCTGCTCCTGGGAGTAGAAGAAAGGCCACCTGGTGCTGCCTGGCTCCCAGGGCAGACACTGCTTTCCAGGCTTGTCCTTCACCATCCCCTCGGGGACCTCAGTCCCTCTGGACAGCTAGAGTAGGGGACACTGTGGCCTGGAAGATACATGTGAGTTCAAATTTGGCCATGAGGCAATGGAGCCTGAGGCTGACTTGAGCTCGGGTGTCCCTGGTTCTAATCAGGGCCATGCACATCCTGCCGACATGAGACACCAAGGCAAGCAAGCAGATCCTACCGCCTGGCTCCCCTGGTCACCTGCCCCTGCCTCAGAGGAGCAGGAGAGGACCATGCCAGGTCTTGATGAAGGTGACCTTGACACGGGCAGGTGCCCAGGCACTCACTCTTCCTGTGTGCAGCTGGCACGGCCACAGGGAAGGAAGGGGTGCAGGGACCTCTCTGTGGGAGGCAGCCATGCATCTACGGAGAGAGGCTCATTCCCACTTCTGGCCTTGCAGTCCAGGCCTCACCTCATGCTTCACATTGCCTCCCTGGCCTCCCAAAGTTGCTGCCTAATAAGGTTTGCTTTTTCTACTGTCCCAAAGCCTCTCAAAGAATGGTATGTTCATGGAGCCAGAAAGCTGGCCTTTTCCAGGCTCTGCAAATCCCAAGCCTTTTATTCCATGGACATTTCAAGTGGGATCCTGCCTCAGAGCTGGCAGAGCTGTGACAATGGGTGTGGCTCAGTGCTGGCAGCCAGGTGATGTCAGAGTTTGCGACACGGACACCAGGTTTGGATCTGGAAGAAGCAAGGCTGTTCTCAGCGTATCAGGGCAAGCTCTGCAGGGTTTCCTGCCAGCCTGGCATGCGCACTGAGACTGAACAAGCAGATGACAGACTCTCTGTTGACGAGAGCCGTGCCTGCCACCTCCCAGCCATGCCCTTCGGTGGAGCATAAAGCTTCTCACGACACTGAAGCTCTCACCCAGCACTCAGAGAAAGTGTGGTGAAGGAAACAAGAACAGCTTCAGCTGCAGGAAGATGAGACATTGGGGAGACAAGCAGGGTCTTTCTGGCATCCTTCCTCTAGGTCTGTGATGGCAGAACATACTAAGAAGTGTCCAGATGACGGACAGCAAGGGGATTCTGAGCTGCCAAGAGTGACAAAAGCACAACTGCACTTTTGAATACACAATTTAGGGAAGAAGCCAAGAATGGAAACACAAGTGAATGAGAAAGAAAACAGTACACAGAAGCTGAATGAAGAATGTTCTGTGTTTCCTGTCAGCGGAGCACATTGGACTGAGAAGGGGCTCTAACAGGAGGGGCATAATCAACCAAAAGTCACATCCTGATCACATCACCACAGAGAATATCTACACCCACATTTTAATGTCAGACTACTGATTCATCTACAGAGGAGGCTGCAAAACTTGCATGAATGCTTAGCCCCAGGATGGGGAAGGGCCTCTCTGTGACCCCACCCCAGCAGCTCTGCCCACCCCTCCTCTGACACTTGCTTCACTCATAAAGCCCAACTCCAGACCCGCCAGCTCTTGAAAGCTCTCCTGAGCTCTGACTGCACCAGTTGTTTCTTGTTCAAGAGCCTCCGTTCACCTCTCAGGACGCTGGCAAAAATGTGCAGGATCAACTCACATGAGGAGTGAAGACAAAAACAGATGGCTGACCACTGATCAGCCGAAAGTTCATCACCCCCTTCACTGTGAACATGCCAGCGTTTAAGCATACCAAGTTTTCTAGGACTCTGTGGCCTCCTTCCCTTTGGTGGATGGTGAGGACCCCTATTCATTCTACAGATGCAATCCAGCAAAGCTGAGGCAGGACCCTAGCAAGTTTAAGGCCCACCTGGGCAACTTAACAAAACTGGGGAATGGCTGAGTGGTACAGTATTTGTTTCGAGTGCCCAGGTCCTGGTTTCAGTCCTAGACTAGAAAAGGAAAAGAAGGAAGTCCCAGACACAATGCTGCTAACAGGGCCCTCAGGAGCCCACAGCCTGTATAGGAGACCAATCTCCCTGTAGCCCCATGCAAACACCTCATGCTGCCACTAAGGTGATGGGGCCCCTCATCCTGGAAGTCGGGGGAAGGAGGCACAGCTGATGGGAAATGAAAGAGGAGGAGTACAAGAGACTGGAAGAGGTGGAAACTCTCTGTTTATAGCTCTGTGCTCCCTCCAGGATTTCCTGCAACTCTCTTAGCAATGTGGAAGGAAAGAGACTGAAGGAAAGAAGCTCAACAGTTCATCCCTCATCTACCCCCATGCAGTGCTGCTTCTGTGGCTCCCTAAAGTGGTAAAGTTCTTTACATGACTGTCTCCCTGACTGGACTCTAACAAGGCTCTAAAAAGGCCCACAGAGAGACTTGCTTGAGCTTGCCACCACTGTAACCCATCCCTGGCCCCAACCTGGGCCCACAATTGGCAGTTGGCAGCTGAAAAGCATTGACTCCCTACTTGGACTCAAGAATTAACCAAAAGCACAAGAAAAGCTTACATCTCTGCCTCCATTTTGGGTATCTTTTCTCTCTGTGGTCACTTTGCAATCACCTTGGGTTCCAGGAAAGACAAAACTAATCAATAACTTGTCTACAAGGAGAGATGAAGGAAATTTCCTTAAAAGAGAGGACAGCAGAGCCTCACAGGGAAGATTTTGATAACAATTTCTCAGGAACCCCTCCAATAATGATCAAAGAGACCATATTTTAACCAGGACAGCAGGACTGTTTAACAAGTATGCAACTGTCTCTCTCACCTCTCTGTCTCCTCTCCACCCCACTTCTTTGTATATTTAAACCAAAAGTTCATGACTATGCTGAGAAAATGGCTTAAGATGGACTGAAAGGTTTCCCACAACTGTCCATGCCATGCTAAAATCTCCTCTGTTCTTCACCATTGTCTTCTCTTTATTTGGTGTATAGAGGAAACGGCCAGATCCAACATGTGGAATTTCTGGACTCTGGACCTGAAGACTAAATCTCCAGTATCGAATGAACGAATGAATAAATGAACGACCCATGCTCTGGGCTGCATCGGAGAGACGAACCATATGGAAAAGGGAAGAAATCTAAAGATTTTCCATTGACTTTGAGGAAGGGGAATCGGATAATGCCTCCCTTAGAACCCAAGGGGCCTCACTGTCAGAAGGCATTCAGCCAGTCTACTGCATGCAGATGCTTGTAGATCCCTTTTAGCGGGCAGCCTTGCTCCTTGAGCAGGGAGACATGGATCCGTGGTTAGTGGTAGAAACGTGAAAACCAGCTCCAAGGCCTTAGAACCCAACATCAACAGGTGCTGCTGGCCGGCTATGCCAGCGGGGCAAGCAAAGAAAGTGGGGGAGCACCGTGCTAGAAGGCCCAGAGCTGCAGCGTGGCAAACACCATTCCCATCCCCGGACCAGGAAGGGAAGGGGAGCAACTGGGCCCAACTGAGAAGGACGACCACGGACAGGCCTTGGGGCGCTGGCCTGGAAGGCCTGGGAAGACGCAGCGCGGACCGAATCCTCACACACTGTGTGTGTTCACGTCCTCCTCCACGAATCCGGAGGAGAAGGGCCTTCCGGATGCCCCCTGGGGAGAGTCCACGCCACCCCAGGGGGCCCCACGCCGCGCTGGCGTACATCGGTGCCCTCCATGTCACCCGCCAGCAGCTCCGAGCTGGCGGAGGTGGGGCACGCGTGGGTGAAGGAGTGCGGGCGTCTGCCTGCCTGTGTGTCTGTCTGTCTGTGTGTCTGCCTGTCTGTCTATCTGTCTGGTCTGTCTGTCTGTCTGCCTGTCTGTGTGTCTGTCTGTCGGTCTGTCTGCCTGCCTGTCTGTGTGTCTGTCTGTCTGTGTGTCTGTCTGCCTGCCTGTCTGTCTGCCTGTCTGTCTGGTCTGTCTGTCTGCCTGTCTGTCTGGTCTGTCTGTCTGCCTGCCTGCCTGCCTGTCTGTCTGCCTGCCTGTCTGTCTATCTGTCTGCCTGCCTGTCTGTCTGTGTGTCTGTCTGTCGGTCTGTCTGCCTGCCTGTCTGTCGGTCTGCCTGCCTGTCTGTCTGCCTGTCTAACTGTCTGGTCTGTCTGTCTGCCCGTCTGTCTGTCTGTCTGCCTGCCTGCCTGTCTGTGTGTCTGTCTGTCTGCCTGCCTGTCTGTCTGTGTGTCTGTCTGTCTGCCTGTCTGTCTATGTGTCTGCCTGCCTGTCTGCCAACGTCTTCACGCAATGCCAACTCCACAAGAAGCCCCATTTCCCAGGGGCCGAGGACGCCGGGGACGGAGCCTGGCGGGGAGGCCCGGCCTCGGCGTGGCCTGCGCAAGGCGCTGGAGTGGGGTTCGAGCCCCGGGAGGCAGCCGCCGGCGAGGCCGCGCGAGGCTGAGGCAGCCTGCAGACCCGGCCACGCTCGGGACGACCGGCCCAAACACGGCGGCCGCGGAGCCGGGCCCGGACGCGCCCTTCCCAAACATGGCCGACCACCCACCGGACTTCCGGTTCCGGCGTCGGCCAGAGCCGCTTTGTGGGGTCACGCGCCGCGCGGTGATTGGCCGGCCGGCGGTGACGTCAAACGCCGCCGCGGCGCGGGGCGCGTCGGGTCCGCGGGGCTGGGGCGCCGCTGGGAGGCGTTGGGTCCGCGGCGGGACGGCGGCGCGGCGGCGCGGCGCGCACTCATGAGGAGCCGGAAGGTGAGGGGCCGAGGCCGGCAGGCCGTGCGCCGGGCTTCCGCCCTCCGCCCGGGGCGGCGAAGAGGCGCCCGGGACGCCTGCGCCAGGGGCGGCCGCCTGCCGGCCTCGGCCCCGACCGTGGGGGCTCCCGGCCCACACCCAGGGGTGAGGAGTCCCCGGTGCCCCCCCGTGGGCCGCCCCGGGCGGGGGCTCCCGGGCTGCGTCCCCGGGGAGGGGCTGCCGGGCTGCGTCCCCGGGGAGGGGGGCTCCCGGGCTGCGTCCCCGGGCAGGGGGCTCCCAGTAGTCTGCGTCCCCGGGGAGGGGGGCTCCCGGGCTGCGTCCCCGGGGAGGGGCTGCCGGGCTGCGTCCCCGGGGAAGGGGGCTCCCGGGCTGCGTCCCCGGGAAGGGGGCTCCCGGGCTGTGCTCCCAGGCTGCGTCCCCGGGGAGGGGGGCTCCCGGGCTGCGTCCCCGGGCAGGGGGCTCCCAGTAGTCTGCGTCCCCGGGGAGGGGGGCTCCCGGGCTGCGTCCCCGGGGAAGGGGGCTCCCGGGCTGCGTCCCCGGGGAAGGGGGCTCCCGGGCTGCGTCCCCGGGAAGGGGGCTCCCGGGCTATGCTCCCAGGCTGCGTCCCCGGGAAGGGGGCTCCCAGGCTGTGCCTTAGGAGCTGGGATTCCCAGTCGGGCCCCACCCCCTGAGTGGGAGTCCCCCCCCCCATCACTCCCCAGGAACGGGGATTGTCCATTGCGCCCGGGGGATGATTGGGAATGGCCCTCCCCAGGGAATGGTGAGGAGGTAGAGGACAACCAGGAAGGGGCTTCTTCTCCCTACCTGCTGTGGAATCCCCTGTCCTGTCAGGTGGAGTGGGGTGAGGAGCCCCCGCAAGCTGTCATGATGCCCCTGGCCTGCTGCATCTGAGCTGGTTAGGGAGGGAGAATTGGGGAGCAGCACCGGCCACCCATGGGCCTTTCACCCACTCTGGAGTCCAGGCTGGCCTCCGATTTGCATTCTTCTGCATCTCTGGAGTGCTGGGATCACAGGAGTTTGTCACTTCCCACCTTACCTCTGGCCTTTCAATCTCGTGTGGCTCCTGTTGACATTAAACCCAGACAGTCACTGCCTTTTGGCTGAATTTTTTTAACCCATTTGTACTTAGTTTTGTAGCACAGGTCATTTTCCCAGTTTTCTGTGTGTCCTGTTTAGTTCCCCTGTTCCTCCTTTGCATAAGTGAATTTCCTTAACACTTTACTTCAGTGTTAACCAGTGTATAGTTTCAGGGAAACTTTGATCATATACATTTTAACCACATCCACTTCAGAGTTGTAGGAGCTTAATTCCAGTGAGACTCGGAAATGTTACTAACTCTTCTACCTAGATCCACTTTTTGTGTAATTTGTATATCTATTCATATTAGTACCTTTAGTCCAATAAGACTTTGCAGTTATTTGTAAATGTGGTGTTGCTGTACAAATTATATGCACATTGTTGCATGCAACTTCTTTTCTGTCAATTGAGACACAAAAGGAGAAATTCATGTCAAGTCTCTCGTAGAAACGATGTCATTGTCTTGACAATGTTTTATTTTATTTTTTTGAGGGTCATGGGGCTGGATCTCAGCCTGGACGCTATCCCTGAGCTCTTCAGCTTTAGGCTACCACCCTACCCTTAAGCCACAGCCCCACTTCCCATTTTCTCAAGGTTAATTGGAGATAGTCTCAGGTTCTTTTGGGCCCAGGGAGGCTTTAAACCTTGATCCTCAGATCTCAGCCTCCTGAGTAGCTAGGATAACAGGCGTGAGCCACTGCATCCGACTCAGGCTTCCAAGGTAAGATGTGTCCATCTCTGGATATGTCTTACTTGAAGTTCTATTCCAAGATGTGTAAGTGGCTGTTTTCAGTTAGTATTTCTTTGGATCTTTCCCCCCTTTCTTTCTTTCTTTCTTTCTTTCTTTCTTTCTTTCTTTCTTTCTTTCTTTCTTTCTTTCTTTCTTTCCTCTGGCTTGAACTCGGGGCCTGAGCACTGTTCTTGGGGTTTTCTCAAGGCTAGAGCTCTACCACTTGAGCCACAGCACCACTTCCAGCTTTTTCTATGTATGTGGTACCGAGGAATGAAACCCGGGTCTTTGTGCATGCTAGGCAAAGCACTCTACCACTAGGCCAAACTCCCGGCCCCTTTGGATGTATTTTCTGTTTCCTCCCTCTCTTTCTGGTAGTTCTTTCACATGTATGTTGGTGCTGTAATAGTGTCACTGTTTCTGAGGGTCTCTCCATTTTTCTTCACTGCTCTGTAGTCAAGGTCAGGGTTGCACTGGCCTGTAGTTAGGAGCAGGGCTGCGCTGATTTGTAGTCTTGGAAACAGCTCCTTTGCATTCAGGTTAGTAGTTAGTTTGTTGACCATTATGATTTCTGAGGCAGGAGCTAGGCTGTCAACTCGAGCTCAGTGTCAGACCACTGCCCTGGGTTCAGTCCCCAACACTGAATAATAATTATGGTTTAATAATTATTATTTAATAATAATATGGAAGCTATCTGCTTTAAACTGTAGGATTGGGACTCTCAGAGAAGGGTTCTTCTATTTCTTGTTACCATCTATCAAGAATTTTGTCACCATATAAAAGTTTGAGAGGCACCTAAAAAGGGGGATGTACATACTGTTTATTGTCAACACGCTGAGGTGAGTTCAGGATGGCTAACATGCAAATACTGGCTCCTAGGAACAGGAACAAGGGGACGGATGGTCAAACCCTGTATATCACCCAGAGGAACTAGGTCTTGGTGGGAACGTTGAGGCCGTAGCTGCCTACCATGAAGATGGTGAGACTGGGGGACAGGGGCCATTGTCAAGAGTCATCCTCCTGGTCTGGGAAGCTTACAGCTGGGTGTGCTCCTTTGGGAACGTTCTCTGAGCTGTGGTCTTGTCTAGCTCACAGGTGGAGTGCGGTCGTCAGCACGCCTGAGAGCCCGGAGTTGCTCTGCAGCCAGCTTGGCCTCGGCCCATGACATCGTTGGCTCCAAGCCTGCCAAGGCAGCATGTCTGGTGAGCCTGGTTCCCTGGAAAATGCCAGGACCGTGGCCTGGGGATCCCTTGTAACAGTTGTCACTCCAAGAAGTGTACATGGTACATCAGTGCTGTCCCTGCTTCCAGCAGTCCGCTCCACAGTCCAGGGCAACTTCCCTGGCATAGCCCATTGGGGCACACGTGAGGCTCAGTGACATGCTGGCCAGCTGTGTCCCTTGGAAGGTGTTTCCTGCTTTACCCCGAGGAGTGTGTGTGCTGATGCTGGGGTTTGAACTCAGTGCCTGGGCATTGTCTCTTTGCTTTTTGGCTCAAAGTTATCAGTCTACCATTTAAGCTACAACTCCCACTTCTAGCTTTTTGGTGGATAATTGGAGATGAAAGTTTTTAAGACTTTCCTGTCTGGACTGGCTTCAAACTGTGAACCTCACACTTCAGCCTCCTGAGTAGCAAGGATTTACAGGCACCTGGCTCGACCCAAAGCTCTGGGAAGCTCAGGGCTGAGGCCTTGCATAGTCTGCCATGCAGTGCAATGTGGCTCCTGAGCTAGAGGAGTTGTATCCCTATGCCTGGTAGCTGGGTCCACTTCTCTGTCCAGCCAGCGGCTGATACCACACTTTTGTGTACAGAGCTGCTGGTCACGTTTCACCCGAGGCAGGTAACAGGTCTTACCTGGTGATGAAGCAAATACTTGTGCCACTGTATGACTAGAATTTAAATGGAAGTCAACGCCACAGCCCTGGGAGGACTGAGTGCTGGTGTGGGCATCTCTGGAGTCTCTGGCAGAACAAAGGGCAGAGCAGATATGGCGGCTCAGCCGTGGGAGGACCAGAGCCTCCAGGGCAGAGACATCCGGTGTGCCTCCATGTTGGGGTTCTTTCTCTCTCCCTTGGCAGATTACCTCGTCACACAAGGCCCTAGACAGAAGAACTTCCAAAAAGTTCAAGTATGACAAAGGGCATCTTGTGAAGGCAGAATTGCAGAAACCAGTGCCTCCACGTGGCGGCGCTTTGCCTAAGGTGGCCCCCGAGGCCCCTCAAGAGAAGGAGCTCGAGGAAGGCCGCGCAGTGCTCCCAGCTGGTGAGACAGCGGCCCCTCCGCATCCAGAAGCTGTGGCCCCCGCCCACAGCCCTGGCCAAGCCGAGAGTGACACTCACTCCACAAAGACTGAAGAGAGCCTGGCCACTCAGGAGCTCAGCGCTGGCGCAGCCACTGTGGCCGCCGAATCCTGTGGCGGGTCTGACAGGGAGGCCGGGGCAGTGCGGGCACAGCTGCTGGAGATGGACGACAGCGTGCTCCTGGACGAAGACAGTAACCAGCCCATGCCAGTGAGCCGCTTCTTCGGGAACGTGGACCTCATGCAGGTAATTCCCTCCCCTGGGCTGCTCAGGCCGCAGACCAGGCCTCAGCCACGCAGTCGGTGCCTCACCCAGAAGTAAACGGGAACTCATGATGTGGGCCCAAGAGGAGGGAAGATGCCAGCTGGAGGTACTTGCCCAGCCCCCCAGGCCATCACCATCATGAAGACTTGGGGGTGATTGGGGACACCCATGCTGTCTGGAGCATGTCTCTTGTAGAAGGCCAAGCACGTGATTGGTGGGTCCCATGTCTGAAGGCATCCACCCACCAGGGCTGAGCCAGGGCTGGTCAAGTTGCGTGGTGGCTTTGGTGCCCGTGCAGTGTCATGTAGGACTCAAGTCTGTTCTCTCTCTCCTCTAAGGACCTGCCACCGGCCTCTTCATCTTGTCTGTCAATGAGCAGACGAGAATTCAGGAAAATGCATTTCAGAGCCAAAGACGACGAGGATGAGGACGAGGCAGAGGCAGAGGCAGAGGCAGACGGGCAGGGACCCCAGCAGTGACCTCTCCGCTTGCTGGGCACAGCTGACAATGCCATGAGCCAGGAATGTGTAAATTTTTTATAAAGTGTATCTGCAACACAGTGTGTTCTTTATGGAACTTGAGATGGGTGTGTGGAAGTGCAGTGTGCAGGGCTGGGTGCCTGAGGTTTCCTCCAGGGGGAGGTGGGCTTCACCTGAGCTCATGGATTTTGACACTGTACAAACCTTTTGTCTGTCATCAAAATCTGACGTTCTAGAGACCAATTTAAAGCTGGTTCTTAAAAGACTCATTTTCTTCTGAATGTGAAGCTAATATTTACCTCAAAGTATTTTTTTGCGAGATATATATGGGTAAGAAATAAAATATATTTTGAAAGTCCTCTTAGTGAAGCTTTAGACCCTCTAAAGTGTAATTCCATTCTCCAGTGTTTGAGGGTCCAGGGAGGGCACGAATCCTTCCACAGGCTGGGACCAGCTTTTAGGTGAGGCCCTGGAGCAGGTTCTGGCAGGATTGCTTCCCTGCTCTCGTGAGGAGGCAGCTGGCCCGCCAGGAGTGTGCCACACCCCCCAGCTCCCTTGCCCCCTCCTTGCTTTGTGGACTCCTCTGGGACAGGACAGCAGACCCCTCCCTGACACCAGCTGTGCAAGATGAGGGAGCCTGGTGCGTGGGAGCCAGTTACAAAGACGGCCTGCACATAGGAGAGCATGCGCAGCTTCTCGGGCATTCCGGGAGCTTCACGGGGACTCGGCCACTGCGGCTGGCTCTGAGCTGTTCTCGGAGGCGCAGAAAGCCATTCTCACGCCGATCGAGTGGAAGCATAAACTCCCTAACCCTGAGCACTGCTCGAAACCTGTCCTCAGGTAAGGGGCAGTGGCTCGAGCCTAAAATCCTAGCTGAAGACATGGAGATTGGAAGGGTCAAGGTTTGAGGCCTGTTTTGGAGGCCCTTATGTCAGCCAGTAAGAGAGCTGGATGTTGTGGCATGTGCTTGTCATGTCATTCCAGTTACTTGGGAAGTATAAACGGGAGGACTGTGGTCCAGACCACAAGCACTTAGAGCATAAGTGAGTGTTAAGAAATAAGGCAAAGGGGGGCTGGGGGCATGACTCAAATGGTAGAGCACTCGCCTAGCAAGCACAGGCCCTGAGTTCAACTCTAATACTGCCCTCCCTGCAGTCATGTCCCCTTGCCCGCTCTGGATAATTTTGTTGTCACTGACTGATGATCTGTAGCTTGAAGCTGTTGCCTGTCAAAGCCCTCCTGTGAAGGACAATGTTGCCATGCCTGCCAGCAAGGTGACAGCTCCTCAGAGTAGAGAACTGGTGACTCTGTCAGTCCTATAGGTGGAATTCGGGCACACAGCTCTGGGAGGTGGAACCCCACTATGCCTATGGAGGAGACCCCCGCTGGTGCCTTTGTGGGCCACCCTGTCCTTGCTGCTGGGGTGGCTGGGGCAGCAATGAGCACCTAGCTGTCCATACAGCCTCTCCAGAGCCAGCCCTAGTTAAGCGGAGGTATCACTTGGTCAGTGGATCCCTCCATAGGAACACAAATATCCCATCAGAACAGCCCAGGCAGGGGTGAAAGACCTAGGTGGCCCTGCGTGTGCTCAGACAGCTCCCAAGTCAGTGTGGCAACGCACAGAACCAAGCCTGGAGAAGCAGTTCCTGGTAAGCACATGAATGTCTAAAGCATCATCGGTAGTGAAAAATGCTTGCTTTTTTTTTTTTTTTTTTTTTTTGCCAGTCCTGGGACTTAACTCAGGGCCTGAGCACTGTCCTTGGGCTTTTTCCTGAAGGCTAGTGCTCTGGCTTTTCTATGTATGTAGTACCAAGGAATCAAACCTGGGTCTTTGTGCACACTAGGCAAGCTCTCTCCCACCAGGCCAAACTGCATTAACTAGACACACCAAAACAGGACCTTGGCCACAGCCAACCCGGGCCCCACTCACCTGGTCATGGAGCACTGAGAACACAGTCTGTGACAGGCCCAGTGCCTGGCAAGGCCAAGCACAAGCTTCCAGGTGTCCCCAGGGAGCTGCAGAGCCATTTCCCCCACCCCCCACCCTCTGGTCCTGGCCAGCTAGGAAGCTCTGCACATCGGTGATCTTAGATATTACTGGGAAGGCCTGGGGTGTCCAGTGAGGACCCGTCCTGCTCACAATCCACTGCAGGTCCTGACCTTCCAGGCAGGGCACCTGAGGGCTCCATCCCCTCCCCCAAGCAGGCTGTCCTGAAGAAGGCCCCTTTAGGGCTAGCAGCATTAAAGAAGTTAAGACAGGCCCTCTTCCCAGGTCCCTCCAATGCTTCTCTCACTCACTGCCTGTCAGCCAAGGAGCCTTTCCCCAAGCCCCACCATAGCTCAGTTCTGTGGCTTCCTCCAGCCTCTGTCTCCACCTCATCAGGTACAGGAGGGCTGAAAATCTCAAGGTCAGACTCACTACAGATTGGAGAGAGCTTGGCACAGGCCAGCAAAGATGGCCTGCAGGACCAACCACCACCCACTAGTGCCACCAGAGGATACCCATTGCTGAAGCTGGGACCAGCCTCACTGCATGCCCACACGTCATTAAAGCCGATACCCATAAGCTACTACAGGACAGGTCTCCAGGGGCACTCAAGCTCCTGTGAGCTTCCCTTGTCTGCAGTGCTTACAAATGACCCAAGAATGTGCTAGGTATGCCCCATCCTGAGGGCTGGCCAGAAGAGCGGGCTCCACCCTTGAGAAGCTTCATGGCCTCCAAAGCATGGCCCTAGACCAAACGTCGTTGGTCTCAAGAAACAGAAGGCACCACTTAGGAGGCCGAGTTGAGAGTCTTTATTGGAGAGCCAGTGGACTGCTGGTGGACTCAAAGGCCAGCAGCCTCAAATGCAGCTAGCACAGAGCCCACATAGGGCAAAACCACATAGAGTGTGAGTGTATTCTATCAAAAGTGTGTCCTGTGGCCCCTGGGTAGGGAAACTAGGACTGACTGCTGCTTCTCAGGGTTCCTCAGCTGGGGTGAAAGGGAGCCAGCTCTTGAGTTTGTGACTAGCTCAACAAGCTAGTACTGCTTTGAAAATCACCGTGTGTGTGTGTGTGTGTGTGTGTGTGTGTGTGTGTGTGTGTGTGTGTGTATGTGTCTGAGCTTAAGCCCAGGACTGGCAAAAAAAAACCCTGCCCTGCCCAGCTGAAGGCCCTAGAGCAAACAAAAGTCCTGGCCAGCCTGCAGCCCTGGCCCAAAGCTGGCTTTTTCTGCACAGCCTGCTGGTGCCTGAGTCTCTCGGGCAAGCATGGGAAGGAGGCAGCAGAGCCATGGTCCTGGGCATCAGGCTCCCGAGGGGGCGGGGCTCTGGTGCCAGAGTTGGCGAAGGACGGCTGGTCCTGACAAAAGCATGTGAAGAGACACAGGCCAAGCCAGGCCTGGGCAGTGGGGCAGTGACAACTGTGAAGGCTCCACTCCACCCAGCTCCTGGCTCTGAGGCTCTGGTGAGAAGCAGGACTCAGCCAACAACTTCTGACCTCTGCCTCTATCCTGATTTTTACCATTCAATAAATGCAAATTTTGACATGTCTGTTTCGAAGATACTTTATTTTCCTGAGTATTTTCCAAGTATTACAAAATGTATGGCTTTAAAACCACATAAGGAAATGTTAGGACATACTCATTTAAAAAAAAAAGTTCAAGTATAATACAGTACATGATTCTTCACTTGCCCAGCTCCTAAAGAGTGCTGTTCAGTATGGCGTGGTCCTCACAACCGTCTCTGCACACACGGGTACGCTTTCAAAGCCAAGGGACTGTGATCCCTATGGTAGAGCACTGTCTAATAAGCACACAGCCCTGAGTTCAAATCCCAGTACTGCCAAACATTCTAAAGCAGGCACAGACACACAGCTGAGACTGGAGTACTTAACAGTTCTGCTTCCACAAGCAACAGGAAACGCTAGCTCACCAATGTGTAAACTGCAGCTTTGCTTTATAAGCATGTATTTGGTTGAATTAAATATATCCATCCCATGATTTAGCCACAAAAACAGGATTTCAGACGGCTCAACACATTGCCACAATCAGTTGTTCCCACTGAGACATCCAGAACATTCCTGCCACACTGCTATTCTAAACAGTCCAGCAGTGGAGCAGGGAGCAGCAGAGACTCGAGGCCCACAAGCCAGCAAGCTCAGGCCTGGGGTCCCAGCGATGTCGAGGCCCTGCACCAGTTACGGGTGCAGCTGCACCAGAGGACCCTGAGCTTCAGACACTGCCCCGCCCACTGAGAATTCATCCAGAGCTGCCCTTGGACAAGGGGCTGTCAGAAGCTGTGAGAAACAGGCTGAGAACGGTACTGGCTTCGCCCCTGAAGGAAAGATTTCTAAGTCTTCCCCAGAACTACTGAAGTGGTGAAACAGCCCCCATCACAAGAATGCACAGGTCCTGCGGCCTGCAGGGCCGGGGCCCGTCACTGGCGCTTCCGAGCAGGCCGCCGCCGCCGCTGCCGCCTCTTGGGCCCCAGCCTGGCTCTGTAGATCCTGCTGCGGTCACACTGCAGTTTGTGGATGGTTTTCTTGTGGCAGGCGATGTGCACTAGTTTCAGGTTCTCCAAGGTGAAGAGCAGGCCATAGAAGTACTCCCAGGCCACCTCCCGTCCGCCCTGCTCCTGGACTGCTGCGGCCAGCGTGGGCACAATGGTGCGTTTCTTCTCTATCCTGCAAAGCCAGGTTGAAACTGTCCACAGGGTCCTTGCTAGTCACACTTCCTCAGCCCAGAGAGTCACATGGGAAGCGCATTAGAGGAGGCCGACTGGGGAGGTTTTAAGATTTCTAAAGGAACCATAGCTGGAAATATCAAGAAGAGCCAAGTGGCAATAAAAGAGGGGAATTGCAGCGCCTCTGGAAGAGCTAACACACTATCACACTATTCTTCATTGTGACGTAGCTGTCTGCAAGCCAGGACTGTTCAGCATGTATGAAACGTGGGTTCGATTCATCTCCAGTTAACCACCAGAAAGTGGAGTTGTGGCTTCAGTGGTAGAGAACTAGCTTTGTGCAAGAAACTCAGGGGCATGGGGCCGGGAGTTTGGCCTAGAGGTAGAGTGCTTGCCTAGCATGCACGAAGACCCGGGTTCAATTCCTTGGTACCCCACATACATAGCAAAAAGCCGGAAGTGGTGCTGAGGCTCAAGTGGTAGAGCTCTAGCCTCAAGAAAGCCCAAGGACAGTGCTCAGGCCCTGAGCCCAAGCCCAGGACTGGCAAAAAGAAGAAGAAACTCAGGGGCAATATCCAGACCCTAAGTTCCAAGTCCCAGTATTTCCTCCCCAATCCCTGCACCTCCGCTAAGAACTTCTCACTTTCAACACCAACCACAGGGCCCTCACTTCCAACACCAACCATAGGACTCATTTCCAACATCAACAACAGGGGTTGGAGTCCCTGAGAACCCCCTCAAGCTCAATAACAAAAGACAGCTGCCTGTGAAAAGCGCCACACAAAGCTGTGGTTTTGAGTAGTACAGGCTCAAAGCCAGCGAGGGGAGGAGCACCAGGGCCAGGTCCAGCTGTGGAGCTGGACCTCCCTCCCTGTGCAGACAGACACCACACGTGCACTCGGTGCCACCAGGGAAGCCCGAGATTCCATGAGCGGAAGCCGTCAGTCCTTGCTTTCAGAGTCAGCTTCCTGAGGCTGGCCACAGTCACACTGACTGACCCAAGGCCCACACCCTGCGTCACACTGCCCTGTGCAGTGACCCATGCCCCAGAAACGGGTCTGAACCAGTGGGGCACTGTAAGGGTTTTGCGGCCACCTTCAGGGGTCCAGATGCCTGCTAGATCCTCGAGCCGCATACATCTGTGTAAATATACATGCAGTCACGCAAAGGTCTAAGTAAAAGAACTTAACCGGGATGATAAAAAGGTAAAAAAAAAAAAAAAGAAATGGAAATAATGAAAAGCAGACTACTCTAATTTTTTTTAAATGTTACTGGGGTTGGAACTCAGGGCCTTTCCCTTGCGAGGCAGGCGCTCTACATCACAGGGCCTTTCTAGCTTTATCAGGCAGGGTCACGTGATTGTGCCCGGGGTCAAACGCAGACCTCAATCCTCTTCCTTGTGCCTCCAACACAGGCAGGACCACAGGCACACACAGTGCAACCTCCAGCTTTTCCATGCCCAAGATGGTGTGTTGCTAATTCTGCCAGGGCTAGCCTTGAACAACAGACTTATTTTGAAAAGAATGCAAAAAACACGTGTAAATAGGGAGCTAACACTCCACGGACAGAGCAAGCATACTGAAGCCCGAGAGCCGCCAAGCACACAGGGAGTGCTGGCCCTGTGCTGCCACAATAATTGGTGTGTGAGGGAGTTGGAGGTGTGGCTCAGGTAGTGGAGCAGCCAATGAACGCATCCGACACCAAGTTCCGAGTCCTGGTCTCAAACCAAAACCAAACCAAAGCAGATGAGGGTGAGGAGTGGGACCTAAACTGAATGTAGCTAGACTGAATCCGTCTTGTTCAAGCAGCCTCCATTCTGTAAGAGTTAAGTTCTGAGACATCCCCTACCCGCCTCTTGTCAGGGGAACGGCACGATGCTCCATCAGCTCTTCCCTCAGACAGCAAAGGACATCCAGAATTAGTCTCGAGGGCAGCAGCCGTGTTCCACAGCCAGCAAGGACACCTAAAACTAAACTTCTGCGGGAAACCATAACATCAGAACTGGTAAGAAATTGTGGAATGTCCCTATGGAAAGGTTAACTAAAACATGAGACTGGGAGAACAAACACTAAAACTTGTTTATTCTGTACTCGGGGCCTCCAAGCGTCACTGGTTTCCAAGGCGCGGAGGACCAAGCTCGAGCTTGCTAATAAATGCCTTTGTTGCTTGCATTGGTCGTGGACACTGGTGGTCTTTCAGGGGGACTGGGAACTTTGGGCACAACAAGGGGAGCGTGGAAGCCTAAAGTCCACAGTGAAGGGACAGCATGGTCAGATCATGACAGCCTGCCTCCTGGTTTGCAGGTGGCCAGCCTGCCATGTTACCCACCCGGGGCAGTGGGACCAAGTGGGAGATTCCTCCCTCCCTGCGGGAGGAAAATCGGTCCTGCAGATTAGTCCCCATCCAGTGCCACATACCTTCCCAAGAGACGACTCCAGGCATATCACAATGGGGACAGTCTCAGTGTGGAGCTGGGGACACAGCTCAGCCTACGCAGCCAGTCAGCCAGAGGGAGCAGCAGCACAGAGCAAGACGGTGGAAAGGCATGGCACACGAGGGCAAGATGAGGCCAGCCAGCCAGCCCACGAGAGCCCCGAGAAGCTTGGAAGCCACTCTCAACCCCAAAGGAAACCTGCCATAGAGCAGAGAACACAAGCCCTCCTCAGGATGGAGAAGACCCACGCCAACCTGTATATCACTTCCGAAAACTACCACTGAAAACACAGAATCTCAGGTGGCCCACAGAAGCAGACGGCAGAAGACAGTGGTGGAGGACAAAGGCCTGGGAACCCAGAGCCATCCAGAGCAGACGGCCCTTCACCTGCCCTCCAAAGGAAATGAGACACAAATATTTACTGAATGGCTATGGTGGCCAGATGTGGACCTAAGAGACCCACAGCTTTAACATTCCAGGGCAAAATCAAGACAAAGCCTCAGTTAGAAAGAGACAAAAGGCGGAAACTAACAAGAGTCAAGGGCCAGGTACCCATGGACGACGCCTACGATCCTAGCTAATTTGGAGGCAGAGATGAAGCCCACCTGGGCAGAGACGTCTGCAAACAGGTTTGGAATGTGGCTTGGCGGTAGAATGATTGCATAGCATGCATGTAGCCTTGGGTTTGATTTTTCAGTACTACATAAACAGAAAAAGCCAGTAGGGGTGCTGTGGCTTAAGTGGTAAAGTGCTAGCCTTGAGTAAAATAAGTGATCTCATCTCAAAAAAGAAAAATAATAAAAATAAAAAGCTAGCTTGGAAGTGTCCCTGGGTTTGTAATAATTATGAAGTTTCCCTCTAAAAGTTGGGACTCTTTACTTACAATAAGAATTTCTGGACAAATCATAATAGTATGAAAATCTGGCAGAACTTTATTAAGTAAGTGAACAGACAAGCAGACAATCTGACAGGCAAGCAGAAGGACAAAGGCCCACTCTAACAGTACGGCTGCTTTCAAAGGGAGAGATGATGAGTTCTTTGATGGCAGGACACTTCTATGATAAAAGTGGAGTCTGACATAAGGTTATACAGGCACGTATTTATCTTTACCACTGGTGCTCAAAGACTGCACTTTAAATATATGACCATTATGCTTGAGCTTCCCTTCTAGGAATATATTCTGCCATGTGTTTTAAAAGTAGTGTTTAGGGGCCGGGAGTTTGGCCTAATGGTTAAAGTGCTTGCCTAGCATGCACAAAACCCAGGTTCGATTCCTTGGTACCACAGATATAGAAAAAGCCAGAAGTGGTGCTGAGGCTCAAGTGGTAGAGCTCTAGCCTTGAGAAAGTCCAAGGACAGTGCTCAGGCCCTGAGCTCAAGCCCAGGACTGGCTAAATAAATAAATAAATAAAAGTAGTGTTTATCCTCAAGATAAAGCAAGCATCCCACCACAGTTATATACCCTTTGAGGTGAGCACTCTGTGCTGGAAGGAGCCGTTTTCCCAAGTATTTGCTTCTCTGATGTCTTGCATTATTTCCCCTAGTCTATCCTGACTCATTTCTCTCTAAAACAACTTTGGTCCCTGAATCTTAAGGGAAGCTAATTCTCCTGTATTTGCTTTAAGCTGAGTTTCTGCATTCTTGGCTTTCCCTGCCTCAGAAGGGTTCCCTAAGTGGTAGAATGCCAGCCCAGCCACTAAGTCAAGCAAGCACAGACCCTGAGTTCAAAACAAAACAAAAACCCATACAGCGAAGACCAGGATGACCAAGCAGCCTTCGCCCTGCCCTAGCTCAGCAAGAGCTGAGACCATCCTGGGCAAAGCCCAGCCTCCTGGAGAACACACTCCCCACCCCGTAACTGCCAGAGCTGCTCCATTCCTGGCTGGAGAGCTCCAGCATGCAGCCCACCACCGCTGGCAGCCTGTGCTTGGCAGCCAGGGGCCAGAGGCTGAGCTGAGCAAGCACAGGCAGAGGCTGGACAGCAAGGAGGAGAAGGTCAGCACCAAGGATTGGACAGCAGTGGAAGCATGTCTGTCCGGCCACCCCCTCCCCACGCACATCAGAGCTTCCAGCCAGGACCACATGGGCAGCACCAACGGCCAGCAGCGAAGACAGTCAGGCTCCCTCGGTGAAGACAGGCTCGGAGGACAGCCCTTCTAGTGGGTCTCAGCAACAGAGACTCCTGGAAGTCCAGGCCCACATGCACTTACACGTGGTCCAGGTTCCATGTGCTGAAGAGAACTCGACTCTCCCTGCTGCCGTAGGGGTTGATAGAGTGCTTAGACGTGCAGTCATCCAGGTCAAAAGGGCCCTGCAAGGACAAGGACAGGGCAGGAGACCCGAGGCCCCTCACTGCTCATTGAAGGGTTATCTGAGCCAGGCATGGTGGGCACACCTGTAGACCCAGTGGAAAGGAAGCAGAATCAAAAGGAGCAGAGTTCAAAGCCAGCCTGGGCTACATAAACAGACTCGATTTAAAACAAAATAGTTGTGTGCTGTTTGAGCAACTGCAAATTCTTTCTGTCTGAGGAACTGTTCACTTTTTCTCTCTATTCATGACATCAACCTTGCATTCCCCGGTCCAGGGTGCAGGCAGGTTGCTATCATTGTCCCAGAAATGGCCGGCGTCTCTGGAACCTAGGTGTGTCCACACTGGAGAGAACCATCTGCTCCTGCCAGTGCTCTCACCACTGTGACCACACCAGAGGCCTCACGTCGGTGCCCACTTTGAATATGAGGCTCACACCACCTCCTAGGCCAACAGCTGAATGTCATCTTGGCCACCCCAAGAGGGCTGTGCTCTGCCACCCAGGTGACCCCAGGATAAAAGGTCCTCAGCTCACCTGGCAGGAGAACCAGCCTTCCGGTGTGCAGAGTCGGCCTCCAGCCTGGGCTCTGCGATCAAAGTAGCTGCCATGGTACTGTGCAGCTTTCAGCTTCTGACCCATGGTGTCCAAAATCCGCCTGTATTCATCTTGTGCCTCTCCACCCAGCACCGAGGTGTAAGTGCTCACCTGGAAAGGCCACAGGGCACTGCTGAGCCTGGGAAATGCTCCAAAGCCCACGGCCGCGTCCCATTCAAGGCCCTCAGGGACTCTGGCTAGCGTCATATGGTCTGAGGGTCTGGCCACTGCTCACGAATGCCATCCTGAGAAACCTGGAGACCAGCCACGCTGAAGGCCAGGCGGCCAGGCAGGGCTCCACACAGGCCAGGAACCTCAGCCCAGCAGGGTGCCCAGGAGCACACAGCTCCTTGCTTCCACGCGAACTAACATCTAGTACAGGCTTCACAGCAACAGGGAGACTCAAGCAGGGGTGCAAGACAGCCTCCAGATCTCCTCCATCCATACCACAAGGATGAGAGACCAAAAACAAGGCGATGGGACAGAGGCCACCAGCTCCATCAATGGCTGGGCTCCGGCTGGGAGATGAGCCTGACACAAAGCCCCTCCCAGCCAAACTGCTGCCCCACAGCCACCTCTGTCCTGCCTAGAGGATCTGAGGAAGCTGAATGGACCTAGGTGCAGTGGGTGCAAGGCCTCAAGGACAGGACCTCCCTGGTGAAAGACACTGGTGACAGATACCTCTTCCCCAGACTCAGGCCTGCCTCACTGGCCCAAGGGCCACCCTCCACTCTACTTCACTGGCAAGAAGCCCAGGTGTCCAGCAAGCTATCAGGGAGGCAGACCGGGGACCGCTTAGCCTAGATCGTGAAGAACAGCCCTGCGCAGGTTTATTCTCTGCCCCACAGCAGCGGTGACTCAATGAGCAAAAGCTGGGGGAGAGGCCACTGTCCATCTGTGATGCTGTCCGTCACTGAGAACAGATGCAATGAAGACCAGGAATCTCAGACAGGCTGCCAGCCAGCAGGCAAGCAGACACTTGCAGGCCTGGACGCCTCTGTAACAAGAGGAAATGCACAGGCCAAGGCCTCATGGCCTGGATTCTGGTGCTGCTGAGGCAGCTGGCAGAGACTAAGGTGTCACTGCCTCTCTACATTCATGGTTCTTTGCAAGGTCTGGTCAGCAGCCACACAGGCACACACCAGCAGAAGGGTGGCCACCCACCTTAGCCACAGAGCCCACCCAGAAAGAAGACCTGGCCATGACAGGAGCTTACCTCCCTCAGATAGCCTCGGATACGGCTCTCGCAACTGTACCTCAGGTAGCCAGACTTACTCTTGAACCGGGATTCCAAGCCTACAAAGGAGAGAGACCCCCTGAGCCCACGGGGCAGTCTGGATGAGGACAGAGGGCAGAACATTGTGATCAGACAGCTTTACCTGGAGAAACGCCTGACAGTGACATTCAAGGTCCATGTGGGGTTTGCTATGGAGCACCTCAAATACTCCTGGCTTCTCCCCTTCAGCCTTCCTTTCCCAGAAGAGCTACTGTCTCCCAGGTTCCCAGCTCCCAGAAGCCAGTCCCTCCATGCAAACAACACCAGTATCCTTGGGAAAATAACTGATAAAATGTGCCCTGTTCAGGCAACAGGACGTGGCCCTCAATACAGAAGGACAGTCTGACAGGGCAGCATGCCACATGACAGGCCATTACCAAGAGATAAAATATGTATGACTCCATTTAGGAGGGAGATAAGGGGCGCAAACCAGGCAGCAATAGCCTCCACCTATGATCCTGGCTACTCAGGAGGTTGAGATCGGAGAACCCAGGCTGAAAGGCAGTCCAGGCAGACAAATCCAGGAGCCTCTTATATCTAACAGATTTGGTGGCCCCGGGCTGTGTACCTACAGGCTTCAGTGCAGACTCAATCCCCCAAGGAGATTCTGTTGGCCAGACTTTAACTCTAATCAACACATACAGACTGTTTTTGTCATTTTCTGAACAATACAGCAATGTGTGATGTCACCTGAGCACCTTCCATACAGGGACTCAACCTAAATCTGTGGACTGTGGTACTCTGAGGCGCCCTGGGTGGATCCTGTTCAGGTACCAATGGACAAAGTTCTTAGAAATGGCTGAGGTGGCTGGGCAGAGTGGCTCAGGGCAGTAACCCTACTGACCCAGAAGACATGCTTGAGAGGATCCAGGTTTGAAGCCAGCCTAGGCAAAGTTAACAAGACCCCATCGCAACAAGCCACATATGGTCATCCACATCGACAAGACCAGTGTCCCAGCAGGCATTGGGAGGTGGACTGCAGTCCAGGGCTCACCCTAGCCAAAAACTAAGACCTTATCTACAAAATAACTAAAGCAAGGGAGGTCTGGCAGCCATGTTCCCACATGGCTCAAGTGATATGAGCACCTGCCCAGCAAGTGGGAGGCCTAGAGTTCAAACCCCACTACTGTTGTAAGGAAACTCAGTTGTAAAAAACAGAGAAGCCACCATATAAAGAGGCCAAATTATTGGAGAGCCAGAAGACTGCTGGTGGACTCCTGTCTCAAAGACCAGCAGTCCCAAATGTAGGTAACATAAGATTTATATAGGCCAAAACCACATACGGTATATAGAATGAAACCTAAGAAAAAGTTTTATAGGTCCAGGAGTTTGGACCAGTGGTAGAGTTCTTGCCTAGCATGCAGGAAACCCAGGTTCCATTTCTCGGTACCACATACATAGAAAAAGTTGGAAGTGGTGCTGTGGCTCAAGTGGTAGAGCTCTAGCCTTGAGAAAGACCAAGGACAGTGTGCAGGCCCTGAGTTCAAGCTCCAGGACATACATATATATATGTGAACCAGATGCATATATATAAAAGTGCATACACACACACACACACACAAACCAGATGAGGACACACAAACCTAATAGAAAAATAATCTAGGGAAACAAACAGGGGAATCTAGAGCCAATTATCTACAGAAAGCATAGACCCAGTCTCCTTACCTCCCTACCACCAAAAAAGATTAAAATGGTAAATTGATGTTACATGCATTAGCCAATTTTAAAAATCATATCAAGACCAGCCAGAAGTACCCAGGAGGCTTCCCTACCTGTCTTCAAGTCCTTTCAGGCTCTGGCCTCACAGCCCAGGCTGTCAGTGAGCATCTGTCCTGACCTCCCTAAGGCCAGGCCAGCCAAGAGGCCGAGGGGACCTGACAGATGGCATTTCTCCAGGGCACGGCTGAGGAGGCCCCTCCCTACCCACCTTCAAACCAGGGTGGGTCCTGTTCCCGGGTCTCAGCCTCGATGTTCTGGCTGGCATTGTGCAGCAGGTCGGCCAGTAGCTTCTGCCGCAGCGGAGCCTGCTCGTCAGCCAGCAGCTGCCGGGCTGCCTGAACGACAGCCAAGTGTGGCTCCTGAAAGATGCTGAGGAAGCGGCTGAGGTCACTCACATCTGTGGCCAACAGGAAACAAACAGAACCCTGCTCAGTCCAGGGGACAGGCACAGAGGTCTCGCCCCTCAGCTCCCAGACACACCACATCACCAGTCCTCTTCCTGGCACCTCAGAGAACACCAGTACCACCCAGGCACATCTGCCCCTCCTTTGGCCTTGTGCCCCCTCACCATCCCCCACTTCTTCCGGCTCTCCTGGGGCCACTCCACTTCTCCAACAGTTTTGTGCTCCCCTAGAAAGCACTTAATGTCCAGTGAAATCAGTGTCCTAAAGATCTCAACCAAAAGTAGCAGCAAAAAACCCTTCACAACTATAACAAGACCAGAGTGGATGTAAAGAGATCCATGGCCAAACCCTGTAAGAGTCACCACAGCCAGGCCAGGCACTATGGCTCCCACCTATGATCCTAGCTACTCAGGAGGCTAAGATCCGAGGATCACAGTTCAAAGTCGGCCCAAGCAGGAAATTCCATAAGAGTCTTATTTCCAAGAAACCACCAAAAAGGCAGGTCTAGAGCTGTGGCTCAAGTGGTAAGGGACAGCACTCAGATTCTGTGTCCAAACAAGACAGCATGTGCTTGTGGCTCACACCTGTAATCTTAGCTACTCAGGAGGCTGAAATGAGGATTGTGTTTCAAAGCTACCCTGGATGCACAAATCCAAGAGACTCTTGTACTCTATAATAAAAAGAAAATCGAATTCAAAATGGGTAGAGGATCTGTGTAGGGGTGTAGGGAGGTGAAGAACCTGGTTCCCATCGGGGGTCTCCTACACAGACACCCTTAAAGAACCATCCACCAAAGCAAGCAACCTGTATGACAGCCCCCTCCCTACAGCCTTGGGAACTGTGTGGACAACCCCCCCCCCCAAAAAAGGAGCAAAGCATGGAGAGCCTGTACTGACCAGTGCTCCCCTTTGTCTTGGTCAGTAAAACGACAAAATCAAAACATAACTGAACAACTGGGCTCCAACTCTGGCAGGAAGCTGGCCCCTCTCACACCCAGCCTCCGCCTCCGGGGCTCCTGACTGCGCCCCGGCGTAAGCCCCCAGGACCCCCGAGCCGCCGTCCCTCCCGATCGGCTCTGCACTTACAGCCCTGCCAGGCCTGGCCGGCGGTGAGCAGCAGGAGCTCGGCGTGGTCGGGGATGCCGGGGAAGAAGTCTTGGGTCACCTCGGTGCCGTCCTCGTACAGGCACAGCCGGGAGCCGGCCTCGGGGAGCTGGGGAGGGCAGAGGCTGGAGGGGCGGCCCGGACTCGCCTGCGGTGGGCGGGAAGGGGCGCCCGGAGGCCCGCACGCCGCCCGGGGCGGGGGGCGACGGCGGTGCGCTCCTCGGAGGCGGGGGAACACGCGAGCCCGTGCGGGGCCGGGGGTCGGGAGGGCGCCAGGGGGGACCCCGCGAAGGCCCGGCCGCCCCACCGCGACCCCGGGAGCCTCCCGGCCGACCTGGAAGCGGAGGCAGCTCTTGCGCAGCAGCTCCTCGTAGCTCCGCGCCGCCACACCGAACTTCTGCAAGCTGTGCAAAGCCCGAATCCGGACGGCCTTGGGCTGACGGAGCACCGCGCACATGGCGGCGGCGAGTGCGGCCCCGAGAGCGCCGAGCCCACCCGGCTTCCTCCGATCGCGAGCGCTCCGGACTCTCTCCTCACGCGCAGGCGCGTCCCGGAGCACACGTCCTGTGCGCAGGCGCAGGTCGGAACGTTCGCCGCCCGTGCGCAGGCGCATCCCGGGTCCGCGGGGCTGCGCGCAGGCGCAGAGGCACCGGCGGGCCCGGTTGTCATGAGAGCGCGGCCGCGGCCCGGGCGGCGGGCGGGAGGTGGCCCGGGCTGCTCGACGGCTGCCACCGCCGCCGCGGCGGCCTCGGGGTGCGGGCGGCCCGGGGTGGCGGCGGAGCCACCCCCGAGCCCAGAGGGCGGAGGTCATCGCAGGGCCGCCCGCCCACCGCGCTCCTCCACCGCCCGCGCTTCCACCCGAGTCGTCGGAGCTGAGCAGGTACCCGAGGCCCGGCGGGCGGGTGGCGTGGTGCTAGCGATGGTGAGATCGCCGGGCCCGGCCTGGCCCGGCCCCTCCCGCGGCCCTGCCCGCTGGGCCTGCGGGGCCTGGCGCCGCCCGTGCGCTCCGGCCGCGCTGCCCGGCCCGGCACCCCGTGCTCTGGTTGGACGCTAGTCCTTGCCCGCCTGCCCTGCAGTGCGCGGGGACTAGTGACCAAGACACGACGGGAGGCTGGGCTTTGATCTGTTTTCGGTTACGTTTGGGGCTTCGCCGAAGTCTCTCGGTCTGTTTGGATGACCTCGCCCCACCTCTGAAATCGTGACTTAAACCACTTTAGCGCCAGGATCGTGTAACAAAGTATCTGGAAGCTGCTACTGTTGAGTTTTAGCGTCGCGTATTCTGGTTGCAAGAAGTAAGCTTGGCGAGGGAGAAAAGTGATTTGCACTCCGGGGGAGAAGGGGGGGGGCTGCTGCAGGTGTGGGGTGGCAGCTTGGATCACGCAAGCCCCTGGTGAAGACGGGCTGGCAGGACTCCCAGCGTGTCAGTGAAGCTGACGGGCTGGAGGTGCATGAAGAAGACACCTAGGAATGGAAGACTCCAGGCCTTTGGGAATGATGGTCAGATGTCGGTACCACAGTGGAGCTTGGCGCTGGTGATTCACACCGATCATCCTAGCTACTCAGGAAGCTGAGATCTGAAGATCTCAGTTCCAAGCCAGCCTGGGCAGGAAAGTCCATAAGACTTCTTATCTTGGATTGAGAGTTTGGTCTAGTGGTAGAGTGCTTGCCTAGCACTCTCGAAGACCCAGGTTCAATCCCTGAGCACCACAGACATGGAAAAAGCTGGAAGTGATGCTGTGGCTCAAGTGGTAGAGCTCTAGCCTTGAGAAAAGCTCAAGGACAGTGCTCAGGCCCTGAGTTCAAGCCCCAGGACTGCCCCCCCAAAAAGAAAGACTTCTTACCTCCAGTTAATTAACAAAAAGCTGGAAGTGGACCTATGGTTCAGGTATTAAAGTGCCAGCCTTGAACAGAAAAAGCTGGACAGCACTCAGGCCCCAGTACTGAGACCAAAAGAAAAAAATAAAAATAAAAATTGTGGCCAATCATCCTCCTGCAGATCTTCAGGCTGATTACTTTGTAATTTATTGAGGGTAGCCTGGGAGACACCTTTGTATTTGGACGTCAATATCTATTGTATATCTGTGCTATACTATATATTGATGGATGAGTGAACCTAGCTGCCTGAGAACAAAAGCTATTAATATGATAGACAGAGACTGACAAGGCCCTGTCCTTAAAGGTAATAAAAGGAATGAGAAAATCGGTATGCAAGGATGCTACCTGTGTGCTTCAGTTACATTTGGCTGAGCATTAGAATCCAAGTAAAGAAGGGCTTGGAGAAGGTAGAAGGGCTGTAGCACATCACATGGCTTTGGGTGGTAAGGGTGGGTGTGGCCAAGGGGGGGAGGTAAGCTCCAGGCTCACAGCCCCAGTGACCTTGCCCATCAGGGAAGGCTGTGCCATTCCTGGGAATAGGGGCCTGGAGTGCAGATGGGGCTGGGGGGGGGGGCAGGTGAGGCATTATGTCACTCAACTTTGGTTTTGTGCTTGCCTTTTGTTATCTTCTGGGTTAGTTTAACTGAGTTTTCCTCTTAAGTACTTTTGCACAAGATGTAGTGCAAAGTGGCTTATTGTTTTTAATGCGTTTTTACCCATACACTTCAAGAAACATTACCAAGGCCAGCCAGTCATTGGTTTATGAAAGTGATGCCCCATGAGAGAGAGGGAGGTTATACATTAGGCATGTTAAAATGAGCCAGGTTTCATGTAACCTCTGAAAGAACTCCAGTGTGCTTTATCTCCGCGAAATTTCTAATGGACTTTTCTTAACCCTCTGACTTAGTGACCGATGGTTTAAGTTTTTTTTCTTCTGTTTTCCGTGTGATTTAACCTAGCTCCAGTGGTTTGTTCAGCAGGGCTTTGATTGGCTGGTAACTGAAAAAGTAACCCAGAGTCTGGCAGCAGGGCAGGAGATGGAAGACCTCACAAGGGGCCCTCTGCCTTGTCGGTGCCACTGCCCTGAGCCTCCGCCAGAGGTGGTCCAGCAGCTCCTTCTGCTGGCATGGAGTCATCTGGGCCACAAATGTGTGTTCCCGTGAGAGCCCCTTCCTGTGGAGGAACCTGGGATTCCTGTTCTAGTCCAGCCTGAGATGGGCCCTGTGCAGGTCACCTGAGGACCTGGGTGGGCCGGTGGGCAGCCCACCAGGGCCAGAGAACAGACCTTGGCACCGAAGGAAAACCAGTGTGTAGCACTGTTGCCAGCAAGGACGGCATGGGTGCCAGGCTCAGCGGTAGGCACCCCAGTCCACCCCCCACCTGCTGACAAAGTCACAATGTGGAAAACTTAGGCAGTGAATGTCCTTGTCTCACTTTTTATATTCTGGCATTTTTGTTGTGTAAGGGACGTCTGGAGAGAGGAGAGTTTTTTAAATAGTAACTACAAAATGTCCAAAGGAGTTTCAACATGATATTTCCATACATGCAAACTGGACTTCGATGAAACTCACTCCATCTACCACTCCACTTCCCCACTTTAAAAAATAATTTGAAGTTTTCATGCGTGGATAGAAAATGTGTCAAGCATATTCACCCCCACCATTCTCTGAGTTCACTCTTCCCGTTCACTCTTCCCCGCCTGCAGGTACCTGCCCCCAGGAAGACCTGTTTACCTTCCTCTCACTGTTTTTTTTTTAGCCAAAACTAAGCCTCAAAAATCTCTTGACACTGCCTTCCCTTACTGGCTGGCACTCTACCACTTGAGCCACTCCTCCAACCTGCCTGCCACTGGTGTTAAAGACTAGAGTACACATAAGAAAGAGAACAGGCAATATTTGTCTTTCTCAGTCTTTACAGAGGATGTAATTCCATTCTTTTGTACAGCTAAATAATACTGCATTGTGTACATTTACCACATTTTCTTTACCCCTTTGTCAGCCCATGGGCACTAGGGCTTACTCCGTATTTTGACTGTGGACAAGTATGGCTGTGCAGGAATCCCTGCTACGTGGTGTGACTCACCAGGAATGCTGTAACAGGACCATTCCATAGCTCCGGAACCCCTGCAGGGATTTCCACAGTGGTTAATTAAATGCATCCACAGTTCACATGGCCCTCTCTTGCCCAGGATGTGTTGTTTTCTTGGTGGCACGCAATCTGACTGGTGAGATGGAATCTCCATGTTGTTCTGTCTTGCACATCCTTCATGGCTGACATGGAGCGTTTCTTTATGTGTTTAATTGTACTTGTTTTGAGAACTGTCTGCCCCTTTGTCCATTTATTGGTTGGATTTTTTGGCCTTTTAGTGTGCTGTTTACAATTGAAGGCCCTCCCCTTGCCTGTGGGCTTTCTTGTGATTCTAGTCACAGTGGTCTTCACTGTACAGAAGTTTCTTAATTTGATGTAATTTCATTTTTCAGTTGTTACTCTCATTTTCTGAGGAATTGAGGTTCTGTTCAGAAAAACAATACCTGTGCCTTCAAGAATTCTCCCTATTTGCCTCTAGCAGTTTCAACATTTCATTTCTTTTTTTTTCTGATATGACATGATTTGTTGTTTAATTCTTATTATTATTGTAAAGGTGATGTTCAGAGGAGTTACAGTTACATAAGTCAGGTAATTTGTACTTTTTTTTTTACCAGTCCTGGGTTTGAGCTCAGGGCTGAGCACTATCCTTGGATTTTTCTCAAGGCCAGCTCTCTACCACTTGAGCCTCAGCACCCACTTCCGGCTTTTTTCTATATATGTGGTACCAAGGAATCGAACCTGAGTCCTAGGCAAGCACTTTACCACTAGGCCAAACTCCCGACCCCAATTTGGGCATTTCTTTTTAGGCAATGTCACCCCCTTCCCTTGCTCTCCCCCAGTTTTTCCCTGCCACTCCCACCCACAAGTTGTATAGTTAGTATGTAGTAAGTTTCAGCTTTTCTTTTTTGTCTTACGTTCAGATCTTTGATCTATCTGGAATTCATTTTTTTTTTTTTTTGCCAGTCCTGGGCTTGGGCTCAGGGCATGAGCACTGTCCTTGGACTTTCTCAAGGCTAGAGCTCTACCACTTGAGCCTCAGCACCATTTCCGGCTTTTTGCTATGTATGTGGGGTACCGAGGAATCAAACCCGGGTCTTCGTGTATGCTAGGCAAGCACTTTAACCACTAGGCCAAACTCCCGGCCCCCTGGAATTCATTTTTGTACAGGGAGAGAACTATGGACATTGTTCTCGTTCTCCTATATGCAGATATGTACTTTCTGTCAACATTGTGTTTTCCTAGTGGGCTGTTGTTTGTTGCCAATCCTAAGGCTTGATTTCAGAACCTGGGCGCTGTCCCTGAGCTTCTTTTACTCAAGGCTAGCATCTACCACTTGAGCCACAGCACCGCTTCCAGCTTTTTTGATAGTTTATTGGAGATAAAAGTCTCACAGACTTTCCTGCCAGGGCCGGCTTCAAACCTCAACCCTTACCCTTCAGCCTCCTGAGTAGCTAGAATTAAAGGCTTCAGCCACCCAACACCTAGTGTCTAGTGGAATTTTAAATACCTCCTGAGTCTGCCAGTCATCCAGTCTCTTCAGTCATCAAGTTGGTGCTGGATAACCTATCATTCTCACATAGCAATCACTGCTACCCCAGTGATCGGTTACTGTTACTTACCCTAGTGTTTAAATTGCTGTTGACCTACTGACCAACTCTGGGACACCAGTGATCCATCACTGTTAAACTTGTGAGTTGCCCCACGTCTCCTTGCTATTGGTTACTAGTTTACACACCAGTTCTGTTAGTTTCCCAACTAATGCAGAAAAAAAACTTGCTTTTTGTAGCCTAGCAGAACACTTTGTTTTTGCCATTACAAAGCATCACAAACTGGAGCTGGAAGGCTGAAGTCAGGATGCCGGCAGGCCCTCCCCTCTGTGCATGCTCCAGGGGAGACTTCTGCTGTTGGGGGCTGAGTAGCGCCATGTCTAATAACTTTCTGCTGAGGCACGGCAAGGCGCGAGAGGCAGGCGCAAGACTTGATTATGCTTGGTTATTATGTGTTATTGTTTATCACTCTCTGCTGGGACCTAGAGTGAGGGGATATTAGCTGGAGGGACTGCCTCGGGAGGGTTGGTTTTTTTTTATTAGAGAGAGAGATTTTCCTGCCTTGATGAAGCTGCGTGGCGTCTCTGTTCGTGCTCCGGGATAGGAAGGCTGAGTGCGGGAGGACGGGGGCCCGAGCCTCTCGTGGCTAGTCCTGGTCGGGGCGGGTTTTTCCCCATCCCTCCTACTAGTCCAGTGGGACTGGGGATGAAGGACCCCGACATTCTGCCCCATTCCTGGCTTCAAGAGGCTTACGTAAGCCCCCAGCACTCCTCGTGGGCTCCGATTTCTGCCTCCCTCATCATGAGGCGTTCTCCACGTGTAGATGTGTCTGTTTCTTACTCTCTTCTTTAGCGTGCATATTTTGTTGCTGTGTTGTTTGGATTCTTCTTTGGTTGGTTTTTGTTTTGATGCAGCTCTGGGGATTATACCTCGGGCCTCACACGTGCTAGTCCAGCGTCTTCCCTCTGAAGTACTGAGCTGTGCCCGCTCCTCCCCCTTCCTAGCAGGACTCCAGCCATGTTGGATCAGGCCCTCCCATTGCACTCCATTTTCACTGGCTCACACCTGCAAGGGCCCCATTTTCAAGTAAGGTCACATGCACATGTGCCAAGGTAGTAACTGAACATCTTTGGGGACATGGGTCCATTCACAACACAAGCCAAACATTTGAGCAAATACTTGGGAGGAAATCAAGGTAAGTTCTACTTCAAGTAGAAATGTCTGTGAAAAGTGATGGAAAATTCTGAAATCTTTGTGAACTACTGTGTTTATTAGACATGCATGAACCAGCACTTTCAGTGTTGGATTAGCAAATTCTTGTAAAGAAAATGCCCCTGCTCTTATACACAGCCCAAGTGTGCAGAATGCCCCACAAGATTGGATTCGTGGTGGTCAGCTCCTCTGGACACGAAGACGGCTTCAGTGCCCGGGAACTAATGATCCACGCTCCCACCATCAGTGGCTGGAGGTCACCAAGGTAAAGCCGGAATGGAGAGAGAGGGAGGTGGAGAGACAGTGTCACGTGAAGAGAGAGGGAGGCTGGAGACAGTGTCACATGACTCCCTTTCCTCTGTCTGCTATACTATAACTTGGATGTCCTGAGCCACAGGATTGTCAAACTGTGCCTCAGTGTTATACATCTCAATCATCTCAATGGCTTTTTGTTTTGTTTTGTTTTGTTTTGTTTTGTTTTTTGCCAGTCCTGGGCTTGAGCTCAGGGCCTGAGCACTGTCCTTGGACTTTCTCAAGGCTAGAGCTCTACCACTTGAGCCTCAGCACCACTTCTGGCTTTTTTCTATGTATGTGGTACCGAGGAATCGAACCAGGGTCTTCGTGCATGCTAGGCAAGCACTCTACCACTAGGCCAAACTCCCAGCCCCGGCTTTTTTTTTTTTTTAAAGAAAATTCGATGAGCTGTTTCCTTTACAAAATAAGCCCACATTCAAGAAACCATACCAGAGCGTGACGGTGCATGCCTGTAATCATAGCCCTCTGGAGACATGTCTGCAGTGATGGCAGCTTAGCCCACAGTGAAAACCTGGACTGTGAAGCTAGGCTCAGGCTCAGAAAGGCCAAAAGCAAGTACCTCATTGGCAGAGGACTTGCCTCTCACGTGCAAGGTCCAGGGTTCAAACTGAGCACATAAAGGCCGCCCTGCAACCTTTTCTTCAGCAGAGATCTATGCTGGCCTCATTTCTTCAGAGACGGTGCACCATTAGAAGGCTCTTACGTAGAGCACAGGGACCATTCTTTGATGGCATTTGTAAAAATAGCCCTGACTTGGCCCTCTTGAGCATTGGCATGGCCTCCTGCAGGAGGCCCTGTACTTTCAGAAGGTACAGCAAAGTCAGGGCTGTCGCTGAGGGTCTCCCGACAGAAAGGCAGGGGGACACAAGTCAACAAGCACCGTAGAACAAGACACGGTGGCCACTGTGGGGCTCTCCTGGAAAGGGTTGGGCAAGGGGCCTGAGGAAGTCACTGTGTGACTGCAGGCAGAGTGATATTTACTGAGAAGTGCGGGGTACCTAAGAGGAATACAGGGTCATCAAAGGGTAGCTTTAAAATGACATTGTCCAGAATGTGTGTGGGACAGAAATGACCAGGCACAGAGGCAGGAAGATGCTGCAGAGGCCTGGCCAGGGGAGGTGAGGGTCCAGGCCGGCCAGCTCTGGAGGGTGTTCCGTCTGCTGGCGGAGCCTGGGCAGGCTTCATCCAAGCTGCTCAGGGCCTTGGAGAGAAGTGAGGCCAGGGTCACCTACCCAGCAATGTAGAAGAGGCCTTTCTGATTGCCCCATCGCCAGTCACACCATCCTCCAAGGTTCACCAGCGACCAGTGTGGTGTGAGGTCCTGTGACTGCACTGTGGGGTGTTTTTCTTGGGTAGGAGCCCCTACAGGCCTTGGCCTCTCCTTGTCCACTTGGCTCAGCCTTGTAAGCCTGCTTTATTCTTGTCAATAATAACTTCAGGCTCCCCTCAAACGGTTGTCTAGTTACCTAAAGCAAGGTTTGTGCTGGCAGCTGGAAGGTCCAGTCAACGCTGTCCAGTCCAAGGCTCAACTGTCCCTCTGAGAAGCACAGGTGACCACCTCTGCCACCCCAGCCCAGCATTACTTAGGAAAACAGGATATATATGTTGGCTTACAGATTCTGCCAGTTTCCACAAGAAATTGTTCTTCAGATGGTGGAGCGATGTCGAATACGAAAGCTGCAGTTACTAGCCCACCAGTACATGATTGCAAGTAAAATCGAGTTCTACATTAGTGAAAGCTTACCGGAATATTTTGCACCATACCAAGCAGAGCGATTTCGCAGACTTGGGTAAGAATGGGATTTTAAAATGTTGATGGTTGGCCTGACCACATTCCCCTCGGGTCTCTTAAGAGTTAGTGGATTCCCTGTCTTGGTACCAGCACCGACTCATATGGCATGTGCATAGATAGCACTTTCCCATCTGCGGCTTCCAGCACATAGAGAGCTTTTCTCAAGAATAGGAGTTAGAGAGACATGCCTCTAATCCCAGCTATTCACCGGGCAGAGATAAAAGGATTGCACACCAACTCAAGCCCAGGCAGAAGTCCAAGACCCCACCTGAAAAACTGAAAGGAAAAAAAAAAAGCTAACTCACGTAGTAGAGTGCTTGCTAATCAAGTGTGAAGCCATGAGTTCAAACTCCACTCCCGTAACGAAAGACTATAGCTTAGAATTGGACTTTGAGGGGTTTCCTCGGCTTCTCTGTCAGGCCGAGCTTTTATTTAAACCTATCAACTCCAGTAAGAAACACTGTACTTTTGTCTTCAACATATTCTTTACATGTGCTTTTTATGTTGTTTCTTCATTTTAGCTATGTCTCTCTCTGTGACAATGAAAAGACAGGTTGCAAAGCCCGGGAACTGAAGTCTGTTTATGTGGATGCAGTAGGGCAGTTTCTCAAGCTGATCTTTCATGAAAACCACGTCAACAAATACAACATATATAATCAGGTGAGGCTAATGCCCCGCGCTCGTTAGATGTGTCTGCATGTTTTCTCTTAGGTGCATGTTAAGACTTGGCCACAAAGAAGCTTTGGGGGTAGGTCACCACTCCTCCTGGCTGCAGCCAGGCTGTCTTCCTGTGGTCACCCTGGGATGCAGCCGTGCGCCTGAGAGCAGGGCACAGGACTTCTAAGATGCAGGGCAGAAAGGGAGACTGAGGGCCATACTTGCAGCTCTTTTATGTCCTTTAAACGAAGCCTGGGAGCATCGAGCCTCGGGCCATGTAAGACCCTAGAAATGATCTGGTCCATGGTGGACCAGGCACCTGCTTCTGTTCAGCTGCCTGAGGCTGTCTGGTGTGTTGACACTTTTATATGCCTCATGAATGAAGTTACAAATACACAAACAGTCTGTGGCAGGAAAAATGTTCCTCCCTTGTTTTAAATGGCTAGAATAGCCAGTTCAGCATGAGACTATTACTTCTCATAATTTTGTGTGTGTCCAGTCCTGGGGCTTGAACTCAGGGCCTGGGCACCACCCTTACCTTTTGTGCACAAGTCTAGCGCTCTACCACTTGAGCCACAGCTCCACTTCCAACTTTTAAAACTGGAGATGAGAATATCATTGACTTCCCTGTCCAGGCTGGCTTTGGACCACAATCCTCAGATCTCAGCCTTCTGAGCGTAGCCAGGATAACAGGCATGAGCCACCAGCACCCTGCACACAACTCGTGTTGAAACAATTCATCCTATATACTTTGATGACACTTACCATTGACGCACTCTGATACATACATGTCATCCCTGTCACCACACCCTGCAGCTCACAGTCAGTTATGAAAGCATTATAGTTCATTGATTTTAACTCTTCCTTAGGTTGCTTTGGTTGCAATAAATATCATTGGAGACCCTGCGGACTTTGGTGACAAGAACAATATTGTAAGTTTGGGAGTCTCTTTCCAAGTCATTTATCTCATCACAAAAAGTATCATTAACACCGTCAAGAAGGTTTTTTTAACATCTTTGAAAAACTGATTGATGAATAATTGTCAAATTATTCTAGCACCTATAACTTTTCTTCTACTCAAGATTTTTTTATTTTTTATTTTTCCCAGTCCTGGGTTTGGGCTCAGGGCCTGAGCATTGGGCTTCCTTAAAGCTAAAGCTCCACTACTTGAGCCACAGCACCACTTCCAGCTTTTTCTATGTATGTGATACCAAGGAATCGAACCCGGGTTCAATGCTAGGCAAGCACTCTACCACTAGGCCACACTCCCGGCCCCCTACTCAAGAATTTTAACTACCAAAAGACCAGAATCACTGAATCTCGCTAAAACCTTCTAGCAAATAGATGTAAAGGACACTTGTGTATTGTCCCTTGTTCGCTGAGATTCTAAGCCAATAATCTGCTCTTGCAGACCTCCAGAGAGAAGCTCATCGACCATTATCTTGGGCACAACCCTGAAGACCCAGCTCTGGAAGGAACTTACGCTGGGTAAGACCCTCCTCTCCCCTACGCCACAAGAAATTTGTATGGCCATCGTCAGAGTCACCAGTGTCACGTCATGTCCAGAGTTCTGGGTTTTGGGTTTCTGGATGCACATGGAGGCGATAAGCAACTGATCAGAATGTGTCACCAGTCGTAGAGACTAAGGCCGCTGCGACCGACTTTGCCAGCCTGCGCCTTTGTCTTTCAGAGGCTACCTCACTCTGGCATTGAGGTATCCCTGGTCCCTCAGGTACCAATGGAAAAAACCGTCAGATGTCCTTGGACAGGCAGAATTCAGAGGTCTTGCTGGACACAAATGATCAGTTGGACAAGATCATATTATGGCTACTTTTTTTTTGGGGGGGGGGCACGGGCCAGTCCTGGGCTTGAGCTCAGGGCCTGAGCACTGTCCTTGGACTTTCTCAAGACTAAAGTTCTACCACTTGAGCCACAGCACCATTTCTGGCTTTTTCTATGTATGTGGTACCAAGGAATGAAATCCAAGTCTTTGTGCATGCTAGGCAAAGCACTCCACCACTAGGCCAAAGTCCCGACCCTTATGGCTACTTTTAAAGTTAGATAGATGCATGTCACATAAATTCTTAAAAACCCATTTTTCTCTTTCCCATTAAATCATTCTTTGTGTAACCATTGAATACACTTCTTTTTTTTGCTGCCTCTGTATGGGGGTGTGTTTGCGTGTGTGTGAGCGTATGCGTGTGCTTGAACTCAGGGCCTGAGCAGTCTTTCTGAGCTTTTTTTTTTTGCTCAAATCTAGCACTGGACCACTGGAGACACAGCTCTACTTCTGGCTTGGTTGTTTTGTTTTGTTTTAATTGGACATGAGAGTCTCCCAGGCTTTCCTGCCCAAGCTGGTTTTGGATTGCAGTCCCCAGACCTGGCCCTCCCGAGTAGCTGGGATAAAAGGCATGAGCCACTGGTGCCCACTACAGCCTCTTCTTAATCTCATTTCTTGCAGTGTTATGTGTCCTTGTCAGGTCAAGAGTTGGGAAACTTAAAGAGCCAAATGGCCTCACCCTTCCTCACCTACTCTCTCCCAAGGACATGCTTCGGACCCACAGACAGAGTCCTGAGCTCCCGGCCACCAGTGCCAAATCGAGAAGGGACACACTATGCAGCAGGACTGCACAGGCCCCATCCTAGGATGGCCATGCGTGCACCCAAGGTGGTCTTCCTGCCCTGCCTATGTGGCTCTTCTCCCCCAGGGAGAGCCAGCATAAGCAGGGGTGCGGGACTTTAGAATCTACTGTCACCACCGGGATTCCACAATGGCTTCCAGCAGTAGTCTTTGCAATTCTGAATACCAAGCCATGGAATACTGTTTTGTTGTTTTGTTGTTGTTTTGCTAGGGCGTATGGGAAAGAGAGGGGGAGAGAGAGAGAGAGCGCGCGCAAGCGAGAGAAAAAGCGCATACATGCATGTGTACGTGCACTGATACTGGAGGCTTGAACTCAGGACCTTTTCTCTCACCTGTCTTTTTCTCTTGCAACTGATGCTCTACTTGAGCCATACCTATAAGTCTGGCTTTTTGCTGCTTAATTAAGAGATAAATGTCTCATAGACTTCCTCCTTGCTAGCTTTGAACCTCGATCCTCAGATCTCAGTCTTCTGAGTAGCTAAGATTATGTCATGAGCCACCAGCACCCTGTGGTCCAATCAAATTTTTATGATGGTTTTTATTATAATTTGCCTATATGTAATGATATCACAGTTAAGACCTGACTCACCCCATGCCATTAATGCAGTAGGCTCAGAGACTCTGAAAAACTGTCCTATATTGAGTCTCTGCTGAATAGTTAGACCTACATTGTTGCCTCAGAAGAAAGATGGTTGTCCTGTTGTAGAATTTCAAAGAATGAAGGCACTTCTTAATCAGAAGTAGGATATTCAGATAATTTAAAAGGTCATTTAAGGCTGGGAAGGTAGCTTAATGGTAGAGTGCTTGCCTGGCATGCATGAAGTCCTGGGTTTAATTCCTCGGTACCACATTAGTGGCTCAAATGGTAGAGCACTAGTCTTAAGCAAAACACAGCATCCGGGTCCTGAGTTTAAGCCCCAGGACTGACCAAAAAAATCATTTATATTCAGGTGCTAGTAGCTCATACCTATAATTCTAGCTACTCGGAAGCTGAGACTTGGGGGATCATGGCTGAAAGTCAGCCTGGACAGAAGAGTTCACTAGATTCCATCTCTCAAATAATTAGGAAAGGCAAGCTAGAAGCATGGCTCAACTGGCAAAGCACTAGCCTAGTAAGCACAAAGCCCTGAGTTCAAACTCTAGTATCACCAGGAAAAAAAAAATGATTCCTAGAAGAACTTAATGGAAGACCCATGGTGAAATCATACAGTGTAACTCTTTGAATACAGCCCAGTGGTAGGGATGTCATTAGAGTTAGTGTGGCATTATTTTGATGTGGAGCCTGGACTGGACTGCTGGCCCTATATCAGCTGGGCTGGAGCAGGGATGGGGGGGGGGTGCTGTCACCCGTTCTATTCTTTTGTTTCCCCATCTGTATCTAACTCCACATTTGGCCTAGATCTGTTCTTGGAAAGTTTGTTGCATGGATGGAGGCATACAAGGATGGACAAATGCATGGATGGATGGATAGATGGGATGGATGCATGGATGGGTGGATGGATGATGGCTGGATGCATGGATGGCTGCACGGATGTACCCTCAGCTCAGAGGCCTGTTGCACAGGCAGCTGAGCATCAGGAGCAAGGCATTAGAGGCAGAAAGGCCACTCTTAGAGCCCATGGCCTGAAGGCTACCTGGCCTTTCCTGCTGGAGGGACTGTGGAGAGCCAGCACCTTTCCCCAGCAGTGATCATGAGCATATAGAGCCAAGAGATCTTTTCTGCCCTCAGGAGATCTGACTACATCTCCCCACTTGATGATCTGGCTTTTGACATGTACCAAGATCCTGAAGTGGCCCAGATCATACGCAAGCTGGATGAGAGGAAACGGGAAGCTGTCCAGAAGGAGCGCTATGATCACGCCAAGAAACTAAAGCAGGCCATCGCCGACTTGCAAAAGGTGCTGCGTGTGAAGAGCAGCCTTCCCCTTTGCCAGGGATAGACTGCAGTGTGCAGGGTCCAGAAAGCCAAGGAGCTAGCGCGGGGCCAGGTCCTGGCTGTCCGTCGGTGGTAGAGATAGCACCCACAGGCATGTGTGGCCCAGGTTCCCATCACGACAGCCCAAAGCCAGGGCTCCCAGTCCTCGCTGCAGCAGGGATGATGGGTGTCCAGACTTTGTGTGAGGTTCTTGGCTTATGGGTGCTGGGACCGCAGCAGGACCTTAGGGAGACACACAGCCCGTCTTACAGTGCTCCTGTGCTTGGCCCTGCTCTGCCCTGGTGCTCCACAGCAGTCAGTATCTCAGAACTCTTGAGATTGTTCTGTGCCACAGGTGGGCGAGCGCCTGGGGCGGTACGAGGTGGAGAAGCGCTGTGCAGTGGAGAAGGAGGACTACGACCTGGCCAAGGAGAAGAAGCAGCAGATGGCACGCTACCGCGCCCAGGTGTACGAGCAGCTGGAGCTGCATGGCCTCCTACAGGGAGAGCTGGAGGTGAGGAGGCCTAGGGGGGACGCTGCAGGGGAGCTGGGGGCCCCCAGGATGTGGTTGGCAGGTTCTGCTGTGATGAGATGTTTGAGCATTTACAATGGACAAGGAAGGGAACAAGGGGGTCAGGAGGCCGCGGCACTAGCATTGATCCAGAGCTCCTCATCCTTCCAGCGCTGGGCCTAGTACATGAGACATGACTTCTGTCCAGGGCTCCCTTGGGGCATGTGGGATCGTGGAGGAGCACCTGTACAGCCTCGGTGCCCACCAATGCTGTCCTGGCCTTCTGATCTATGGCTCCCACAGGCGGGTGACCAAAGCCCTGTGCAGTAAGGAAGCTTGGGCCCGGAGTCCCACTGAACCAGCCTCACCCAGCCCTCCATCCCCGCCCCTGGTTCCTGGCTGATGGACTGGCGGTGTGTCTCCACCTCTCCAGTACTGGAGACAAGAGATCCCAGGAACCCTGGTGAGGCCTGGGAGCCACACCAGACAGTGGCCACCACGTCCCACAAAACCACTTGACACACACAGTGGATAGCGGGACCCAGTTTTGAACCGAGTCCAGCCCAAGTACCGTCTGCCCCTGCCCTGCTTTTTCCTGGGACATATGTGTGTGTTGCATGCACACGCCCGGGCTCACCCCGGGATTTGGGTGTGGGTAGTGATTCTGCAGCCCCCATCCTGACTGTGGGGAGGGCCAGGTGACAGCGCAGGACGCTGGCAGTAGGAGCTCTGCTTTATTCCGAGGCTTGTTGGTGTGCAGCACTGGCCAAGGCCCTGAGTGCAGCGTCCTTTCCTCCCCTCCAGGTGCGAAAGCCTTGCGCTCTGCCCCTCCAGCCGCTCCCACATCCCAGCAGTCCTCGCCACCAGAAGCCAGTACCCTCGCCACCACAGCCAGAAGAGGCGGTGCCAGAAAACTTGCTTGCAGACCCCTTTCTTCAAGACAAAGTCCCGCCACACAGCCTGGCAGCGTCTTCACGGGGCTTGGCAGCAGACCCATCCCCGCCCGCTGCTGGCCCTCTGTCACGAAGCCCTGTAAGTCCCTCTGCTTGCCACACAGCCCATCCTCAGTGGTCTGTGGAGGATACGTACCATGCCAGGTCCTAAGACGGGGGCAGGCCCACTGAGCACAAGCAAGGGCCAGTTGGCAGGGATAGGGCGTGGCACAAGTGGTAGAGCACTTGCCTGACGAGCATCAGGCCCTGAGTTCAAACCCCAGAACTGCCTGACTACTTTGTCAGAAATAACCGAGCATGACTGGAGTAGGGGTTGTGTTGGCTCCTACAACTAGAAGCGTAAGCCATCACGTGGAGTCTAGGGCTAGACTCGAGGCCAGCCATGTCCACAGAAAGCCGGTTTCTTCCTAGCACTCGGCTCGCTTTGGTTCCCACTTACACTATCTGGGGTGAGCATGTGCCCCGTGCTAAGTGGATCCTCAAGGTCATCTCCAGAGGTGCCTCAGCCACACACCTCACCAGCCTCTAGCCGAGGAGAGATGTGGAGGGCCTTCTGGGATATCTGAGGCACCACACCAGGAGAGGAGGGGCCACTGCACCCCCACAGCATGAGCACAGGGGAGCAGAGGGCACCCCGCAGCCACGGGGGAGCAGAAGGACAGCCACAGCCACAGCCTCGACTCCATCTTGGTCCGGGGCACCCTGAGAGGAGCACCAGCATCTCCCCAGCACCCCACCATTGCGAGGTTGACTCCTGCAGTGGTCGTTGTTCGCCCCTCGGCTCTGCCCACTGAGCAGATGTTAGAACAGGAGCAGAGCCTCGTGGTGCATGCTCCCTGCCGTGGCTCCAGGAGTGCTGAGGCGGCTCCACTACCACCCTGGCCCCTGCTCAGGGCATGGGTTGGTCTCACCTCATCCCCTGAAGTTCTGCTCTGTGCTTGCTTGTCTAGTTGTATGTCTGTGTCCCCACGGGGACAGGACCAAGCCCTGAGGGCAGGAAGTCCATCTCCTTCATTGGCTGGGGGGGGGAGGGACAGGAGCAGTGCTATAAGTGCTGACTGGACTGGTGGGCAATAAATAGAATGGCAGCTGCCAAGGCAGGGCAGAGAGAGCTTGTTAAAGGTCAGCTACCAGAAATGAGCACGCCTATTAAAGTCAAGTTTGGTAGTTAATCCTAAGCAATGGATTAGGAAAACATCAATGACCTTGTCAGAAAAAGAATAGCCTTCATGTTCATAGCCTGTGTGACTAAAGTGAAATGACACCTTCTCGGTGGAGCTGTTAGCTAGGTTTGTCAACTTGCCCTGGCAGGGAAGCTGCAAATACATACATTCATTCATCCTGCATTTATCCAGCAGTGCAGCTGGAAATGCATGGCACAGGTGGGGGAAGAGGGAAGGAAGGGAGGCAGGCAGGCAAGCAGGCAAGCCTGGTCCAACTTTGTCATTTACATCCCATTTGTAGTATAAAATACTGTGATAATATAATATAAATAATCTGATGATACTACTGTCTTAGAAAACAGACCGTTAGATTTACTCATTTCCTGTAAGATGGTAAACTGGGGGAAGCCCTGCTGAGGGAAACCCTACTCAGACCCCCAGAACCTCACTGCTTCCTCTCCTCCCACTGCAGGTAGAGACTCTGCCCTACGACGAACGGCCTCTCCCAGCTGCTCACAAGCCACAGGGAGACGCCTCAGGGGAGCCTAAAATAAGTGAGGCCAACTCACATGGTGCTCAGAGGGGAGGTGGCACAGTGGAGCCAGAGCCCTTGACAGAAAAGGCCTTGCGAGAAGCCAGCTCCGCCATCGACGTGCTGGGAGAGACCTTGGTAAAGAGGAGAGCCCAAAGTATCCTGGGCATGCACACGGGAGGGAACAGCCAGGCTTTGTTTTAGAATGTTGCTGGTTTCCCTGGGGTAGCCCCTCATTATTAGCCATGGACACTGAAAATAGGAGCTAAAATACCAGATTCTCTGCATGAGCATTTACGTAAGACCAGGCTTCTCGTGGTGAAGATCAGCTCCCTTGAGACAGCGGCGTCCAGTGAAAATGCCCCAGAGGACTGCCCAGCTCTCCCCAGCCTCAGCTTTCCCCGTCGAATTTTAATGCTCATGCAATCTCCTCGTTAGGGAGATGGTGTCTGACACACAAACTTGTCCTGCAGAGGGTCTGATACTAGAACAGAGTCTCCTTCATGTAAAGCATGAACCACATCTGGGTTGTGCAGTCCGGGGGCCATTGTATGGGGTGGGGCCACGGTACCTGAAGCACAGGCAGACTCGTGTTTGTGGCAGGTGGCGGGGGCCTACTCCAAGATGTGGTCCTGCCGAGAGGATGCGTTGCTTGCTCTGTGTAAAAGGCTGATGGAGCTGCCTGTGGGAACCCCAAAGGAAGACTTAAAGAACATGGTGAGGGCTTCCGTCTTCCTCATCCGAAGAGCCATGAAGGATATTGTGATCTCGGTAGGTCCTCCATTCCCCAGGTCCCACAGCTGCACAGTGGCCCAGAATGACAATAGGACAGCCTGGCCCCTGTGCAGCCCTGAGTGGCCATCACCGTATTCCTGATGGCCTCCAGTAGGAGCTGCACTCCGGAGGTGCAGCTGTCCACGCCTGGCCCTCCGTGTCTCACAGTGGCGTCTTCTCCACGGTCCTCGGCAGACGTGTGCAGGGGCCTGCCTTTCCGCGTGCCCATCCCTCAGCTCACATTTACTTTCTCATTAGACCTTGGAAGCCCGGGAGCTGCCAGTGCTACTGTCATTACTATTAACTTAGTTTAAAGGCACTCATGTCCAGAGCACCGTCTCTGCTATCCTGAATTTCCCTTCCCTCTCTGTGGTCTGGGGTGAGGAGGAAAGCAGTGGCTTTACCTGGAGCTTGTGAATGCATGCCTGCCACCTCGGCAGGCGGGGAGATAGGACTGCAGTCGCTGCACTCCTGCTGGTGAGCAAAATGAGCTGTTGGCCTGAAGTGATGCTGTGTCCTTCATGCACAGGCACACGCCTGTGGCTCGGTGGTAGCATATCTGCCTGGCACATGACATGGGTCGGGTCCCACCACCAAAGAAGAGTCTGTGCCTCGGCCTGGACGGGCTCATGGTGCGAGAGCCCGTGTGCGGGCAGCGGTGTTGGACGCCGCAGGTCTCAGCAGTGTGTTGCACCCTTCCTGACAGCAGGACAAGAACAGGAGCTGTGTGGGGGCAGGAGGGAGTGTCGGGAAAGCAGTCTCTTCAGGCAGCGCGTCCCGCGGGCCGTGCTGCTGGTGCTCGTGAGTGACGGAGAGCACCACGTCTGCCGCAGGTGCGATGCAGCCGCTGCCATGGCTCACCGCTTCCTCTCAGGTCTTCCAGGCGTCTCTGAAGCTGCTGAAGATGCTCATCACCCAGTACATCCCCACGCACAGGCTGAGCAAGGCCGAGACGACTCACTGCGTGGAGAGGACGCTGCCCACGCTGCTCACCAGAACCGGAGACTCGTCCGCGCGCCTGCGCGCCATGGCCTCCAACTTCATACAGGTCTGAGCTTCACCCCGATGCATGCACCCTGCAGGCCCCAGCCACCTTCCTGTTCCCTGTGCCCATGAGAGGAGTTTTCACTTAGACGGAAACTAAGTAAAATGAGTGGTTTTTTTGCAATCTTTCTTTTATCCAACATCAACTTTTTTTTCCCCCTAGTCCTGGAGCTTGAACTCAGGACCTGGGCACTGTCCATGGGCTTTCACAGGGCTAGCCCTCTACCACGGGAGCCACAGCACCACTTCTGGCTGTTTCTGTATATGTGGTACCAGGGAATTGAGCCCAGAGATTTGTGCATGCTAGGCAAGCACTCTACCACTAGGCTACACTCCCAACCCTTAACTATTCTTTAAATTAAAAAAAAAAAAAACCTGACATGGCACTAGTGACTCGTGCCTGTAGTTCTAGCCACTCAAGAGGCTAAGATCTAGTTTGAAGCCAGCCCAGGTAGGAAAGCCTGTGAAACTTGCATCTCCAATCAACCACCAAAGAAGCCAGAGGTGGAGCGGTGGCTCAAGTGAAAGGGCTCTAACCTTGGGCACAAAAACTCAGAGACAGTGGCCAGGCTAAGTTTAAGCCTCAAGACCAACACAGAGCACGAGAGAGCGAGAGATCAAGAGAGCGAGTGAGCGAGAGAGAGAGAGAGAGAGAGAGAGAGAGAGAGAGAGAGAGAGAGAGAGAGAGACCTATAATAAACCAAGTGCCAGTGAGTAGCTAGCTACCTAGCTACTCAGGAGACTAAGATCTAAAGATCACAGTTCAAAGTCAACCCAGGAAGGAAAATTCAGAAGACTCTTTATCTCTAATTAACTAGCAGAAAACCAGAAGTGGCTCTGTTGCTCAAAGTGATAGAGTTCACAAGTTCAGGGACAGGACCAGCCCTATTCAGGCCCCCAGGCCCTGAGTTCAAACTTTACTACTGGCAAAACACACACACACACACACACACACACACACACACACACACACACACACACACACATACACACACACACCTATATTAAACTAGAGAATATGAGGAGAGAAATAATGTATAACTCTTAATCCAATTAATCTAATTTTTCATTCTTTGACTAAACATGCCATCTCCAGGCTGGGTGTTTAGGAAAAAGTGAGTAAATGTGAGCAGATAAGAGATTCTTGACACTATAGAAATACTTTATTCTCCCTAATTAGCCACTGTAGGGTTTTTTTTTTTTTGCGGGTGGGGGGGGGTCATGGGGCTTGAACTCTGGACCTGGGCACTTTCACTGTCCCTGAGCTCTTCAGCTCAAAGCTAATACTCTCCCACTTGAGCCACAGGGCCACTCCAGTGTAGGCTTTCTTAAAGTTCTATGCAGAATCTTGTGAGTATGCACATCTTTTCAAAGTAAGGGATCTAATAGTTTCCTGTCTCAAAAGGTCGTTTCCTAATACATGAAGAGCCTCAAATCTCCTCCATTTGAATAAATTTTAAGTGAAATGAATTATGGAAAATAATAGGAATGTAAAAAACCATATTGAAGTGTCACCATATTTTCAATTATATAGTATAAAACGTCGACAAAATGTCAGTTTTCAAGAAAGGCAATGGGAGCATGTATTGATCTTCATTTAATTTTTTTAAGCTTCATAAATGTTGAGGATGTGTTGTTTTTCCTTGAGACAATGTGTCTCTTTCTTGCCCTGAATGACCTTGAACTCCTAGGCTCCAACCTCTCCAGTAGCAGAACTGCAGGTGTGTGACTGCGCCACGCCTCGTTTCCTTTAAGTCTTATGAAATCCTGAGTGGTCCAGGTGGCCTTGCAGTGAAATGCCACAGGGACTGGGTTCTCACACACAAGCATGCCAAGTGAGCAGCCACACATTTATAGCTCTTACTTGTTGCTTAAGAAGTTTGCTGAGGGCCCATGCTTCTCTGAACAAGTTTTTTATTCTTCTTTGGTGTTTTGTATTTGTACGGTTAACTCAGAGACCCAAACATAAAGTTAATTGTGCTGAAGAATGAGAGGTTTAGATGAGGTAATCCATGGAGCTATTAGCCAGACATGGTGGCTCACACCTGCAGTCCCAACGCTCCAAAAGCTGAGGGAGAGCTGACAATTAAAGACAAGCCTAGGCTACATGGTGAAACCCTGTCTCAAAAGCAAAAAAAAAAAAAAAAAATAGGTTTATTCCCATATTGTAATTTAAGTGCTTTAGTGTTCTATAATGTCATCATTAAAAGACATTTTTCCAAGAATATACTGGAGATGGAAACATGTATGGCTTCATCATTTAAGATTTTTTAATTTATTATATATGAAGATATAATTTCATACAGACTTTTTAAAATAATACTTGGGTTTAAACCCAGGGCCTTGTACTTGCTCCAGCTCTTTGTGCTTTAGGTTATTTTTTCTATAGATCTTGTGCTTTCTGCCTAGGCTGGCCTCAGATCAGGAGCCTCCAGTCTGTGCCTCCTGTGTGGCTCAGATTAACCTTGTCCATGAGGCAGAGGAATACTGACAACTCAGACGCAAATTCCCCACGGTTTTCCCTGAAGCCCCCATTAATCTCCATGTCTTTATTTCTTGTGCATGGCGTTTATGTGGCCGATAGAAATGTGAGTTTATCCATTCGTGATTCACCTGCCGTTCACTTACATCGGCGTTAGGTTTGAAGGTTGCTTGTGGCTGTTGGCTTTGTAGGAAATGGCCTTGTTTAAGGAGGTCAGGTGTCTGCAGATCATCCCGCCATCCCTGGTTCAGCCGCTGAGACCCAACACTTCCGTTCATCTGGCCATGAGCCAAGTGGACCTGCTGGCCCGCCTGCTGAGGGACTTGGGCACAGAGAACTCCGGCTTCACCGTGGACAATGTGATGAAGGTAGGCCGCCTCAGGTCACTGGCCACCACACCGTGGTGACCACCGTGTGACCGGCAGCTTGGGGAATGTCGAAAGAACGAATGAATGAGTGAATGAATGGCTAGAAAAATAGCCACGTCTATCCTGTGTTTGAGAGCACCTTGAGTCTTCTGTCTGCCTACCATTAGTGGTGTGTTGTTTGCACAAATCAGAGTGGGCAGATGAGAGAGGAGACAGCCGCAGTGAATAGACGTATCAGTACAGTCTCTCTAGCCTGAGTCACCGCCACCAGCTCCCCAGAGCCTTAAGACAGGCTCTCTCATTATGTGGTCCCAAACTGGGCTTTAATCAGAGTGCTAGGCTAACAGGTTTGTGTCAGTACACCTAGGTTGGTCTCATCCTCTTTCCTGCCCCCCAAGTTTGAGTCCTTATTTCTCCATGGCCAGAAAGGTTGCCTACACATTCAGATTTCTGCAGTGGCACCCCACACCACCCCACTTCAGAGCAGACTATGCCTTGGTCGCAGTGAGCGAGTGTGTGGCAAACACTAGGTTTCACTAGCTAAAAGCTGACCATGCTCTGTGGCTGTGGGCCCATGCCATTTACAAGGCTGGAGGGCATTGGATAAAGCAGGACGCCGGGCCAGGGAGCAGTAGAACAGGGGCCTGAGCGGCCAGGCCAGGCTAAGTGATAAAGACAAGCTGGCCTCAGACAAGACCAGGGCTGGGCTGTGCCCACAGGGTGGTCAGCCATGGCTGAGAATGGAGGGTGAGGTTCTGTTAGGTTGAAGTCTGGATAGCCCCGCTGTGTGGCTTGTGTCTGGAGTGTTCAGCCACGCAGTCCTCGTGTCTGCGTCACATTTCCCTGGGGCTCACGGCACAGAGGAAGGAAGAGTCACAGTGCACCAGGGTCCCTGAGAGCAGAGACGACCGCAGTGACAGGCTGGACACCGGCCAGCAGGGCTCCAAGGGAAGGTGGCAGGCCAGCAGGGTGCAGTCCCTATCACAGGATAGGCCAGAGGCCGCCCTGTGCGTGCACATCAGCTTCAAGCGATGCCACAGGAAGAGGGTGGGCTCAGGGAGGCGAAGAAGGGGCTTGCCCCGCTGCCCTACTCCTGTTTCTTAAAACAAAAAGGCCCACCACAGTGGTATCTAATTCTGAGTGGCTGGAATCCTTTGTGATGTTCACGTGAAGTCTGTGCAGCGTGGAGCGATCGCGAGGCCCACCTGTGCAGTGTGTGCAAGAAAACAACATGCACTCGGGGGGCCTGAGCGCCTTCTTTACTTACTAAACTTGTAGAATGTACCTACATTTTCCCTTCATGAATCTGAGCATCGGTAACAACCAGAGTGGCCTCCACCGTCCTTTCAGTTCGCAGTGAGCGCCCTGGAGCACAGGGTGTATGAGGTTCGCGAAATGGCGGTGCGGGTGATTCTGGACATGTACCGGCAGCATCAGGCTCTCACCCTGGAGTACCTCCCTCCAGACGACAGCAGCACACGCCGCAATCTCCTCTACAAGACCATTTTTGAGGGATTTGCTAAAATAGATGGCAGGCCCACAGATGCCGAAATTCGGGTGAGTTTGCCCCCGTGGGAGATGGATAGAGCCCCATGCACGGGAAGCCCGGGCAAGCGGTGTCGAGGAACAGCTCACGTGGATGCTTCCCTTAGTTCAGGACTGGCTCCCACACCGCGAATGATGATGCTGTGTGGCCGTGCCTCACAGCTGTAATCCTAGACTCAGGAGGCCGAGATCTGAGACTCGTGGTTTGAAGCCAGCTCAGGCAGGAAAGTCCAGGAGACTCTGATCTCCAATAAACTACCATGTGGCACTAGTGGTACAGTGCCAACCTTGAGCATAAAACCAAACCCCTGGTTTTGATTCCTCTGTACCACGTATACCAAAAAGACAAAGTGGTACTGTGGTTCAAATGGCAGAGAGCTAGCCTTGAGCAAAACGTGTCCAAGGACAGTGGCCAGGCCCTGAGTTCAAGCCCCAGGAATGGCAAAAAAAAAAAAAAGCTGGGCACTGTTGGCTCACGCCTGTAATCCTAGCCATTCAGGAGGCTGAGATCTAAGGATTGCGGTTCAAAGCCAACCCAGGTTGACCTTTACACCCCACCCCGGGAAGACCAGTGGATGGGACTTTTGTCTGCTGTTAAGCCTTTAGGACGTTGACCTATAGGATTTACTTAATCCTAATTATATTCTTGTCACTATGTATTATAATGTGTCAGAAACAAACCTCAGGTGTCTCCCAGAGTGAGAAAGCCCTCTTCACAGGAAAATTACTTTTCCAGGCACAGAAAAGAGTAGCTACAGAGGAAGCAGAAAAACAAAAGAAAGAAGAAATCAAAGTACTGCAGGGGCAGCTGGCAGCCCTGAAGGAAATTCAGGCTGAAGTCCAGGTCGGGAAAGTCCATGCTTCCTAGATCTGTGTTTCCATTGCACTTTATTTTGCTGCTTGGTACCAATGGTATCTTTGCTGCTTCTGAGTTTGTTTAGGTTGTGGAGTTGGACTCAAATGTCAAAACTCCCACCCCTCCAGCTGTGGGGCTTGTGGGAATTAGTTGCAGATAGACAGAAGAGGTCCAGATCAGGGAGTAGGGATGTCGAGGGAGGTGGAGGGGAGGGGTACAGTTTATCGCCCCTGACGGAAGGTCTGATCTCAGTCTGTAAATACTCCTCACTGGAGCTCTGCACCAAATCCTGTGGCCGTAGCATCCGTGATGGGACCAGACCCTCTTTGGCTGGATAGAAATGTGTCCTGGGGTGGAATGAGACTTGTGTGTTGTGATTAAGTTCCTAAGTTAAAAGAAAGCGCCTTAAGAAGAAAGGGATGTGCCAGGCTGTAGTGGCTCATACCTGTACCATTAGCAACTCAAGAGGCTGAGATCTGAGGAGTGTGATTCAAAGCCAGCCCAGGCAGGAAAGCTCATGTGACTCATCACCAATTAACCGCCAAAAAGCCAAAAGCGGAGCTGAGTGGCAGGGCACTAGCCTTGAACAAGGAAGCTCAGAGATAGCACCCAGGCCCCGAGGCCAAGCTCTAGCATTGGCAAAGAAAAACAAAGAAGAAATGTTTCTGCAAAGCGCAGTGCTTGCTGGCATCTGCAGCTGCCCAGCTCTGCATGCTCTTATAGCACACACAGGGAAGATTAGAAAGTGTGCCGGAAAGAGCAGCCGCAGCAGCTTGCCCCCAGAGACCAGGAGTCAGGAAAATTCACAAGGAGTACGAGGCATAAGGAGATCACAGAGCTGAGCCTGGCTGTACTCAAGCCGCAGCGGAAAACTCAAGCCCAGACGGCTGCACATTCTTATAACACAAAACGCTGTTCAGCAGTCAGTGGCTGTGACAAAGCTGCAGGGATCTCAGGGGTCCTTCCTTGTGATAGAAACTGCACTGCCTGTTGATTATTGCCAGCGAAGTCCAAACTCACACTGATGGATGCCTCTGTTTTGTGTCCCAGGAGAAGGAGAGTGGAGCTGTGATGCCAAGGGATCAGGGTAGGTAAATGGACACCTGGAAACCGCTTCTGTTCATTCTCCAGCACCAACAGCCAATGCTGCTAAAAGAAGTGGTTCTACAAAAACTGAGTGAAATTGTCCCCTTTTGATCTCCCAGACCCGCAGGAAAGGAAAGCAGCCCCGCTCCAGGCCCCCGGTGCTGACATTCCCAACGACCACTGCTTGGATAAGTGAGTCGAGCTCTTTAAACCGCACGTGTGACTGCTATGGCAGTGAACGTTTTCTCCCTGGGTCACTGGGATTCCCCAGTTAGGGGGCTCTTCACCATGATGGTAAAGCATGGAAATCACCCTGCACCAGCAAGCAGTTGGCTTGGGTCAATAGCTCCCTTCTCCCTATCGCCACCCCAGCACACGTCGACAGGGCCACTGTCCCCGTCCCCACCCCAGCACACATCACCAGCTCCACCAAGCCCAAGTTCTCTCCTGCATGTTGACTATTACCAACAAAGTCCAAACTCAGAGGAGCCTCCAGCCACCTTCCTGGCAGAAAGGCTCTCCTGGCACCTGACGTCCCTCAGCCCTACCCCCTTCCCAGTGAGGTCCAGCTGGCCCTCAGAGCAAGCCTGGCAGTTCAGGACATGCATTAGGAGCGTCCACGTGGGCTGGGACTGGAATGGCCTTGGCATGAGACCCGTGTGCTCCTTTGCAGTCTCTGCATTTTTTGTGGGGAGAGGAGCGAGTCCTTCACCGAGGAGGGCCTGGACCTGCACTACTGGAAGCACTGCCTCATGCTGACGAGATGCGGCCACTGCCGGCAGGTCAGGCCTGGGCAGAGACTGAGCCCAGCAGAGGCGGCCACTGCCGCCCCTGTGCTGTTTGGTGGGCTGTCCCCACCCCGAAGGGATCCCCATTTCCTTCTGCCATCACACATCAGTGTTGGTTGCTGGGGCCGTTTGAGGGGAGTTGTGCCGTGTGCGGCCATCACCAGTCTTCTTTATGATGCATGCTTTTTAGGAGCTGCTTGAGAATTCTTCTCTACCATAATTTCTAAATCTACTTATTTTGCTTATGTATTGGCAGCACTGGGGTTTGAACTGAGGGCCGTGTGCTAGCTGGACGTGGGCAGACACTGGCCTCCTTCTGCCCCACTCTGTGTGTGTGTGTATGAACCCAGGGCCTGCGCTCTGTCCCTAAGCTTTTGTTTCAAGGGTAACTCTCCACCATTAGAGCCACAGCTCCACCTCCGGCTTTTTACTGGTATGCTGGAGAGCGTCTTACAGACTTCCCTGCCTGGCTGCTTCCAACTGCGATGCTCAGCTCTTCACCTTAAACAGCTAGGATTACAGGCGTAAGCCACCAGTACCTGCTCCATGCTCCTTTTCTTTCATAGAATTTTATTGTTATTAGTACGGGGTTGTACAGGAGGGTTACATTTTATAAGTTGGGTAATGAATACATTTCTCTTTTTGGAAGATGTCACCCCATCCTTTGCTTCCTTGTTTCCCCTCCCATCCCTGCCCACAGTCACATAGTTCATTTCCCACATGCTGCCATGCTCCTTTTTTTTTTTTTTGTGTGTGTGTGTGTGTGTGTGTGCCAGTCCTGGGGCTTGAACTCTGGGTCTGGGCACTGTCCTTGAGGCTCTTTGTGCTTAAGTCTAGCACTACCACTTGAGCCACAGTGCCATTTCCAGCTTTTTCTGTGTATGTGGTACTGAGGAATTGAACCCATGCTTCATGCATGCTAGGCGAGCACTCTGCCACTGAGCCACCTTCCCAACTTGTCTTTGTCTTATGGTAGATTTTTTTCATATAACTTTTATTGTAATTAATAGAAGGGTTACATTATATTCACCAGATAGAAGGTGCATTACTTCACAAACATTGATACCCTTTCTCATGTTTTAGTCTCCATTTCCTCCCCCCCACCCCCACCCCTTATCTTGTTTTCCCCCCTTCCCTAATCTGTTTGAAATAACCAGATAGACATATATATAATATATCAGATAGCAAGGTAAAATGCTGTAACAATATGAGATAACCAAAGGATAGCAAAAGAGATGAAAGATAACAGTACATTAAGGACAACGGTCCTTCTGTATCCTGGAGGTCCTTCCAGTTAGCATCATCCTATATGGGCTTAGGTGTCTAGGTTTTGCTCTGTTGTAAATCTCTGCTAGGAGAGCCCAAGATTTCTACTGATTATGACAAATGAGAGAAACCATTGAGCCTATGTTTCTTTGGGTCTGGCTTACTTCACTTAATATGATTTTTTTTCTAAGTCTTTCCGTTTGCTTACAAATGAAGTGATGTCATTCTTTCTGACAGTAGCATAGAATTCTGTTGTGTATAAATATATGGTAGATTTTTTTTTTATCGTCCTTAAGTAGCTGTACAAAGCCACCCTCCTTCTTACAGGAGAAGGCGACGCCTCTCTCCCTCCCTCGGGCTCTCTGAGACACAGACCCAGGTCTGTCCCCGGCCCAATGGTCCTCTCCAGAGCTGGGTAGAGTCCACTGGCAGAGCTCAGGATGCCCCATGTGTGAATTGGCAAGCAAATCCCATCTCTGCCCGTTCTGAGAAACACTAGGGAATGTCAGGCACCCGTGGTCATGCCTATAACCCTACATACTCCAGAGATTGAGATCTGGGGAGCACTGTTAGAAGCCAGCCCCCAGCAGGAAACTCCAGCGAATCACAGAAAAAGCCAGACATGGTGCTGTGGCTCAAGGAACTCAAGGACAGTGCCCAGGCCCCGAGTTCATAAATCCAGAGCCCCGCCCGGAATCACTGATGAACTCCCCAGCCCTGGCGGACAGAGCACGCAGATCAGCCGGGCCTTCCATGGGTCTACGGTGACGAGAGGGCTTCACGGGCCCACAGCTCCCTTGTGCGATGGGGCCAGAGGGCTTAAGATGGTGTGGGCAAACCTCCTGTGTGGGGGTACAGTGCAGGCCCCCCAGGATGCTGCTGCAGCTCTGTGTGCCCTGGGTTCCTCGGTGCAGGTGGTCGAGATCTCAAGCCTGACGGAGCACCTGCTGACAGAATGTGACAAAAGGGATGAGTTTGGAAAGTGCCACCGCTGCAGCGAGGCTGTTTCCAAGGAGGACCTTCCCAGGCATATAAAAGCCAGAGAATGCCACCGTGAGCATCCCCAATCCCACAGGGTGGCCTGGGCCTGGGCCTGGGAAGCTGGGGATGAGGGAGGGGGGACCCTGAGCACCCCACATCCCACAGGCCGGCCCAGGCCTGGGCAGCTTGACGTGGAATGGTGCTCTAGCAGCTTGTCTGCCAGCCAGACCATCCATGTGTTCTGTTTCTGTCCCTTGTTTAACTTTTGGGTGTGCGACTAAATTATTTGGCAGGGGGCATACTGGTGTTTGAACTCAGGGCCTTGATCTTGTTAGACAGATACTTTACCACCTGAGCCACTCCTGCAGCTCAACTAAGTCAGTTTTGCTAAAATCGTTTCAGCTGCTAAATCAGAGAAGCTGGCAAACCGGTGTCCTCTGTGCCATGAAAATTTCACCCCTGGTGAAGAGGTAAGTGAGGGTCTGGAGGAAACATGGAAGTAACTGGATGTTGACCTTTGCTGGACCACGGCCAAGGGTCAGGAGGGACCTGTGTGGGTGCCACATTCCTGCCCCTCCCACCGTTCCCTTCCAAGCATTCATCGGAGGTCCACCCAGGGCGCCTCCGCTCTGCTGGAGGTCAGGATGGATGGCCTGGCTGGTCATGGCTGTCATCTGTAGATCGTGGCCACTTTGGGTTAGTGCAGCCTGTCCCGTGCAGTTTGGCCGTTGTGGTTCTTGCCTACCCCGGCGCATGGTGACTCACTGGGGAGGCAGCGCTCGTAGGCCACACGGATCCCTGGGGCAAGCAGTCCATGGCTCTGCACAGCGCACGAGCGCTGCCCTGGGTGTTTCAGGCGTCCAGCTGAGCCTCGTGCAGGCCGGACCTTGGAGGATCCTGGCTCCCCTGCCCCACTCGACAGCTGCTTCCGTGTGAAGGTCAGGTCCTTGCTGCTCCCGTAGCACTGACGTGTTGGTTCTCTCACCTTGAACGTGGTCTCAGCTGCAAGGCCTCCTCGAGCTCCTGAGCTCTCCACAGGGCCCCATCCTCCATCCCAGGCTTCACTCACTCCTTAAGACCCCAGAGGTGCAGAACTAGCAGCACAAGCCCTCCACTCCACCGTGGCTAGTGAGAGGACTCGGGACCTCGTGTTGTCCCTCCCAGGCACCCTGATGACAGGAGCCACAGCCCTTGCTTCTGCCTCCACAGCTCAGCTGGCTATGCACCAACTGTAAACGCACTTAGGTGCATTTGTGTATTTTACATTCAAGCCTTAGGGGAGTTTGTGTGATTTCCATCCCACGTCAGCACACGGAGCTGTCCCATCCCCGCCCTGGCCTAGACAGCCACTCGCTTTGTGACACCAGCAGCACTTACGTGCACATGGGCTCCCCTTTCCTGGCCTGCTTCCCTCACTCCATCCGCGGGTGGCCTGTGCCCCTCCACTCACACCTCAGTGCTGGGAACCACTGCCTGCTACAGCGTCTGTGCTGGGGAACAGTGCCACACGCTCAGTGATTCGGATGGACATAGATGGCTAGCTCCATTTGCCATCTCACCCGACCCTACTTCTGAGTGGGCACACATGGGATTCTGGCTCAGCCCGTATCACCTGTGCTCACTCAGGACCTGGCCTGCAGCTGGACCTGCATCCCAGCCCTGGTTCACAGCAGGTGGCGCTGGCGGGGGGTGGAGCCGCATACCAGGTCTGCCAAGTCCTCCAGGTCTCAAGCCTCCGAGCTCTGCACCCCTGAGCCTAGTGAGTGGCCGCGCTGACCATCTCCTCTTCCTCTGCAGGCCTGGAAGGCCCACCTGATGAGCCCCACCGGCTGCACGAAGAACCTGCGCAAGACCCACATCCTGCACAAGGCCCAGGCGCCACAGCCAGGTGAGGCTTGTCCCCTAGGGGCTCAGAGCCACATCCCTGAACACAACACTCTGGTTCTTTAACGAGCAGAAGGCCAGTCATGACCCAGATTCTGTGTGGGGTTTTTTTGTTGTTGTTGTTTGTTTGTTTGTTTGTTTGTTTTTTAACTGGTCAGTGATGGGAACTGAACTCTGGGCCTGGGCACTGTCCTTGAGTTCTTCAGCTCAAGGCTGACACCCTACCCCTTGATCCACAGTGCCACTTCCAGTTTTCTGGCGGTTAATTGGAGATAAGAGACTAGTGCTTAGTGCCAGGCTGGCTTTTGAATTACGATCCTCAGATCTCAGCCTGTTGAGTAGCTAGGTGTGCGCCACCGCGCCCAGCACTGATTCGGGTTCTTGATGGGCAGCAGGCTATAGCTGCTCTGCCTGAAGCCCTTCTAGAGACAAAGGCAGACTCAAAACATGGCCCATGGCTCTCCCTACAATATGGACTCCAAGGGCTTGGAAACATGGAGCTAAATAGACTCATAAGTAGCACTACTTATATAAACCATCCTTGTAGAGGGTTTGTTTCAGGCACAGAACACCTCATGAGGGAGTGTGCCTTTGTTTAGGAGTGATACCCCTGTGGTGGGACCAGAGCTCTTATCACTGCTCAGACTGCACTGGGCCTGTGCTCTAAGTTCACATGGTCAAATGCCATCCTGGTCCAGCCTCTTGTTGAGGTGACAGAAGCTGAGGCTCCCTGGCCCTGAGTTTCTCTTGGCCATGCACCCATTCTGCTACTATGTTCCATTGCTGGGTATTTGAGCTGACAGCTAGATCTTGGCTTCTTTTGCCCCTGCAAAAGACCTCCCTCTTAAGACTTTGCCCGTTGTCCTCATGCTTCCCAGCAAGCATCTCCATCAGGCACCAATTCCTTGTGGTTGTCACCTGCAGGCTGTCACCACTGCCCACTACACATATCCACCAGGCTGGAAGACAGCTAATAGCCCCAGGCCCCTACAGCTCTGTCTGTTCCAGCCATTCCCCTTGTCCCAGAGAAGTCTCTGTTCACGATGCCTGTCTTCACTCTAGGTAAAGGCCCCACTGCAGCCAAATCATGTTCGTCCATGGCCAAGATCGGAAGCAAGATCCCCACCCCCAGGGGAGGCCTGAGTAAGAGCTCTCGCAGGACGCACACCCAGCGGTGACAGGTCCTCTGCCTCCTGTGTCTTCGTTTCCTGCTTCTAAACCACATCTGAAACTCTCTTGCTGAGAGTCCTGTGCTCTGTCCTTCGGCTCGTTGCGTCTGCTTTCACGTAAACACAGGGCATAGATCTGACCAAAGAGCCCACCCAAGGCTAGGGTCTGGCCACACTGTGGCTGAGCATGGGCAGGAACGCCACAGGGCCAGGTGCCCACTGCCCAGGGTTACAGCAGCCAGCATCACTTCCTTTTCTGCACTTGGCCCAGGCCCAGCCCAGTGACCCTGGGCCAATGGCGGCAGTGTCAGCTGTGCCTGGACCCCTGCGGCCTGTCTGCTAGGCCTCTGGGCAGTGCCCTTGGTCACAGGAGGCGGAGCTGCAGCTGCAGGATTCATGTTTCCACCAGAAGAAGAAATCAGGGTGGGAAAGGAAGCGAGAAGAAGGCCACCCTGAGAATGGTCCCCAGTGCACTGCACCCCACTCCTGAGTGCGGCTCCTAGGACTCTACCTGGCCATGTTCTACACTGGAGGTCCCCCACACCTCTGTTCAGGGGTTCAAATTCTCCACAGAGATGAAGTCCTGGGAAGTCAGGTATCACTGATGTCTCTGATGGCCCTGGTCATCTGACATTCGAAACCATTGTGGTGACATGGACCCCACACGTGCCTCCTCCACCAGCCTCCCTACCAACCCTGCCGCCCTATCCTTCCTCCTTCATGGTGCCTGGGCCCTTTCCCAAGCAGTGTGTGTCCGTCCTCCAGTCCCCATCTCTGCCCTTCCCCAGCGCCCTGTCCACCCTGAGGCCAGGACTCTGATCACTTCCTAAGGTTGCTTGGGCGGGCCTTCAAAAAGCCATTGGAAATGTTGGGGGATCAAGGAAATTAGTGCTATAATTAGTGTGTCTTTTTTTTATCTCCCAATCATGACCATGTAGAACAGGAACACTAAACAGTAATAGGGACTTGAGGAGCGAAGTCCTTGGATGTGTCGGCGAGCACAGACCACCTGTTCGGGACCTGCAGGGCATAAAGCTTCATTAAGCTGGCAAGGCACGAACCTTACACATGCTGCAGCTTCTTCAGACAGGCCCTCCGTTACCTCCTAACCGGCTTTTCATAAAATACCTCTTTAAATAAAACAATAATGAAAGAGCCAATCAAGGAATTATTCTCTTCTCTGACTGAAATGAAGAAAGTTACATGGTTTTCATCTGCTGTAGCTCCAAGACAGTATTTGTCCAAATACTTCATTTCGCTGGACTTAGCCATGTCAGTTACAGAGGAATTGTGTGCCACTGTTGGAATGATTCTGGCAGCCATTTGTGCTTAGTGTGAGCTTAATCCCACACAGGGAGCATGGATAAAGACAGAAAATTTAAGTACTAAGACCATTGGCCACTCATAAATAAATATATAAATATGGACACTAATAACTGAGTTTTCATTTATGCATATGTTGCGGATATTTAATATTTATTGTTATTCTTTCATAACTTAGAATATTTATTAAGTATATCTATACATTTGACATGAGAATACAAATGTAAATACTTTTAATGAAAATTTGCAAGTTTTTAATGTCTTAACATACTTTTCTATTTGTCTTTATTTCAGGTACCAGAATTATAAAATAAGTAATATATTTTTACTGTTACTGTTTTAGGGCATAAGCATTGAACTCATCTCAAGTGTATTAATACAATAAAAGGATCACTAAAGATGTTTTGTCACTTTTATTTGAAGATTACAGTGAGACAAGCAATTTGTAAATGTGACATCAGTAGACACAAATGGAGAGTGGCTGGGCCTTTAAGAGGGTAAACGGGTGGCCAGGAAGAAACTGTCAGTGTTAAACTGCCCTGACCTAGCTGGGTCCCTGAGGTCAGTCATGGAAATGAGCAGCTGGTGCTGAAGTACCTACCTAAAAGATCTGAAGGTACGGGTAGATCAGAGCAAATTGCAGGGAACTTGAGAGTGCTCTAAGCAGCGATGGAGAAGGCTGTCTCAGTGCCTGCATTTCTGTTGGACAGACAGGCTATACAGCCCGTGTGCAGTCCAAGGATGCCCTGGATGCACAGAGTGCTGTTTTTATGGTTTTATACTTGATCCTGTTTTGAAGCCCTGATCTACACGCAGACAGACTAGCTTACAGCTGGAAGTCACAGCATTTAAACAGTATGGTTACTTCAGATGTGTGTCCCGCAGTGGTATGTGTGTGGAGGGGGGGACTGGGAACTGGACAGTGCCAGTGCACCCCCAAGGAGTGCCCCTCGGAGCCTGTCCACCTGGCTACCTGTGTACTCACCACAACAATTGGCCACTGCTGTCCATGACAGAAGCAGCTGTGGAAAACACTCCTGGTGACAAGGCCAGCAGCCAGGCCTGACCAGGGCACTTCCCATGGCCTAACAGGGCAGACCCACCCTGACCAATAGGAGGACAGAAGCCCAGGGGGAAGTCTCCCAGCAGGCTCCCAACTCTGCCGAAACCTGAAATGGAACAGGAATAAATGCTTTTTTGGCCTCTTGTCGCATGCACACTGCCAGGCTGGCCTGGCGCGGGCCAGGTGGCACACACCCTCCCGCGGAAGGGGATCTGGCGTGGGACAGATTGAGAGGGTGGGACTCTAGCTCGCCAGGGGGCTTGGACTAGCCAGGCCGGGCTCTGGGTCTCAATGCCCAGCACACCCACCGCGACCCAGCTCTTCTCTAAGGCCTGGCACGCGCTGCCTGGAGGAGAAAAGAAAAAAAACACCCAAGGACAGTGCTCGGGCCCTGAGTTCCAGCCCGGGACGGAAAGGAAGGCTCGCTGCAGCCCCGCTGCGGACTCCGGCCGGGCCGGGCCGGGCCGGGCTAGCGCTGGTCCAGGCTCAGGGCTCGGCCTCCCGGCGTGCGCGCTCCCGAGACGCCTCCTGCGTGCGCGCTCCCGAGACGCGTCCCCGGGGCCGGGCCGTCCCGCCCGCGCCCGCGCGCGCTCGGAGGCCGCTCGCCGGCCAGACCGGAAGTGGCGCGCGCGCGCGCCGGAAGCCCCGCTCCGAGGCGGCGGAGGCGGCGGCGGCGGAGGCGGCGGCGGCGGCGGCGGCGGCGGCGGCGGCGGCGGCGGCGGCGGCGGCGGCGGCGGCGGCGGCGGCGGGATGGCGGCGGCCGCCGCGGCGCCCGAGGCCTGGCCCGAGCTGGACCTGGCGGAACGCGAGCGGCGGCGCGAGCTGCTGCTGACCGGGCCCGGGCTGGAGGAGCGGGTGCGGGCGGCGGGCGGGCGGCTGCCGCCCCGGCTCTTCACGCTGCCGCTGCTGCACTACCTGGAGGTGAGCGGCTGCGGCAGCCTGCGCGCGCCGGGGCCCGGCCTGGCGGAGGGCCTGCCGCGCCTGCACAGCCTCGTGCTGCGGCGCAACGCGCTGGGCCCGGGCCTGAGCCCCGGCCTGGGCCCGCTGCCCGCGCTGCGCGTGCTCGACCTGTCCGGCAACGCGCTGGAGGCGCTGCCGCCGGGCGCGGGCCTGGGCCCCGCCGAGCCCCCCGGCCTCCCGCAGCTGCAGAGCCTCAACCTCAGCGGCAACCGGCTGCGCGAGCTGCCCGCCGACCTGGCCCGCTGCGCCCCGCGCCTGCAGACCCTCAACCTCACCGGCAACTGCCTGGACGCCTTCCCCGCCGAGCTCTTCCGGCCCGGCGCGCTGCCGCTGCTCAGCGAGCTGGCGGCCGCCGACAACCGCCTGCGCGAGCTCAGCCCCGACGTCGCGCACCTGTCCGCGCTCAAGGTCAGCGGGGGCCGCGGGCGGAGGACGGCGGCGCCCCTTCGCGGCGCCCTGGCCTGCCCGCGGGTTCCCGACGCCACGCCAGGCGGCCGCGGGGACGCCAGGCGGCCGCGGGGACCCCGGCTCTGGTTGTTGTGTGGGGCTGTGAAGGGGAGCGAGCCTAGAAGCGGCAGGGCGCCAGGCAAGGTGCTTCCCCTACATGGTGCGCCCTTGAGCCCGAGGGCCTCCCGGGGTCCTGGTGTCTCCGCCTGATCCCCGAAGAGCCGAGGCGTGCCGGGTCGGGAGTCCGTTGATCGTGACTGGCCTGGCCCCAGCAGGGCGGCGTGCGTCCCGGGGACCGGAGGCAGGACCTGCATCTATCTAGTCGAGTTCTCTCCCAGTCTTCTCTTCATCCACCCCTCCCAGGCAGTCCTGCTTTCTTCCCCCTGCTTCTCCGCCTCGAGTTTACACAGGCTTTTTTTTTTTTTTTTTTTTTTTTTTTTTTTAATTTTGTGTCAGTCCTGGGCTTGAGCTCAGGGCCTGAGCACTGTCCTTGGACTTTCTCAAGGCCAGAGCTCTACCACTTGAGCCTCAGCACCACTTCTGGCTTTTTTTTTTCTATGTATGTGGTACCGAGAAATCGAACCCGGGTCTTCGTGCATGCTAGGCCAAACTCCCGGCCCCTACACAGGCTTTTCTTATGAAGATAAAAATAAATGGCTTAGCAAACAAATTTGCAGTAAGTCGCCCCTGAGGGAGTGCAACTCATTTGGCAAATGTGCCTGCATCTGCAAAGCTTTTGTGTTGTGTGCATGTACATGAGAGAGAGAGGAGAGGGAGAGAGAGCTTTCAACTAAAAATAGAGGGAGAGGCTGTGGCTGGACTCCCCCCCCCCCACCCACCCAAGGTAGAGAACTGTATCTATCCTGCCTGTCCTCACGGTGCATGGTTTGGTTTCTCAGCAATCTGTTGAGCTGAGTGTGGGTCTTGACAAGGCCCCTAAGCCAGGTGCGTACTCAGCTTATACTGCTTTTCACAGTCACATGCCTGCCCAGGCTCAGTTGGTTAGTGTAGTTGCTCATGTTGCCAGTCACTTGCCTGGTTGCTACCCTGTGTGGCATCATGATACCTCTCCATCACCTCATCAGGTGACAGTGTGGCATTCTTACCACAAAAGAAGCTGCCAACCCTTCAGGTGCAGACTTGTAGCATTTTGCCACATCTCCCAGTTTATCCGGTCATAGAAGCATGCAGAACCCAGGCTTCAGGTGTGGAGAGACACTGGGCAGACTTCAGGAGACGTGTAGATCAAGGGTAGGAGTCCCAGCAGAGGCCTTTGCCTCCCCACTGACCTCCCAGAGGAAGGCAGTTCCAGGCCAGCTCCTTGGCCTAGCTTTGGGGCCCACTTCTCTGCAACAGGAAGTCCCGGACCCTGTTTGCCACTAAGGACAAGGAACCTGAGGAGCTGGCAACTCTCTCCTGTCCTCTGCCTGCCAGTGTTGTTGGCTTCATTGTCCTGTCTTGAATCTGCTTTGCTTGGCTTCCCTCTGGGAGAGACCTGAGAGACCCTGGAGTAGCCTGCCATCTTCCAGGTTCAGGTGCAGTGCCACCAGGGCTGTGGTGGCACAGGCAGGGATGTCAAGTTGCTCCTTCGTGCCTCTGTAGTGCCCATCCCCCAGGCCATGGCGCTGTCCTGCTGGGGCAGCTGAGAGGAGTGGCACAGTACCTCAGCTAGTTAACAGACTTTCCTGCCGCTCAGAAGAACTCCTCCAGGGCCAGGCTTCACAGAGAACCTCAGCTTTGGACTTGAAGTCTCCTGCCAGGAAGAACTAACCATCCCTTACACTCACGTTTCTCAGCTCCTGGGAGGTGGCCAAGCATTTGCAGGGCCTGGAGAACCCAGGTTCTTCAACAGCCGTTGACAGGGTGTGGTCTGAAGAATAGCACGGTGGTGATGTGTGCATTCTTCTTCCTGCCACAGCCACGTAGCTAGTTCCTTTCCACGGAGGCCTTGTCCCTGCCAGAGGGCCGAGGATGCTCAACTCACTCAGCCAGGCATCAGGAGGCTGAAGTACAGCTCCAGCTCAGCCTCACAGCTCCCTTGGCATTGTCTGGAGGCACAGACTCTGTGCAGGAGGTTGGAGGCTGCTGGTTCCCACCAGGGGTTGTCCACGGTGAAGCCTGAGGCTTTACTTCCATTTCCATGACCTTGCTTCCTGTGGGTACCCAGGGATGCGCTGAGTGTGCTTTCGAGGAAAGTCTCTCTGCCCTGCAGAGCTGTGTCTTATACTGCATGATACCATTCTAAGTGCTTCTCTATGTCTCGCTCTCTTCTCTGGCTCTCCCTTTTCCCCCTCTGTGTCTCACAGACCTCCTGGCAGATCTTAGACAAATCTTCCCTTGTCTGAATTTTCTGTTACATAAAAGTTTTTGTCTTAATGGAGCTTTCAAGTCAAAGCCCCTTTGGACTGTGTATTGACATCCAACGCTACACCCAGGCACAAAATCCTCTGGACTGGTGACCTGGCCGCCCCCTCTGCAGCACTGGCCCCAGCTTGCTCTAATGCCGAGCTCTTTCTGGCTCCGAACCAGTGGTGATTCCCATGCTGCTGGCGAGGGGTATTGTCAGCATAGACTCTGCTTCTGATAGAAGAGGCTGGTGGTGAATGGTAAGGCTTCCACCCCCAGGTTTGTGCGCCAGTGTAAGGGTATCTGGAGAGGTAGGAAGTAAGAGGTTCAGTATCCCTCACCCAGATACCCACCATTGAAACCTCCGAACACTGACATGGTGCAGAAAATTTCACATCTGACTTCATGTGCTGGGTGGCCTCCGACGCTGGTCACTACAGCCGTGTGTGAGCTCACTTCTGCTGTGCAGGGCCCCGTGTGAGGCGGACCTCGTGTTTACCATGGGTTCCCACAACTGTGTGACAGGGAAGAGCAGAGATGGGCCACATCCCTACAGCTTCAAGTCTGAACACGGGCAGAAAGTGCTGTCTGGAGCCTTTGCTCCATTTTCTCGTTTTTTGCTCAGTACCATGTGGGAACTTGTTCCAGATGGAAGAAGTGCTGGTCTGCTCCTGAGGCATTCATGTTCTTCACCTGCTAGTTACTCTGCTCTAGCTCAGTGGCTAACCTAAAAGAAGTAGAGGTGTTGCCATAACCAGGATTTAAGCAGGAGAGATGCTTGAGTCAGAGAAAAGGTTTTACAGAGGTGACTGGCCCCCAGACAGCTCCTTCCTGTGGGTGACAGGATAGAGATGGTGTGTTTAGCTGCCATGGTGCATAGCTATAGTCCCAGCTACCCAAGAGGCAAAGGCAGATCACAAGTTCAAGGTCTAGACCCTGTCTCAAAAATTAAAAAAAAAAGCAAAAGCAGGGCAAGGGCAGTGAAGGCATTAGCCAGATCCTGAATTCCTGCCCAAGAATCACAAAGAAGCAAAAAGATGTGTAGAGATTAGCATCCAGGTGGATAGCTGCATGTGGCTGCAGCTCCCCAAGAGTCACAGTAGAGTTCCTGCTCTGCCTGCCAGTCCTGGGCTTGAGCTCAGGGCCTGAGCACTGCCCTGGGGCTTTCTCAAGGCCAGAGCTCTTCCACTTGAGCCACAGCACCACTTCTGGTTTTTTTCTCTGTATGTCGTACCAAGGAATCGAGCCCAGGGCTTTGTGCATGCTAGGCAAGCGCTGTACCGCCAGGCCACGCTCCCGGCCCCTGGGGGTCCCTTGACCTGTGCTCCGTTCTCTTCCCAGATGCTGGACCTTGCTAACAACCAGCTGAGTGAGATCCCCGCGGAGCTGGCCGACTGCCCCAAGCTCAAGGAGATCCACTTCCGAGGGAACAAGCTCCGAGACAAGCGCCTGGAGAAGATGGTCAGCAGCTGCCAGACCAAGTCCATCCTGGAGTACCTCCGTGCCGGCGGCCGAGGAGGTGGCCGGTGCAGGGGCAAAGCCGACGGCTCCGAGAGGGAAGACAGCCGGAAGAAGCGCAGGGAGCGGAAGCAGAGGCGGGAGAGTGGCGAGGGGGAGGAAGAGGCCGCCGACACAGCCAAGCTGCTGCTCCGGGTCCTGCATGTCTCTGAGAACCCCACGCCCCTGACCGTCCGAGTGAGCCCTGAGGTCCGGGAGGTCCGGCCGTACTTCGTGGGCACGGTAGTGAGAGGCATGAACCTGGAACCTGGAAATGCACTCAGGCGCTTCCTCACTTCTCAGGTGGGGCACGATGCAGCCTGGCCAGGGGAGGGCGAGGTCCTGGGCACACGCTGGGGCCAGTGGTCAGAGAGTCAGTGCCGCCCTGCATCTCAGCTCATAGGTCGGCACGCCCCAGTCCACAGGGCATTGGTAAGGAGCTCCTGTTTTTTGGTATCCAGAGCACCCTCTGCTCAGTCCTGTGGTGGGCACAGCATATGGGCTCCTGGCCTCTGCCCTTGCTCTTTCATACTCAGCTTCTACTTTTTACCCTGCACTCTGAATGGCTTTATCACCACCAAAAATGTATGCCAGCTACCTCAGTTCTGGGCTCCAGGTGGATTTTTCCGACCATATAGTAAATCACACATTTTGTTCTGTAGACAATGGTAATGGTCATGGTAATCCCACCCCCCCTTAGCAGCGACTGAGCTGGGTAGACTTTGCTCATCCCAAGTTGTTTGTCTGAGATACCAGCTCCTTAAGACAGAAAGCCACCTTTGTGTGTGAGCCCAGCAGTGCCAGGCCTCCCATCTGCCTGGAATCCTGCTCACTCTGCCCACCCCCAGCCTGCCATGACCCAGGGGAGGAAGCCTGCCGTGGCTGGCCAGGGTGCTGTGGTAGGAGAGCTACTGGGAAGTTTCTTTTTTTTTTTTTTTTTTTTTTCTTTTTTTGCCAGTCTTGGGACTTGAACTCAGGATCTGGGCACTGTCCTTGAGCTGCTTTGTGCTCAAGGCTACTGTTCTACCACTTGAGCCACAGCTTTTTCTGTGTAGGTAGTATTGAGGAATCAAACTCAGGGCTTCCTCACCTGCTGCTAGACAAGCACCCTACCACTAGGCCACATTCCCAGCCCGGTTCTTCCTGAAACCCAGAATTCTAGAATTAAAGAACCAGTGCTGCTGTGCCCAGATGAGAGCACTTGGTCAGGGGAGGCAGGGCTGTGGGGTCCACAGGCTGAGGATTGCCTGCGTTGTCTCACTGTGCCCACCTTCCTCTCCTTGTTGTAGACTAAGCTCCATGAGGACCTCTGTGAGAAGAGGACAGCAGCCACCATCGCAACCCACGACCTCCTCGCCGTGCGGGGCCCCCTGCTCTACGCAGCACGGCCACCTCAGGACCTGAAGGTGCCGCCTGCCTTGCCCTGTCCCTCGGCTCTTACCGTTTTTCCAAAGTGCTAAAACATCTGGTGTGCTTCTAGCAAGTACACAGGTGAAATGATGCCACGTCCCCTCTGCAGTCTGATTCCCATTGCAGCAAAATTTAAAAGCCGTCTCTTGCATTTCTTCACTAACTTAAATGTATGTACCTGGGGCTTGAACTCAGGACCTGGGTACTGTCCTGGAACTTGTTTTTGTTTATGGCTAGCATTCTACCATAGCACCACTTCCAGAGTTTTGTTAGTTTATTGAGATAAGAGTCTCACAGACTTTGCTACCTGTGTGGGCTTTGAACTACAATCATCAGCTCTCAGTCTCCTCAGCTAGGAATACAGGTGTCAGCCACTGGCACCCCCTGCTCATTAAGTTTTAACCAACTGTAAAACATCTACCTCAGGGTTGACTTTGGGTGAGTCCTTTGGCCTGGCCAGCTCTGCCTGCTGAGACCTGTCTTCTCGGCCTTCTGAGCTCTGTGAACCCTGAGCTCTGGAAGTGCTTGCATTTAGAGGCACCTCTAAAGGCGCTGCCTGCCTAGCGTCCGTGAGCGGTGATCCCGTGGGAGAGCACTGGGTCCTCAGCTACCGGCTTTCTGCTCTGAGACGTGCTGGCTCTGTCTAGAGATTAGTCGTAGGGAGAGTGCAGAGCCGATGTCTTTAATGCATCCAGACAGGAACAGTAGGACAGTGAGCTTTTGGGGTTGTGTGGTCGCCAAGTGTCTGGATTTCCATCCTGACAGATCGTCCCCTTGGGGCGGAAAGAAGCCAAGGCCAAGGAGCTAGTGCGGCAGCTGCAGCTTGAAGCAGAGGAGCAAAGGAAGCAGAAGAAGAGGCAGACAGTGTCAGGACTGCACAGGTGGGTTGGCTGGCCCTGCGGGCCCTGAAGCTGGTGGGTCTGCGAGGGGACAGGAATCTCCCCAAACCTCCTGCAAAAGGCAGATGGTGGCCTGCTCTCAAGGGCCTGGGCAGGAGAAAGCCCTCCCCAGAGAAACTGTGGCACTGCGTGGAGACTTCACCCCCTTCTCAGAGGCAGGCTAGCCCTCAGGACAGCACCAGGGGGGCTCAGGCAGCACAGGCGGTAGCTTGATGAGTTGGACCTTGAGGCAGGGCCAGCTCCAGCCAGGCACCCCTCCATCTGCTTAGGCTAGCTGGTGTGTGTGCCCTCAGCCTGTTCTCAACCTGTCCCTCCCAGGTACCTGCACTTACTCGATGGGAAGGAGAATTACCCGTGTCTCGTGGATGCAGATGGAGATGTGATTTCTTTCCCACCAATAACAAACAGCGAAAAGACAAAGGTGGGGTGACAGGATGGGCGTGCTTGTGTGTGTTCTGGTGGTGCTGGGCTCGTCCAGACCTCGTTAGAAGTCCTGGTCTTGGTTTGTGTTGTAATTGCTGATGTCTACGTTTTGTGACTTTTTTTCTGAAATCTAACTTAAGATTAAGAAAACAACTTGTGACTTGTTCTTGGAAGTCACCAGTGCCACCAGTCTGCAGATCTGCAAGGACATCATGGACGCCCTGTTACTGGTGAGTGACCACGGCTGCCTCTTGCTCCCCGCACATGTGCAGTGGCTTGTCCACTCATGTAGTTAAAAGGCAATTTTTCCTTTGCAGAAAATGGCAGAATTAAACAGATACACTTTAGAAAACAAGGAGGAAGGATCTCTCTCAGATACAGAAGCTGACACACTTTCTGAACCACCTTCAGATTCCCAGAAGAACGCAACCCCTGGGAAGGATGGACCGTGCGCCCTGGTGGTAGAGCAGGTCCGAGTGGTGGACCTGGAAGGGACCCTAAAGGTGGTGTACCCATCCAAGGCCGACCTGGCCGCGGCTCCTCCCCACGTGACTGTGCTTCGCTGACACACAGCCACAACCTTGGTGCCCCAGGCTGGCATGCACAGGAGCTGGTGGTGGTTTTGCAGAGGCTTGTGTGTGGTGATATGTTATCGGGTACTTTTTTGCCTGGGTATTGTTAAGGTGTCTATATTCTTGGTTTGGCTTCCAGGTGGCTGTGGTGTAAAGTGACGTGGTCACTAACCCCATCTTACTGTTTTCTGTGGAATTTCCCAAATACTAGGATTAACTGTTCAAGATGTTCTGATCATGTAGCCCCAGCAAGTAACTCCTTTCGGAAAAGAATGACCCTGACCGTGGTGTGAACGCGCAGTTGTGACCTGGGAAAGCTGAGGACCTGGATTCTGTAGCACTGCAGTGGTGTCCCTCGCTCTCCCCAGCTATGACCCTAGAGGTGGCAGGGTTACCCTCTTGGCTTTGGCTGTCAGTACTCAAGGGGCAGCAGGTAGCTGTACAAGGCCTTCCAGAAAACAGCCCGGGTCCTGCAGGGAGAGGCAGGACGTGCCTGGCGTGGCTGTGCTGGGGGTGGCTCACACATCAGCCTTGTAGGTACCCCTCTGCCCTGCTCTTAAGAGGATGCATGCTTCTCTGTGAGCAAACAGAAGGCTGTTAACAAAGTGCCAGGGCTGACTGGGGGAGGTGGCAGGCTTTCTAACCAAAAATCACAAAGTATGGGTGCCAGGTGTGTCTCCTCTGTTTTACATGCACTGCATTGGGAGACATGTGTGTGTGTGTGCGCATACGCACGCACACTCGTGCATGCATGTGCAGCATGAGCCACACCCTCCCTGGGGCTGGAGTGCTGTGTCCTGAGGACCTGTCCACTGCAGAGAGCCCTCCTGACCTCATGCCTTACTACCAGGCTGCAGGAGACCGACTTGAAGGCACTGTCTTCACGTTGGTGGTCTCTGACCTGAGTGGGCCATTTTTATCTTGTATAGAAGACACGATTGTTTTGGATCTGTGCAAGTGCCCAGTAGCCCACAGGGATCCAGAGTCCTAAGCCGGGTGACTTTCCAAAAAGCTGCAGGAGACACAGGCCAGCTGTTCTGTTCCCCAGCCTGGCCCTAGGTCCCCCCAGGCCTTCCTGGAGGCTGAGAATGCTGGGCTGAACACTCCTGCTGCGTGCAAGGCTGCTGTGGCCGTGCCTGGCGACTGCTTTTCCTCCAGCCAGTTCCCAGAAACCCAGATGTTATGTGTAAGGGTGGTTCTGTCCCCCCGTGCTGTTGAGCCTCAAGCCCCTGCTGCCGTGGTGGGTACTTCCTCCAGCCAGGACCTGCTGCAGCTCCCATGGAGGATGGGGCAGAACCTGGGCTCCCAAGAACAGGGCCCAGCCACAGCCAGCAGCCGTCAGCACACTGCCGTGATGAACCAACTCGTGTGCTTCTCTCTGAGGTGGCCTGGATTCCGGGAAGGGTTGAACTTACAGCAGAAGCTCCTTTGATGTTCTTTTTGCCCATCAATTCTCTAATAAAAAAAGCATTTGATAGAAAATGTCTCCTGTCTACCGGTGACCTGTGCCCCTGGCACTACCAGAGGCTTTGCTACAGAGCTATAGAGTCTATCCGGTCTGCCTATGGCTTGGGGGGGGGGGGGGGGGAGGCGCAGGCTCAGGCCTGTGTAGTCTTTGTTGACTGCCCCTACCCTCTCTGCCCAGATCTGTACTCCATCCATGACTCCTGCTGGTCTAGTGCACTGTCCTGCTCCTGGGTCTTCAGTGGGGAAAGAGCCGTGTAGCCCAAGAAGTGCAATGAAGTGCCTGCCCACCCCGTTCCCCTGGCCTCAGCTCCACCCGGGTGCTAGCCAGGCATCACGCTGGAGACCCCAGGAAACGCCAGGGCTGAGGGCTAAGGCGTGGGGTGAGGTAGGCCAGGTAGCGCAGACTCCAGCACTAGCTGAAGTGCTGGGCCAGTCAGAAGAGCAACTGGTTGCCTTTAAGTCCATGCTGTGGTCTCCCCTCTGTCCCACCTTCCTGCTGCTCGTGACCGAGGCTTAGGAGTCCCTGGGACTCCTGTGCAGTGTTGAGTCTTGGCCCCCCTTGTTTCAGCCTCTGCCCAGCCTGGCCACAAGGCCCTGCGTGGACACCACAGGCCTCTTGGGAATGGGAGGCCAGCTCTGAGCCGCCCTCCCCTCCTTCCCCTGGAACCAGGCACCACCTGAGTTGGCAGCATCTGAAACTGCCATCCAGCCTCCTTGAGGCCTGAGCCCAGCAGCTGCCCCACCCCTCCCTCAACCCCAGGTGAGGGAATTTGCTGAGTGGTATTTCTGGTAAATATTTCCAGGGCCTAGAGGCCTGGATTATATCACAATAGCCCAGAGCAGAACTGGGACCAAAGTCCCCAGGGAAGCTAGCTGCAGCAGCCCCAGAGTAGTCACAGCCTGGTCCACACATGGGTGGGTGGGGAGGGACAGGCCCAGCACATCCTGACCCTCAGGCTTGTCCATGTCCCTGGAGGAGGGCCCAGACAGGAAGGGGCACATTCCAAGGCAGGGTCAAACAGGAAGGGCTGCAAGGACAGGCCTGGCCTTGCATCACACCTCACCAGCCAGCCGGGCGGCACAGAGGGGTGAGTGCCTGGTTCCTGAACAAACCTCATTGATCCCTCAAGCGTGCACAGGCTCAGCCTGGAGCCTACATGCTGTGGCTGACAGGCCAGCTCCGGGCCTCCTGTGGGCCACCCCTAGGAAGTAGGTGGCCAGGAAGATTTAATGTGCTCCCTGGGAGAAGGTGGCCCTCTGCGTGGCACAGGAACTATCAGCCAGGCCTCATCCCCACCCAAGGAGGGGTGCAAGAACACAGGACTGGTGTCAGAGCCCACCCCGCACAACTACGTAAGAAAAGGTGGGTTTGGGTTGTCTACATTAAACCCCTTATCCCTTGCCTAGGATGGCCAGAAATTGTGCGGTCCAGGTCTGCAGCCACCCGTGCCCCAAGGGCCAGCTGTGCCACAGCTGCGTCTCATGTCCTGTGAAGGCCTTCCATGCGCTGCAGGTATGTGCCTACATGCTCTCATGTGGGTCTGAGCCAGCCATACACATCATACCTGGTGGGCCAGTGCCAACACCTGTGTGCAGGGCACTGTCTCGTCAGGGACCACAGTACATCCACGAAGGGAATCTAGACATGCCGAGTGTCCCTCCATCCCTGTGCCCCAGCAGGTGGCCAGCCTTGAACATGTAACTGAGCGTTTATTTGCATTTGTGCACGTAGTAGCCGGTGACATATCCCAGGGTGAAGATGGTCCAGAAAAGGGTCATTGTGCCCAGCACTTTCAGGACGACCCCCAGCTTGCCTGTGCAGAACGTCTGGAAGATCCTAGATCAAGAAGCAGCGAGAGGTGAGGCCTGGCCAAGACACGGACCCAGGTAGAGCTCTAGAGCATGCTGGGGTAGACACGAGCAGCCCCAGGCCTCAAGGGAGGCTGCCAGCCTGATCAGGAGGCCCGGGACCCCTGCTAGGGTCGGAAGCCAGGGAAGGGCTGGGCATGGGCTGGCTGCTAGCACTGGGCAGGGGCCATGGTGGCCAGGACTGTCTGCACGGCAGCCTGAGGGTTCTCACCTCCTGCTGGAGGACTCCTCCCCATTGGACTCAGATGTCATGCTGACCTCGTCCCGACTGCTGTCATCCCACCTGCTGTAGTGGACTCCTCTTTCCTGGGGCTGCATGTTGCCCCTGGTGGGGAGACTGGGGCCAGCCAGGGGGTGCCTGGGGGGGAGAAACCAAGATTGTGCACACGTGACTCACCAGAGTGGTAAGGCTCTCAGGATCACGTGGACTCAGGCCCAGGCCCGGCCTCAGGAATGGGAGCAGCCCCAGGGCCTCCTCTAGGTGGACTTATCAGGATCAGCTGGCACAACTCGGATACTAGGACCCAGTGGCCAAGCTCAGCTTCTGCAACCCACACCTCTTCCTCCTGTGCCCTGAAGATAAGACCAGGGCTGCTCTCCAGAGGCTGGCAAGGGAAGGGATAAGCAGTAGGCAGCGGCTGGTACGGCCAGTGCAGCCAGCCAGGGAGGGGCCCACAGCTGTCCCCCGGCCCCCCTGTCTCATCCCATCTGCAGGGGTTGTGCCAGGCCCCTGGGGAAGCCCATGGGGTCCAGGAGATCACACAGCCCAGGGCAGGGGACCCCACCGTGAGACCAGATCCGGCTGGGCTGGGCTCTGACTCTGTGCTGGGACTCAGCTCAGTGCCAGATGCCCCAAGAGCAGAGACCAGGCTGGGACTGGAATGTGGGTCAGTCACATTAGAGCTGCCACATCTACCTGCCCCTGATGCGGGGGGCGGAGGGGGTCTCCTGACTCCCTTACCCCTTGACCTCTGTTCAGACTCCTGTGTACCCAGAGTGTAGATGAGACAGAAAGCCACAGCTCACCTAAGTTGTGGGATGGGGCCCTGGTCTCCCATGTCAGGTACTCAATGTCCCTTGATAGTGTCCAGTCCTGTAGGGGCGGCCTAGGCAAGCAGCCCCTCACTCCTGGAAACCGAGCTGCCGATTCTCCTGAGAAATCCTGCACCCACAGGCCTGAATGCACAGCGGGCCACTGTTCTGTGAGAAAGCAGTCCTGAAACTCAGGATAAGGGAGTGCCTGCTCTTAACTTCCCATCCTGCCCTAATGCCAGACTGCTGGGAGGAGGAGGGACTGTAAGTGCAGCTTCACAGCCACAGGTGGGAGCTGGTAGCTGATACTCAGCCTTGAAGTGGTCCCTGGTGTGTGGACCCTACCATCTGGGCGTGCTGGGCAGAGAGGTTTCTGGAGAGCTGGCTGCCTGCTCACCCATCCCTCGAGGTGGGCAGAATCTCCAATCTTGCCTCTGGCAGTAGGGAGCTGACACCACATGACAGCTACTCCTGGGCTAAGCTAAGCACCATACCTTTGGTTTCCTTTCCCAAGTCACTCTCTGTGGGCCAGGTGCCGGGTGCACAGAAGATGGTGCTTTCATGAAGCAGCCAGTGATGGAACTGCACTGCTCAGAACCCCACACTGGTACAGCCCACTGACCCCCACCCACTAGGGCCAGTGTTGGGACAAACATCAGCCCAGCCCTTTCTAAAAGTGCACATTGCCTCTGGGAAGACTGTCTGCGGTAGTTGCCCAGTTTCACAACTAATAATTTCCTCATTTTGCTATAATTAGATTCCAGACCCCCCCCCCCACTCACCCCTGTGTCTCTGCCTCTGCTCTGGGTACTTGGTGCCCCTCTACGGCAAGGATTAAACTGGTCTGATCTGTTGACTGACTTTCTTTCCTTTCATCCGCTTGGTCTTTTCTAACAGCTACTCCTTCCTTCTTCCTGGCTGGAAGCCTCCCTTCGGCCAGGTACAAGAGCAACACAGCCGCAGCTAGCGCTGCCTCCAAAGTCGCCCACCTACAGGCAAGAGTGGTATGAAGAGTGTGACCCCCAACTGTCTCCAGCCTTGGACAGTGGCATCCAGCTATTTGCTTCCAGGCTATCCAGTGAGGCAAGGCCGCCAGGAGCCAGTGAGGAGCCCTCAGCCAGGCCTCCCCTCACCCCAGATCAGCTACAGGCCCTGCCCTCAGAACCAGCTCTCTCACCCCACTTGAGAGAATGTGAGCCCAGAAATCCTATACAGCCCCTGCCCATTGGAATCACTGGCCCCCATGTGCCTCTGGAGACCCCGCACTTACAGGTCAAGTCTGGAAGCAGCGGCTTTGAGCCCAGGAAGGCAGTTAGAGCCTGGGAGGGGGCTCCCACCTTCTCTGAGCTGGCCAGGCCAGGGTGTGATGTGCCTGAGGATGCTCAGCCTTAAATAAAGGACAAGGCCAAGGGAGACGTCGTAGGCTGGCCAAGGGTGTCCGCAGGCTCCTGGAGGGGGTGGGCAGGCAGTTCCGGGCCTCCTGGACAGCCCTCCCTAACCCGGGGCAATCCTCCTGCGCCCGGAAAGCTCTGGAGGGCCCCAGCGTGGAGCGCCCAGGCCCACCTCCTCCCCTGGCCTCCCGAGCAGGTTACAGCCTCCGTGCAGGGGTCGTGGGGATCTCACCTGCACCGCCCACCGGGGACGCTGCGCGCGCGCTGCAGACGCCTCTCCAGCGCACCGGGGCGGGCGGAGGCGTGGCCTGCCCGGGGCGTGGCCGTCCGGGGGCGTGGCCGGGGCGGGGTCAGGCCGCGGTGGGCGGGGCGTTCGAGGAAACGGAGGGCGGGGTCTGCGCCGGGACCCCCCCCCCTCCCCGCCCCTGTGCAGCCGGCGCCCGGTTCCCCAGGCCCCGCGGGGGCCGCTCCAGCACGGCGGAGGTTCCGGGAGGCAGCGCAGGTTCAGAGTCCGGGCGAAGGGAGGTCCGGCCGGCGGTGGCCTGCCTGCCTCCTGGAGCACGCGGACCCGGGCGGCGGCGGGCGGGCTGGGCACGTCCCGGGGGGAAGGGGCGCGGGCCGGGCGCGGCCGGGAGCAGGGAGGACCGGCCGACAGTCCGTCCTCAGCATTCCCGTGGTGTCAAGACGATCGGCGGCGCGCAGAGCCGGGAGGGGACCCCCCCGCCCGCCCCGGAAAACAAAGTGTAGGCGAGGCCCCGGCGGGAGGTCTCGGGTGGGGAGGCGCGGGCAGGGGCGTCCACCAGCCGGGGGCCGGCAGGCCCAGGGTCCCTGCGTGGCGTGGGCTCCAGGAGGGAGCTCCGGCCCGCTGCCAGTGTGCGGGCCCCAGGGCCGAGCTCTGGAACGGGCGTGGGTGCCAGGGAAGCAAAGACCACAGCCGACGCCAGGGTTTAATTCCGTCTCAGGCAGAGGTCCCCCCATCGGCGCCCTCCCCGCCGGCGCCTGGCCGTCTCTGGGCTGGCCAGGCCCCGGGGGCCCCGGCTGGGCCGCCTTCCCGGGGTCCCAGGCTGGGCCAGCCTTCCGCTGAGGTCCCAGGCCGGGCCTACTTGGAAGTAACCTTCTTGGGCTTTGTGGGCAGGGAGCTGTCCGAAGGCTGCAGAGGTGGGATCTTGACTCCCTTCTGCTTCAGCTGGTTGTAGAACTCATTCCTTTCCAAGATGATTTTCTGGCCCAGAAACACCGCAGCACCCTCAGTGGCCTTCCCAGCCCCCCAGAACAGCCCTGCAGCTGTAGTGAGCTCTCCTCAGGATACCCCCCCATTCCCACGGGGTGGACACCCCGGCCACGGCTGACCCCACCCCCACCCCAGCATGGCTGGGCCTTCCTCATCACCCCCCCCCCCACCAGCTGTAGATGGGAGGCAGGGCAGCCAGCACCAGGACACACCTGCAGGGTTTCCAGGATGGAGTTGTCAGAGATCTCTGTGGTGGCCTTGGTCCCGCTGGCACTGAAGGCAGCCTGGATGACCTTATTCCGAAGTCGCTCCAGCTGCAAGCAAGGTGGGGGACACAGTCAGGGGTCCAGGCCAAAACCCAGATCCAGGTTAATTTAGAATCAACCACTGAAGCTTTGCCATGCTCCTTTTCATTCATCTGTTCTTCTTACCATTGGAGAAGGAGGATCTGCACGTGTGTGTGTGTGTGTGTGTGTGTGTGTGTGTGTGCGCACACGCGTGTGTGTGATGTAGCTCCGTGGAGAGTGCTTGCCTACAGTGCACCAGACCCTGCAGTGTATCTGCAACACCACAGAAATAATCAGTAAAATAATAGCTGGCTGTGGTGGCTCCTGCCTGTAACCTCAGCTACCCAGGAGGGGACTGGGAGGACTGAGGAGCAAAGCCAGCTGGTGCGGTCATTGTATTCCATATGCATCGTGGAAAATGGACACGATATCATTCGTGGAGGGGGTGGGGGTGAAGGAAGGGGTGATATTGCCCAAGAAGCCTTGTGCTCATCTCCTGACTTATGAAATGATAACAACGTTGTTGTTATAAGCCTTAAAAATAACCATCAAAAACAGCAAAAAAAGAAAAAAAGAATTGGCTCTGTCACTTTGTTCAAGGGTGAAATGATAATGAGATGGTTTTGTGCCCCACTCACCATGGTGGCTGGCCTGGAGCCACTACAAATTATAAATGGGAATGGGCCACTCTTACTGCTCCTCCGCTCAGCCTCTCTCCTTCCTGGCCTTTTGCATCTTGACAGTTCAACCCAAGACCCAATTCCTCCATGAACTAACAAGGAAGATTCACTCCACCATCTTTCTTGCTTCTTTCTTTCTTTCTTTCTTTTCATCCTTCCTTCATTGCTTCCTTTTTTACAGTACTTGGACTTGATCTAATAAGCCTTAGGCTTATCAGACGGGCATTTTGAGCTCTACCTCCAGCCCCTTTTGCTTATATTACTTCACTACGACGACGACGACGACGACGACGACGACGACGACACATTAATTTGGCCCTGTGCTACCCTTCCCTTCCTATGGTCTCCCACAGAGCTGGGACCATAGGCAACCACCACCATGCATAGGTATTAATTGAAATGAGATCTTGCTAACTTTCTGCCACAGCTGGCCTGAGACCTCAGTCCTGTTGATCTCTACCTCCTAAGTAGCTGGGACTCCGGGTGTGAACTACCATGCCAATGAAGACCTCCACATTTCTTGAGGGTCAACTCCATGCTGAATGCTGAGATCCCAGGCCATATGAGCCAGAACCTCTGCCTGCTATAGCCACTTGGCTAGTGTACAGCCTGACCAGATGCTTGGTGAGCAGGGGAGCTGCTGTGTGCCTGCCTGTCACAGGCTGAGGCCCCCAGAACGTAGGGCTGGTCCTACCCTGGACTGGGCGCTCTCCAGGGCCACCCGAGCCTGCTGCTCTGCCTGCTGGATCATCTCATTCCTCATCTGCAGGTCTTCGTGCAGCTGCTTCCTCCGCTGCAGGTGGTTCTGGCTCTGGTCCACCTGAGCCTGCAGTTCTGTCACCTTGTTGTCCAGCTGGGAGATGGCCAGGTTGCGCTCTGCCACATCTGTCTCCAAGTTTGCTATTTTCTAAGGCGAGCCAGAGGACAGGAAAGTAGCCATGTGGCCAGAACTTCTCCTGTGTAGGTCCTTTCCTCTCTCCTGGGTTTTTTTTTTAGCCCACCCACCCCCATCACAAGTGTGTCTGGATAAAGAGGCCCAGGCTAGGTGCCAAGATGCCCCAGCCTCACCTTGTCCATCACTGCATCCTGACTCAGCCATCATCCCGCCGACCCCAGGGCCCCCGGCACTCACCTGTTTGAGGATGAGGTTTTCCCTCTCGATAAGGCCCATCATCTCCTGGTGCTTCTTACTCTCTCGGAGATTGGAGAACTGGAAGGCAGACAGAGGGCTCAGCAGCCTCCCTGCCTTCCCACCTGGGCCCCCCGCAAAGTGCAAGTGTGGGGGGTCACTGCACAGGAGACTGAACCGGGGAACACAGAAAGTGGGGTGGGCCTGGGTTGTGTCTGATGCTACAGATCAAAGCAAAGGAGTCCTCACTGCCTGTGGGGAGAGCTGACACCCAGCTGGATTCATACTCTAGTTCCTACGAGTCTCAGAAGTGGCAACACCTGACTCTGGTGCTCGGCTATGTCACAAGTCTGGGCATTCAAAGCGCCCCAGACTCAGCCCTGACCTTGAGCCCCAGGCGCCTGCCTTGAGGGACTGCCAGGCACAGACTCTGCTTTGTGTTTCATACTGAATTTGAACTCAAGGCCTCAGGCCTGCAGGGCCCCTCCATGAGTGCATGCAGACAGAGTGTGGACAACTCCTGCCCTCTCTCCACCAGCCCTGAGCACTCTCAAGCCAGGCCTTGGTCTGCAGGCAGACATAGTTGAGGTTTCCCAGCTTCTATGAGGGAAGCCAAACCAACAGGAAAGACCCGCACAACAGACTTGCATTTGTCCTCCAGGGGACACTGCTTTGCCACAGGGCATTCTGTGGTCACTTGTTCACCCAGAGCCTCCAGGCAGCTCTGCACTGCAGCGAATGTCCTTCGGGTATGACCAGAAGCAAGACACACTGGAAAGGAGTGTGTAGAAGTGCAAGAGGTAGAAGCACGGCTATACCACAATGGAAGGCCAAAACAAAGAGGGTCAACAAGTTCAAATAATGAAACCATAAAAGACTCCAGGCTCACATTCAGGAGGTTGAGATCTGAGGACTGCAGTTTGGAGCTAGCCCAGGCTGGCCAGGAGTAAGAGGCATGACTCTACGTGGAGGGTCAACTGTGAGCAGAATAAAACTGAGGAGAGCACAAGATCCTGAGTTCAAGCCCCAGTACCAGCACAAGAAAAAGAAAGAGGAGAGAGAAGGGATGGGGCGGGGGAGAGAAGAGGAGAAAGAATAATCATACATTGTTCCAGAACTACACACAGAAGTTTCCAAATTGCTACCACATGCTCAATCAATCAGGCCTAGCCTTGTAAGGCTTCAGGTCACCTGAACAAAGTCAGGCTCTCCCAGCTTCTCAGGGAGTGGCACACGGCCACGCAGAGCTGTGCCATTTGAGAGAATGAAGCTAGAATAGCTGGATCCCCACCAGGGTTGATGCAGGGAGGGGGGTGGGTAGGTGAAGGGGCATGTGCTGGGAGTGGGGACAGTGGGGGTAAAAAGGAGGGCATTAGGTTATGACAGAGACAACCCTATAAAGGCCATTTAAAAGCATGCCTTTTCAAGATACAGAAATTTGTGTTTGTGTGTGTGTGTCTGTGTGTGTGTGTGTGCCTGTGTGTGTGTGTGTGTTGGGGGTTGAACTCTGGGCTTCAAACTTTTTTTTTTCTAGTCCTGGGACTTGAACTCAGGGCCTGGGCACTGTCCTTGAGCTTTGCTCGAGGCTAGCACTCTACCACTTGAACCATGGCGCCACTTCTGGCTTTTTCTCTGAATGTGGTACCAGGGAACTGGACCCAGGGTTTTGCGTGCTAGGCAGGCCACACTCCCAGCTCATCTTTTTACTCAACTTTATCATGAAAGGCTACCACTTTACCACTTGAGCCATACATTTTTTTTTGTTTTTTTTGGTTTTTTGGGTTTTTTTCCTGGCTCTTGGGTGATAAGAATCTCACAGATTTGTCTATACCCAGTCTGGCTTTAAACTGCAGTCCTCAGATCTCAGGAGTAGCGTGGATTAACGGAGTGAGTGACCAGCACATCCATGTAAGATTTTTTTTCTAAAGACTTTGCTTTGGGGGCAAAGGTAAATGAGAAAAACACAACAAAACAAAACATGGAACTATTGGATTCTGTGACAGGCACGAGTAATTCAGATTAAAATAAGAAAAACCTGAAAGTATGTAACAGAACAAGAGCTGGCTGAGTGGGTGTGGACCAGGAGACTTTTGTAGGAAATGGGGACACACGTTCTGGGGTGGAAGAAATGGAGGAGGGGCTTTGCGGCCTCTGGGTCCCAGGGAAATCCTGGCTCTGTCTGTCAGCCCTGGAGCTCTGGGCCGGGTGCTCAGAGACTCTGAACCTGAGGCCTTGCCCTCAGGCCCGTCCTGTGGGAGCTGCCGGGGCCTGGGGAGCTCAAGTGGCTGTCACCTTGTCAGACATGGCCTGCAGCTGCTGCTTCCGCTCCCGGAGCTCTCGTTTCAGCAGGTCGTTCTCCATGTTGACCTTGCGTAGCTGGGATTCTTGAAAGTCCAGTTGTCTGTGTAGGGAGGTGATGGCTCCTGCAGAGGAGCCGGGAGGGAGGGAGGGAGGGAGGGAGGGAGGGATGTAAAGATGGGTGGAGCCAGAGGGTGGCAAGGGCCAACCAGCTGGGCAGGAGTCAGGTGTGACTCCAGGACACCCTCCCTGGCCCAGAGACATGGATGCCCTGGGCCCCCTCCTGACCACCAGGCAGAGAAGGGCCTGCAGGGCCAGCCTCCCACCTACGGCCAGAGAGTGCCTGGTCCTGGTGAGTTCCAGCTCGTTCTGGAAGTCCAGCAGCATGCGCTCGTACTCCTCCAGCTGGGCCAGCAGCTCCTCCTCGAAGGAGTCGGTCAGGGAGTACAGCTTCCTGACTGGGTGCTCATCTTCCTCGGGCAGTTCCCACCCATCCTGGTCCTCCTCCTCCTCCTCTTCCTCCTCCTCTTCCTCTGCCTGCTGCTGCTCCTCCGGCTGCTCCTCTTCTGTCCTCTCTTCAGTGTCTTCAGGGGTGGCCCCCTCCCTGCCCACGCTGCCCTTTGCCTGAGCCTTGGCAGCCTCGTCCAGGCTCTTTTCCTCCTCCACGCTATCCAGCTCCTGCTGCTGCTCCTTGGCGGGCTCCATGGTGATATATGCCTCTTGCATCTGGGGAAGGGGGAGAAGGAGGGCAGGCAGGGAGATGGGTGGCCCCTGCCCCCAGCATAGGGGAGGGAGCCACCAACTCAAGCCCAGGCAGCCCAGGCCCCAGTGTGGCTCCTGGCCTGTGCCTTGTGAAGGTTGATCTGACCCCCACCACCCTCGCCTGTACGTGGGCTGCAGCCTGGGGACACTGGCTGCTGGCACTGCCCCAGAGGATGCTGGGCCCAAAGCCAGTTCCATACCTGGATCCAGTGCTGCATCTCCTCCTCGTCTTTGTAGATGTTCCTCAGGATGCTCAGCCTTCCCAGGGACCACTCCTACAGGACACCCACGTGATGCCACCCACGACCCCGGAGCGGGCGGGGACAGCAGGGATGGCCAGCCCTGCAGGACAGGAGGCCCCGGACCCCAGGAGAGCAGTCCCCTTGCGAGCAGCCATGCCGTGAGCATGTCCTCAGGTGCAGGAGTTGGGGGAGCCCAGCCTCATACACACGCACAGAAACCCACAATCACACACACGCACACATCCACTCGTTCTTACTCAAACGTTCACATGTACATACACAATCACACACATATGTGTGCAAACGCACACTCTCACACACGTACATACACAATCACACACAACCACACACACACAGTCTCCACCCAGTGGCCCTGGGGAGAGAGCTCCCTGGGTCTTCCCTCTCCCTGCCCCTCAAGTCAGCCTAGCATAAGTCCTGACTGTGTCCTCTGGGGAAAGAAGTCAAGTCTTAGAAAAAGGAGGGGACCTGCTCTGGGTCTCAGCCCAGGCCTCTCTCCAGACCTGCACTCTGTCTCCACTTCCAGTCCACCTGCAGGCTCGCAGATGAGCTGTGCCTTTCCTTTAGGGGTCAGGAAAGGAGGTTTGGGGCCTGCCAGGGGGCTGTGGGCCTCGGGCGGGTGGGCTGGGCACTTTGGAAGCAGAGCCCACAGCTCCTGGGAGGTGTGAGCTCTTCGAGCCCCCACACGGCCCGCGGGCGCTGGCTCACCCTCCTGGTAAAGCCCGTGGGCAGCTCCTGGCTCTTGCTCCTGATGAGGGCTCTCAGCTGCTTCTTGAGGACCTCCCTCTCCTTGCGGAGCAGCAGGATCTCCTGGTCTTTCTTCTGCACCAGGCCCTCCAGCTCCCGCAGGCGCTGCATTTCTTCTGCCATCATAAGGAGAGAGTGCTCCTGGCAGAAGATCAGGCGAAGCCTGGACCACCAGTCTGGTGATGCTTTTGCTTGGCAGCCCACCCCCTCCAGGCCATCTTCCCAGCTGGCAGGGTATCAGTTTCTAGCCCAGGAGGGGTGGCCCAGCTGCCTCGGCCATGTTCCTTACCCCAACCTCAAGGCCAAAATATGTAGCCTTTCATTGCAGCCCTAGTCTGAGAGCAGACACTAAATCCTATCCAGGATGTTTACTCCCGCACCCCAGCATGCCACCTGCCCCACCCTACTGTAATGTGGGTGCCAGGCTTCTACTCTGCCCTCACATTTCAGGAGGAGCCCCTCCAAGATCCTTGGGGCTCATTTCTCAAAATTTCAACTCCCCTAGCTCTTCAGAATTGAAGACAAAATAATGTCTTCAAGAAAATTGAGGCTGAAACTAAGTCTAAACTATGGTCTTTGGACCTGGAGGAATTCTGAAAAGGAATTCTCCAATCGGAAGAGGAATGATTCTAGCTGGGCGAGGTGGCTCACGCCTGTCCTCCTGGCTACTCAGGAGGCTGAGGTCTGCGGATCAAGATTCAAAGCCAGCCCAGGCACAAAAGGACCTGAGACTCTTACGTACAATTAACCTCTAGAAAACAGGAAGTGGGGGGCCAGGAGTTTGGCCTAGTGGTTAAAGTGCTTGCCTAGCATGCACGAAGACCCGGGTTCGATTCCTTGGTACCACATACATAGAAAAAAGCCGGAAGTGGTGCTGAGGCTCAAGTGCTAGAGCTCTAGCCTTGAGAAAGTTCAAAGACAGTGCTCAGACCCTGAGCTCAAGCCCAGGACTGGCAAAAAAAAAAAAGAAAACAGGGAGTGGGACTTGGCTCAAGGCTAGGGCAGTAGCCTTGAGCTGAAGAGCTCAGGGACAGTGCCCAGGCTAAGTTCAAGCCCCATGACCCACAAGAAAAAAAAAAAGAGGAATGATCCCAGCAGAATAGAAGGGTGTACAATGAAGGCAATTATCTTCCATGTGGCTCACAGATCAAAGAAGTCACACGGGAAGTGAGGAAGCATTTAGAACTAAACGACATCGGGCATAGCGATGCCTGGATGTAGCGAGACCTGCAGGATGCAGCTAGTGCTGAGGTTAAACTCAGACTCATAGCCTTGAGTTACATCGATGCACGGAGAATGGAACACATCAATGACTGAATATCCAGCTCAAGAATTTAGGAGGAGAAGAATTATAAGACGAGTAAATTATAAGCCAGTCTCTCTCCTTGACATGGATTTAAAAAACTAAATGAAAGGCTACCATCGCACACGTTGCTGTCTCACATATGAACTACTGCATACCAGGTTGAAAAGTACTATTCCTATTATTTAGAATACTCAATCCAAAGTGGGACTTTCTGGGCCAACGGGTAAGAGGGTGGTTGCCAGTCAAGTTCATGCCAGCTTTAACTGCCACCCTCTGGAACAGAGACAAATGAGGATGAAGAGACTGGTTAAACCTCTGGCTCATTCATAACAGCCCAAGTAGGAGCCTGGGGTCATCTTAGGCCACGTGGGGCAGGCCGCGGCCGATACCTTCTCACGGATGACAGAGATGTACCAGGGAGCCCTGTGGTCCGGAGTGACCAGGAAAGCCGAGGGGTCAGGACTCAGGGTGGGGCTCTCGCTCTCCTTACTCAGGTGGCTGAGCTCGCAGGCACTCTTGCTGAACTTGAGGGGGTACCCTGTCCAGGAAGCAGAGAACAGCAGGCCAGCAGCCCTCCTGGTCCCTTCTGTGAAGACACCCGCTCTTCTGGCCTCCCGAGACCCAAGACCCGTGTGTGACTCAAGGCTCCCATCTGTCTCTTAACCCTGCCCCCATCCCGCCATCCAAATCTTCCATGTCCTAACCCGCAGGCAGCCACATGAAAAGGACAGGGGCCTCTCTCCTGGCCCAGAGGACACACAGTGGCCTGGGTGGTCCAGGGGACAAGGGACTCAGGGGAGGGGTCTTCCTGCTGCGGCTCTGTGTTTCTGGTGGCCCCACACCTCTGGATCTGTGGCCCTGTCCTTAGACTCCACTCTCTCACGTCTGAGAGGAGCACAGTCCCATGGCCCCAGGTCTCTTCAAGTTGAGACAGGAGCCACGATGGGAGAAGTCACTGTCGGTGTGCTTCGAGTGTCACTTGAGGAGCCCCGTCAGAGCCTCCACAACTGCAGCTTTGCCACAACTCAGCGAAGGCAGAGCCTTGTTGCATGCACAGCGGGGTCTGGGTGGCCCGGGCCTGGTCAGGGGTCCCGAGACCAGGACAGCTGTCCCTGGGGAAGTAAGCCTGGAGCCCAGGTGCCCAGGGTTTCCTCACCATATTCGTTCATGTTGAAACTCTGCCTGTCCAAGAGAGACTCAGACACCTTCCAGGTTGGAGAGCTGCTACATACCACGGGCAGAGTAACCATGCTATCTGAGCCTACAGAGTACAAGGTGCCACATGTGAGCGGAGAATCTGAATTCCCCGAGAGCTGCGGGGCAGAGACAGTTACGACAGCCATCTGAGCAGGGTAGGACACATTGGTTCACTCCTGGAATCCCAGCTACTCAGGAGGCAGAGAGATTGCAAGGCTCCGCCTTGGGGAAAAGTTCGTGAGACCCCATCTCAATCAAGAAGCTGGACGTGGTGGTTCATAACGAGAGCCCAAGCTACTCACAAGGTATAGGGAGGTGGACAGACTGTGACAGACATGGACCAACAGTGAGGCCCTGCATGACCCCTACAGCCAGGGTACCTCCACCCCAGGGCCTTCTCATCAGGACAGGACAGCTCGGGGCACAGGCTGGGAATGCAGGTTGGTGCTGTGTTAACCAATAGCTTGATGAAAAGCACAAGTTCTATTTCCTGTGCTTTAAGCTCCACTCACCCTCACTGAGCTAAAAACCCAGTTTTAAAAAAAAGCGGGGCGGGGAGGGCGGGGCGGGAGTTTGGCCTAGTGGTAGAGTCCTTGCCTCGCATGCACAAAGACCAGGGTTCGATTCCTTGGTACCACATACATAGAAAAAAAGCCAGACGTGGTGCTGAGGCTCAAGTGGTAGAGCTCTGACCTTGAGAAAGTCCAAGGACAGTGCTCAGGCCCTGAGCTCAAGCCCAGGACTGGGGTTGGGGGGGAGAGAGCAGCATTCTCCCTCTGACCTTGCCCACCAGCTCAAGCTAAGACTGCATGCTGGAAACCCAGAGAGACATTTGTCCTGGGGAGAAGCATTTAGAAAGCGCTGGCTCTCACTTCTGGTCCTTGCTACTCAGGAGGCTAAGATCTGAGGCCTGTGGTTTCAAAGCCAGCCTGAAATACCTGAAACTCCAATTAGCCAGAAAACCAACAACAAGTGGAAGTGGAGCTCTACTTATGGCTCAAGTGGTAGAGCACCAGCCTCGATTAAGAAAAGCTATGGGACCCAAGTCCTGAGTTCAAGCTTCAGAACTGGCACAGAGTATTTAGGAAAGAAATACTCATCTTTCAGAGGGACACTTGACTTAAAGGAACGTCTTAGAACAACGCGCCAGCTAAACATGCATCTTGATCACTGAGACTCAGACCCAGCAGACAGCCCAGAGCGGGGACCCAAATGAGCATGCACACAATGGAACAGCCAGAATGTCTCAAGTGCTCAGGTGTTCGGGACCCAGGGAGCCCCTCAAAAAGGTGAGTTTTCCCCTAACCCCACTGCCATCTCTCCAGGACACCTGCATCCCGGTCTGCCCTTTCTGGGCCTTGGCCTCTACGGTGAGGTGTCTGAAGACATGGTGAACTTTGTCCCCTAGGGTCCAGTGGGGCCTCCTCCTCCCCCGTTCCTGTAACCCACGGCCTTGGGGGACCCACGGCCTCGGGGACAGTGTGGGAAGCTGGGAGGTTGGGATGGGGCTTGGACTCTGGCCATGTAGGAGACATGGCGCCGCCTTCTCCGAGCCTTGTGCTCCCTTAGGACAGGGAGGACTCGATGCCATGGCTTCCGGGGCTCCTTATGGATGTTTTTCCCACCAGGCCATTGTAGGCCACAAGGGCGCCTCTCCTGAAGCTTTGAGGAGCTCCAGAAACCTCCCCTCCCCCGCATTGCACTGCACACGACAATAGTGATTCAGGGGAGCCCTTAGCCCTGTTCCATCCACCCTCTCCTTTCCAGCCACCCCTGAAGCTTCTGCTCCGCCCCTGTGCCCGCCTGGAAGGCCTGGCCTGGGCTGAAGTCATTCATCCCTGTGGCAAGTTCCCCAGCTTTAGTGTGACTCTTACCCAAGTGTAACATGGATGTAGCCTTGGTACTGAACTGGGGGCATCCGGGCCGCATAAGAAACACTTTCCTTAGTTCCTCCATTTTGGACATGAAGCCAGTGGGGCTGGGAATGTCCTTTAGCTCATTCAGGGACGGGGGGAAGATGGGGAAGAAGAAATGAGATCACCATCACTGAGAGATGGCAACTGGCTGCCTCCCCTTTTCTCCCCCCTCTACCCACCACCAACCGGCAAGCTAGGACGCCCTGCAAGGGTGGTTCGGACCCTGAGCAAAGACCCTCTGCTCAGTTGGCCTTCAGGCCCCACCATCCGTGGCCACCATCTCAGCACATACGTACTCCCCTTCCCCAGTGCATGATGGGAGCAGGAGGCCGTCCTGGCTTTCTCCTCCCCCTCCCTTCCAAATCATGGCTAAAGACATCTTCTACTTCTGAGATCCTGGGAGTGAAGCCTGGCAGAGCCCCTGCCTCCCCACTGCCAGGGTGTCTGGGAGCCCGGGATGCTGGCCAGAGCCCTTTGGGAAGGAGGGGTTGAGGTTCTCCCCACCAGTAGCCGCCATCCTTTCTGCTATGGCAGCCCACCACCAAGCATGGTGCAGCCCCCCCAGGGCCCCGGGCCTGGCGGCACCTCTCCCAGGCCTCACCGTCTTGGAGTAGTAGCTGGTGACGGTGTGGACAGATCTGTTCAGGCTCCGCAGATGCTTCCCTTCCAAGTTCTGGAACTCGCGAGTGGCCACGCTCTGAAGGACCCTCATGCCCTTAGCAATGGGGTGAAGGGACAAGCTGCGCTTCTCAGAAGAGGTGCTCTTCTTATGCAGCATCAGGAGGAAGGAGAGAAAGACAGAGCCTTCTCCTTTGGCCGGCCTTCACCCCCAAAGACTGCTCTTTGCCTGGCTCGGGCTGTCTAGGGCACGAAGGCTGTGAGCTTGGACCCACGGTCAGATCCACACCGAGTGGACCAGCTTTGAAAACTCCCTTCCGGTGGGGGCGCTGGGAGCACTGTGGCATCACAGATGTCTCCATAGAAACAGAGCGGGTCCAATTCTCCTCCGTTTCCTGCAATTATGAAAAAGAACTGGAAAGGGGACCTGGGGAATCTGTTGACAACCAAATCTCAGAATGTCACAGTCCCGGGGATGTGGCCCAAGATTGGCAGCTGGCATCATCCATGATTGGCTCTCTGGGTTTTCATTTCTCATCTTCATCATGTTTTTCACTTACAAAGAGATTCATGAACTCATCTATTCGGAAATGTCTAAAAACATATCGCCCCTAATACTTTTAATTTCATCTTTTGGTGTGTTTTTTTTTTGTCAGTTCTGGGGCTTGAACTCTGGATCTGAGCACTGTCCCTGAGCTCTTCGGCTCAAGGCTACTGCTCTACCCTTTGAGCCACAGTGTCATTTCTTGTTTTTTAGTGGTTAATTGGAGATAAGAGTCTCATGGTCTTTAGTGCCCTGGCTGGCTTTGAACCGTGATCCTCAGATCTCAGCCTCCTGAGTAGCTAGGATTTCAGGCGTGAGCCACCACGCCCAGCTTCATTTTTGCAGTCAACTATAAGCTTGATAAACAAACCTACACATGTGAACTTTCAAGTCTTTTAGTAAGTCATGGAACTGTTTTATCCCTTTAGGATTTTAAGGAATGATTCTCATCTGACAGATTCCTTTCTGCCAGTTATTTGTGATCTTGTGCATGAAATTTCTCTCCCCTTCTCCTCCTCCTCCTCCTCCTCCTCCTCCTCCTCCTCCTCCTCCTCCTCCTCCTCCTCCTCTTCCTCTTCTTCCTCCTTCTTTGCCTGTCCTGGGGCTTGAACTCAAGGCTAGATCGTTGTCCCTGAGCTTCTTTTGCTCAAGGCTAGCACTCTGCCCCTTGAGGCACAGGGCCACTTGCAGCTTTTTCTGTGATTAATCAGAGATAAGAGTCTCAAGGGCTGGCTTTGAACTGTGATCCTGAGTAGCTAGGATTACAGGCATGAGCCACCAGCACCCCAGTGTAATTTTCCTTCCTTCCTTCCTTCCTTCCTTCCTTCCTTCCTTCCTTCCTTCCTTCCTTCATCTTTCTTTCTTTTTTTCTTCCTGTCAAGCATAGCTGCCAATTTTTTTTTTGTAAAAATGCTTCACCTGTTTGATCACCTGCGTGTGGTTCCAACCTTGTGGTTATTGACTGTGGCATCATAAGGTGGTGGCATACGGTGACAATCACCTGTGTGGGGTTATGATCGCTGGTGTGTAGTGTTACCTTTAAATGCTCAGCTCCACTGAAGCTTAGGGCTGTTGTCTAGCAGCCTGAAGGTGGAGTATGGTCCCTGTGCTGCAATTAAAATGACTCCTAGCTTAGTGGGGACTCTATTGTTGGGGGTTCATGTCATCCCAAGTAACTGGATATTACCTCTCTCTCTCTCTCTCTCTCTCTCTCTCTCTCTCTCTCTCTCTCTCTCTCTCTCTCTCTCTCTCTCCTCTCTCTCTCTCTCTCTCTCTCTCTCTCTCTCTCTCTCTCTCTCTCTCTCTCTCCTCTCTCTCTCCTCTCTCTCGTTCTCTCTTCCTTCCCGTGTTGTCAGTACTCAAGCTTGAATGCAGGGCCTTGCCCTTTCCCTTGACCTTTTTTTCCCCCCCTTAAGATTGGCACTCTACCACTTGAACTGCAGCTCCACTTCTGACTTTTTGCTGGTTAATTGGAGAGGAGATAAGGGGATCTTTTCCAGGGCTGGCTTTGAACCTCACTCTTCAGATCTTCTCATCCACAACACCTGGCTTACACTCACAGTTGCTACGCTAAGCCTTTAAAGAATGAGCCACAGGCTCTTGCAGCATCTCTGGCAGCTCCTGCCCTCTGGAAAATCTCCCTCCCTTTGCTTCCCACACTGCTCTTCCAAAGTCAGCTCATAAGGACCCCAGTCTCTCCAGTCACTCACGGAGATGCCCCGTGCAGTTAACTGAGGCTCTTGTCACCGTTCAATGATCACCAAACAGGAAACAGGATGGTCTTGTCACTGCCAGTGATGTGCTCGGAGTGGGTTTTCAATGCCCGTGTTGGTTCCAGAAAACACACTCAGGGAGTGGGAGACTCTGAAAGTTGGGCCGCAGGGGTGGGGGTTGGGGAGGTAAACAACAGGCTGTGGTGGCCCTACAGAGGGAGTGGTCTTGTGATGAGGGCAGGTGATGAAGGGCTGGTGGTGTGGGTTTACCAGTAGGTGCTTATGGCACGGGGGCCCAGGGACCTTGATGAGCGCGTGTCACTGTCCTGTGCCTCACTTTCAGCTTGGTCCCTCACGGGACAACCACCTGGAGGATCTATATTCATAAAACCCAATCAACTGCAAAGTCCGATGGCCAGAAACCTAGTTTTGTTGTTGCATTTCTTTGTCATTGCAGTGCCAGTTTTTTCTAGAGGTAGAAATGGGTAAGGAAAGCTCCCTTGTGGGGCAGGAGGTTCCTCTGGGAGGAGGGGCCCCAACACCCAGGAGATAACAGGCAGAGAAACAGTGCCCAGGTAGGAACGGCACCTGGAGACTGGTGCCCCTGAGAAGGCCACAGCTGTGCCGGGGGCAGGACCCAGCTGTCTCTACTCCAGCCTCTGCCCCCACCACCAGGCTCAGGCCCTGCTCAGCCATCAAGGCCACGTCCTATGACCGGCCCCACACATAGCCAGAGCCCAGCCCATTTCCAGAGCCCCACCCTGGCCTGGGGCCCTGTCTCTCAGCTGGGCCCCAGGGAGGCAGTTTCTGGATCCTGATAATCTCTGACCTGAGCTACAGGCAGGTGGGTAGGCTGTCGGGAGTCTTAGCCAGCCAGGACCACATTAGGCCTGCCCAAGTCAGCACGATGGGGGAGTCTGTGTCCCCTTGGTACCAGAGATCCTGGTCTTCCATATGAAGTGCCAGTTCACAAGAGACAGGAGGGCTTCGTGTGGAAAAGAAAGTAAAGGTTTGTTAATTTGTCCAGACAAAGCGAGACTAAAGTGTTGCTCTCTAGAAAGCTATGGTCTTGCCTGGGGAGCGTGGCCTGGTGGTAGAGTGCTGGCCTAGCACGCAGGAAGCCCTGGGTTTGATTCCTTGGTATCACATACACAGAAAGTCAGAAGTGGTGCTGTGACTCAAGTGATAGAGTGCTAGCCTTGAGAAAGCCCAAGGACAGTGCCCAGGCCCTGAGTTCAAGCCCCAGGACTGGCAAAAAAAAAAGAAAGGAAGCTATGGTCTTGCATCATGGAGGATGGGTTTTTAAAGGGAAGCCCAGACGTGAGACTTTGGGCCCAATGTAGGCCTTGGGTCTCTTGTTTACTCCATGTTCTGGTCTGTGTTAGTCTCTACAGCCACTTCTATGGCAGCAAGCAAGATAAGGAGAGGTGTATGCTGGCCTGGCCTGGGCTGTGAGGACATGTTTGCATTTTCTCCCTTGGGGAAATGGGAGAAAAGATGAGGCAGGAGGCGGGGGGGTAGGGGGGGGAACCATGGCTTTTTTTTTTTGCCTGTTTTGGCGGCCTGGAGTTTGGCCTAGTGGTAGAGTGCTTGCCTAGCATGCACAAAGACCCAGGTTCAATTCCTCAGTACCACATGCATAGAAAAAATCCAGAAGTGGTGCTGTGGCTCAAGCGGTAGAGCTCTAGCCTTGAGAAAAACCCAAGGACAGTGCTCAGGCCCTGAGTCTAAGCCCAGGACTGGCAAAAAAAAAAAAGTAGGTTGGCAGGCTGGTTCAAGGGGAGAAAGCCTGCTTAGCACGTGCCAGGCCTTGAGTTCAAGCTCTACTATTTAATTGCAAAAAAATAAACAAAAACCAGTCTGTTTAAAACTTTTAAAATGGATAACTTGAAAGCAGCCTCGTCAGTGAAGTTAGTTACTGGGCTCAAACGACTGTACACTTAAATACCTCATCCTGGCAGGAGAGGGAGCTCCTTGCCAGTGGAAATCTCCCCAGTGGCAGCAGTGGCTGGGGAAAGACTGCGGCACTCGGCAGTTCTCGGCAGCACTCGGCAGTCACAGACTTCATGGCCCCTGGGGCAGACCCTGACTTAGAGTTTTGGAATTCTGTGGGTTGGCTCTGGGTTCTGATCATTGTTCTTGTCTGTTTGGGTGGTGACACACCAAGACCTTTAAGTTTGATAGTCTTGTTTGTCGACACTTGCTCTTGTGTTTTGGGCAGCTGGAGTCCCATTCATGAAACATCTACCTGTTCTTAGGGCTTTTCCAGACCTGAAGCGGTAGCATTTCTACAATGTTCTGAGGCTGAGATGCTACCCAGTCCAGCCCCAACCTTGTTCAAGAACTGCAAAGGGACAGAGGACAAGAGGTCCATTTGGCCAGGGTCCCCAGTGGGCCAGGCATGCACAGGAATTGCTGCTTGGGCTGAGGGAGGAGGGATGTGGGCTGAGTGGGCTCAGAGAAAGCCGCCCCTGAGCACAGCATGAGCGGAAGGGGGCTTATTCAGAGGAACAAGGAGAAGGCTGACCCTCCAAGGGCCTCACTGGAACCCAACTTAGTGGATAGACTCTGCAGGGATACAGAGTGGACATTCGGGACAAGGAGAGGACAGGGAAGTCCAGTCTGGGCTTGGCTGGGCATGGGTTGCACAGGTAGGAAGGACAGGCATTGTGGACCTGGCCAGAGTTGAGGCTGGGAACGCAGCGGGACTTATGCCGATGCCTTGACTCTGGCCTCAGCTGGCTGCTTTTCTTCTCAGGGCAGAACTGCTTGAGCTATGGGTCTCTGGCTGTCTCTCCTTTCTAATTCTGGCCCTGGCCTTTTGCTTTCCTTTCCCTGGACCACCAAGAGGCATTGCTGGCTTTCTCTTCCTATGGAAGGTGGACTGGACCTTTGTGGGATGAGGTAGTCTCAGACTTCACAGAGGACTCCGGGGCCAGAGCTGCTGTTCTAGGAAGATGCCATGGGCTGTGGAAGGCAGTGTTTCACCGAGGAGCATGCACACAGGCACCACTTTCCAGGGGACCTCCATGCAGATCTGCTGAAGTCTCCCCTGAGTTTATCACCCAGAGTGTCCCAGCTGCTTCTTGGGTGCAGAGGTAGGAAATGCCTACCGCTCTGTGCTTCTTATGACTTTGCGACTTCAGTCTGGCTCCCCGCCTTACACTCCCCAGCACTGATTCTCCTTTCACTGTCTCTATGCCATGGATCTTTTCTCCCTGCCTGTCTTGGGACTTGAACTCAGGGCCTAGGCCCGGTCCCTGAGCTCTTTTGCTCAAGGCTAACACAGTTCTGCATCCAGCGTTTTTGGTGGTTAACTGAGGACTCATGGACTTTCCCATCGGGACTGGCTTTAAATTCTGATCCTCAGATCTCAGCCTCCTGAATATCTAGAATCAGACATGAGCTGTCGATACCTGAGTCATGTGCCATGCTTTTAAATAAAACATACAGGCTGGGCCAGGATCATGGCCTGGGGGTAGAGTGTTCACCTAGCACGCATGAAGCCTTGGGTTCAATTCCGAGGTACCATATACACAGAAGTGGCGCTGTGGCTCAAGTGGGTATCAAATTTACAATTTCCTGAACTAAACTCTTATCTGTAATTTCTCTTCCCTAAATGTGGCCTCGGAGAAGATGCAGGCATCCGTGCAGGAAAGGGCCAGAGGAAGAGCTGGTGCCTGGACAGAGGTGGCATGGCACACACAGCCAGGCCCATCACAGGAAACCATCTGTGAGTGGAACAGGGTGAGTGGGAGCCAAAATCTAGCAAGGACATTTCTAGAGTGTCCCTGTACAGAACACCATAAATATTTATGTTTGTTTCGAAAGGAATTTCAACTTCCCCAGCAAGAGCCCATTTCCCAGTGTGCACCGATGAGAATTCATTCTTCCTTTGGCCTCACCGCTTGAAGGAGCTGTTTGATGGTGACTTGCTTTAGAGGGATGTTGTTTCAGAGAACGCCACAGTTCTTCACGGCTAAGAGGTGTTTAAAAGGTGCTTTTGCTGGTTTCATTGTGTCCTTGGTCTAGGCCAGTCTCTCGGCAGGCACTCTGTAGTCACTTTGGAACCTGGGAAAGCTGAGACCAATCAACACCTTTATGACAAGGGACTGTAACTGCTCTTAAAGAAAAGCAGAACAGGGGCTGGGAGCATGGCTTAGTGGTAGAGTGTTTGCCTAGGGTGCATGAAGCCCTGGGTTTGATTCCTTGGTACCACATAAGTGGAAAAGGCCAGACGTGGTGCTGTGGCTCAAGTGGCAGAGCATTAGCCTTAAGAAAGCTCAAGGACAGTGCCCAGGCCATGAGTTCAAGCCCTAGGACTGGCAAAACCAAAAATAAACACAAACAGCAACAACAAAAACCCCATAGGTCCTGTACAGACAGGACCCAGAGTGTGTGCTGTCCCGTGGGGGAGACAATGCCCTCTCCTCTTCCTGAGGACAGAAACGGAGATAGCAGAGCCATGCCGGAAAGGCACCCTGCTCTTGGGGAGAGATGGGCAGTGGAACAACCAGATGCCAGAACAGCTAGCTCACCCCAAAGGACTATAGAATACCGGCCCATAAACACTGCTGGTGGACTATGGATTTCTGGGCTTCCTTCTTGTTCTCCTGTGCTCTCCCTTCCTTTGCCTTGCCCAGGAGCCAGGTAATGGGGCCTCCTACTAGATGAGGTGCCACTCACAGCCAAGCATCCTGGTTGGGGATTTGGACCAACCCACCAGTAGGTAGGAGGCTGACCCCGTTTCCCTGGCATCTTACTCTCATTTTTCCTCTGTTCTCACTTCCCCTACCTCATATTTCTTTATTTGGTAGCAAGAAGAGAAGAACCAAGGCCCAGAGTGCAGAGGCAGAGGGTTGGAACAGTCTGGGAAAGTGTCACATGACCACTCGGTCTGTAATCACGAGTTATCACCACACGGGTCTCACTGTGCCGCCGGCCAGTTCTAGTGGCTGGTGTGTGTGACTCTAGGCTGGCCACGAGTCTTTGGGCGTGTGATTCCAAAGATGCTGCAGCTGACAATCCAGTGTCTTGGGATCGCTGGACAGGACCCTTTCCTGTCCCTCCGTGCCCAGACCTGCGCCATCGGTGACTGGGCCAGCGGTTGTTTTGAGAGCTCCTCAGACAGTGCTGATCAGGAGCAGTTAGCTATGCGTGATGGGAAATGCAAGAACAACCTTAAATGTAGCTCAGCTTCCCACTTCCCAGGTGACCAGCCTTCCCAGACAGACATTCATCACAGGCAGTCTCCCTAAGGCCTCAAACCCTAAGCGAATACCGTTCGTTACTCACCCTGCAGACGGCCCACCTCCAGTCTCCTGAGAGTGTTCAGAGTGTACAGTCTACAGAAACACAATTAACGGCAAGTAGGAGAAAAACTTGGTGCTTGAGCCTCCATGTTGGGTTTGTGGTTGTTCTAAGCCATTCTCTCTAGACACTTTGTGATGCCCTTGGGTCCCAGAGGAACTCTCTGAGTCCCTCAGACCCATGGGACACACCAAGGCTGCAGAAATTCAGCTGAACCTCCAATTTGGGGTTGGGGTAGTCTATTTTCTGCTGTCTTTCTTTTTTTCCTTTTTTGTCAGGCCTGGGGCTAGATCTTGGAGCTTGGGCTGGGTCCTTGAGCCCCCCTCTTTGTGCTCAAGGCTAGTGCTGTACCACTTGAGCTACAGTACCACTTCCGGCTTTTCCTGAATACTCTTGGCGATAAGGAGTCTCACAAACTTTCCTACCCCGGCTGGACTTAAACCACCATCCTTAGAGCTGTCTCCTTAGTAGCTATGATTACAGGCATGAGCTGCCAGCACCCGCTGCTTCTGGTTTTCTGGCCATACCCAGACTTTGTTTGTCCCTTGTCCTTGCCTCTGAGCAAGGGACAAATGTAGGGACAGTTCAATCATGAGATTCAGTCATCAGAAAGGGTGCTTTATTATGTTACAAAAACAACATTTCCCACCAAAACACAGCTAAAAAAATAACACATTTTTCTAAGATTACATTACCAAAAAGAACTAATATAGTTGGAATAAATCCATTAATACTGCTCAACGAAGCATTATATTACATTGAAAACTCGGACATGCGTGTTGTTTGTTTGTTAAAGCGTCTGGGTGCTATTACAGGCCGAGTTGCATCTGTGTTCTAAAGGATGCCAGATTCCTGCACAGTTGGGGGTCTGGGGCTGGCCGTGCAGAGTGAGGTGGCTCTTCCCTCTCCATGACCCAGACCTGGAGAAAACCTCTTGACAGGCTGTAGCTCATGGAAAGCAGGGTAGAGGCGTGGTGGGACATGGGATGAGCCATGGCTGTGGAGACCCTGAGGGCGGCCAAGGTGGAGCAGTGAGTGGGCACACAGAGCCCTCCTACCCCATCTTCCCCAAGCAGGTGGCTTTCCGGCCACCACTGACCACTTCCAGGCCACTGTCCCCACACTGATGGAGCCCCAATGCCTGACAGATTTTCTTTCTCTTGAGTTTTGTAGAATGGAGGGTTTAGACCAGCGCGCATACGTGTTCCTGGCTCTTTGTGTGTCCTCTCCGTGGCAGCAGCTCCCTTCCTCCCACGGCTCCTCCAGCTGTGGTACCACTTCTGGGGTTCGTTCTGTGGCTCTATGATCAGGCGGGGTCCTAGGAGACATGGGCGGGCTACCCCTTGCCCCCGTCGCCATGAAGCTGGCTCTTCCTTTTTTGGAGGTCTGGCTGGGGTTCTGGGGACAGCTGGAGGCCCCAGCCTATCTCGTACAGCCCCTGTGACAGCCCTTCCGGGGTGAAGTCTGACAGGGAAGGGGCCTGAGAACACAGCTGGGCCCCACAGGCCCGGGAGGGACCTGCCTGGCCTCTGAGGTAGGCCCTGCGGAACTGGACTGCAAGCCAACACTGAAGGCCTGGACCCATCTAGCCTTTGCTGTGTCACATGAGCCAGGGCTGCCACACCCAAGCCAGGAAGCACTGTCTGCTCTGGCACTGGGGCACAGTGTGGGTTTCCCCAGAGACCCCCAGAGGCCCAGCCATGACCGTGTCCTGTGGTTGGAAAGGCCCACCAGCTAGTAAGCCTGACCTCTGCTTGGAGGCTCCTGGACCCCTGCAGGGGCCTCCTCAGTGTCTGGGCTGTGGGTCTCTGAGCCCAGGTCAGCACCTGCTGAGACTGGGGGCAGCACACTGGCCAACTCCCAGGAGGCCCCGCAGGAAAGCTGGTCCTGGTGGGCTGTCTATGCCAGCCTCTGCCTGAGGCCTCCGCTTCCTCTGCCAAATGACATCAGGGAGAGGAGAGTGGGCTGAAAGAGAAAGTGCCACCAGGTGTGCCCTCCCACTGTGGACCGAAGCCTGGCTTCCTGCAGGCTCCCTGCCCCAGAGGGCTCTATCAGAGGGTGTGTGCTGATGTGGTCTCCCTAACCTCCTCCTCCTAAAGGCCTGGGCCCCGCATCTGCCCCCATGCTGTCCTTCGAGGACAGGAGACCACCCTCAGCACAGCCCTGGCCTCTGAGCCCTGGCCCCTGAGCCCTGGCCCTAGACTTCTGACCCCTGCAGCACTCCCTCCCTCCCAGGCTGGCAGGAAGCATGGCAGAGGGCAGAGGCAGCCCTTCCCCAGACACACTCTCTGGGTTTCTTCACCATCCAGTCATGCTGGGGACAAGCGGCTGCTTTGTCTGCCTTGCCACTCAGGGTTTTTGTTTTTTAGTCTAGCTTATGATGACAACATGAAAAATCCAGGAATGTGCTAAGTGGGTCTTTGCAAGAAATGTGGGGAAATTTTTTTAAAAAGAAAAAGCTGACCCACCATGTAGAAAGTATCATTTTATCAAACATGGACAACTTCCAGTAGTCTAAGCGGCGTGCCACCCCTCTGTGCTGACAGGGAGATGGCACAGCTTATAGGCCAGCATGCTTTTTAGCACATTGGTGGGGTTCTGAGCCAGAAGCCCTCTCGTGTCCCGGGAGAGGCCTAGCCCTCCTCCACCCACCGTCTTCTCCAAGTCCGACAACTTGATTCGGAGCAGGAGGGATGGGCCCGTGCTCGGGACAGAGCCACCCTGTGGAGGAGACGCCGTTTGGAATGAACTTGGGAGAAAGTGTGTCCCCTGGCTGTCCATTGCCACCTGGAAGCGGAGGACTTCACAGAATACTTTTTGGCAGTCCATAGGCACCCGACAGAAGAGTCTCGTGCCGTCCCCAATGGCATGGAGGCCCAGAGACGGCCCCTGCCTCGGTGTGAGCACACCTGGGCTTCACATACAACCAGGTCGGAAAGCTCGAAAAGTGTCCCCTGGGCTGTTCCCTGGGGACCAGTGAAGTCTTTCCACGTCCCCTAGAGAAGGGCGCCTGCTGGAAGGTCCTTGCCTTTCCCGTGGACACGGCCGGCAGGTCCGGACTCCGGGGACGGGTTCAGTGGCTCTCACTCTCCGTGAACTCCTCTTTGATGGATTGCTTCCGGGACTTGCAGTCTGGCAGGTCAAAACCAAAGTCTGCCCACTCGTCGGGGCCGGCCACGGCGCCCGGGCCACTGCGGTTGGGGATGGTGATGGTGTGGCGCACGCGGAAATGCACGGCCTCCATGACCCGCTGGCGCTGCAGCTCGCCGGAGCCCCCAATGGAGATGGTGGCCGCGTTGCTGCTGGACCGGAGCAGCTGCTGCCCACAGTCGTGGCCCTGCTTCAAGTCCTGCAGGCCTCTCCAGATGGTCATGCGGTACTGGTCTGGGATCTTGAGGGCCCCGAGGTCCTGCGAGAACAGCCTGGCCTTAGAGGGAGGAAGGGGACGTGGCCCAGGGCCAGCGCCCCTCCCCCCCAGCCAGGAGTGTCCCACCTGTTGGGAGGCCCCTGCCCCAGGGCCCACTGTGTCCTGGATATGACAGAGTGGGGAGACAGAAGCCGTGGGGGGCACCTGTGCCTCCCCACACTGTTTTGGGTGTGCTGAGAGGCAGGGTGCATATGGCCATATTAGAACTTCAGAGAGGTCTCTCCTGGTGCTGTGTGCAACCGGGGCCCTGACCACCGCAGAGCGGAGATGGAGGCCTGAAGGACCACCTGCCTTCCGACTTCTGGGCTGGTTCCCTTGTTAACCATCCCAGTTCATCCCTGAGCTCCCAGCTCAGCCACAAGCACATGAAGCACACTAGTAAGGAAAGGGTTAATGTGTGGCCTCAAAGTTGCCAAGCAGGGACCACTGAGGCACGGGGGCGGGGGGAGTTAGGGACACACAGAAGGGTTGGGACTGGCAAGTCACACCTGGCCATCCATATCTCTAGCCAGGGCCCTGAGCTACGGATGGACTTGGGCTGGCCTCTGGCCTAGGCTGACCAGCTGGCTGGAGAACGGGGGATGCACAGAGCTCCAAGGCACAAAACAGAGGCCCAGGACACGAGGCCAGCTGCCGTGAACATGGGCCTCTCAAGGAGAACAGCGTGCTAGCTTCCAGACAAATCTCCCGAGGCCGCCTGCCAGTGTTTCCATGGAGCTCAAAGGTGAGCCCTGGCTATCTGGTCAACCCAAAATGGTTGGTGGCCACATGTACCAGAGGGGAAATGTGGCTTTGGACTGCTAATTGACTGCTTTAGGCCTCAGTTTCCCCACTTTTACACAACTCCGAACTACCACCAGCTTCCTCTAGCTCCTGCATTGTTCAGTTTTTTGTTTTTTTTTTTTGCCAGTCTTGGAGCTTGAACTCAGGACCTGAGCACTGTCCTTGGACTTTCTCAAGGCCAGAACTCTACCACTTGAGCCACAGCATCACTTCTGGCCTTTTCTATGTATATGGTACCAAGGAATCGAACCCCTGTCTTCGTGCATGCTAGCCAAGCACTCTTCCATTAGGCCAAAGTCCCTACCCTCATTGTTCAATTTTTTATGTCTTGGAAATGGCCCATGCCCAGCTAACAAAAGCAGGTCCTCTGGGGCACAGGAGATTTGAACAAGAAAACCCCTCAAGCCCAGCTTTCAGAGGCCCAGGTCGTGTCCACCTGGCTTCCTGACTGGAACACTGACTGGGGGGAGTCTGTATGTGGCACATCTCTGCTTGACTGAGGGAAAGGTCTGCAAATTGCCCAGCCAAAAGAAAGGATCTCCGCCCATAGCTGGGCAGATGGGCCGGTGGTTACCTCTATCGTTAGGTTCTGCAGGTGATAAATGTTCTGTAACCCTTGGGACGTGAAATACTCGATGCAGTTTGGACAGCCCAATCCTGTTAAAAAACTGCAGACAGAATTGGAGAAACAAAGCGGCATTAACTCCAAGTTCCCCGCTGTGCTTTCCTCACCCCAGCTGGGGTGAGCAGGGCCTCCTAAAGAGCAGCCCTTGCTGCCCACTGCCCACAGGTGGGCCCTTGGGACCTGGGTATGTCCACCCTGCAAAGCCTTAGCCCCCGTGGCTCACCATGCTCTTCTTTCTAGGTGACCATTCCCCACATCTGTTATGGCCCCCAGTAGGACACTTCTTACCCCTCTGCCCTCAGAACAGCCGCCTGGTTAAAACACAGGGTGGCACGGGACAGGACAGGATGGGACAGTATGTGAATATGACCGCTCCCTCCCTACAGCAGGAGCCACGAGTGGTTAGTGGACAGGGGGCAGTCAGGAGCTGGGGGCCACTCACCTGACAAGGCTGGGATCTGCATGGTAGGGAGGCGGTGGGGTGCAGTGGGACCCCGAGACCATGGACTGGGAACTGTGGCCACCGTTCATCTCCCCGCTGGCTGGCATACTGTGGTTGTGGCTGGTGAGCATGCCAGGGCCTGGGCGAGGGCAGGGAGGGCTGTCAGAGGAAGCTGGGCTTGGCTCCTGGGAGCTAGCCCTGCTCAGGCTGTAGACACCATGGAGGCTCCCAGGACTGGCAATGACAGCCTTGCCAGTGGATCCTGAGCAGGGTAGGACTCACTGGGTCTTGTCTCCTCTCCCCGTGAGGCAGGGGCGGAGGGTGGCTGTGTGCAGGATGTGAGTGATTGCCTCAAGCACTTGAGTGGCAGTGGGTCCCAAGGGCTCTCGTGCCAGGCCTCACAGCACCGTGGTCGTGCCACTGTGCCCACATAAGGGCCTTCTGGGCAAGGCCCCAGCTACCCAGTCCAATTCCTGTCATGTCTGGGCCCTGGACAAGCCTTTGCATTGAATCCATGGAGCAAGGAAACCTAGCACTTGCGTTGCTGCTGTTTTGCTGATGGGGAAACCAAAGCTCTGTGAGGCTCAGAGCCTTCAGCTCCCTAGGCTGCCGGGTGGCAGGGAAGACTCATGGTTGTGCCTAAGTCATACCACCTCTGCCTCCACCAGACACCGCCCTCCCTTCCCCAGCCAGGAGCCGGCAGCACAAACCACCTGGGTACCTGCAAGCCGGAGCCCTGGGGGAAGACCGCCAGCGAGACGCCCTTCCCCAGGTCTCCCCACCCCTCGGGTCCTCCACTGACCAAGGACTCACCCATGGGCCCCAGGTTGGCCCCAGCCGTGGCACTGTGTGGGGGAGGCTGGCCCACCAGCTGGTTGACTGAGGGCAGCTTGCTGACTCCACCGTGGACCTTGTTCATGGGGGACAGAACGGGCCCATAGGACGGAGGCTGCAGGTGGCTCCTGCTTGAGAAGCAACAGTGCATGTTCACAGAAGGGCAGAGAGCAAAGGGCACCTCTGCCCCCGTCTGGCGCCTACACGATGTGCCTTGGTACAGCGAATCCTCAGAACTGCCTCATGCCCAGCCTCCAACTGCCCCACCCTGTCTGCATCTCCAACAAGGTGCTCAGCCTGTGGGTGGGGGAGCTATGTGTGCGGGATCCTGGCCTCCCAGGCCTGCCTCCCTTTCTCTTGAGCTTCCTGGTGGGGGTGGGGATGCACTAGGGACTCCAGGGCAGCCCGGAGTTCCAGAAGGCTGCCCTAGTCCCATGGCCTGTCCGGCGGTCCTACCTTCAGTGCTCCTGGCTTTCCCCCTTTCCCCACCCAGTGCTGTGGCTGGGCCCGGGGGCCAGGTTGAACGCCGCTCACTCACGGCCTCTGCAGGAGCTGCTGCTGCTGTTGCTGGCGATAGGAGTCCACCAGGGGCTGCGGCACCAGCTCCTTCAGTTCCAGACTCTCCTTGACCTTCATCAGGATCTCAAAGTTCTCCCGGCCTCGTACCTGGGCACAGAGAGGCAGGCTCTGTGCCCAAGGGCACACAGGACACAGCCAGCCCTGCCCCTGATGGGACCTGGGGTGCAAGGCAAAGCTGGTCCTCCAGAACCCCAAAGATAAAAGCTCCTCTGCTCCCCGCTTTTTTGTGGGTCATGAGGCTTGAACTCTGGGCCTGGGCACTGTCCACAGCTCAAGGCTACCCCTACCCCTTGAGCCACAGCCCCACTTCTCGTTTTGTAGTGGTGAATTGGAAATAAGAGGGCCTGGGCTGGCTTTGAACAGCAATCTTCAGATCTCAGCCTCTTGGATAGTTTGGGTTACAGGCCTGAGCCGCTGCACCCAGTTCCTCTGGCCCTTTCTCTGTCTGTCCCCAGACCTGCCCAGTGGTGAAGCCTTGTGCAGGGGAACTGTACCCACTCCTTCCAGCCCTGGGCCCTGGTCCTCTTCTTTCCACGCAACAGACGCAGGGTTTTGCAGAAGGGACTTGTTCTTGAAGAGTGCTCAGGAGAAAACACTCTCCATCAGGCATGGAGTTCTATCCGAGGCTAGGGTACCTGAGCTCACCAGGCAAGTGGTCACAGACAGTCATAGACATGGCTGTCCCATGCTGCCTGCTAGGCTTCCGGAGGAGCAGTGTACCCTAGGGGACAGGGCAGCTTGGCCAGCCAATAGCAGTGTACCCTAGTGGACAGGGCAGCTTGGCCAGCCAATAGCAGTGTACCCTAGGGGACAGGACAGCTTGGCCAGCCAATTGCATGAAGCACTGTTACACAGTTGGGGTTTTGATTCCCCGCGGCTGACCCAGGTCAGCCCTTTGGTCCTCTCTGTGGCCTGGCTCTGTTGGGCCTAACTCTGAGCTCGTTCTATTTCTCAGCTCCTGCTCCTGCAGGGCTGGGGTCTCCCCTCTCCCAGCCACCTCTGGGACTCCCCAGCCCAGGAAGGCCCCTGCGTGTGTGCGTGTATGTGTATGCATGCGTGCGCGTGTGCGTGCGTGTGCATGTGTGTGTGTGTGTGTGCACGTGGGGCACAGACTCACATGCATATAGTACATGTCCTCATCCCCATGACGCCTCTTCTTCACATTGGCCCCCAGGGAAGGGATGGCAGGCGGGCTCTGCTTAAAGTCTGGAGGGCAGGAGAGACCAGGTGAGCCAAGCCACATGTGGTAGGCAAGGCCTGGTTCCCAGGTAGCGGACACCCACCTCCCCCCCCCGGCCCCCCACCCCGGCCCCATGTGAGCTGACCCATGCCTGGGTACAGCACGGGCACAGGGTAAACCTGAGTACTGCCCATGCCAGCTGGAGCTGGACACAGGGTGCCACTTGGGCCCTGGACCTTTGAGGTCCCTCGTTCCAGAGGCCCAGGGACTCGGCCAAGGAGGTCAGTGGGCTCTGGATGCGGGAGCTCACCAGGGTCTGCCAGTGTGCTGTCCCAGCCCGCACTGAGCCATGTTCGCACCGTCCTGCCCTGCCGCCCACCCACCGCCCCACCTGCAGCCCCCTCACTGCGTTTGCTGGCAGCCCCGCTCTTCGTGGCGCTCTCATTCAGAGCCTGCTGCTCCCGGTAGTGGTCCTCGTCAGCCTTGCGGTCACGACCAGGGCAGGCGCAGATCCGGCCCTCAAAGGACCGGCGGCCTAGCACCTGTCCTCTGGATGGGGGCGGGGACACGGAAGAACTGTGAGTGTGGGGCCCCACCGATTCCTGCACACCTCCTTCAAACCCGGTGGGGCAGGCCTTGACACCTGTCAAGGGCAGCAAGAACTTTCCAAGCATCACTGCAGGCTGGGGCGGGGCCAACCTACAGAGCCACTCCCCCCTCCGCGGCTCCCAGCACGCACCACCAGCCATTGGCCTTGGCTTTCTTGTGCCCATAACACGCCTTCCTCCTCCTCCTCCTCCTCCTCCTCCTCCTCCTCCTCCTCCTCCTCCCCCTCGTCCTCCTCCTCCCTGCCCAGTGCTGCTCAGCCCCCCGCAGACTCACTCCCGGGTCTCCAGGGTGATAATGATGAGGATGGGCCTCCGGTTCATGCCCCCCACGCAGCTGCTGTTGCACATGAAGTTGTACAGGATGGTGGTGAATTCCGTCCCCACCTGTGGCGGCAGAGGCAGGGAGAGGGCTTGGGGTCCGCAGGGAGGGACATTCACTAGAGGGGGAGGTCCCTGGACTCCACATCCAGCACAGGCCTGTGGTCCTGTCACCCATTCACCCTTGGGCACAACCGTCCATCTACCCACTTGTCCACTCATCCGCCGTGGGTCTCCCTACCCACACGTATAACTGTCCACTTTCTAATTCACCCATCCATCTTTCCATCTGCCAATCCATACATCAGCGTGTCCATTCCTTTGTCCTTCTTCCTTCTTTCCTTCCTTTGTCTATTTTTGTCTCTCCGTCTGTCCCTTTATCCTCCCACTCATCCAGTCATCTATCCATACAGTCACATGGCTGGCTGGCTGTCTGTCTATCCATCTATCCATCCATCGTCTGTCCATCCCTCCCTTCCCATCATATAGTTCACTGAATACCAAGCTCCTGCTGGGATAGCTAAGACTTTAGACCTGGTCTCTGTTTTCAAGGAAGCAAAGCCTGTAGTCTGGCTGGCCAAGCTTCTCCTGACACAAGCACACAGCCTATGGGCTTGTTGTACGTGAGTGGCTGTGTAGAAAGGGTGGTAGTCATGTGTGAACCTCTACCCCAAGACATCCCCTATTTTCTGGGGACGTTTGGGGAATAGATGTGACTTGTATCTCATGACCACGCTGGACATTCTGAGATCACAAAATGATTGGTTTTCATGGTCTCCCTGGGTTGGGGGACAAAAGAGAAGACCTGAGAAGCAGCCGTCTGTCACCAAACTGCTGGAATCTGGTGGCCACCAGGGGGCAGGAGAGCCTGCTTCCTGGGCAGGCTGGCCAGATGAGGAAAGAGTGTGCAGAAGGCTGACCATACCCTTCCAGCCCTGTCCACCGCTGGCCTGGGCCTGGGAGTCTGGTCTCACACTGGATGTGGACATGACACCTTGCTGTCACACACTCCGTCAGAGCCTCTTGTCCTGACTCTCCATCCTTCCATCGTCCCTCGGGTTTCCTCCAACCCAGCCTTTCAACCCCAGAGCTTCCTGCTGTCCTAAGTCAAAGGTCAGTCCCTGGCCCCAGTCTGTCCTTACCTGGCTACCCCTTCCACCCCTGTCTCTAGCCCAGGTCTCTATCTCCAGCGTGTGCCAACCATCTGCTGTACCTATCACCGATACCCAGGGCTCTCCAGCTCCAGCCTGTGACTCCCACTAGCCTGTGACCCTCACCCGCAGCCTGAACTCCCTGAAGCTGTGGCCTCCACATGCACCCCAGGCTCACATCCCCTCTGGCCTGCACCCCACTCCAGAGCCATGCACATACATGTGCCTGCCAAGGCTCTCTACCCCCCCCCTCCGCCCCGCCACACACACAACCCATCCCCCAAGTCCTGCTTCCCTGGCAGGCCTGGTAAGTGAGGGCAGAGCATGTGGGGTGGTTTCAGGCCAGATACAGGGGCCATCCACCCCCTCATCCAGCCATCCAACTGGCATAGTATCCACTGAACACCAAGCTGGCCCTGCAGGGCTGAGGTTCTTAGACCTGTCTCTGCCTCTTCCTGCCATCCTGTGCTAGTTTACTAGCTGCCTTCCAGATTACTGCCTAAACTACAACCTTCTACAACTGTAGTCCTCAGCACAGAATTTACTGTTCTCCCCCCGCCCGCCAGCGCTTGATGGGTTGGCTCTGTCTCAGCCAGTCAGAGTCTAAGATGCCGGAAACCTGCTGCTTTCTCATCCAAAGCCCAGGGGCTCCTGGGGAGTACCAGCCCTTAGAGGAGCTGGCTGGAAGAGGGAAAGCTTGCAGAAAGGCAGGGCTAAGGGCCTGAAGGTTATTTGCCCAACCTTACTATAGGACTGGACACTAAGGCTGAGACAGTGGCCGAGTTGGAATCTAGGCCCTGACTGTGCACAGCAGAAGGTCATGAGCGTGTCAGTGAGAGTAAAGACGAGCCCTGTACTGGTCTTGTACCCAGATCGGAGTGGACCCAAGTGAGCCCAGGGCCTGCTCCAGAGCCCTGGGCCCAGCCTGGCCCTAGCCTACCTGTGGGGGTTCATAGGGCACCACCACGCTCTGCCTGCCGGTGACCGGGTCATCCACGTACTGTGAGAGGTTGTTGCCTTCCACTCGGATGAGGTGGCTGGCTGGAGCAGACTGTCCTGCCAGGAGGGGACACTGCTTCAGAGACTGCCCAGCTGGCAGCCCAGACTACCCCTGAGCCAGCCGCTGGCTGCAGAGCTGGGTTCCCCCCAAAATGGCCCCAAGGGCCTCCCAGATGGGGCTCACACCTCCTTCTTGTCTGTGCCCTCAAGCCAGAACCAGGGACTCTGCCCCCCACTTCTCCTGTTCTCTGGGTGTACAGGCTTCAACACACACAGGAGGGGCCCCTCCCTGACTTCCCAGGGCCCTGAGAGGCTTGTCCCAGCCACCTGCCCTGCTAAAGCATCACCCCCAGTCCATCTGGGGGGCTCTGGAGACACTTGCTGGAAAGCCCCCCAGAAGGGATGGCTTCGGCCCCCACTCGCCCCCCTGCACCACTGGCTGGGCAGCTCCCAGCCAATTCTCCCTCCGCCAGGCCCTGGCTGCGGGCCCTGGTGATGGAGGCAGCTGGGGACTGGTGGGGCCTCACCTTCGTTGAAGTCCCGGCCAAGTTCATGGTTGGGGCAGCGCTTCACGATGTCGGTCACGTGCTCCGCCTTCTTGTAGACAGGCATGGCTCTGATGGCAGTGCCCGGGGGAGGCGGCGTGGACACCTTGATCTGGATTGGGCACGTCTTGGCAATTTGGCAGTACAGTTTCTTTAGCAGCGGGGAGTACTGGGCAGGGAGAGGCCACATCCGGCTCATACCTTTGCCCGGGTGGTACCCACTTTTTCAAGTGTCACACTCCCCCAGGACACCTTCCCAAAGCCCTCTGCTGCTTCCCTGTTGAAGCCGTCCTGGCAGTCCCCCCTCGGGGCCTGGAGCCAGGCCCCGCTGCCCAGGCACCCACTCAGCACTCGTTTGGTGATTCACCCCTGTGCCCCACGGCTGCAGTGGCACTTCCCCACACCAGACTGTGGAAGGCAGAGGCTGGCGGGGGGAGGCAGAGCCAGGCAGGGCTGAAGGCTAGGAATGAGGCAGCTTGGAACAGGCCTTGCTTTCCAGGTCCAAACCTCTGTCCCCAATGCTGAGGTTTACACAGGTGGCTCACGCCTGTGATCCTAGCTACTCAGGAGGCCCGAGAGCTGAGGATGATATTTGAGGGCAGCACAGCCAGGAAAGTCCATAAGATCCTGAACTCCAAAAACGCTAGAAGTGATGCTGTGGCTCAAGTGGTAAAGAGCCAGCCTTGAGCACAACAAGGCTCCGAGACAGAGCCCAAGCTCTGAGATCAAGCCTCAGGACTGGCACAAAAAAAACCCAGAAGCAAAAAAGAAGAAACAGCCACAGGTGAGCTGGACCCCTTATGCATTCCACTTTGATGGAGAATTCCCTGAACCAGTAAGGTCTGGCTGCTGGCTAGAAACCTGGACATTTTCTCTCTAGACTAAGTCTAGGCAGCTTGGTCTGACACTTGGTCTGCACCACTCTTGGGGCACTAAACCACCAAGCCCGGGATCTAATGGAGGCCCATCCAGGGCCAGCAAGGGCCGATGAGAGGCCCTTCCTAACCAAGCCTCCCGTGGGACCTCCTGCCTCTGCCCTGTGGCCAGGCTGCACTGCTGCAGCCCGACTCATCAGGAGCGCCCCTCAGCTCTAGGATAGTGGACCCCCACGGCTCGTTCCTGGCACCAGAGGCTCTCATGTGCTCCCTATGCAGTGCCCGACTCTTGGCACACTGCATTGACTCAGAATAGGGATTCACACTAGCTACATGCCCTGAGAAAAGTCCACCATGGTGCAGTTTGTGAAACTGAGGACAAAGAAAGGAAACTGCTGGCTGGACAAACCAGGAAGGCTCAGGTGGAGCTCGCACACTCCAGAGGCTGCAGCTCCTGCAGACAATAGATCCCCCACCCCAACCCCAGTGGGTTTACAGGAATCGATGTACCCAGCTGACACAGGTGACACAGAAGGGAAGGAAGAAGGATCAGATGGACATCACCCTGGTGCCAGCGCCGTGCAGCAGGGACGGTGTGCCCCTGGGGTCCTGTTAAAACCCAGAATGCACAGCCCCACAGGAGGACTGAGACACCAAAAAAGCAGGCAGCTCCCCCATTCTGTGGCTTAACTCAGGTGGTGACAGAGCAGCCTCTGTGTGGCTGCAGGCCAGTCTTGCTTCCTGAGGGGTGTGCTGTGTGCAGAATCCCCATCGTTGTGAATGCTGCCCCTGGGCTCCCCGAAGCAGTCCTTTGGGCAATGCTGTTGTCCTGACTCTATCACCATTCCTCAGACTCAGACCCGGGGTTGGGGTGGGAGGCTCGTCCGGCCTCTGAGTGCGTTGTCTGCACTCTGGTTTTCTGCACAAGGCCCCCACGAGCTGTCACACTGCAGCACGGTTTCCTGGCTGGGGACAAAGGAGCAGGCCAGGGGCTGTGGGGTGGTGGCAGGCTCAGCAGAGTGCCAGCACCGGAGGCAAGTGAGGAGGCTGGCAAGTGGGGAGGAGGTGGCTGAGCTTCTCTGAGACTCAGGGAACTCTGTGTGTAGGCTAGCTGTCACTAGGAGCCTCTTCTCTGCCATGCACACGTCCCCCATGGAATGCAGGCATCCGGAGGGAGGCAGACCCCCTTATCAACAGCATAGAGCAGATGGAGGGGTACAGCTGGTGTTCAACAAATGCATTGGCGCTTGGCCCTGGGAGAGGTATTGGGGTGAAGCAGTGCTTACAGAGTACCGAGAGTCCCGCTGCATTCAGGAAACCCACACCCAGCCCAAAGCCAACACCTGGGGCCCCATGTGGCCCATCCCTCCTGTGCCTCCCAGGCGAGGCTGAGGGCAAGTCCTCTGCTCACACAGGAACACCTAGTGAGTCCCAGACAAGTGCGGAGAGGCTCGGCCTGGGGGAAGCCAGAGGGGGCTTCCTGGTGGAGGAGAGCCCCTCCAGTAGCCACAGAGGGCTACCAGGGATGGGACATCCATCCCTTGGCAAGCGGGTGAGGAGCGCCCATTGTCTGCCAGGCCTGGGCCTGCCTAAGGAAAATGGGCAAGGGCAGCTGATGGAGGAGATGGGGGAGAGATGGAGCCAAGTGGGCCCCAGGGGCCATGCAGGCCTTTCCAGGGTGGGCCACTCTCCACCCAGGGGCTCCAACCTGCCCAGTGCCCTGGTCATGGCCAGAGACTTGGGTCTAAGCTCACCAAGGCTGGGGCTAAGACAGCCTGAGAGTGCCGGCTAGCTGGGCCAGGTGTGACTGGGCCTGGTGGCCACATTCCTGGGCAGCCCCGACATGTCTACAGAGAGGGCGGGGCCTGGACTCCTTGGCTGAGTTGTGACAGGGATGGAGCTGTGTTACTAGCCTCTGGAGGGGGCTCAGGAGGTCCCTACAGCTCCCAGGCAGCCAGCCCTGCTGGACCACAGCACTTAACCTGGGAAACCACAAGACCCCAGCCCCCCAGGGATCACAGGGATCTCGGCCCCGCTAGCCCCTCTCCTCCAGAGGCCTGGGCCTTACCCTCTGCCATGCATTCCTGTGGCTTCCGGGAGCTGAGGCCACCCCAGCCCTGTGTTGTGTGGAGATGCATCCTGGCCCCGGGCGCATGAGGGATGCCCCCCAATCTGAGATCCCAGGAACTCTCAGGGCCACACATATCCCTCAAACTCCTGCCGCAGGGCTGGGCTGGGAGGGCAGTGGACGCCCCGCCCAGGGGAGGAGCTTGAGCTCAGGGAGCTGTCCCTGGTACCCACCATCTCCAAGAGCTCCCGGCCGCTCTGGTATGGACAACCCCAGTGTTGAAGGAGATGCCAGACAACAGGGGCCCTACTGCCCCCGGGGTGAGGCTAGTACCCCTTCTCCCTTCTATGCTCTGGGCAAGGCTACCCGCCCCATTCCCCTCAGGGCCACCCCTCACAGTGGCCTTTGGGACAGCTCAGCCCTGGGCTCCATGAAGGAACCTCAGGATGCAGAGGTTCCTGGGGTCCCCATACATGGGAGCTGAGGAAGCAGGGGCCATGGGGGTGGGGGTAAGTGTGGCTTCCAGCCCCTGCCCTAGCACAGCTTGTGAGGTCAGCCCTCAGGGCTAGGGTCTGAAGAAAGGGGCAAGGCAGGGCCCCTGGGTGGGCATGGCCTCTGCACAAGGTCACCGGGAGATGCTTCCTCTCAGCCTGCCCCCCCACCCCCTGTCTCCCCTAGAACCGCTAGATGGATGTGTTTCAACAGATTCTGAGCCGATAAAATCTTATTTATCTTCGGCTGTTGACACAGAGCGGTCCAGACTTGCCTGCTCGGATGCGTGTGTTCTGCGGTGCTTGCAGGAAACGGTTTGCCCAAACACTGGAGCAGCTCGTCCCCCCGCGTGGCGCCTCTGCCTCTCCTCCTCCCCTTCCTCCCCCACTCCAATCCAAGATGGGCCCCGGCCTGGCTGGAAGCCCTGGCCTGGCAAGGCTGGGGGGGGGGCGATGAGAGGGCGGGTGGAGGGCGGGCACGGCACAGGGCTGTTAATTTCCTCGCACCCGCTCCCGGCAGCTGGGTGCCCGGCACAGGCAGGTTTGGGCAGGAGGACAGCGGAGAGGTGATAATAACTTGTCTGTCATTTTCCCGGGACATGTTGAATCTTGTAAACCGCAAATACCGTTAACCAGCTTGGGTGAATCTGTTACAACAGATTCTAGAAGACGGGAGCCGTGGGGGCTTTGAGTTTTTAAAATGATTTTTTTCATAACTCACTTTTGTCTGTTTTCCATACATGCATGCGTGTATACACGTGTGTGCATGTATGTGTGTTGAAAGCCACATTTCTCTTTCCTCTTACCCCTAGGTGGGGTTTGGAGACCCCCCTTAAAGGTGGGACCCCAGGCCCCAGGCCTTCTTTATCTCTACCACGGATGGCAGAATGAACCATAGAACATACAAATGGGTGCAAATGGGTCTCCAGATCCAGGGCCCCCAAGTTCCAGTCTCCTGGTGATGCCAGCCCCTTTGCAGCTGTGTCTCAGTCCCAGCTGGCATGGGGTAGACCCCTCCTAGCTCAGGGGCCGAGGGGAAGGAAGGCCTGCTCCGGCTCCAGGGAAGTCCTCGCTCTGGGGAGGGAAGGGGTCACATGTGGCAGTGCCCTGTGTGCTTTGGCACACCCTGGGATCAGGTCAGTGGAGGCCAGTGAGGGTCCGTGTGCCAAGAAGAGAGCTTCAAGGCCACAGCTAAGTGATAAACAAGGCAACTGTAAGTCCTTAAGAGTGGGTGTCAGAGTCCAGGAGACTGGGGACAAGAGACTGCCCTCTGTGAAGGGGTGGGTCTCATGAGCAAGGACTGTCCTACCATGACTCCAGCCAGGTACTAAGGAGAACAGGAGCTATGTGGGGCGTCCCCATGCCTCCCCACAGGCCCTCAGGTCACAGGGCTCTGTCCTGCTCAGCCCAGAAGCCTGCGCTGCCTCATTCCTCGGCTAGGATCAGAGCTGGAGGGGGAAGTGGGTTGTCCTTCTGGGCAGCGAGGGACACCTGCTGGGGAGAGAAGGTGGTGACCCCTGGGAGATGCGGATCCTCCTCCAGTGGCCTGGGGGGGAGGCAGGTGGTGAGGTAAAACCTCAGGTTTGCACAGGCACCAGGGAGACAGTGGCCCCTCTCAGGAGCTAGGAACAATTGCACTTTCCACAGTTCCCGGGCCCACCCCAACCTTCCACCCTACCTCTGGCCTATTTCAGCAAGCAGAGCTTTGCTTCCCAAACTGCCAGTTGAGTCAGGGCTGTGTGCCCTTATATTGTGAAATATACATTTGGTGGACTTATCTGGTTCCTGGCGTACAGCACCTCAAATCCTGAGACTCTTCAAAATGATCGTGTCTTTATGGGTTCATGATTTAGCTAACGGCTGGCTGCCGAGAGCTGGCTGGTCGGGACAAGACGAGGGCTGGATTGGAGGGCTGGGACTCAACAGCCTTGGGGGGCGGGGATAAAGGTCAGTGATTAATCAATTGAGACAACATAATGAAGCCTCCATGAAGGAGCTCCCAAAAGGCTGTGCCCAGGGAGGCAGGGAAGGGCAGGCTTGCTGATGGCGGGGTGGTGGGGAGGTTTGTCGGGCCACAGAAGTCTTGGAGGCTGAGTCTGAGTTTGGTTCTTTCTTTCATGGTCAGCCCTCCAAGCTCCATCTCCTGGCCTCCATCAGCACCAGGCCTGATGGGTCCTGGGACCTGAGGCTGTGGTCTGGGCATCTGCCCTTCGGCACCTCTGGGCTCTGTGAAGCCTGGACAGGCAGGTGGACGGTCAGGTTGCCTGGCAGGCAGCATGCATGGCTCTGGGCTGGGCTCATATCCCTGACGGGGTGAGGAGACAGGGGCCTGGTTTGGCCTGGTCCTCTGGTGTCATCTTCCTGACAACAGGGTGTGAAAACACAGCTGCCTGTCTGGGGGCTCCCAGGTAGCTATGCAAGGCCTCTGTCCCATCAGAGGGGGGCTCTCTGAAGCACTGCATGAGGTGTCAGAGGCTGCTGTCCTTTCCCCTGGCTCCCTCAGCCTGGGCAGTGTGGGGACTCCACCTGCCCTCGTTCTGGACCTTAGGGGAGAGAGGATCAGACAGTATTCTGAGTACATGGACAGCTGGGCCCAGATAAGCCTCTCTACCACCAACCTGGTTTCAGACTTGGCCAGCTGGAGAGCCACTCTGGTCAGTTCTGCCCTGGAGGGGACATCCCATACTGGGCAGCCCCTCACCAGCCTCCAGACACTGGACTCAGAGAAAATATGCAGGCATGGGTCCTGCAAGGAGAGCAAGGAGACAAGGCCCTGTGCTTCTTAGCACAGGGCCAGCAGGATTCTGGTGGTCGTCTGCCCTGCCCGTGGCAGTGAGGACCCTGATCGGCTCAGCCCCCTGACTGTGACCCCCACGAGAAAGGATTCGTTGCAGCTATTTGTCAGGGTGAGGATTGGAAGGAAGCTCTGGATCCACAGAACAGTCTGAGGTTTCTGGCTATCACTCTTCTACATACTGACTTTGGCCTGGTGAGAATGGACATGGATGTACAGGTGGCCATGGATGGTACAGGTGGACATGGATGATTCAATGCCTTCCCTCAGGGCCCTGTAGCTTCCTGATGGCCCAGGGGCCAGCAATGGGCAGGGATGGGGGAGGGCAGAGGGCTAGGAGGTTCATCTGACTCCTTCCCAAAGAGCCTGGTCAGCACTCAGAGGAGTTCCCATTTGCCCTTAAAACCATCCAAGGCTGCCAGGCACCAGTGGCTCACACCTGTCTCCCTAGCTACTCAAGTGGCCAAGATGTGAGGATTGTGGTTTGATGCCAGCCTGGGCAAGAAAGTCCATAAGACTCTTATCAACAATAAACTACCCACAAAAAGCTGGAAAATGGAGCAGTGGCTCGAGTGGTAGAAAGAAGTTCAGGGACAATGCCTATGCCCTGAGTTCAAGCCCCAGAACTGGCAAAAAAAAATAGCTGTGACTTGAGTGGTAGACAGCTAGCCTCGAACAAAAGCAGCTCAGGGACAGTGTCCAGGCCTTGAGCTCAAGCCCTAGGAGCAGTGCATGCACCCACTCCACCTGCTCATCAAAGGCCCATGGCAGGTCTCTCTTTTACCAGACAGCAACAAAAGCTTGCTGGGGGTCAGGGAACAGTCTGGCCTTCCAGAATCCTTTGTCCCCCAGAGGCAAGCAGGTGAACCTCCAAGGGGCCAGAGCCTCCTTACAGAGGTCCCAGGGTCCCAGCCCAATCCACAGAGCTAGAAGTTATGGTGAGTGGAGGGAGGGCAGGCCCAGGACGGGTGGGGGTCCTATTCTGCCCTTGGCTATCCCCTGTGCACCTGCCTGCCCACAGGGCCTGGGGGTGCTACAAGATTGCGGTGACAGCCGTTGCATGTATTGAGACTTCCTGTTCATGCTAAGGTCTTTCTCTTGGCCACCCTGGGTGGTGTGTTTGTAAAGACAACGTCACTGGCTGCAACAATGGAATACTGGTGAGAGGGGCGTTTGCAGGGCTCCCCTGCCACAATTACCAGCTTGGGTGCATTCAGGGGGCCATTGCAAAGACAGAGCCAGGCATCCGGCCTAAGCAGCCATCTCTAGTTCAGAATGTGACATGTAACTTGGGGCATCCTCCTCCTCCACAGCCGCTAACACCCTGTCACTCACGGGTCCTGCCTTGCCTCCCCAGCTACAATCCTGGTGGCTTGAGTTGCAGCCACCGTAGCTACAGGGGTCAGTCAGTGACTGCCCATTTATGGCCAGAACCAGGGACCCTCTAGGAGCCTCCCAGGCTGCCAGCATGGTAGAAAGAGGAGCGAGGACCTGTCTCAGGCCCTGACCCCAGCCAGAGCTGGTGCTGGGAGCTCCTCTCCCCCTGCAGAGCTGCACACAATACAAGCGATCACTGTAATTTTTCCCTAAGTGCCCTTGTTTCCCCTAATAACCCACGTTTCATCTCCACAATGAACATTGTTAGAACTCTTCCCTCTGCTTTAAATACACATAATTGCCCCTGGTGCCAGTAAAAGGTATTAATTCCACTTATGCATTCCATAAACTCTCAGGATAACGCAATTGATATCACAGTCGTGTTGGGACACCTCCGCTATTCTCCTGCTTGCAAACCTCCGAGGGACTGGAAAGTTCGCTCCGAATCCATTAGCGTTGAGTCAACCTCGGCCTCCCCAGGAATCCCTGCTGGAACCTCGGGCTCCCTGCCCTCTCTTGCCCCAGACATGTGCACAGAGTCCCCGGGCAGCTGGGGGCCTTAGCCAGGCCAAGTGTCTCTATGGAGGCCTCCAGAAGTCAGTAGCATCCCCTCCATTGTCTTCCTGGTAGCTGTCTCTCCACAAAGCCTGCCCCCAAAGTGCCCACAGATGCCTTTGTGCCTGACTGCAGACCCCAAAGACTGAGGGCAGCCGTATTCCCTAGACACATCAGAGCTAAGTAGAAAGACTGAACTGAGCTGGACAGCATCCAGTCACCCATGAATCCGGCTGCTCTGATGGACCAACGACATGGATCCAGTCATTCCTGGGACTATAACACTGACAACCAAGGCCAAAGGCCAGGCTCCCATAACTGAGTAATGTGCCAGGGAGGTCGAGAGACAGACAAAGCCACATCTTCCCCAGGTCCCAGTCATCCACCCACCTACAAAGCCTCAGAGTCCCTGGTGCACCAGTCCCCTCCCTCTGTGACCAGCCCCAGTGACCCTCTCTCCCCCACTCCCTAGTGGGTGTCGCGATGGACCAAACATGGTCCAGTTTATGATCAGGCCCAGGACAGGATGGCTCATACACAACGGACTCTGTGAGGCACGTCCCAGGCACGGGGCTCTGGTCTAAGAAGCCCCTTCCTCGGTTCTCTTCCTCCCTTAGTAGCTGAGGATGGACAGACAGGGAGGAAGAGCGCAGCTGGTTCATTCGTGGGCAGAGGTGGGACCAGGGATACCACCCAGCTCGCCTCCACCTCATCCCCCTGTGTGTCCCCTCCGGTCACACACACAAACACAAAGCCCTCCTCAGGCAGTCCCACTCACTCACTTTGTGGTTTCTGTGGGGCCAGGGGCTGCCACATAGCGTGGGTATTTACGTGTACCTCTGTGTGTGTGTGTGTGTGTGTGTGTGTGTGTGTGTGTGTGTGTGTGTGTGTGTGTGTGCGTGCAAGGGCACATCCGTGCCTATGTGTTCACATGGGATGTGTGCATGCTGGACACGTGTGCACCTGTGTGTGTATGTGAGTGTGCATGCCTGCAGGCGTGTGAGCCAAGGTGACGGGAGCCGAGGCTTGTGGTAGGCACTCAGTTCTCACAGCTGAAGGAAGATGGGCAGGAAGAGCGAAGCCATGTCTGCAGGGTGCGCGCTGTGGGCCTTAGCCACACAGAGGTCCAAGACCCCACTGGCTGCTGTAGCCACTTGGGGGCTAGCGAGGGTGTAATCACTGATGGCGGGAGGAAGGCAGGCAACCGCGAAAGTGGACTTGAGAAAAAGAGGAATTATCTGTCTGTTACCAGTGGTAGTATGGTGGAGGCCAAGGGAGGCACAAAGTGGAGACCTGGGCTGCAAGTCTGGGCAGCAGCCACCACGCCGGACCCCAAGAATGGAGAGCGGTCACAGCCTGCCCCTCCCTGAGCAAGGAGAAAAATGCCCTGGGGGTTCTGCTCCCAGAGAGCTGAGGTGCCAAAATCTCATTATCAATGTTGGTTCCACCTCCACCCTTCTTGGGTAGGACAGGGGAGGGGGCCATGGAGCAGACGGCAGCGAGCTCCTGTCCCCCCACAAGCTGGGCTTGGCTGCCCTCCTGTCCCCCCCCCATGTGCTGGGCTTCGCTGCTTGGCCCTGGGACAGGGACCCGCTTGGAGGCTCCAGCTTCCTCCGCCCTCCAGTGTGACCAGCCAGAAGGGCTGCCTCGGTCCTCTGTAGATGACCCCATGGGAGTCACGCGTGGGGCCCTTGGACAAGCCATGAGTCTCCTCAGTCCTGACGCTACACCCGTAGCAGAGGGCGGCAGAACCCCCACCCGGGGGCCGCTCCTGCTTCTTCCTGGGAACTGCTCAGACCGTCTGAGGGCTCTGACCCCAAACACCATCAAACACTGGGGGAATCGGAGCCAGCTCCACCGGGACTCCTGGGGGGGGGCTTTATCCAGAAATCACCAGGACCCCCCACCCTGGGGCAGGGAGGCAGGACTTAGGGAGCCTGAGAGCAGAGCTGTAAGAAGCCTCCGGTCACAGGGTGCACAGGTGCTCTGCTGGATCTGGGAGCTGGGGTGGAGGGCGGGGCCAGCCCCTCCCATCGTCTGACGGGCGAGGCCTTTGGCAGGTGCTCCTTCAAGAGTCCAGGCAGATGGTTGCTGGTCACCCCAGCCTGGCATGGCCTCTGTGCTGTCCCTCATGCAGGCACTGTTACCCACAGCCCTTGTCACCACCCTGGGGTAATAGGGAATAATCTTAGAAATATGGGGACACAGAGCACAAGGCCAGGGGCTACGGGAAGCTGCCAACCCACTTTGGTGGGAGCCCTGGATAGAGCCACAGTCGTCCACCCCCTCTGTGCCCACCAGGGCCTTGGGAGTTGGGTGGGGTCTTCACATAGTGACATCCCATCCGACACAGCCCACGAGCAGGAGCTAGAGAGAGCTGTAGGAATGTAGGCTCGGAACGCAGACCCAGGTCAACCTTCTGAGCTCTACCCTGTCCTCTGGCCCCCAAAGAGCATAGAAAATCTGGGGGGCACAGACACAACCCAACAGTGGGACCTGGGAGAGGAGGCCCTATGTCAAGCTCCCTGACAGAGGGAAAGCACATCATCTCTACCCCTGGGGTCTGATTTCCAGGAGGGAGAAGGGTACAGGGCTGCAGCTCCCCAAGCTTGAGGGCACGCTTCCCCACAAGCCTCCCCTCCTCAACCAGACAGGGAGACCAGGAGGAATCCAGCCTGCCCTTTCCTCCCAGTGCCCCTCACACTGGGTCCTAAACCCTCAGCCTGCCTCTCCTGGCAGTCCTCTCTCCTCTCACTGCCCTACCCCAGTGCCTCAACTTACCTACCATCTGTGCAGCTCTGAGCCAGCTACTTCCTCACCCAGTGCCTCAGCCTCCTGGCTATAAAGCAGGAACCATAACAGATTCCACCTTGTGGATTCTTGGTGGTTTTCAATGAGCAGGGCAGGCCGGCAGTGTGCACGTGGGCTATTAGCAACCCAGGAAATTCCTGACTTGGAGCCTCACTGAGGACCAGAATCCTCAGTGCCATGGTTGTACCCCATCCCCTGTCAGTGCTTAGAGACGACACCCCCCACTCAGCGAGGACAAAGCCCATGTCCTCCTGCCTGGCAGGCAGCCACTCGGCCTCTGGACTAGAGCCAGTCTCAGGGGATTCTCAGCAGTCTCACACTCCTGCTCAGGACCAGAGCCCAGGAAAGCCAGCCAGCCTTGGCGGGAACAGCCTGCCCTGCCTCCTGGACCACGCTGGCAGCAGCACAAACACATCCACCTCTCTCGGTCCCTGGGGGACTCTGGCTGTCTGGCTCTGGCCACACGTCTGTGGGGTGGGCAAGCCCCGAGACCCGCCCTTGTGGACAGTAAGTGTGCTCAACCACTCAGAGGACCTGAGTGCCCAGGGCCCAGCCTCACCAGCCCCAGGGGGAGCCCTGCGGGTGCCCGAGGAGGACGCAGTCCAAGAGCAACTCACCGTCCAGGTGGCCGACTTGGCTGTGCTGGACTGCTGGAAGGTGACTTCAAAGTGGTGGGGACCTGGGTAGTCGGTGTTGGAGGGGATGACGGGCGCTGGTGACATGGTGTCGAAGGTGGAGCTGGGCTGTGCGTAGGGCGAGTGGGTGGGCACACTGGCGGCGTGCTCCGGGGTGTAGGGGCTGGCCGGGGCCGGGCGGCTGCTCATCTGGTCCATGGTACTGCTGAGCAAATTGAACTGGGCCTGTCAGGGAAGGGGGAGGAGGGAGGGGAGACACACACACACACACCGTGGGGCTGAGGGTGGAAGCCCCAGCCCTGAGCTGCTGTCCCATTGGGGAGGTGTCTTGTTACCAGAGCTTTAAAGGGCCAGCCGGCTCTAAGTCATCCCAAATATTTCCTCGGGCCCCCACCCCACTCCAACAGGCCACTACTTGTGTTGGGATAAACTAACACATTCACCTCACCCGCCCCTCTCCGTCCGCCTCCCCGGGTGCCAGGGTTTCTGGGGATCCACCCAACTGCCAGCAAGGTAGAATCCAAGCTTCCCACACCTAGAGCAGAGCTGCCTCTCGGGGTGGCTTCCTGCTCCTGGCATCCCGTGGGCTCCACCACACTCGGGAAGACACCGTCCATCCTGAACTAGCCGGCCTTCCCCACCCCCGACCCCAGCCCCAGGTCAAAGGGAGGCGGGCCTGGCCTCCAGGAGCCAGGCCAGGGGGGCTGGCCAGGGGCAGAAGGCTCTGGTGGCTGGGGCTGTGTGGCATCCTGGGGGTGGGGGAGCGAATCAGACTCATAGGTCTCACCTTCCAGGTGAGTGGTAGCACCCCACCAGAGGCTCCTTTAAGCTGGCTTGCTTCACCTCCATTAGAAATGATCCTTCCCCCCACAGCTGAATGGGCAGTCCCCCCTAGCCCCTACCCCCGCCGCAGACCCTGCTGGCCTCCTCAGCATTCCTCCACAGGGCCTCAGGGCTCCATGGAAGCGCCAGCCTGCAGCAGGAGCTTAAAGGGGACCCTGGCTCACACTGTGTATCCCAGTAGCATCTCGGGCTGGAGGTGCCCTGGAGTCTACATCCTGCAGCTTTGAAAAGAGGAGGACTTGAGGGGACAGTACAGAAAGACTCATGCTGACCAGGGAGGGCCCTGACTGCAGGCGCTGGGATGCTCTTTCTCTGCCCCTGTGCTAGGGACCTTCTTGCACTCAGGTCTTGTCCAGGCTGGAGGATACATGGCACTTACTCCAATGACAACGGCGTAGCAGTGCTGGAGAAGCTGACAGCCTGAGGCCTTGGTAAAGAAGGACTCAGGACCCTAGGATCTATGTGTGCACCTCTCCTTCTGCCAGCCTGTTTCATCTAAACTAAAAAAGCAACTGTTTTCCTGACACCTGGGTCTGGCCAGAATTCCATATTGGACCCTCAGTTGGGCCCCAGAGACTTGAGAATCCTGTGCTCAGCTCTTCTTGCAACCCAGCCCTCCAACCAAGGGCCCCTGGTACCCTAGCTTTCCACCGTGTCGCCTAACAGGGACACCCTCCCTTCTGGTCCTGCTGGGTGCAGAGTCCAAGCCACAGGGGCCCAGCTGGGCCTCCCAAGGGAACAGACATGGGGTCCTCTCTTGATGGGGAGATCATCCCCAGGGGATGACACAGGGGCAAGGAAGGGACAGTGACAAGCCCTGCTCCTCTCTCTTGTCTTAACTCTTTTACAGCCAAGCACTGGTGGCTCATGCCTGTCATCCTAGCTACTGAGAAGGCTGATATAGGAGGATTGCAATTCAAAGCCAACCCAGGAAACTCTTACTTCCAATTAACCGCCCGAAAACCAAAAGTGGGGCTGTGGTTCAAAGTGATAGAGCGCTAGCCTGGAGTAAGAATGTTGGGAGACAGAGCCCAGGCCCGGAATTAAAGCCTACAACCCCAAACAAAAAAGATTAATTAACTTAATTAAAATGAACTCTTTTACAGAACCCAAGCACCAGTGGCTCACATGGAATCTTAGCTACTCAGGAAGCTAAAATCTGAGAGTAGCAATTTCAGGCTAGCACTCACAGGAAAGTCCTTGAGACTTTTATCTCCAATTACCCACCAAAAACCTAGACGTGGAACTGTGGTTCAAAGTGATAGAGTGCTAGCCTTGAGCAAAAAAAGCTAGGCCCTGAGCTCAAGCACCAGTATCAGGACAAAAACAGAATCTTCTGCACATCTGTGATCTGATAGGAGGTCGTAGTAATTCAGGCAGACACTGGGAATTCTAAAAGGGATCCGAGGGTGATTAAACAAACATGAACTAGCCAGGGAAATCCACGCTAATGGAGAACGTTAAGTGGGTAGTGCTCTACAGTGTATTGTGGGCTACAGGAATCACAGCCTTCTACTAGTCTCTTGGCCTTGTTTCTTCATGAAAGTGACACTAGCTTTCAAGGCTAGTGGTGGGGCAGCTCATGTGGCAATGCCAGGACAAAGCAAGGACAAACTCTGGCTCTTGCTAGCCTCTGCCCTTGCCTGGCATGTGCCACATGGGGAATGGCTGGCAGGGCCTTGCAGGAGGACCTGGTGAAATTGAACTATCCCGGCATCATATCGAACCACCCAGCAGGCACAACAGGTGCTTGGTGGGCCCACTCACCAATGGGTCCAGGTCCTGCCCACCCAGCTGGTGCCACCGAGGGCCGACTGACCCGTCTAGATGGGGTATGACAGTCCTCCTAATTTCCTGTGCCAGGGGTTCCTGAGACACCAGTGGCTACCCCAGGCCAATGCACAAAGAAGCTGGGAGTTCCCCAGCTATGAGAAAAAGGAGCCATTGACACCAAGTCAAGGCCAGCCTGGGACATCTATGCTGTGACTCTGTCAAAACAGCAACAACAGCCCACAAACATGCCGGAAAGGGCCAGGTCCTACTGACACCAGCTCTTAGGCGTGGTTACGTGAGAGCTACCCATACCACGAAGATCTACAACAAGCTCTGAGCCCTGTGAGGGGTTCCGAATCAGAGACACTATACTCTCTCCCTGAGGACATGCCAACAGAACCTTGGCAGGGAGGCTGGCTGCCCTTTCAGGCAATGGAGTGACCCAGGGGAAGGAAGGGCTAAGCAGGACAGGCCTGGCTCAGAATCCTGGACTCTTCCCCAGTGCCTAGGGCTTCTAAAGACTCATGGACCTGTGCTGGCCTTTGACACAACCTCCCCCACCCATCATGACTCCATATCTCAGAGGCCTCTACTCCAAGGGGGCAACCATCCTCAGCTACATCAGACAGCACGTCCAGTGCCAGGTCCTCTCACGGGCCATTCCTCAGAGACATCTCCTGGACTGTGAGCCCAGGAGACCCTGAGCTGAGCATAGCAGGAGTGGACACGTGAGGTTGGAACCCTGGCCCCACCCCCAGCATTGGGCATCCTGTGTTTACAACCAATCTCAGCTTGGGCTGAGTGAACTATTAAATCATACCCATCAGTTCATTTTCATTTTCTTTGTCTGCTTGGTTTACAGTACTAGGAATCAAGCCTGGAGCCTTGCATATGCTCACAGGTGCTAGAGCCACACCTCCAGTCTTGCCCTGCTCACCTCATGTGGCTGTTCACAAGTGCAGAACTCCGCATGTAGTGTCCATTCTACAGACAGTTGTCCCTCTGTATGCATGCAGGATGGACCTAGATGCTCATGGGTATTGAAAATCTCATATATAAAATGGTATGGCATTATATAGACCCTCAAACTATACTCCCCTCGACTATAAGCCATTTCTGGATGAACATCTCTCTTCACGGACATAGCAGAAACCACAAACATAAGTAGGTTCCATCCATTGTATCTCTACTGGATGACACTGGATGAGACCTCCATATTTTCATGAGATGGAGAGGTTGTTGACTGAGCAAAGTAGAAAAGAGAGGGATGGATGGAAAAATGGGTGAATAGATTGGCAGATGGTTGGTTGGACTGATGGATGGATGGATGGATGGATGGACAGAGAGATGTTGAAGGTGATATGTCATTCTTTTTTCTTTTTTGTCAGTCATGGGGCTTGAACTCTAGGCCTGGGCGCTGTCCCTGAGCTCTTCAGCTCAAGGCTACCACCCTACCCCTTGAGCTACGGCCCCACTTCCCATTTTCTAGTGGTTAATTGGAGATAAGAGTCTCATGTGCTTTCGTGCTGGGACTGGCTTTGAACTGTGATCCTCAGATCTCAGCCTCCTGGGTAGCTAGGGTGACGGGTGTGAGCCACCGCGCCCAGCTCAGTGATATGTCTGTCCTAAAAGATAATAGATACATATTCAGGTATCTACCACGCCCTGTCTATAAGATGACAGCCGGAATATGTACAGGTATCTCCACATCCTATCTATGGGATGACAGCCAGTATCCTTGGTTCTTGGTACAGTTGACCAGGAAAGAGGACAGGGCATGACCCAGGCCCTCCCCGCCACACACACATTGAGAAGATTCTCTTGTGGAGGAACAGCCCTGGTCCTTCCTGAGAGTCCTCCCTGTTGTTGGGATCCAGGCTACATTAGGGTTGGAGACACTCTCTCATGCACCCATGCAAGCTCCCTAAGCAAGAGTGGCCTATCGCTGGGCTCTCTGCCCAGAGGAGGCCTCTCAGGTCAGGAAAGTGAGCAAAGGTAAGACCCCACAATCTCCATCCCTGCCCCATCCTGATAACAGGAAGGGCCTGGGCAAAGAGCCCAGGCTCCCTTGCTCAGGAGAAGCAGGTTCAGGCCCACGACAGCAAAGTTCATATTTGAACTTGTCCACATTCTTTAATGGTCTGAGGGTAGCGCCAAGGGCTTAGTCATGGAACTCACGGGAGAGCCGATAGCATCTGCATGGAGCAGCCTGGCAGGAGGAAACCCAGAGCCCAGAGTGGGAGCTGTGAGAGGTGCATGGAGCGGCCAGAGAGCAGCCCGGGAGCTCTGAGGGGTGGAGACATGCCGGGTGTTCCTGCGTCTGCAGCATCATGGAGCCTGCCCACCCCTCCTCCCCTCCCCACCTCTGTAATGCAGACTCCATGACAATTCCTGGCCGGGGGCCCTCTGAAGACCCTTCTAAGGGGCATGGGCTGGGCCAGCATCTGTACTTAGTGGACCTTGGCCCTTCCGTGTCTGCTCTGTCACTGCATTCCCAGAGACATGTCCCGTACTCCCATGTCTGGCCACCGTGTCATCTGTGGCACAGGAAGATGATGGAGACGCACTGATTAGGAGGTGAAGGTGACTCTGCATTCCCCACCACCTGGCCTTTCTTCCCTCCCCTGGGTCCCGTTCTGGAACCTTCTTCCCGCCTAGGTTGCAAGACTCTGTCTAGGACCCCAATCTACCTCTAGTGCAACTGCTGGAACACGAACACCATGTGGGGAGGCCTAGACGGGCCCCTGCAGCAGCCTCGGGGTCCCCCAGAGCCAGAGGCCACCCAGAGGCTTCCGTGAGACCCCTCTTGGCAACAGTGACAGACCTGGGCAAAACCAGGGCTTTTTTGGTTTGTTTTGTTTTCAATGAGAACTCCCAAGATAGTGGGCTGATTAAGACATGCCCGGCCCACAAGTGCCTACATGTGTATGCAGGGCTCCTGGGCGCAGCCCAAGGAGGCAGAGAAGAGCAAAGCGAGCCACGGAGCCAGCAGTGGCCTTTCCTGTAGGCCACGGGTCCTTCAGGGCGTGCACCAGGCCCTGCAGGGACCTCTGTCCAGGGTGCGGATGAGCGCATTAGCCGGCGTTCAGGGCTTGAGGAGCGGGTGACTCACGCCAGATACTGTCCACCCAGGGCAGGCCATCTGGGAAGGCCACCAAACCCCCAAGGTGTTTCCTCAAATGCACACCCAGGGTTTTCTTCTCAGCAGGACACAGTGTGGGCCAAGGGAAATCAGATCTGCTGTCAGGGTGCAACAATCTGGGGATCCCGTGATTGGGGACCCCTCCTCTGCCGGGTACACCAGGCTCTCCATCTCCAAGTCCCCAGGCCCTCGGGGCTCCTCTCTTGTCCCTGAAGATTGGCCAAAGTTTCCCAACTCACTGGGCCAGGAGCAGCCACCACAAATTAGAGTCGTTCTAGTTCCTTGACCAGTTTCAAGATGCAGCTCTATTCTCAGACCTTGTCCCTGTGGACAGTTCTATGCCGTGTCTCAAGTGACAGCCAGATGGTGATCAGGCCTCTCAGAGAACCAGGAAACAGGCCACAGGGAGCCAGGACCAGGTGCCAAAGTCCTTTAAGCAAAGGTGCCACCTGCCTCTTCCCTGTCTGCCCAGGAGCAGAGGGAGATTGGAGCTCAGCTCCTAGGTTGGAGTTGAGCAGCCTGGTCCAAGGATGTCCTCTGGCTAAAGGGAGATAGTGGGCAGGGTCCTTGTGAGGTGGGCACCCTCAAGACCTGCTGTCTGGGTCCAGTGAGGGCACTGCCCTCTCTAGCAACATCCTATGGCAGAAGCCGAGGAGGAACAAGAAAGAGGCCTCCCGGGACAGAGCCAGCTCCACATCACCCGGCTTCATCATCTCCTTGCCTGGCTGTGAGGTCAACGAGCCCAGAAATACTGTCCCCAGTGGCTGTCCAAGGGGAGGGATGGCCCTGTTCACTCTTGGAGGACCGGGATTCAGAGAGACCCTCTCCTGAGGCTACAGTACCCCATCTTACTGTCACAAAAGCTCGGCCGAGGGGGAATCTTGGCTGACAGGCACAAGGGAAACAGACCCCCACATCAGAGGACAACTGCCAGGCCCAGGACTCCATGGAGGCAGGACTGCTGTCCCTGGGCTGTGTGCCCTAGGGTGGGAACTAGGGTCTCTTACCTCCTATGTCTGGCATTGCTGACATCGGCACCGAATTGGATGCTCAAAAATGCTTGCCTGAGTGACAGAGACTTTCCTTGAAACTCTCAAATGAATCAGAAAATGGGCAGACAGCAGCCCTTTAGGAGCCTCTAGTGGAAGTGCCCACCCGCATGCTGCCACTGTCCTGATCAGTCCCAGCCCCCACCCCAGTGGTGCCCAGGGCCCGGGCTTCTCCTGCAGAAGACTGAACAAGATGGGGGTCTTCTTTCCATCCTTACCTCCCTCCCCAGGACTCACCTATCCTGACCAGAAACAAGCATCACTAGGCACAGGGCCCTGGCCTTACCACCTGGGCCGTGGCCTCCCACAGGAAGTTGTATTCTGTGGTTTTAACAGATTCCTGGCTGGCACTGGTGGCTCACGCCTGCAATCCTCACTACTCAGGAGGCTGAATCTGAGGATGGCGTTTCAAGACCAACCCTAGCAGGAAAGTACATGAGAGTCTTATCTCCAATCAACCACCAAAAAGCCAGAAGCAGAGCTGTGGCTCATGTGGTAAAGCACCAGCCTTGAGTGAAAAAGTTAAGGGATACCACTCAGGCTCTGAGTTCAAGTCCCAGTACCAACAGATGTGTGTGCATGCATGCATATGAGTGCGTGCGCGCGCACACACACGATGTACATTTTATGTGTTCCCTGTTTCAGATAAATAGATTATCTCAAACTACTTGTGTTTAGATGTGGAAAGAAAGTAAATTTCTTTTTCAAATCTATGGTCCCCCTCCCCTAACCTCTAACCTCTTCCGTGGCATCTGTGGCAACCTTTATCAGAGTCTGAGGTGCTCAAATGGACCCCGGCTGCATCTTGAGCTCAGGCAACATGGAACCAGCCTGTGTTTCGGCATCATACACTGTCTTCTCCACAGGATTGCTTTTCTAAAGAAAATAGTCACGGAAAAGCCTTCCAGTCCAACTTAAAATGTTTCTGGTCATTCCTCCTCTAAATCTCCCTCCCTGCTACTCCAGGCTAATGCCTGCCCAGCTCATCACCAGCCCAGCCTCCAAGATTCCTCCCCCTGGAAGCTTCTAGATCCTCCAGCAGTCCCAATGTCCCGAGGCTTTCTCTCCCATGGCCCTGGCTACCATGCACCCCCGCAGGGTCCTGTGCTGTCTCCCCCTCCCTCCATGCAAGACAGGTCCCGAGTCTTCACTGACCTCTTAGCCTAGTGTCCACCACAGGGGACCCCAGGCCCTGGGTGGACCCGGTGTGCTCGTAAGAGGGGCTCCCTGCAGAAGCATGAGGTCTGGGCAGACAGAAGAAGATAAAGCCCACAGTAAGCAGTGAGGCTCCCTTGGATCAAAGCCTCCAGCAAGAGTCTGTCATGCCCCAGACTCAATCCACGCTTTCTGGAAGGTAAGCTCCACACCCCAGCTGCACCAGAGTCCTGACAGATCCGGGGTCCTGCTGGCTCTTTTCCCTCGTGACCTCCGCAGGGCCTTAACAAGGGCCCTAGTGCCCGAGGGGGAAGCTGCTCGGTGGCAACTGCTAGTCCATGGAGATGGAGGAGCTGCTGACAGTGCAGAGGCTGGTCATGAGCCCGGTACCCCCCAAATCCACCTGTCACCTGAGACAGAGCTGCTTCCGGGCTTCCTTTTCCTCCTTGCCTCTCCTCTCACTCACCTCTTTTCTCACCTCTCCTCTCTCTCCTTCCTCCCTCCCCCTCCCTCCTTTCTCATCTTTCTTCATGAGGGATGGAGGATTCGCTGTCGGTCTCTCCCATGCTCCATTCCACAGCCATGGTTAGTCCCAGACTCCGGCCCCAGCACTGCCCACTCTGCAGTGGTCACTTTCCCTGCTCTTCCTCTGGCTTGTTGGGCTTCCGACTGGGGTGCAGCTCCGGGTAGGAGCCATGACGTGAGGCCATGCCTCCCCTACCTGCGTGTATCCCTTTCAATTACTCCCCCACATTTGCAGACGCAGTCGGCTTGGGGGAAGGACAGGTCTGGTCTTGGGGTTCTGCCCCTCACTCTGGGCCGGTGTCACAGCTACTCTGGACAGAGAATCAGCCCCTCCCCCCCTTCCCACTTGCACAACACCAGCCTCGGACTGCGGTGAATTCTTTTAGGAGTAAGAGAGTGTTCAGATCCCCGCTCTTCTCCGGCGGGCATGTCTGAGCCTAGACCCAGCTTCACCCTGGGGTTAGTGACTGACACCAGCCCGGCCCTGCAGGAGACAAGCCATCCTGCTCGCTTCCTCCCTCGCTCCCTCGCTCGCTCGCTCGCCCGCTCAGAGACCTCCATCCCGCCTATGTTTCCCACAGTCTCCCCGAGCCTGTGATTAAACAGATGGAAATGCCAGCAAGACATGACTTGTGCGTGGAGGGGGAAGGGCTGCCACCCTGCAGGTATGCACACAGCACCCTCCTCTCCCCGCCAAGGCAAGGCTGTGCCCAGCCCCATGCCAGGCCATGTGGAACTTTCCACACCTCTGCTCTGCCCGGGAAGTATGCCCCCAGAAGCTCTGCCACCAGCCCTGTGTGTGCAGGACCACACAGGGACCCCACTGCTTTCCCTGCCCTGTCTCAGCCCACACGGCACACGGGGCCTGGCACTAGAGCATCAGCACAAAGGGTCCCTGCAGGGCCTCCATGCTGGCCTCTCCTGGGAGTCTCCGGTGCTGCCTGTGACAGGCTGTGGCCCAGAGAACTTTATTTAACCATGCGAACACAGGTCCCGAGGGCCCCAGAGCAGGGAAACAGGGGAGTAGTCCCCTGGAGTAACACAGGGGTGACATGGCCACTTGTGCTTTCCTACCCACCCACTGCCCCACCATTCCACAGGGCCAATCCACCTGCCTGTCCTTTGTCTAGATGCTCACGGGGCTGCGTCTTCACTGAGGATGTGGCAGGCGGAGGCAGCTGGAAAGGTCTCCCTGGCCCCCAGCCCCAGCCCAGTTCAGTAGGGGGTAGAGACCTGAGAAACCGGGATGTGAGGAAGACACACAGTACCGGCACGGTGAGAGCCAGGCCGGCACAGGCGTGACTATTGTGATGGCCCGCAGTGAGAAGCAAAGTGACATGTGGACCAGGACCCAAAGATGGCAATGGCAGACCAGGACAGATTGCAGGGAGGGGGAGAGACAGCCATCGAGGCTGAGGCCAGAGCCCCAAGCCTCAGATACAGCCAGCCTGTCTTTGCTCACACCCCGCAAATTCAGGGGCCCTAGAGTAGCCAGTCCCTGTGGCCCTGGGACCTGAGCCAGCTCCCTACCAGGTCAGGCCACGCATGTCTTCAACCCCATTTCCTGAGCTTTCCTAGGTGCCGGAAGCAGGGGCCGCCCCTAGCAGCGGGCCTCCTGGCTGGACAGCCCGCAGCGTCCCACTGCAACCTGGTCCTCTCTAAGCCTAGTCATGTAGCAGGGGGCCCAGCCACCTCTGCGAGGCCAGCGTTGGTCTCTTTCCTGCCCTCCTTGTGTCCCACCTCTCCGCCTGTCTGTCATCCTAGAGAACTCTTGTCCCAGTCTCCTCAACACCCTCTGCATCTCAGCTCTCTCCTGCTTCCCCCTCACCCCCCCCCATCCTCAGGTCTAAGTGCCACCGTGCATGCCCAGGGCTGCATCCCCGTGCCCTCCTGCACACGTGCCACCACACCTGAGTACACGAGTGGCTGGGATGCTCACCTCCACTGTGCCTGTACAGTCTTCCTCCATATCACAGCCGCCTCCAAAGGAAACCAGGCATTTTCCCCCAAACCCCACTTGTCCTTTTTCCTAAAGGTGCCTGCAAGCCCACCCCTCTCCACCCCCCCCGTAGATGCTTACTGGGGGCCCCCGGGGCCCCCTGCACATCCCCCGGGGCCTCAGAACCCCTCGCTCTCTGCTCTCTTCCTCTCTGCCTGTGTGCGGCTCTCTCACTGGGTGAAGGCCACGGTGCCCCGAGCCCAGGGTGGCACCCAGGTCTCACTGCGGAGTCCTGCCGTGCTCACCATCTCAGACCAAAACTTTCAGACCATCCTCTGCTCCCCCACCTCCCGGCCACAGCCAGCCTGCTGGCACCCTACCTCCTCACACCCCTCCTCACCTGGTCTAGGTGCCGGCATCTCTCACCTGGACCAGTCCAGCCCCTTCCCAGCTGCCGGTGTCCACCCCGCCCTCCTGTGGTCATTTGCCAGCACTGCACCGGTCCTTCCTTCTACTCACTCGAGAGACTCAAGGACCAAATATATGAACCCAGACCTCTTCATACACGGGAGGCCAATAATGGCTCCTCTCTTTTGTATAGTGACTACTCCCTTGCACACAGTAGGCACTGCATAAGTGCTTACTGCTTCCCCACCTGGGGCCCATCCCCAGGACCCCACCAGCCCGGAGGCAAGGCCGCCTCACGTCCCCAAGGAGGCTGCACACAGCATTCGGAGGACTGTACGCCCTGTGACCTCCTGTCCTTTGATGCTGACTGGTTCCAGGGGGTCTAGCTTCATCCACACAACACTGCTGATGGACACACACCATGCCAGAGAGGCGGGGAAGCAGCCGGGCCCACCTGTGCCCATGCAGCCATCTGCAAAGATGCCAAACCCACCCCACTCAAGGCCCAGAAGAGCCTGCTGCTCCCTCGTCTGCCTCCTGAGATGCTAAGGCTCTGAACGACAGCATAGCCTTCGCATCTTGAGGGAGGAGGAGCCTGGTGGGCGGGTAGAGTTTGCTCAGGAAATCGGAGGAGCGGAACAGGACATGCCGGCCACCACGTCCACCTCATCTGTACAGAAAGCCCCACTGTAGGTGGCGGGGCTGTTACCCACCATGAAGGAAAAACCTGAGCCCCATCCCAGGCCAGCCTCAGGCCACGCCCTGCAGGAACCCGCTGCAGGACACGTCACCGCTCTAAACTGACACCGCAGGGTACAGACGAGGAAACAGAGAGCGGGAAAGAGAAGCATCAGGGTCCCAGGTCTGGCTTCTCTGCATCTCCACCGGTAGATGCCAGGATTGGCACAGCCAATGACCAGCACCTGCCACTGATACCCCACAGCTAGGCAGAAGAAACCAGGGTTCCCCAACACCGCTAGCCGAGGCCAGAGCCAGAGTCTGAGATCAACCCTGAGCCACACTGAGGCGCATTTATCCAGCAGGAAATCCAGCCAGGCACCAGATCCTTCTTCCCCGGGGCTGGGCTTCCTTCATGGGCTTCCAGTGTCCAATGCACTCAGACTGAGGAAACAAAGATGGATGGCAGATACTGTCACCCTCATCAATAGTCTTATTTGTTCATTCAGGTCTAACTCACCTTGAGCTGTTCATTCAGTGGAACAGGGAAACTGAGTCACCTGCCCAGATGAAGACAAGCCAGCTCAGGAAGGCTCCCCTGGGGAGAAGCTGCCATGGAGTCCGAGAGGACGCTGGGCTCCACTGCTATCTGCCCTGGAGGCTTGGCTCCAGACATAAGGGGTGCTTGCTGAATGCTTGTTGATGGGGTGAATGAAGGAATGAGTGCATGAACAAGCCACAGAGAGCTAGAGAACATGAAATGCCTTGGTACGTGTGGGAGAACTACGCTCCTGCTGGCTCTCTGGCGGCCTCTTGATGCTGCCTGGGTTGGTCATTTCATATGGCTCTTAACACCATCCAGTGGCCCTCGGCAGGGGAAGATTCTCCACCCCTGAAGGGAAAGCAGAGCAATGGCGTGGAAGGCACTGCGGGTCGTAGGGCCTGGACAGCAGGGGAAAGATGGGTGCCTGTGGCTCCTGGGGAATGGGGAGGGTCCCAGGACAGCCAGCCTCGACCTCCCTCCTGATCTTGGGAAGGCCCATGCGTGCGGCATCAGGCAACACCCACCCCAAGAAAGGAAACACCAAAACAGTCACACATGCTGCTGCTCCAGATTTCACAGCTGGCCAGCCACGGGCTGCCACGCCCCAGTTCCAGCTCAGCCTCCAGCAATGATAACCAGATCCCCTGAGACCAGGAGGCCGCGGTGCCACCTGTGGCTTGAGACCCACCTCTGAGAGCCCAGCCCACGCTGTGCTCCCAACCACGACGCGCTGGATAAACAAGGGAATGAATGAGCGGGGGGCAGACGGGGGGCACCCCTTCTCTGCTGGGTTTCAGGTACCAAGGCTGTGCACACGGATGAGGGGAGTATGCCGGGGTCCAGCTGTGTGCTCAGGTCACTCCCTTGCAGCCACATGGAGCTGCACACACTCTCACCATTCCCTCAATCCTGTTGTGATCTCTACTGCAGAGAGAAGCACACATACCAGTCTTGACACATGCGCATACACTATCACTACACAGGCACACCTGCACAACACCGCTGCAGCAGCCTGCACACATGTGGGTACACATGTATACACCCAGATACCCATATCATACCTGCACAAGACACCTACTGCAGCCTGTACACACACACACTTGTAACACAGATGCACACACAGCCACAGCTGCACACGAGACCCACAGCAGTTTGCACACATGTGCATATATTGATAATGCACATGCACACTCATACCTGTAGCACACAAGCAAAATACACCTACAGCAGCCTATACACGCACACACATGTGACAATGTACGTTGCATGCATTCCCCCCTGCATGTGTACACATGTATACACTCTGACACACGAACATGCAAGCACACACTCACATCCCAGCTCACAAGCACACACTGTCACACACATGCTCTCCGGAGGCCTCTGGTCCTCAGCCTCGGTCAGCAGGGCTCAACTGGATCTGTCCAGCTGCCCAGTGCTCCTCACCCGTCGCTGGACCTGCAGCCCTCCCAGGGAAAGTGGCCCTTTGTGGAACAGCTCTCAACTTGCTCAATTAGCAGCCTGGTGCCTGCCTGACCCCAGGGACCTGGCAAGTCTGGAAATGAGCCCAGATCCCCAGGGCTCAGGCGAAGCCTTGGCTGCAGTCCCCTTTGCCACACCAGCTGCCACTGCACGAGAAGGGACAGGAGGCCCCATGGCCAGCCTGCTACACGACTTTGACCTGCAGCTCACACCCAAACCAAGCAGAGCCCACACTACAAGAAACCCTACCACCGCCGCCGCTGTCAAGTGAACCAACTCCCACGTGAGGATGCCCTCGGCATGCCCGAGCCCAGGAGCAAAGATGACCTCCAGGCACTCTGAACCCTGGCTAGCTGAGTCTGGCAGCACAGGGCAGGGCAGCTCCAGAAGTCCCTAGCCTGGGCAGAGCTGCCACCCCAAAGCTGAGACACATGGGGAGCCACCAACTCCAGGGCTGGTCTCAGGCCCAGCTCTCTAGACCCTGGTCCTCAGATATGGACAAGCATCTCCATATCTTCAGCATCTGTCTGGCCTGCAGCCCGGGACGGGGCTTCCTCCAGCTCCCCTTGGCTGCCTCCCATCCTGCTTCTGCCTCATCAGCCAGCAGCAGACACTCAGCAAGATGAGAGAGAGAGAGACAGAGAGAGAGAGAGAGAGAGAGAGGAGAGAGAGAGAGAGAGAGACAGAGACAGAGACAGAGACAGAGATTCCCTTTTCAATCACCACCATAATAGCAAGCAGCCCTCTACTGAAGCCCCCGAGAAAGATGGCCCCGGGTCCCCTAGGGGGTCCTGTGCAGGGCGCACCCCACCTACCGTGGCGAGGTGCCGCCTGGGGTCACCGAGGTACAGCATGGCAGGAGCTCAGGGGTCCGCACACGCCGGGGAGCCGGTGTGCTGTGGGTGGAGGCATGGGTCTGGGTGGCCGGGGAGGGCGAGGGCAGAGTCTGGGCGGCCCGGAGGGGTGGACTGAGGGGGCGAGGCTCTGTGGCTAGGGAGGCAGGAGCCAAGGCTGCTCCAGAACATGTGGGCTGTTTGTTGGCATTTTTGCCTTTGCCATCTCCCTGATTTCTGTCAACTGGCTGCATCTAACAACAAAACCAAGCCCCGCCCCTCCCTCCGTCCCTCATGAGTATTCATCCACACACGGGCAAGCCAAGGCCTGCCCGGGGATGTGTTGGACCACACCACGGAGGTGGCGTGGGGGGAGCTGGCGATCGTGGCGGGCTCACCCCTCACCTGCTCCTCCTGAACCAACCGTCGCCCGGGGAGGATGGAGGGCCCACCAGCTCACTGCGCCAACAGCCGCCACCTCTGAGCATGCAGAGTGAGCCCAGGGCCCTGAGGCCTCCCAAAGAGCAAGGTGGTACCTACCGCCAACACTGCCAACCTCGAGACCGGGCAACTCAGGCCGGGCGAGTCTCTCTCCCACCCGGGAATGGGGCGTCCATGGGGAGAGCCCCACAAGCAGATGAGGTACACGGGGAATCTGGAGTCCCTGGACTCTTGGGCACCGGGGCGTGGTCCAGTACCCTCAAGGCCCCACGTAGCAGGTGGGGTCAGAACCCAGAGCGCGGTTTGACCCGGGGTCCCTTTTTCTTGCCTTTGCCAAGCCCTAGGAAGCAGAGCATGGCCACGGTCACCAAAGGGCAGGCCCAGGGACAGCACACCCTACTCATCACAGACTGGTGGCCCAGTCCCCCCATCCCAGCAGCAGCAGCTGGTGCAGCCCGCCTCAGGAGGGTCCCTGGCACGCCCTTGCTCAGGAATGTCTGGCTTTCTGCTCCACTGTGACCATCCCTGGTACAAAGTTGCCCTTGGTGGAGGGCTGGTTCCCTCCCTGCCAGCACACCCAGCATGGACACTCATGCACGCAGAAATGAATGGTGGGACTTGGAGTTTCTGGGCCCCGAAAGCAGAACAGCTGGAGCCCACGGCAAGAGCTGGAGGACCCTTTCCGTCTGGACTTTTCCTAGCGAATTCCTACCCACCTGCAGCCTTCCTAGAGAGCTGAGGCAGCCGGGTGTGGCATCACCCGGAGCCTCACTGGTGCACTGGGGCTGGCGTTGGAGACTTATGTCCACAAGGCCCATAAAGGCTCAGCTCTGCCCCAGGGCTGCACGGGGCCTTGTCTGTGAGCACCCAACCAGCAGGCCCGAATGTGACCACAGCCCATGCAGAAAAATAGAGCCGGTGGCCCATGCCTACACTCCCAGCTACACAGGAGGCTGAGATCCGAGGATCATGATCCAAAGCCGGCCCAGACAGGAAACTCCACGAGACTCATCTCCAGCTAATTACCAAAAAGCCAGACGTGTTGCTGCGACTCAAATGGCCGTGCGCCAGCCTTGAGGAGAAAAGCAAAGAGACAGCACCAAGACCCTGACTTCAAACTCTCGGACCAGCACAAGGAGAGAAAGAAGGAGAGGGGAGGAGAAAGGGGGAGAAAATAAAAGAAAGAAGGGAGAAAAGAGAAGAAAAAAAGAAAACTTAAAACTTTGCTGGCTGGTCAGATTTTGGGAAGAGGTGTTGGGGAAATCTCTTCTTAGAATGCCTGATGTGGGACGCAGCAGGATATTCTGAACTAGCAAGCTTCTCCTTTCTTGGGAGGAAGGAGGAGGCCTGCAAGCCCCCCATGACACCCCAGGGAGGATGCTCCCCAGAACTCCAGGGAGACAGTGATCTCAGCTCCTTGTCCTAGCTGCAGAGACAGAAAGGGCCTGGTCCTGCTCCCCTCCCAGAGGCAGAGGGTGACTCGTGGTGATTCAACTGTCCACACTGCCGCTCCATGTCCTCAAGTGTCAAAGGGGACAGGTCAGCCCTGCATGGACCTGGGGCGGCTAGCTTCCTGTCATGCTGCCCCCCCACAGGAGACAGCGGAGAGAAGAGCTGGGGATGGGGAAGGCACCGGATAGTCTTCTGTCCACACAGGAGCCAGGAAAGGATGCAGCCTGCTCGACCCAGGTGGAGGGTCTGGCTGGGCTGGGATCCACTGAGACCACCCTGCATGCTGCCAGTCCATCACGGGCAGAACCTCCCTTCCTCCTGGTGAGGCCTGGCTGCCTCCCCAGGCTTCTCTATGCCTGGCTCTATGATCCTTGCAGCGGGGGGGAGGGAGGCTCTCTGTACCCCCACGAAGGAGGGGGGACAGGCCCCTGTGGGTGACCTGTCCGTTCTGGTTCAAGGTCACCCTTCACCACCAGCTGTGGCTGGACAGGGCTTCCTGGGTGGCTGGGATGTCCAGTTCCTGCCCCCTCAAGTTCAAGCCCGCCCTGCTCAAGAGGCATGTTCCCCCCCCCCCAAAGAAAGCCTGTCCTTTTTGCCCACCTGCCCCTTTCTGGGAACAAGGCAGTGCATGTGGGACTGCACAGCCCACCCAGAGCTGAGGACGCCATGGACGCTGTCTGCTTCCCAAGGAGTTTCCACCTCGCTCAGCCCCTGCCGCCAAAGGCAGAGCCCAGCTGAACCTTCTGCCCTGGCCTGCGGCAGCACCCCCTCCCATGACCCACCTGCCCCCAACAGCTGTCATCAGAGAAAGGCGCTGGGAGAGGCGGGAAGGGACTCTGAGAGGGGAGGGGGCCTCCTGGAGGAGGTTGGGCGAGAGTGCAGGGGAGGAAGAGCTGTGCCCAGGTCTGGGACATCTGCCACACAGCCTCTGTTCTGACGTCCTCTGGGTCCTCCTCCGCTTCCTGCATCCTAAGAGCTGGAGAGGCCTCAGCTTCAGTGCCGGGACCCTGGGACTCATAGGCTCAGAGGGGGACAGACGGACCCCAAACCCAGACCCACTTGAGAGCTCAGAGCCCGGCCCTAGGCTGTGCCCTTCACCCCCTTGGCACAGCTGGTGTTCATGATGCAGACCCTCCCTCTCCATGCTCCTCCCAGCCAGTGTGGCAGTGGGGATCCAGAGGGATCCCCACTCTGACAGCATCCAGAGCCTCCAACTTTCCCCCGCTGCAGGGCACCCCCAGGTATCTAGAGTACAGGGGCCTCCTCCCACCCCAGCCACGGCTTTCCCTGCCTCCTCCTGAAGACAGGACTCTAACTTTATTCCATCCATCCACCCCCCATCCATCCACCACCCCCATCCATCATCCATCCATCCATCCATCCATCCACCCATCCACCATCCATTACCCATCCATCCATCCATCCACCACCCACCCATCCATCCATCCACCCACCATCCATCCATCCATCCACCACCCCATCCACCCACCCATCCATCCACCATCCATCCATCCATCCATCCACCACCCACCCACCCATCCATCCACTCCCCATCCATCCACCACCCCATCCACCCACCCATCCATCCACCATCCATCCATCCATCCATCCACCACCCCCATCCATCCATCCATCCATCCACCCATCCACCATCCATTACCCATCCATCCATCCATCCACCACCCACCCACCCATCCATCCACCCACCATCCATCCATCCATCCACCACCCCCCATCCATCCACCACCCCATCCACCCACCCATCCATCCACCACCCATCCATCCATCCATCCATCCACCACCCACCCACCCATCCATCCACCCACCATCCATCCATCCATCCACCACCCCCCATCCATCCACCACCCCATCCACCCACCCATCCATCCACCATCCATCCATCCATCCATCCATCCACCACCCACCCACCCATCCATCCACCCACCATCCATCCATCCATCCACCACCCATCCACCATCCATCCATCCACCACCCACCCACCCATCCATCCGCCCACCATCCATCCATCCATCCACCACCCCCCATCCATCCACCACCCCATCCACCCACCCATCCATCCACCACCCATCCATCCATCCATCCATCCACCACCCACCCACCCATCCATCCACCCACCATCCATCCATCCATCCACCACCCCCATCCATCCACCACCCCATCCACCCACCCATCCATCCACCACCCATCCATCCATCCATCCACCACCTACCCACCCATCCATCCACCCACCATCCATCCATCCATCTACCACCCCATCCACCCACCCATCCATCCACTATCCATCCATCCACCATCCATCCATCCATCCATCACTCACCCACCCATCCATCCACCTACCATCCATCCATCCATCCACCACCCCCATCCATCCATCCATCCATCCACCACCCACCCACCAATCCATCCACCCACCATCCATCCATCCATCCACCACCCCCCATCCATCCACCACCCCATCCACCCACCCATCCATCCACCTACCATCCATCCATCCATCCATCCACCACCCACCCACCCATCCATCCACCCACCATCCATCAATCTATCCACCACCCCATCCACCCATCCATCCATCCACCATCCATCCATCCATCCACCACCCACCCACCCATCCATCCACTCACCATCCATCCATCCATCCACCACCCCCATCCATCCACCACCCCCATCCATCCATCCATCCATCCACCACCCACCCACCCACCCATCCATCCACCCACCATCCATCATCCATCCACCACCCCCCATCCATCCACCACCCCCCATCCATCCATCCATCCATCCATCCACCACCCACCCATCCATCCACCCACCATCCATCCATCCATCCACCACCCCCATCCATCCACCACCCCCATCCATCCATCCATCCATCCACCACCCACCCACTCATCCATCCATCCATTCACCACCCCCATCCATCCACCACCCCCATCCATCCATCCATCCATCCACCACCCACCCACCCATCCATCCACCCACCATCCATCCATCCATCCACCACCCCCCATCCATCCATCCATCCATCCACCACCCACCCACCCATCCATCCACCCACCATCCATCCATCCATCCACCACCCCCCATCCATCCACCACCCCCATCCATCTACCCACCACCCCCCATCCATCCATCCATCCATCTATCCCCCATCAACCCATCCACCAGCAATCATCCATCCATCTACTCATCCATCTATCCATCCACCTACCCATCCATCTATCCATCCACCATCCATCATCCATCCATCTACCATCCCCATCTATCCATCCATCCACCACCCATCCATCCACCACCCACCCACCCATCCATCCACCCACCATCCATCCATCCATCCACCCCCATCCATCCACCCACTCACCATCCGTCCATCCACCATCCATCATCAATCCATCTACCCATCCATCCATCCACCACCCACCCACCCATCCATCCATCCACCCACCATCCATCCACCCATCCACCCACCAGCCCCCATCCATCCATCCATCCATCCACCCACCCACCCACCATCCATCCATCCATCCATCAACTATCCATCATCTATCCATCTACCCATCCATCTATCCATCCATCCATCTACCATCCATTCATCCATCCATCATTCATCCATCTACCCACCATTCATCCATCCTCCCATTCATCCACCTACCATCCATCCATCCATCCATCCACCACCCCCATCCATCCATCCATCCATCCACCCATCATTCATCCATCTACCCACCATTCATCCATCCTCCCATTCATCCACCATCCATCCATCCATCCATCCATCCAATTGGGCTGATTTGCTTATTTATCCCCTGAGCTGCAACCTTGCTCTGCAGTATAGGGGGCCTGGGACTGGACTCCATTTCCCCAGCCTCAGTCACCGGTGCTGGTTTGGCTGGTATGGACCATACCCAGCCACAGGTCTGTTATCATTGTGGGGTCCCTGAGGCTCTGCCAGGACAGACTGCACTGAGGCCAAGGAGCCCTGATGCAGGGGCCAGGGTGGGGAGCCCCAACAGACCTCTCCCTGAACTGCCCAAGGACTCTGAGGAAACAGAGCTTGGTCAACACAGGGCCCCCTCCGGCCTCACCACCAAGCCTGTCATTTACCACAGCCCTCAGAGGACCAGACACCACCTACTGTCCAGTATCCCCTCCTGAGTCCTCCCTCAGACCCACCCCACCCCAGCCTCCTCACTCTCTGGCTCTGGCTCCCTCAGCCACCTGGCCAGCAACCCCGCTGGTCTGACTCCTGCTGAGGCCCTCGGGGGCAGAGAGGGTGCCAAAGAAGTTCAAAACTGGGCAGGCTGGGGGCTCAGCTAGTCCTGTATAGCCTGTTCCCCACCCCCCTCTCTCTCTTTCTCTCCCTCTCTTCTCCCCCCACCCCGCCCCCAGTCCCAGGGCTTGAACTCAGGGCCTAGACACTGTCCCTGAGCTTCTTTTGCATAGTACTCCATCACTGGAGCCACAGCGCCACTTCTAGCTTTTTCTGTGTATGCGGTGCTGTGGAATCCAGGGCTTCGTGCATGCTGGGTAAGCATGCTACCACCAAGCCACATTCCTGGCCCACCTCGTTCTCTTCAACAACCTAATTGCTCAGCCGGGTGAGCGTGACAGGAGGTGGCAGGAGGCTGAGAATCAACCCTGCCCCCCACCTTGGGCTGGGTGAGCTGGCATCCCCTGCTCCGGACTTCACCCACCCTCATCATCATGACTGCACAAGCAAGGTCATGGAGGCACAGAGACTTGAACCCACCTACTCTGCCCATCTTGGGGGGAGGAACCCCATGTACTGAAGACCCAAGTGGTCACTGCTGGATCTCAGCCTCCATTTCCACCCTGGGGCTGTGGGGGCTGGTAAGCAGCAGCTGTTGGAGATCGGGGAGCTGGGAACAGGTCAGGATGAGACTTTTGGGGGGGCGCCAGGTCTGGGCCCAGGGAATCCCCATGTCTGAGAACTGAGCTGTGCACCCAGGAATTTCATACATGGTTTCAGCGTGAGGCATGCTGCTACCTGACAGCGTGGGCCCCTTGTTTGTGGAGCGTGGGCCCCCCCTTTCCTGGAGCCGCGTGCCCCAGCAGGCCAAGGCTCGTGAGCACCCTGGCAGACGCACTCGGCACCAGGCATCTGAGCCACGATGGGATGGCAGGTCCTCTAATGGCCCTAGTGGCTCTCGCTGAGATCCCATGCCAAGACAGCTGCTGGGGCTAGCACGGAGGTGGGTGGCTGGGGCTGGGACGGCATTTCCAGGACTGAGATCCCATGCCAAGACAGCTGCTGGGGCTAGCACGGAGGTGGGTGGCTGGGGCTGGGACGGCATTTCCAGGACCTCCTAGACAGACAGACACCTTCCCGGACTCCGCTCAAGAAGCCCTTCCTCTCAGGAGCCCAGCAGGTCATGCCAGCAAGAGGCCCGGCTCTAGACGGGAGGGCCAGGACCCCGTCTCTGGGGGCAACCAGGGATGCAGAGAACACAAAGGGGGCAGACGTGGGGGACAGAGCCTCATTGCCTCATTTCCTAAGGGATACTCTGCCATCTACCTGCCTGAATCTAACAGGCGCCAAGCTCTAGCTTGAGGTTTGCATTGAGATGACCTCATGAGAGGAGCAGGAGGGACAGCAGGGACAGGAGAGATGGCAGGGACAGATGAGACCTTTGAGAAGCAGATGTCATGAGGCACTGCCCACCAGAAACTCTTGCACCAGGCTGTGACTTCCACACATGGGCCTGTGGCTCTGTGACCTCCATGGAGAGAATAGAAGACATAGCCCCTCCCCACATGTGTACACGCACCCCTCCCCACATGTCTACACGCACACGCACACACACACACACATGCAAATATACACCTACATACGCACACACACATGCACACACACACACACACACACACACACACACACACACACACACACACACTCTGTCATCTCATGGATGGGGCCTCTGAGCCCTTAATTTGCTGGATGCCCCAAGGGGGCCGGCCACCCACCTGCACAGGGGTGCGCTGAGGAAAGAGAGGGGCTCCAATTGCTACCTGGGCAGCTTTGGGAAGCGGAGGCCAGGCAGAGTTTCAGGCACTCCCCACTCCCTGCACACAGGTCCCTTGCAGATGAGGTAACAAAGCTGTGCCTGGAGGCTCACTTACACTGGAGGGCCTCCCACACACACCCAGCCAGAGCTCGTCCATCAAGCCCCCATTGGAGCTGTCCAGTGGTCCACTGGCGGAGGAGACAGCAGGCCTCACAGGCCTCCCCAGGTCAAAGGTCTTTGCAGCCTCTTCTGGCACACACCACACTTCTGTTGCCCACATCCTGGCTCCACCAGAGCCCAGCAACAGTCGCCAGAGAGGAAAGCAGAACAGACCCCATCAGCCATCACACCTGACTGTCTGCCAAGAGGAGCCAGGATGGGTCCTTCCTCCTCCTCTTCCTCCTCCTCCTCCTCCTCCTCCTCCTCTTCCTCCCCCCCTTCCGCCGCCTCCCCTCCTCCTCCTCTTCTGGCCCTGGGGGCAGGGAAAGCCCCTGAGATGAGAAGTGGTGAAGAGCTGCCTCCCAGTCCTGCCTCCATCACGTCAGCTGCCCCCAGCCAGTCCAGTCCCTGTAGGTCTCACTCACCAAGACAGACGTGCTCATGCCCTGCAGGTGGAAGACGTGAGGGCTGGCCTCGGCGCTGCCTGCCGCCTCTGCGTTCCCCCGGCTGGACTGGGGAAGGTCAAAGTAGGTGCTGTCTGGCTCCCTGTCGGGGGAGAGGGAGAGGGGCCATCAGTGTCCAGCCTGGGCATCGCCCCCAAACCAACTGGACCCAGGGTGCAAGGCTATCCCATGGCAACCAGTGAGACCTATGGTTCTGTCCCAGGAGGGCCCCTAGTCTACCAGAACCTTCCTCCAGCCTTCCTCCCCCATCCCCTCATCCTCCCACCCTCTGCCTGCCCCTCAGGACTGGTGGGTACCAGGCTGGCCTGGACTCTCTAGAGACTTAGCCATGGGGGGAGACCCCAGACACTGGGCAGTGTTCCCAGGAGAATGGCAGCCCTGCCTGGCCCCTCACTGCCCTTCCCCTGTCAGCTGTCATCTGGTGGAGGCCAGCCCGAGAGCAGCGTGGAGGGAGTGGTATGGAGTTGGAGGCCATACTCACAGGGAGCTCCACAGGTGCTCAAACGTGGTCGCCTCGTCAGGGGACGGGGAGCTGGACTGGGCCATATCCCTGCCCTGGCCCCCAAAGGGCTGCTCACTCTGGAGGGAGGAAACACGACAGTTGAGGGCAGTGAATCCATGGCCTTCCTCGCAAAGCAGGTGGACCGGCGCTGGCCACTTCTGAGCACTGGTCAGGGTCCCCCATCCGAGTTCAGCCCCCACTCGCCTACCCCCCACCACTTTGCCCTGGAGGCTGAGCTCAGACTCCAGGCTCCTCAGAGACAGGAAGTGGGGTGACAGCAGCATGCCCTGGGGACAGACCCCAGGCTACCATGTACCGCATCTCCCAGTATGGCAATGTGGGATTAAGAGCCGTGATCAGCAAGGCGCCTGCCCTCTTGGTACCAGCACTGTGGGGGGCCCACAGCCCTGAGCTCATGGCTGGGCACTGCTGTGCCCAGGTTGTTGAGAGGCTGGGGCGGCCTCACTCTGGAGCTGGAAAAATCCAGAAGGGAGGCTCTGGCCCTGGAGCCGGCACCTCGGAATGCAGAGGACTGGGCTCCAGACCCTAGCCCTGAGACCCAGCTTCCCCCCACTGTGGGTTCTCAGGCAGCCTCACCCCAGACCCTGCCTGGTTCCTCAGAGCCCTCCTCCATAGCACACCACACCGGAGGGTACAGAAGACCCGGCCAGCAGGATGGGGTGTAGCCCACAGAGGACAGCAGGGGCAGGGACCTCAAGCCCCTGCCCTCTGGGCCTACCCAAGCTGAGGTGAACATCTCCCTTGGGCTCCCCTGCTGGCCTCTCAGAAATCAGCCTGGCCATACCCTGCTGTGCCAAGCAGACAGGCCCAGACCTGCCCACTGGCAGGGAGGCGGGCACAGCCTATCATCTGTTGCTTCTGTCCACAGATGACTGCAGAGCCCATGGCATGCTTCTGGGGCTGACACATGCCAGGCTGTGGGTCCCTAGAGGAGTGGCACTCGCCAGCCCCTGTGGGACCTGGCGGGTATGAGAGAGGGGGAGTCTGAGGGTGGTGTCCCGGCCAGTGGCTGAGGATGGCACAGGATGAGCAGCAGGGAGAGTTGCGGGCCACAGGCCAAGTCTCATTCAGACTCTGCAGGGCTGCCTGGCACGGACCACGCTCCCCGCTGGTCCAACATCATCCGGCTGGAAGGGCAGGAGTGAGTGACCCAGCGGGCTTCCGTGGAGTCAGAGACAAACCCAGCCCTGGCCCGGCATCCGCATGGTTCGAGGGTTACGACTAGTGCCCGGCTGGCAGGAACTCGCCTAGCCTGTACTGGCCAACTTCCTGTGAGCCATCTCTGGGGCCAGCCAGCTGGGGGGACAGGCCGGGCAGGGTGCCGTTGTTGGAGCGATGGCCGGCAGGGGCTGGGTTGAGATCCAAGATGACAACCCTGGACGTCCTACCCCCGAGCATCACTGGGCTGTGGACCTCCACGTTGCTGCTGGACTGTCCATCACGGGGACAGACAGGGCTCGGCCTCTTGGGGTGAGTGGGGCGAGACCTGGGGGGTCTCGTGGGCTGTGGCCCATGTGAGCAAGCATCGGGCTCCACTGGGAGACGGTCACTTGAGACAGTCACTTTGCTCTCTCCACAGGAAGAGAGAACACAGTCACGACAACTCAAACCCTGGTGTGGGTGGGCCTTGACGACAGCACAGGCTCCAGAGAGGAGGCTAGCCACCCTGTGATGTGTGCAAACCTGGAGAGATGAGGCAGGCGGGCCAGGGGCTAGCAGCAGGTGAGAGGCGTGGTGCTCGTGAGAAGGGGCCTTCATCTGGTGACTGTGTAGAGGTAGCGGCTGCCTAGAGAACAGGCTGTGGTGGACGGTTGCCCTTGACCATGCTTCGTGCATAGCCATGCCGCCCTGGGGTGCTGGCGAGCTCTGTTGGGCTAAGGCCCCCAACACCCATCCCTGAGCCTCTGCACCATGCATGGGGCAGCCTGGGGCAGGGCAGCAAGACCCCGGGCAGGGCAGAGCCTCAGCACTGCTTCCTCATTCTGCCCCTGGCTCCAGGCCACATTGCTGGCCTAATGGTGCCTGCCTTGACCTCAGGCTGGCTCCATCCGGGGTCAAATGTACAGGTCGTGGGGCCTCTGAGGAATCTAGGACGGGGTGAGGGGTCCCATCTTCTCCCCTCCAGTCCACGCCATCTGAATGGGCACCTGGAGGCACCGCAGCCCCACACTGGAAGATGGTAGGTGCAAGAGCAGAGGCCCAGGGTTCTAGTGAGGAGATGCAGGAGGAAATGGTGTTATGGGTTCTGTGGCAGATGCTGCCATCTGCCCCTCCCCCATCCCTACCTGTCCCTCAGACCCCAGCCAGGCTCTGCACCCACCCTGACACAGGAGAGGAGGGAGAGCGGCTGCCCTCAAGGTGCCCTTCATGCTCAGGACCAAACCTGAGCCCCTTTGCTGGCCACCATCCCCCTGCGCCCCCCCCCGCCCCTCCACCCTGGGGGGGGGAATTTACGGGGCTCTCCTGCCCAGTCCTGAGCTCTGCACCGCTGCCCCCGCCCCAGCTAGGCATGCCCTCCTGCCCAGAGCCTTCCGAGTCTTGGTTAAAACCCAAGTCTGGGGTCATAAGCCAGAGAGAGGGACAGACAGACAGACAGAGGGGAGAGAGAGGAGACAGAAAGACAGAGGGACAGAGGCAGAGATACGAGACAGTCTGAAGGACAGGAAAAAGTAGAGGCAGAGATAGAAGGAGACAGACTCTGAAGGACAGGAAAAAGTAGAGGCAGGTCCCTGGAGTTCTATGCCTCCCTGCCCTTGGCTGGCCGCTATGTCCCCCTACAGCCAGCGACGTCCCTGCTCATTCAGCTCCCTTCCCTTCCCTGCCTGTCCCCAGATCCCCACCCAGTCTCCAGCCCTCAGCGCAGGCCTCTGCTGCCACCTCCAGGAGCTTCTGTGACAGCCAGGCCCGAGGAAGGGGAGCGAGCGGGGCTCCTAACAGGACCCTGTGGGGGGTGGGGGGTGGGAGGACCTTGTGAAGGAGCCCAGGGCTCCCCAGGGCTGACCCTTGTCACGTAGGTAGCTACCAGCCTCTTCTGAGAGAAGAGAAGGCTCCCTCCATGACAAAGGGGATCCAGACATCTATCCATGTGTGCAGAACTGAACGGAGATTACACAAAAGCTTCCCACACAACTGGGAAGTGCCGGCATTGTGCACAGGTCCTGGCCAGGTCTCCTGAGGCTGAGCCCAGCCCTGCCAGTTCACACCACTGATGCCTGTGGCTCGGGGACCTCGGGGCTAGTGGGACAAGACCAGGACACAAGGACACTCTCTCTGCACCCACTGTGTGCACAGGGCCCTACCTCAGCCAGAGGAGCAGCCACCCCCCCCCCCCCGCCCCAGCATCTCACGTGGCAATCTCAGGGGTGAGAAGAGCAAATCAACCCCAAAACAACATCCTCGAGGTTAAATCCGATTTCCCCGGTGACCCGTCCTTCTTTCCATTTAGAGCTGCAGTCTCAAGAGGAGCAAAGCCACAGACAACATGGAAACTGATTTCCCTGATGTCACAGATCATTTTAAAAGTCATGTTGCGGCCGGGAGTTTGGCCTAGTGGTTAAAGTGCTTGCCTAGCATGCATGAAGACCCGGGTTCGATTCCTCGGTACCACATACATAGAAAAAAGCCGGTGCTGAGGCTCAAGTGGTAGAGCTCTAGCCTTGAGAAAATCCATGGACAGTGCTCAGGCCCTGAGCTCAAGCCCAGGACTGGCAAAAAAAAAAAAAAAAAAAAAAAAAGTCATGTTGCGAGGGGATGGGGGGCAATGCTGAGACATTTGGAGAGGTAATGGCATTTGCTGTAAAATGCAAAGCCGCAACCAGCAGGGTTCCCCACGAAGACCAAGGAACCAAGAGCAAGCTGGAGGCCAGCCTCACCCACCCAGCACCTGCTGAGGAGACCTTCCCATTCAGAAGGGCATGGTCCCAGTGTGGTGACCACCCAGCCGTCTGGGGAGCTCACCATGGCCTGGTGTCTGTCCTGGCTTCCAACCCCAAGGTCAGGTGAGGGAACTGAGGGGGCTGTGTGGGGACTTACAGGTCGAGCCGTGTGTGAGCAGACCCCATTGCCTCTGACCTCCCAAGCCAGCATCCCAGCCCACAGAGGGCTCCCTCCCACCTTGCTGGGCTGCACAGGCCACCCGCTCCCAGTCCAGTACTGCTGGGACCCACAGACCAGAGAAGCCCTGGAGACCCTTGGTGAGAAAAGCAGGACTCAGCCCCCTGCCCCCCACTGCCCGGCTCTCCATCCTCCGTTCCAGGGTCCACAAGCTTGGTGATCGCAGCTGGCAAGCACCTGTGACCCAGAGGTACAGTGTTGAGCCCCCAAACCATGGTTGGGCCAGAACACAGAGGGGAGGGAGGGGAGCATGCAGGGATGCTGCAGCCTCTGAAATCTCCAACCTGAGGAACAAGCCCCCCACACCACCCCGGGCACCCTGCTTTCTCTGTTCGACTCACTGGGTGGACTGGGCAAAGGGGCAGCCACTTGCAGAGGAGAGAGGCTGGGAGGGCTGCTCAAAGGTCCCACAAAAACCCCTGTGATGGCTGGGGCCAGTGAGTGGTTTTCAGGGTGTCCAGGATTTTCACCACTTTCAGGGGAGCCTCTGACCCAGTGAAGGGGTGAGCAAGCCCTGGCTGGGTATTCCGGGCCCCAGCAGAGGGCCTCACCCACACCCCAGGGCCCCTCCTGACCCAGTCCCCCAGGGGGTCTCCAGCTTTCTTGACTCACCCACCCATCCTGGTTGGCCATCCCTGGAACAACCTCCCTCTCCATCCTCTTACCTCTGCCCTAGCCTTAAGCAAGCCCCCTCTGTCCCCTGTCCTGTGTGACTTCTCCTTGTCAGGCCAGGCTCAGTCATCTGGGAAACCTGGACCTCAAGCCCCCTTCCTGTCCCCATTCACACACAAGAGGCAGGATATGTCCTCTGTGGCCACACTGAAGGCTCACATAGGAGGTGGGGCTGCCTGCCCTGGCTTCATCCCCCAGCCCTGGCCAAGGACAGACTCCACAATGACGTCCTGTCAGCTAAGACCCTCACAGCCACCCCAGGGCCCCGCCCCAGTGTCCCTGCTACCAAGCACCCCACGTAGAACTCAAAGCAGAGCGGATCATATTTAGCCCAAGAAGAAGCCCCCAGCGGCCTCAGCAATCCACAGCTCCAGCTTTTCCAGGGTGGGGGTCTCCTCTGTCCAGGCCAGTGGGGGAAAACCCTGCCTGGGCTGCGCCTCAGCTAAGCTCCTCTCCGGGAGCAGCTTCTCCGTTGTTCTGGTGGCTGCTTTCCTGCCGTGGTCTTCCACTTTCATGTCAGTGACCGAAACCAAAATACCAAACAAACCTCAGGTCACCTTAGGAGGAGGCCATTCAGTCCCTCGATGGCCCTTCCTCGAGGGGATGGGCAGTGCCCCGAAGAGCCCTGCCCGGGCAGGACATCAGGACGTGACCCTCCCGCCAAGCTGGGGAGATGGCCGCAGCCCCCCACTCCCTGCCCCACCATGGAGGACCTCCATCCCAGCGTCCAGACCTGCGTGCTGGGGCAGCCAGCCCTCACGATGGCCGCATGCCCGCTCTGTCCAGTCCCCTGGAGCCAGGGGAGCCGAGCACTGGTCATGAAGGACAATTTTAGCCATTCCACTCTGGGGTGGGGTGAACTCTGTGGAATAGGAAATGTGAAACAGCTGGAAGCCCAGTGAAGCTGCCATCTCTGGGACTGAGTTTCGCGGCCCTCTGCCTCAGCTGAGGCCATTGGAAGGGGTTGGGAGCAGAGGAGCCTTGGTTTTCATCTTTGTCCTCACCCGTGGCCTGGAGCGGTGTGGGGCTGTACTTCTGCTCACTCTCACCATGGACTTAGAGCAGCAGGAGAGTAGATGGGCGGGGGGAGGGGGCGGGGAGGGAGAAGGGGGGGCTGACAACCTACAAGCCACCAGGACCTGCACAGTCCTCTGGAACCTTCTTTTCTCGGACAAGTGCTCCTCATCCTGCCACAGCAGCCCACAGATTGCTCTCACGCTCTCCTTCCCATCCAGACACCGCCTCTGGTTACCTCCACTCCACATGTCCTACATGTCAACCCCGGCCTGCAGTCCCCGCGTCCACGCCCTTCCAGACACCTGCCAGGAATGCCCACAAACCACACACATGCATGCACACGCATACACATGCATGTATGCATGTGCACACACACCCACACATACAATCATCACGCTCGTTTCCTGCCTCAAGGCTCATCATCACCGTCACCAGCATCACACCAGCGTCAGTACCGCCACTGCCCAGCCTCCAGAGGAAAGGTGACTCCTGCTGGGCAGTCCTGCCCCTCACCCCACACTCTCTGAGACTCCCCCGTGCTTGGCGTCTCAAGAGCCCATTCTTTAGCCTAATAGAACCCGGGCAGGGGTGCCAGCCCACCTGAATCCCTGCCAGCCCTGAACCCCCCCCCCGCCCACTGTATGAACAGGGCAGGCGCTTCTACACTCAGAGGGACTGGTCATCCACAGGACCAGGAATGCCTGTGGGGTCTGCTCTTCAGCGTCCCTACCCTGTGCTCCTGGGCTCAGGGCACCTGCTGCTAGGTAGGGGTTCCTGCATATTTGCATGTCATGCAGATAACCAGCTCTGGTTGTCTTGCTCTCATTGTGTAGCACTGCCGCCCGTGCCTCCCAGGGAGTCCTCAGCACACAGCTGGCACCAGACAGAGGGGCAGCAGGCTCTCATGAGAGGTGAGCTATGTGCCATGGGGTCCTGGGGTTGGGGAGGACCATCTGCTCTTCCTTCCACCAAGGCATGAAAGGACCTGAGCCCCTCCCCCGGGTTCTGGTCTGTTGAGAGCTCACGTGCGGGAGGGGAGGCAGAGGAGATGGGCCTGCCCAGGTCAGCCCACACCCTGCGGGTCCCCTCACTGCCCCATCAGTGTCTGCTGGAGGGACAAATGTCCCGGAGTCGGTGAGAAGTGTCGCCAAGGTGGTGAAGTAAGGGGGCAAGCCAGAAAGACCTCCAGACCTCACTCCTGCAGGCCAGGTCCCAGGGGGATGAGGACCCGGGTAGAGGAGAGGACGGTGGCCCCAACGCTCTGTGGACACCCAGGGTGGACTGCCATATCATGCCCTGGTCTGCTCCTCACCTCTAACACTGCACCTGCATGTGGCTGCATGGGTGTGCACACACGCTCACGGGGGTGGGCTCTCTGCCTGCAGACTCAGAAGGACCCTCAACAGTTTCTTGACCTAGGATGCCCAGTCTAATGCAGGCTAGCTGTGCAAAGAGAGGGGAGTGGCTGGCTCCTCCGCTGGCTGTCCCCACTCAGGCTGGCCAGTGGGCAACCAGGTGAGTACCCAGAGACCAGGCCAGGTGGAATAGTGCTGAAAGGGGACGGACAGTGAGGTCTAGGCTGTCCAGGTACACCTGAGCATTAATGATCCCCAGCCAAGCCAAACCCTGGCCGTGCGCTCCCTGGCCAGGGCCTGGGAGGCCACTTAGTGCCCCTTCACAGGAAGTAGAGAGAGGGGGTGGAGGCAGCTGCAACAGAACAACTTCCGTCCCTGGCTTTGCCCTCACAGAACATAGTTGGCCTTCTAAGGCGCCATGCCAGAGTGGCTTGTCTCACCAGGGAAACAGCAGGTGGGTCCTCCTCAGCTTGGCCTGGCCACCAGCTGGCCTGCTGGCCACCAGTGGGAGGTGGCTCTGTACCCTTGAGTGGCCCCTGTCCTGGGGGCTGTCAAAAGAACCCTTGCTTTGGGGCCTGGGAAGAGGCCAGCAGAGCCCATGCCTACCTTGGTGGAGCCTGGGCCCGGGACGGCCCGGTGGGGCCAGGCAAAGGTGGCTGGAGGCCCTCAGCTTGCAGGCGGGCAGTGGCAGCAGCGTCCTGGTTGCCTAGGTGATGACATTGGAGTTGCGGAAGGCAGGAGGCAGTGACCAGCTTGGAGCCAAAGGGCGGCCTGGGGGCGGGGCCAGGCCAGGAGCCCTGGGGCTGGGGACCTGAAGGCGCTGGCCTGAGTGCCATTCCTGCCCTCCTCTGTGGCTCAGGACAGGCTCCTGCATGAGCAAGTCCAGGTCCAGGCGACAGGGCAGGGGGTCAGCGGAGCCTGACTCCCATGCAGAAATGCCCACCCACACTCGCTAGAAGACAGCAGGGCAGCCTCAGTATGTCTTCCGTTCCAGGACCGCTTGAAAGCCCCCTCTCCACCCCTGAGTCACCTCAGCTGCCACGTGTCTGCCCGGGCTTCCCACAGGAGGACCAGCTTGGTGCTACACAGGGGATAGTGCTGGTGTTCTGCTGACTCGGTCCTACACACACGCACAGCAAGCTCCGCTAATGCCACCTAAGATGCTTTCCCCGGCCCACATGTGTCCCTGCTAGCCGCCCCACTCCCGTCTGGGGACCTGCCCTATACCTCTGCCCATCATCCCCACCCTCGGGGCATTGCAGGTGGGACCACATTAGATTTCCAGAAGAATTCCTTCTGGTGATCCAAGAGGGCCTGATGGAACGTGGAGGAATTCCCAGGAGGGAAGCTGGTGAGCTCCTGGAGCTGCTGGCTCTGAAGGTAGAGGCGGCCAGCCCAGCGGGACAAGGCCAGGAAGCGGGCTCTTCCTTGACACAGACCACCCTCCTGAACAGACCCGGCTTTCCACACCTGGACAGGTGTAGACCTGGCCTCCAGAGGGGATGAAAGCATGGTAATGTTATTATAAGCCACCAACTTGTGTGGCCACTTGTTTCAGCAGCCATGGGGAATGAGCAGAGATCCATAAAAACTCAAGTTTAAAAGCATGACATGCGACAGGAGTGTGGGTGCCCTGTTCCCACACGAAGTGTGCTCCTCATCAAGTCCAGAGGACAGGCTGAAGGTCCCTGTGGACAGACAGAAATGGGCGAAAGGGGCTGAGGGGCCCTCAGAACTAAGCAAATGTCCCCCCCTTGTGTGTCCTTAGCCCTTAGGATTCCAAAGCCCAATGGACTGGGGTGTGTCTCTCACACACACACACACACACACACACACACACACACACACACACAGAGCTATTACTGTCACACTGATCCCAAGCCAGTACCCTACTTAAGATGAGTGGAGCAGGTAAACTCCAAGGAAAAGGACTTCTTGTTTCTCTCCATCAGGGTGAGAGCTGGAGACAACAGTGCGCGTATGAGCCCAGTCCCAGGATCCTGTGATTTCAGTAGCAAAGGTAATAACTTTTAACAGTCTGCCAAACAAAGTGGGGCTCTTGGAACTAAGGTCAAGATGTAGCAGGGTCTTGGTCCTCTGGACTAAGGAAAATGGTTCCCATGTCCCCTCACCCTCCCACTGAGGTACATCCAGGACCCTGCTGGCCTTGGGCTGTGTTAATGCATCTTTCCTCTCTGATTTTTTTAGCTAAATACATGTGCTCCTTTCACATCTGATGGGTTATCCTACCACTCACCCTTGCCTGTGGCTTTTGGAAAGTAAGAGACTATGGCCCCAGAGAGTAGGTGCGAGGAGACCCTGGGAGACTCCCTGTCAGCTTCTGCAGTTTCTGGTGGCTACATCTCAAGTTCAAGCATAGCCTGTCCCACCCCCCTGGGCAAGACCCTTCCTCATTCTGGCCCTAAGTAATCTGAGCAGCAGCATGAATGCACGGGATGGTGGCTGTTTCACAGCTCCTCGGTGGGTTATAAGATATGATTGAAGAACTGTGCTGTTTTGTGCACATGTTTTATTTTTTAAATGATAACCCCTCAGCTGGGCACTGGTGGCTCACACCTGTAATCCTAGCTACGCAGGAGGCTGAGGTCTGAGGATCACAGACAGGGAGGTCTGTGAGACCCTTATCTCCAATAAACCATGAGAAAACCGGAAGTGGTGCTGTGGCTCAAAGTGGTAGAGCTGAAGAGCTCAAAGATAGCACCCCAGCCTTAAGTTCAAACCCCATGGCGGACAAAAAAAAATGGTAACCCCTCTTTACAACAATTATCTTTTTTTTTTTTTTGACCAGTCCTGGGCTTGAGCTCAGGGCCTGAGCACTGTCCTTGGACTTTCTCAAGGCTAGAGCTCTACCACTTGAGCCTCAGCACTACTTCCAGCTTTTCTCTATGTACATGGTACCGAGGAATTGAACCCGAGTCTTCATGCATGCAAGGCAAGCACTCTACCACTAGGCCAAACTCCCCACCCCTACAACAATATCTTAATAATAACAATTAAAATCATATATTTTGCCAAAGAATATGAAAGCAGCCCAGTGCATCCAACCACCACTCAGGAAGCTAAGATCTCAAGAATCATGGTTGGAGGCCAGCCCAGGAAAGAAAAGTTCATCAGACTCCATCTCCAAAAGGCAGGGCTGGAAATATGGCTCAAGTGGAAGAGCGCTACCCTAGAGAGTGTGTAACGCTCCGAGTTCAAACCCCAGTATGCAAAAATAAATAAATAAAGTTTAAAAAGCATCCAGCATGAAACAAGCCTCCCACCTCACTCCTACTGCAGCTCTTCATAGAGCTGGCTGAAACACAGAAGAGAGAACGAGGAGTTCACATTATGATTTGGGGCAGGAAGACAAAGTTGGCTCAAGTTAGACTTCTGGCATCTCTCAGAAGAACTCAAGGCTGGATAGTGAAGAAACCTAAAGAATGATTTCTATGTGTTCCCCCACACACACCCCGCCCCAAGTATTTGTTGGTTCAAAAGCGTTTTACACGAATAGCTGCTATTATGATGTCAAGGACAGGCCTTCTCCGTGGTTCTACTACTTTCAAAAATCACATCAACCAGCTGAAGACTGGAGATGGATAATGTTCTTGGAATTACATTGACCTCAATTTTTCAATGGCCTGTCTCCCTTTTTTTTTTAAATCAGGATCCATCATTTTCACATTAATCCAATTAGCGTCCTGTTTACCATGCCTCATTTTTTTAATTTGCAGCTTCATTCTGAAGCTCAGGGACACTTTCTCAACTTCAACTCTCCTCCCTCATTACTGCCAAATAATTAGTCAAACAGCCATCCCTGATCAAAAATTAAGGACCCAGGAGCAAGCTGGAGCATGCCTGACTCCAAAAGAAAGAAATGACAGGAGGCTGCTCTAATTACAGGGCTTGGTTGACAGTCCTTGACCAAAGGAGGTGAAGGATGAGACCAGGGAAAGGAGGGCCAGCGGCCTGAAGATGGCACCTCTCCCTGGAGTTGGGGAATCCAGGCCTGAAGGTGCCTACAGAGTCCTCCTTTTGTGGTGTTAGCAGCGGATACACACCAGCAGTGAATCCAAGAGATGGGGTTTTGGTAGAAGGGGTGAGCTCAGCTTCCTTTTGGGGCCCCACTGCGCCCTGCAGGAACTGCTGGGTTTTCAGTGGAAGTGAGCCCCGGGCCACACCGCCACAAGCCCCCCCATATCCCTCACAGGCAGGCAGCTCCTCACCAGGCCTTGGGCTGCCCTCCTGGACCCCCACCACAGCCAAGCCTTCACCATGGCCAGGCCAGTTGGCCTGAGAGGCGTATGCAAGGCAGGAGGTGGGCTCCAGGGCCTTTGGTCTTGTTAAGAGCGGGCATGGGGCCGCCAGGAAGTGCCTTCCAAAGTCCAGGAGCCGCCCAGGAGAGGAGAAGGCATGGCGGGAGGAACTAAAAGGCAGGCCTCCCTCCCAGCAGAAGCCACCTGCCCAATTAGTGGGGCTACACCAGATGTACCCACAGGCTGCTATCCCAGAGCAGTAGGAAAGCAATTAAGAGCCCAGCCTGTCCTCCGGGGAGTGGCCTGCCAGCTGCCATGGCACAGGGCCACAAAGAGGGTGCCAGACCCTTCCCAGATGCAGCACCCAGAGCAGAATGACAAAGCCTGCCCAGGTAGGGGCCCGGCCCAGGCCCTGCCCACTTCAGGCCCTGGCCTGACTGACCAGAGGGTAGGGTAGGAGACACTAAATGCTTATGCCCTGTGTTGTCCTCGGGGCCTCTCTGGAAGCCAGCTTGGACAGGGAAGCCAGTGAGACTCTTATCTCCAATTCACCGCCAGAAAGCTGGAAGTGGAGCTGTTGCTCCAGTGGTAGAGAGCTAGCAACCCAAAACATGCTAAGGCACAGCGCCTACAACTTACAATAGCACCCACAAGACCCAATACTAGAACAACAAGAACAAAATATTAAGTCTACCTCTGGGTAGTGAGAGATGCTCCTGTGCCCAGGCACAGAGTAGAGCCCAAGTCATCGAGCGTCACACGGCCCCCAGGCAACCAGGACCTCTGCCCCGACGCTCTTCCCCACACTGACTCTGTGCACGCCTGCACTGACCTCGTAGGAAGCCAGGCAGCGTTGCTTGTCTTTGGGGCCTCACTTCTGGAGGTCACGTAATGCTCAAGTTCACTCAGGCTGGGGCTTTCCCTAGCTGCCTCTTGCCCTGGGGGCCTCCAACAGCTTAGGATGGGCGGAGGCCCTGCTGTCTGCCGGCAGTTGCAGCCCACACCTGTCTCCAACCTCGACCACTGACCTCATCTCCTGGGCTTCTCTCTCCCTATCTTGAAATTCGGTGGGTTGTTAACAAACCCAGAACAGATGAGCAAACCACCAGCATACTCAAAGCAGAGGTGGTTCCAGAAGATGGTTCCTGACCTGGTTCTTACTCATTCATGTACTCAGTCTACAGCTGGGCACACCAAAGCACATTTCCCTCTGTGCAGGGGTTTTTCTCTGAGAACCTTTGTCCCCGCCCTTGGGTCAGGCCTGACCTGGGCCAACTCTGCCTGCTTCCATCTCATGCTGACTCTTTAGAGAAACTGAGGCCATCTTCAGGGCCCAGAGTGTGCAGCTCCAGAACCCCTACGGCCCTCTCCAAAGCCTTGAGTGAGACCTATGTCAGAGTCTGGAGTCTGGGTCAGCCTTCCCCAATACGTGAGTGTAAGAGACTGGAGTGGGCCACCCTAACACACATGTGTTGGGCACATTGAGAGAGAGAGAGAGAGAGAGAGAGAGAGAGAGAGAGAGAGAGAGAGAGAGAGAGAGAGAGAGAGAGACAGAGAGAGACAGAGAGAGACAGAGAGAGAGAGAGACAGAGAGAGAGAGAGACAGAGAGAGAGAGAGACAGAGAGAGAGACAGAGAGAGACAGAGAGAGAGAGGGAGGGAGGGAGGGAGGGAGAGAGAGAGAAAGAGAGAGAGAGAGAGAGAGAGAGAGAGAGAGAGAGAGAGAGAGAGAGAGGTGGCGGTGGCTCCATTGGTAGAACACCAGCAAATGAGTGACAATGTCAGGTACCAACTTTGAGACCTGGTCTCAGATGAGGGGGAAAAAAAAAAGGAAGAAAGAAAGAAAGAAAGGAAAGAGCCACGGACCTCTCTATGCCAGGGCTGGCTTTGAACGCTAATCCTCAGGCCTCCGGAACCACTAGGATCACAGCTGTGCCCACCCGTGCCCAGAAACACCTGCGGTACTTCTAGCTGGTTGCTCCAAAGGCCTGCAGACATGTGGTAGCCATGAGTGCCCATCTGTGGGTCCAGTGACATGGGCAAAGGGCGTGCCCATCCACCCAGGCTCTATTCCAGGGAGAGAGCGCCCCACTTCTGAAGTGTCTACCTAGCAAGGCATCTTCATCCCTCCCTTCATTCCCGCTTCCACCCCAAAGGCCCCAAACCCTCTCCATCCTTCCGGAGGCCGTAAGCTGCCGTTATCCGAGCCTCACCCTTGTGTGGGGCTCCATCACGTGAGCAAGTTCAGGGCTCTCATGGGAACAGTGGTGGCCCTTGCTGAGGGTCCTTCAGTCTAAACTGGGATGAGGTTCTTACCTGTGTCACATCCCAAGCGCATGGCCCCATTGGCCCAGTCATCACCCATTGCACCAGTCATCTTCCGCCATCGCTTTCTTAGGTGTTCATCAAAACAGGAAGCCGAGGCAGAAGCGGCCTGGTCCTCTTGGCCCTGGCTGTCTGCTCAGTCCCAGCCAGCTACCCCCCTCCCACAGCAGCTGCCTCGTGCCTCACAGACAAGCAGACCCATGCCTCACCCCGCACCCCTGGTCAACCAGACTGGTTCCTCCCTCCTTCCCAGCCCACCTGGGGTGCTGAAGCCACCTGTCCAGCCCATTTCTGGAAAAGAACTTGCAGGACCGTGGAGAGCTGTGTATTCGGGACCCACATTTGAAGGGGTCTTACGCCCGTGGTGGTCATAAAGGTGTTACTGGTGTGGGTGCTGAGTCACTAGCCAGGGAGTTCGAGAAAGAGGAGCAGAGAATTCAAACCATGTTTTTTTTTTTTTTTTAATCTCAAGTTATACTGCAAGATTCATTTGTGTGAGAACCCAATTTTTTTCTTTAAAAAAAAAAAATTGGGAAGTGGCGCTGTGGCTCCAGAGGTAGGGCAGTAGCCTAGAGCTGAAGAGCTCAGGGATAGCGCCCAGGCCCAGAGTTCAAGCCCCACAACTGACCAAAAAAAAGAAAAATACATAGGGGGCCGAGAGTTTAGCCTAGTGGTAGAGTGCTTCCCTAGCATGCACAAAGACCCAGGTTTGATTCCTCCGTACCACATACATTGAAAAGGCTAGAAATGGTACTGTGGCTCAAGTGGTAGAGCTCCAGCCTTGAGAAAGCCCAAGGACAGTGCTCAGTCCCTGAGTTCAAGCCCAGGACAGGCAAAAAAAAATTTGTTATTATAAAGGTGATATACACAGGGGTAACAGTTACATAAGTCTCTCTGGAGACAATGTTACCCCTTCCTTGGCTCTCTCCCAGTTTTTCCTTCCCATCCCCATTCATAAGTTGTATAGTTCATTTTCAACATAGTGTCCAGTAAGTACCATGGCTGTGTTTGTTAACCCTTTGTCCCTCCACCTCTGTGCCTCCTCTTCCCCTCCCAAAGATAGATAAATGAACAGACACGGAACAAAAAGGAATGAACACTAAAACAGCAAAAGCAGGGGGAAAAACTTCTTGTTGTCTTTTCCTAGAGTTCATTTCAATAAATATTTTGTATGATCAGACAAGAGCCTTGTTTAACTGCTCAAAAAGAAATAAGCACTTAGATTAAATAGTCCTCAAAATCCAGGAAAGTAGAAAAAGAACCCAAGGTTGACCCCAGTTCGTGTAAGCTGGAATAATCTTTGATACATAATTTAACTTTGCTGGGTTAATTTAAACCTTCACATCTTCCCAGTTTTCAGTATCGAGAAAAAATGTGGAAACACATGTGTGCTTTCCCTGCGTCTGCCGGTCCCTGGTCAAGAGCTGCTTCTCTCCACTGGATGCCTAACGAGGGCTCAATCAGGGGACAGTGGTCCCCTGCCTGTCACCTTACATGTAGGCATAGCAGTAAAAGGAACAGGAAATAAGCATAAAACTGCCAGGTTTCTGCTTTCCTGACTCTTCCTGTGAACCATCCAGCAGGGGAAAAGTAACTTCAGATCATAATTAGCTCTGTTTAAAATCATGAAATGTTCATGAGATTTTTCTTACACACACACACACACACACACGCACGCACGCACTTGTGATAGTTAAAAACCAAACACTAAACATGTCAGTAGAACAAAATTTGGTGAAGAAACTTATCAACAGCTGTGTTTGACAATAAGTCTGCTTCAGAAAGTTTCCCGTTCTGAGTGGAACATGATGTACGCATGTCTAAAATAGCTTGGTGAAACCCCTGTGTACAATTAATATACCTAAAAATGAATGTAAAACACGCTCATATGGCAACGGTTGACCAAGAGGATGACGAGGCTAAAGACAGTCCCTGTGATTGCTGTCCATGTATAAAATTCCAGCTGAAAGTGTTTTGAGAAGGGGAGTGGAGTGAGGAAGGGTGAGGGGGTGGGTGCAAGCTTCACGGAGACCCATTGTTCACATGTGTGGAAATGTCACACAGGCAAAAAGAAAAGGAAAAAAAAGAAAACCCTCCCCTATGTAACTAATGTATGCTACTACCATTCATAAAACAAATGTTCACCACACATCTTGGGTAGATTGCTCCTGAAAAGCTATGTATACTAAGGTAAATATCTATTCATAGCATGTCTAGATCACTTCCAAATAAGACAGAATAGGAATCTTTTCCTTCTCCCGTTTCTCCCCTCCCTCCTCTGCTTCACTCCTATTCCATACCCTTCCTCTCCTCCCTTCCCTTCTCTCCCCTCTCTTCCTCTCCCCTTCTCTCCCTTCCATTTCCCTTTCTCCCTCCCCCTCTTTTCCCTTCTCTTGTCTTCTTTTCCTTCCCCTTCCCCCCTCCTCTCTCCCCTGTCCCCCCACCCAGCAGATCTTCCCAAGGGCAGCATAGTGTCTTTTTATAGATGGGTTTGTGCATGCTAGGTGAATTTCCTATCACGGATCTATGCTCCCAACCCGACTTTTGGCTTCTTACTAAAGCACAAAAGGTATTTGTGTCTATTAGTAAACACCTGTGCCACATCGAAAAACTGAACTACAAGGAGCCACGTATTTGTAAAAATGGTGAGGCTTTGCCTGTCTATAGATAGAATGCTAGCGTCATAGCTTGCTCTTGCTTGCTTCCTCATATCCCCCTGGAAATTAGAGTAATGAAGAGTTAAATGTTTAATATGTGTTATTAAAAAAGGTAAAACTAGGGGCCGGGAGTTTGGCCTAGTGGTTAAAGTGCTTGCCTAGCATGCATGAAGACCCGGGTTCGATTCCTCGGTACCACATACATAGAAAAAAGCCAGAAGTGGTGCTGAGGCTCAAGTGGTAGAGCTCTAGCCTTGAGAAAGTCCAAGGACAGTGCCCTGAGCTCAAGCCCAGGACTGGCAAAAAAAAAAAGAAAAGCTAAATAGAAAAAAAAAAGGTAAAACTATTCAGCATACAAGAAACATAAGGCATGGTTTGGGTAAGAACAGCCACAGGAATGCTTTTTTTAGTTCTGGAAAATGAACAGGTCATGCATGGATCTAACATAAAGGTTGCTTCCAAGGTAGGAAGGAAGGAAAAAAGGGAAGGGAAAAAGAAAACCAAATGGACATAGACAGCTAGCAAGAGACAGAGGGAGATGAAAAACCTTATGTAGTGAGGTTTCCTAAAACTGAATTCTATTCATAGGCTCACAGCTATAACCCTAGTAACTACCAAGGAGGCTGAGATCTGAGCATCACCATCTGAAGCCAGCTCAGGCAGGAAAGCCAATGAGACTCTCATCTCCAAATGAACCAGTAATTCTGGAACTAGAATTCAAGTGGTAGGCTACCAGCCTTGAGCAGAAAAAGCTAAGAGTTCAAGCCCCAGTATAAACATAAATATGGGGGGCAGAAAAAACACACACAAAAGGGCACTGACATCAAGAGTAAACTGATGTGGGCTGGGCTTAATTAAGTGGTAAAATACTTGCCCAGGACCCTGAGTTCTAGCCTCAGCTCTGAAATGAACAAAAAACAAGAGTAAGAAGTAAATGGATGCAAAGCTAGAATTTCTACTTCCCTTTTACAGTTTTCCTACAGGATTGGCTTGATCTTATTTTTAATTTTTAGAAATATATTTTATTATCTTTAAGTAGTTGTACAAACATATTGCCATTCAACAAAGCAGTTTATGAGTATAATGTGTCTGGATCAATGTCACCCCTTACAACATTCATATTGGCTTGATCTTGATACAAGATTGTAAGAAATTTTTCTTCAAACTCTAGCTGATCTGCCAAAAAATAAGAAGATTCTGTGTTTTATGAAAGTACCTTTCTGAACTTTATTTTATCCTTATGCTTAAAAAACTTCTGAATATTTAATGTTCTGGCTTTTTGCAAATTGTATAACCTTCTATATTTGTCTTTGAAATATTTAACTATTGTCCTGATAAAATTACATACTTGCTATTTCAGAATGATCTGTGATTTTTACTTAACCAAGTTTAATACTTTTGCAATTTTGGTAGCGTTCCAAAAATCAGATTATAAATTAAATCTTTTCTTGCTTCTAACACTGGAATTTTCAGATGCCCTTCTCTCCCAGAATATCTCAAAAGAATTCACTAATTTTCCTTCTAGAGGATATTAAACTATTTATTTGCATGGAAAGGATTATCAAGTATTTAACCTTCTTTACATTATACTTTCATGTCAAAACTATGTAAGATTCCAAGAAATCTATATATCCTGTATTGGTTATAATTTGAATTATTTTCTTACCGTGTGACAAATGGCAAGATTTCTTAGCAGCATAAAAGCTCGCCTCCCTCCCCTTGGTCATCTGAAGTTAATTGCATTCTGAGGCTTTCCTGAAAGCTTTTCCAAACAAGTCTAATCCTGAGTGTCCATCTTCAAAGAGAACTCGAAGAACACTGCCCGGCACAGGTTTCTGATACGATTACTATGACAGTACTGAACTGGGTACCAATCTCCACAATGCTAATGAGGAAGCTATAGCTTACAACATCTGCAAAAATTAGAATTTGTAGACAGAATTGAAACTATGTGATTCTCCCAGAATTCATATTTTCAAATCAATATTTACATACATTCAAAAAATCAGTGTAGCTTGTTACTTAGTTTATAGGCAGAATAAGGACCCTCACTTTCAGGGAGGACCAAGAAACAGGAATATTTGGGAGAACTAGCACCCTGGAGGCTCACTCACGCCTGTAATCCTCACTACTCAGGAGGCTGAGATCCGAGGGTCAAAGCCAGATGAGGCAAAAAAAAAAAAATCGATGAGATTCTTATCTGAAATTAAATAATCATAAAAAAGTTGGAAGTAGAGCTGTGGGTCAAGTGGTAGAGGGCCATCCTTGAGGAGAAAAGAACAGAGTGTAGGTGAAAGCCCAGTACACACACACACACGCACACACACGCACACGCACACACACACACACGCGCACACACACGCACGCACACACGCACGCACACGCACACACGCACACACACACTTTTTTCTGTACCTCTGAAAAGCAAATTCACCAGAGTGTGAGGCATAGGTGGTAGGTGCTGATAACCGGCTGTGCTAGCCTGGCTTCCTGGCCTCCAAAGACTTAAAATCCAATCTGAGATTCCTTATTACCAAGGCCAGCGAGGCTGACTTGAAGAGAACCTGCACAGTCACAGCTAGGGTAACTATCCAGGTAAATTCGTGGTTCTCTTCAGGAATGGAACCCACGCCGAGCAGGTGTTCTCCCCAGCCCTCCACACATCAGGCCAAGGACAAGGAGACTTGACATTTCGATTGATGAATTAGTCCATTGTAAATATTTTGAATAGAGAAAGGAAGACTCTAGAGAAAAATTGCATTTCTATAGGAAACCTGAATGCACCTGCCGCTAGTTTTCTGTGTTTAGGTGTCCTTGTCTGTCTCCACAAGGGACTGGCCCTGACTGAATTCCTCTGGATGCCCTCTTGGGGAAGTTTTACATGGGGTTCATATGTTCCACCCCAGATCAGGACTGAAGGAGCCCAGAATGCCACACTGACACGTTGATTGTTTTGAGCAGATTGTTTAGGGCGGCCCTTCAGTCCTGAGAGCTGTTCCACGACAACTTTTTTTTTTTTTTTTTTTTTTTTTGCCAGTCCTGGGCTTGGGCTCAGGGCCTGAGCACTGTCCTTGGACTTTCTCAATGCTAGAGCTCTACCACTTGAGCCTCAGCACCACTTCTGGCTTTTTTCTATGTATGTGGTACCGAGGAATCGAACCCAGGTCTTCATGCATGCTAGGCAAGCACTTTAACCACTACGCCAAACTCCCGGCCCTCCACGACAACTTTTATCAGCGGAGCAACACACGTCTGCAGCCCAGGCACCTGTCACCAGTCACGGATTCCTGCATACCCCACCCTCCCCAGTTCTGCTCCCTTCTGGGAAGCCTAAAGCACTCGGCCCTTGCTATAGCTCTGCATCACTTGATTCTACATCGTGCTCATCTTGTCAATGCTTTAAGTCTCATATTTGTGTCACTAAAATTGTTTTTTTAAGTTCCTTTTAGATAAGGTCTTGCTATGTAACCCAGACTGGCCTTGAACTTGTGCTGCTCCTGCCTCAGTCTCCACAGTGATGGGATTCTGCCATCACGCTCAGCTCTACATTTATTTTTCCCTTGTGGATCTGTGTCATGTCAATTTATGTCACAGCCTACCTGACACACCAGGAAGGAAGCAAGGTTTTCTCCCTTACAGCTCATTCCTTGGAGAGCCTACCTCAACAGGAAATCTACTATAGCTGTCCCCACGCACTCCTCTCCCCACTCCATCTCCTCCACTGCCCCAAGACCTGACTTGCTCTGTCCCCAGCAGGGTACATCCTGCAACCTGGCCTCCTCAGGGTTCAGTAGAGCTGCCCTGGGGTGCCAGTCTTCCCTCCCCTGCCCCACTGCCTTCTGGACCTTCTGGCCCTGCTACCTAGGCTGGGATGCCCTCACTAGTCTTTCCCGCAGTCCTCTTGTAGTAACTGGGATGTGTCTCGCTCTGTGTGTATCTGGAGACCACAGGAACACTTCCTTGTGGGAAGAAGGTTATACATGCCTAAAGCAAAATCGTCACCAATGATTGAATTGTAATTATCTGAATGCACTGAATAAATGGCAGTCTCTCCCTGAAAGAAACATCCATCAGGATCTTAGAGTGTGATCTTATTCAGAATTTGAATCTCTACAGATGTGATTAAGGTGAGGGTCTCATGAGGAGATCTTCCTGGGTTCATCAGGTAGGTGTGGGGATGGGGAGAAGGTGTGTGTGACAGAGACAGAGACGGTGAGTACATCAACAAGCCAGTGAGCTGTGAGAATGGCCCGCAGACCCTGGTCTGCAGAAGGGCCTGGAATGCCTTTTCCCCCTGAGCCCCCAAAGGGAACCAGCCACCTTTACCACACCCAGAGTGTTGACTTGTGTCCTCCTACAGATGTGCACCAGGGAATTTCTGTCTGTCCATTTTCACATTTAAAGGGCTAATTTGCTGCGGTTGTGGCTCAGCAAGAGAGCAACTGTCTAACAAGGGGAGCCCTTGAATTCAAACCCCAATATTCCCAAAAGAAAAAAAAAAGAAAAGGCAATCATAGCATGGGGCCAGTGGCTCACACCTGTAATCCCAGCTATGCAGGAGCCAGAGATCTCAGGGTAATGGTTCAACATCAACCCGAACAGGAAAGCCCATGAGGCTTTTATCTCCAATGAGCCATCAAAAATCTAGAAATGGATCTGTGGCCCAAATGGTAGAGCACAAACTTTGAGCAAAGAAAGCTAAGGGGCAGCAGCTAGGTCTTGAGGTTCAAGCCTCAGGATCAGCGTGCGCTGTTGGCGTAAACATGATCACTTAATTACTCACCAACCTTTCTTCTTTCTCTTTTACTGTTGAAGTAGGACCGTGAGGCAATACCGTGTTTTAAAATAATGGCTCTGCCTCCACCAAATTGTAAATGAGTCTGCCATAAAATGGTGGCAACCCACACAGATGATGTTTTCCTGATTTTTTTTTTTTGCCATGTCTACAGTGCCATTTGTAGGCACTTATAGGTCACTCATCCCTGAACTAGGTGACAGAAAACTATCTCCCACTGAAATAAATATACAACTTACATTTATGCCCTAATAAAAATGAGTTCTGTTTGGGGGGAGCACAGACAGGGCTTCCCCTGGGCCCCGTGGCCCCCCTCTCCTCTTAAACCTTTCTCTTCATCTCAGAGATTGCCTGTGGTCAGCATTGTAAATCCATTCCTGGGCCTGGGTGGGGCCTGCTCTATAAATAGCCCCAGATGCCACCCAGGCTGTGGGCAGGCTTCTGCCTCACTGCCATCACCCTGCCCCAGATGCCTCAGAGAGCTGGCGCTTCCCCCGCCAACAGAGGGGCAGCACCTAGGACTCACACCAATGTGTTAGGGGCCACCCAGTGGGTGCCAGGCTTTCTTCAGGGCACTTTGGATATGACAGCTTGTTCACTGCTCTCCTGACCCTACTTTGTAGGAGGGTCAAACTGAGGCTTGGAGGTGTTAAGTGACTTGCTCATGGCCCAAGGACAGAAAGAAGAACTTGAACTCCTGCCTTCTGACCTTTAGTCCAGAATGGCTTTTCCATGGGGCTGCCAGCAGAATTAGCAGACAGACAGGTGTTCTCCACAACCTTAACCAGAAAGACCACAGGGCAGATGTTGCCTCCACTTGTTTTTCTACCGATGCTAGCCACGGGTGGGTTAGGCCCTCCTTCCCAGGCCCACCTGAAGCCCCAACTGACTGGTGAGCAACAACTTTGAAGCTTTCAGTGCCTTTTTCTTATTTTTTAAAAAATCACATCCAGAAAATCTCGTGTAGCAAATCGCCTAACAACTTTCTCATTCTTCTCGAAGCAATGCTTTATGATTACTATTATCATTGTTATTTTTAAAGTCTCTTATGGGATAAATCCAAGGATGGATGGCACGAATTTCAGAACACAGCCAAGGGGTAATTTATTTTGTTTTCATTTACTCCATTTCCTCTAAAGCGAATTATCAAGATGAGACGAATCAACCACAATCATCGTAACTTTAAAAACTCAACCACAAAAAAGTCAGATATTAGGGGTTAATGAGAGGCAGCGGTCCCGAGGGTCCCGGCACACAGGGAGCCCAGGGGGCTGGGGTCAGAGGTGCACTCTTTCCTGACCCCGAGATGGTGGGACCCCCCCACACACATGGACACGCTCTGTGTCCTAGAGAACCTAGGTGTGTGCAGGCTCGTTTCTTCCTCATGGCCCCTAAGAAATGGCCAGCTGAGTAGACGCAAAATAATAGCCGCTTCCCAGGCTGGAAGGGGGAGCGCTGGGAAAGAACCAACGCGCTCCAACCCGAGCCTGAGTTCGTCGCCGACTTCTTTCCCTCCCCCTGGACCTGGAGCCGCGGCGGGCTGGACGCCCTGGCAAGGTCGGAGCCCCGGCCGCCGCAGCCCGGCGCCCCTGCGGGCTTCGCTCCCCGGCCCAGGGCGAGGCCCGGGCGGCCCTCTGGGCGCGGGGCTCCGGGGAGCGAACGCCTGGGATGGGCGCGGCGGAGAGGAGCCTGCGGGCTCTCCGCAACTCCCGACCCCCGCCCCGAGACCCGGCCTCGCCCGCCCATGCGCTGCAGGCCGCCCCGCTCCACCGACGGCCGCGGGGCGAGCGGACAGACGCGCCCGGACCCCCGCGGGCCGCGCCCCGACGCCCGGCCGCCGGCTGGTCTCGGGGCCCCTGGGCCTCGGCAGGATCTGCCCATCACCTCTACCTCCCGGCTTCGCAGCCCCGAGCCGGCCGGGCCCCCCGAGATCCCCCCGAGAGCGGAGCCCGGCCGACCCCAAGCCTTCAGCGGGTTTCCGCGCTGCCTACCTGCTGGGGCTGGAGCCCCGGGCATCGGCGTCCGGGCCGCGCTGGCGCCGGCCCGGGCTTCGCGGCGGCCCCCTCGGTGGGCGGACGCGCGGGCGGACGGGCTCCGCTGGCTGGCAGGGCGGCGGGCGGCCGGGCCCGAGGCGGGTTATATGGGCGCGGGGAGGGGAGGTGCCGCGGGGAAGGGAGGCGGCCGCGGGCGTTAGCGCCCTTCGCGGCCCGGCGGCGGGAAGGCAGCGCGGGCAGTCGAGCGAGGCAGGCGGAGAGCCCGGCGAAGGGGCCGCGCCGGGGCCCCGATCTCCTGCCCGCGCTCCGCCTCCCCAGCTGGCCCTCTCCGAGTCGGGGTCCGGGCCCGCTCCGCCCCGCCCGCTTCCCGCCGCGGTTTGGCGCGCGTCTCCCCTGCTGAGCCCGGGTCGCGTTCGCCGGAACGAGCGAGGCTCGAAGCGGCCCGGGCGCCGAGCCCCGCAGCGGGCCGGACGCGAGCGCCACTGCCCGCAGGTCTGAGGGCGGCAGCCGGGCGCGCAGGGGCCCAGGGGGTGGCCCCGCCGCGCTCTCCGCGCCCCGACGCCCGGGACCCCTCTCCCCGGCTCTCTCTGGGCTCCGGACGCCCCATCCTCCGACCCCCGGGCCCTTCCGCGACCCGCTCGGCAGAGCGCTGGGCATCTGGGTCCGCGGGGCCGAGGCCGACGGCACGGAGCGGGGAGGGTCGGCCGCGCCCTTCCCGTGCGGGCCGCTCTCCGCGCGCCCCGGCCCCGGCCCCGGCCCCCCAGGTTCCGCCTCTCTGCATGCGGACCCAGCCGCTTCCCCCTCGGGCGGTGCGCCGGACACCCGGGGCTCACGGTTCTCGATTCAGAGGGGGGCGTCGCTGGCGCTCTGGAGCTGAGCTTTCGGGCTGAGCGAGGGCTCACCCGACCGGACCCCGCGGCGCCCCGCTCTCTCCCTGCCGGGAGATCGGGGCCTCCGGGACCTCATCCCGGGAGGCGGCGCCTCGGCTGGAGGATCCCGCTGGCCCTTCGCCGGGCACCTGATGGTCGCAAGACCCAGGGCCAGGCTCCACGGCGGCGTCCTGTCCAGGCCATCTCGCCGAGCCGCCGAGGTTGCCTTAAAGTGGTTGCCCGACGCAGGGCCGGCCAGGCGGGCTGTCTCGAACCCCGGGCCCCACCTCAGCCTACTACAGTTCTTGCTCACCTATGGTGTGTTCTGCGAGGGGGTGTGAGGAGCGTAGAAAATATATATTTTCTATAAACCTATGCTAGCCATTTGTATTTTTATACTTGTCTTTTCTTAACTTGCCTTTCTGCTTCTGTCTACCTGCTTGCTAAAACCCTGAGGGATGTAACTGCAGGTCTGGTGGCTAATCTACAACCATGCACTCGCCCCTGGGCCCCAGACACTCCCGGATCTGGAGCATAAGTTACAAGGCCGGACTTGCGAGGGCCAGCCAACTGTTAGCCTGTTGTCAGGTCTTTCTCCACTGACCCCATATTGGGTCACCCATTAGCCAATCAGTTCAAAGCACAACAGCTCGCTAAACCCACCAATGCTTAGTCACAAACCCTTTGGTCACGACCCTCTTCCCTCTTTGTATTGCGCCAATCATTTAATGGAATCGTGGTATGAATTTGCCGTGTGGTGTATTGATTTGTTGCCAATGCTTGCTGGGACCTTCCCCCTACCAAAGAATGTATTAAAGGTGCTGTAATTTCGTGCTCGGGGCCTCTGGTCTGCACTCGACTATCAGTGCGCAGAGACCCGGGCTCGAACCCGTCAATAAACGACTCGCTGCAGTTTGCTTCAAGTTTCTGGGCATTACAGGTGCAGAGACCAATACCACGGCGGAGGGCGGCGTGGCCTGGGGGCAGAAAAGGCTAATAGTGCCCGCGCATGACGCCTGCAGGCACCCTGAGTGCTCACCCCCATCTTTGGGGGTGTTGGTTACACCCCTGGGGAGCTTCCCGGGGGAGGGGGCATCGCTGGACTTTCGGAACGCAGCGTCTGGCACGGGTCAGTCTGCGGGAGACAGAGGCTGCATGGACACCGGGGGGTATCCTGGGCACGGGAATGGCCAGGCCCTGTCCAGGGAAGACGAGGTGTCGGGAAGGCACTCCAACAAGGCACTCGCCCTCCAACAAGGAGCCAAGCCACCGCGCAGGATCCCCGTCCCAGGTCCACGAGCATGGAGCGGGGATCCAGCCGCGGGCGCCCACGGGCCTCCGTTCTTCGAGGGCTTTGGAGCCCAGATTCGCTCAAGGAACCAGCAGGCGGGAGAGAATGACCCGCGCGGCGCCCGTGTCAGATTCCTTCTATCCGTGGCCTGGGACACACGGGAGCAAGACGACCTCCCGGCCCGCCTCCCTCCCTCCCTCTCTCCCTCTCTCTCTCTCTCTCTGTCTCTCCCTCCCTCTCCCTCTCTCTGTCTCTGTCTCTGTCTCTCTCTCTCTCTCTCTCTCTCTCTCTCTCTCTCTCTCTCTCTCTCTCTCACACACACACACACACACGCGCGCGCGCGCGCACGCACTAGCAAACACAAGCTGGTGTCCTGGCGACTCTGGAGGCTCAGATGGAAAGACGGTGCTTTTCTTTCTTTACGAATTTAACCGTCCCGGGACTTGACCTCGGGGCCTAGGCGCTGCCCCTGACTGCTGCCCTCGAGGCTGGTGCTCTGCCACTGGAGCCACAGCGCCCTTCCAGCTTCGACGCTGTGGACCGCGCGTGTTCGCGCGTGGGCACGCCCGGGCCCACCAGCTCCCGGGCGCCCTGGCTGTCGGTGCCGGGAACGCGGGGACGCCCGGGGAAACCATGCCCCAGCCCAAAGGCTGCACCGTCCCGCGGAAGTTCAGTTTAGCTCCGCATCCCGCTCTCCAGCCTGCGGTCCCAGCTCGGGGGACGAGCGGGGCGGGGCGGAGGCCGGGGGTCCCGGGGCTGCGCGGCGGGCCGAGCCGGCGGGGCGGGGCTCCGCCCGGCCACGCCCCGAGCGCGACGCGGACTCCCCGACCCACAATGCAGCGCGGCCGCCCTCTGTGCCCATTGGCTGCGGCTGACTTCCGCCGCCTCACTTCCGGGGCCGCGGCCGGCGGCGGTCGGAGCCCGCGCGGCGGCAACCATGAACTTCTCCGAGGTGTTCAAGCTCTCCAACCTGTTGTGTAGCTTCTCCCCGAACGGCAAGTACCTGGTGAGCGGCGGCGCCCACGGCCAGCACCCGCGGCGGGGCGGGGACGCGACTGGAGGCGCCGGGCTGCCTAGTTCTCCGGAGCCCGGGGCGTGGGGCGGGCCGGGGGCCCTGGGGCCGCGGGCGGGCGGGTGGGCGGGCGGCCCAGGTCGGCGCGGACCCCGGCGGCCCGGGGGCCCTGGGCAGCAGCAAACGCAGGCAGAGCCATGGAGCACGTCTAGGGCAGGAGTGGGAGCTGGACAGGTGACGGGGCTTGCAGAGGCTCCCGAGGTGGGAGCACGGCCTGGGCAGGTGCCCTAAGAAGGTGCAACTCGGCCAGTGCCCGGGGTAGGCCGGGAACCTGAGCCGGCGCCCGGCCCGGGTGAGACCCGGCAAGGGCCGATTGCCCAGGTAGGGGTCAAGGGGCCCGGCGCAGGAGGGCCAGCCCGGCAGCTGCCAGCTCCCCTGCACAGGTTTCCCGAGCCCGGTGAGGTCAGTGAGGCAAGAGGCATAAGTAAGTGCGGCTTGTACGCCCTGGAGGCCCACTGTTACTGTCACAAAGGCAGATGGATCGTTCCCTTGTCACAGACGGACCCCTGGTGGGGCTGCCCTGCTCTGTGTCCTTGCCACATGGGAACAAATGGTTGGACAAGCGTTCCGTCCAACGCAAGACTAGATTTTTTTTTTTTAAACTGCTCGTTCCAGGAGTGACAGAAAAGTGTTGAAAACATTGAGCAGTTACTTTGTTTCAGGAAATACCAATGTGACCAGTGTAGTAAATCCTCAGAAGAGGGAGAAAGAGGGAGGTGGATATGTGACCCCGGGAAGCCATTAAATGGGGGAGAAAAGACTCATGGAAAGTATGCCTTGAAGCCAGCCACTGGTGGCTCATTCCTGTAATCTTAGCTACCCAGGAGGCTGAGATCTGAAGATCTTGGTTCAGAGCCAGCCAGAGCAGACAAAATTTAGGAAAATCTTTATCTCTAGTTACCCAGCAAAACACTCAGGAGTTCAATCCCCAATACCAGAGACGGAAAGTGTTTATCCACTTTTTACTGTTAACCAGTGCTTTTTTTTTCTTTTTCCCAGTTTGAGCCTTTGTCATTCCTATTACCTTTGCACTCTCAAGTTTCATGTTTACTTTGTTTATAAAGGTGCTATTCTAAATCACAACCACATTTAGCTAAAAAAGTAGAAAATTGACTTAAGTGGCACCCCCCAAAATTAGTATGTTTTTCAAGGTGTCCCTTCATAACTTTTTTTTATTGTTTATGAAAGTTTCAGTGATTGTGAGAGGTTTTATATGTGTGTGTAATTTTGGTGCTTAGGGGCTGGTACTCAGCATTGTGGTACACTGGTTTTATAATCTTGTACATAAATGGTTCTGAGGCTTGAACTCAGGGCCTGTGTGTGGGGCTTGTCCCTGAGCTTTTGTGCTCAAGGCCATCCCTCTTCTGGATCCACAGCTCTACTTCTGGCATTTTTGGTGGTTAAGAGTCTCATAGACTTCCCTGCCCAAGCTGGCTCTGAACCAATAAACACATGTACTCCTTAAATTTGTACAACTGAAATAATCATCATAAAATAAGTAAGCCTGGTGCCGGTGGCTCAGCCCTATAATCCTACCTACTTAGGAGGCCGAGATCTGAGTACATGTGATTCTTGAATACATACATGTACACAGTGTGATGATCAAGTTGGTAGTAGTCTTAAAACCCAGTTTACAGGTTCCAGCATTATCTTTGTATAACTCACCTTGTTTGGGGGATTTGCGTTGTGGTTGATGAGCACAAAGCTCTGTAGATATAAAGCCTCTGAGATGGGGAAGGAGCTCCCTGAAGATTAGAGGTATCAAAGCCTTGCTCTCTTCTCTTTTCCTAGGCTTCCTGTGTCCAGTACCGGTTAGTGATCAGGGATGTGAGTACCCTTCAGATCCTACAGCTGTACACCTGCTTGGACCAGGTCCAGCACATAGAGTGGTCCGCAGACTCCCTCTTCATCTTGTGTGCCATGTACAAACGGGGAGTTGTCCAGGTACGTGTGCCTTATGCAGGCAGAGAGTTGTCCAGAGGAGTGTGCTCTGTACAGTGGGGTTTGTGCGGGTGTGTGCCATGCACAGATGGAGACTCACGCAGGTGTGTAATGTGAGCCATGTTTTCAGAGGCTCATACAGGTACTCTGTTGTGGATAAATGTTCTGTGGAAGTGGTACTTTGAAGCACTGATTTTGTTGAGTAAAATTTTGGAAAAATGTGAGTTCCAATCAGTTTTCATTTAGAGCTATAGTCTTCTAATAGTTGAATTGAAACACTTGTAAAAATCAGAAAAGCCAAAATATTCTTAGTTTGCCAACAAATACAAACAGCAGGTGTTTACTAAACAGAGGCTGCACCTTTGACTTGTGTGCTCTAGAAGGTACTAAGAGAGGGCAATGTTTCATTACATACCCAAAGCCTAACTAGCTGCAGTGCTGGTCTGGGATAGAGCGTGGAACGTAAATACACTGCTTTGAAGGAAATTCTCACAGAAGGAGGTTACCAAGAAGTGTGTTTTGCTGTCCCAGTGGATTGGGCACCAGCGTTTTGTGCTGAAAGTTCATGGTGGTTCTCCTTTTATCCCTCTTCAAGCTGCCCTCTGCCCTGCAGAGCTGGGTGGGGTGAGGTGGCCAGTTTGCAACCAGGTTTTCTTTCTCTCTCATGACTCTAGGTGTGGTCTCTGGAGCAGCCTGAATGGCACTGCAAAATTGATGAAGGCTCTGCAGGGCTGGTGGCTTCCTGTTGGAGCCCAGATGGACGCCACATTCTGAATACGACCGAATTCCATGTGAGTATGCATTTCCTCCACCAGCCCCTGGTAGTCCTCCACCCTCCTCATCCTCCACTCCTCCTCATCTTCCAGTCCTTATCCTCCACTCTTCCTCCTCCATCCCCTCATCCTCCTCATCTGCCACTCCTCCTCATCCTCCACCCACCTCATCCTCGTCATCTTCCACTCCTCCTCATCCTCTACTCCTCATCCGCCACTCCTCCTTATCCTCTACTCCTCATCTCCATTCCTCTTTATCCTCTACTCCTCATCCTCCACCCTCCTCATCTGCTACCTGTGCTTGTCCTCCACCCACCTCATGCTGCAGCACTCTCCTCTTCCTCCACCCACCTCATCTTCCATCAGCCTTGCTCTCCACTTCCACCCACCTACCCTCCAGGTGATCTGACCTCACTCCTGAGATGGCCTGGGAACATGAAAGGCGGGTGGAGCAGCTTGCCCACCATAAGTGAGAGCATTCATTTTATTCAATACATACCCAGCGTAACATTCTTGTCCAGTTTAAAAAAAAAAATAAAACACCGAAAACTTGTTCAAGGATTTAAACTGTCTCTTTAGTTCAGCAGTAGGAAGTGAGCTTTAATAGAAACTTCCTGGAGGCCCTGATCTTGGGGTGGTTGGTGGTCAGTGCACTGGTGATGCCGACATGGCGCCAGAGCCTGTGCCAGGTGTCTTACCGGTCGCAGCTCAGTGGTAGAGTGCTCACCTCATATGCACAAGGCCCAGGGTTGTTCCCCAACATTGCAGAAAGGTAAAACAATGAGGTAAACACCACCACATGGTTGTTTCATTCACAGTTCCCCCAGGGTCAGGACTGAGCCTTTATACCGTGCCCAGGGGTACTTCGTGTCCTGGGGCTGATTCCCTTCTGTGCTTCCCGACACGGGCAGCCTCTGGCAGCCAGCCTGCCCACCTGCCTGCACTGCCTGCTGTTCCACCTTGAATCCTGCTGGCTGCATATGCAGAGCTTCGTGTGTGGTGGGCCCTTCTCTGCCCTCAGCAGTGTTCTGAACCCTCCTGACAGGCCCTTGTCCTGTGGTGAGCCATCCTCTGCCGACCGTGGCCCAGTGAGCTCTGCTCTTCCAGTCATTTGCAGGCGCTGATAGAGTGGCCGATCCCTATAGTTAACTATAGTTTTTAGGGTTTTTTTTCCCACATTCTGGCTCTATTGTCTCAAAAATAAATAGGGAACTTCTCAGTACATGCTGAGCCCTTTTTCTTCCTCCCCACAGCTGCGGACAACCGTCTGGTCTCTGTGCACCAAGTCCATATCTTACATCAAGTACCCCAAAGCCTGTCAGCAGGGTGAGTGGTGTGCCCTCCTGTGTGCGGCTCTGTCATGCTTCTGGGACCTTCCACCCTTTTGACGTGGAAAGCTCCGAACAGTAGCATTCACAGCCACTTAGCCCTTGGTGAGCCCTAGGGCTCCTGGCTGCCGTGAGCCTGCACCTGGCCTCCAAAAGGCATCCTGTGCCCAGCCTTCATTGTACAAGGTGCTTTGCTCAGGCAGAGCTGGGATTGGCTGTTGGCTTTAACTCCCCAGTTTCTTCTTGGAGCAAAACCAAGCTCTTAGCCAGTGGGGCCTTACAAAGGACTGGGTGATGGGGCTGCTTGGCCTCCTGCTCTGGGTGGAAGGGCGTGGTTGGGCCAGGCACACCTAGTGACTCCAGACTGTGGGGACGGGGTGTATTATTTGGTTGTAGAGTGGGACAGCTGGTGTCTCTAAGTATCTTAAATTTTTAGTTTTCCTGGCTGGGGGGCAGTGGCTCACGCCTGTCATCCTAGCTACTCAGGAGGCTGAGATCTGAGGATCGTGGTTCAAAGCCAGCCCGGGCAGGAAAGTCCATGAGACTCTATATCCAGTCAACCGCCAAAAAGCCGGAAATGGAACTGGACTCCATGGTAGAGTGCTGGCCTTGAGCACAAAAATTCAGGGCCAGCACCCCAGCACTGAGTTCAAGTCCTAGAAACGGCACACACACAAAGAATTAGTTCTTCCAAATGACTAAACTTAAAAGCAAAAATAAATACCATACAAAGTTGACTTTTGTCTTTGAGACAAGGTCTCGCTGTGCTGCCCAGGCTGGCCTGAAACCCACAGCCTGCCTGCCCCAGACTGGCCTAGGTGCCAAATTTTTTTTAAAATAGAAGTTGGCAATTCATAAGGCATTGTGCTCTTTCTGGAAGATTCCTCAGGATCATGTGATATAATTCAGAGAAATTCTGTGCTGCGTGGTACTGTGTTACTGTGTGTGTGTGTGTGTGTGTGTGTGTGTGTGTGTGTGTGTGTGTGTGATGTCAGAGAGAGACAGACAGATAAAGACAGACAGACAGAGACAGAGAGAGCACCACCTATCTCCTGCTGTGAGATGACACCAGTGCAGGGGTTTTCCCTGTGGCTGGATGGCACATTTGCAGCCTGCACTCCTGGTGCTTCCTTCTCTTGACCTCTGCTCTGTTTTCCGTACCCCTCCTTGGCAGGTACTGCTGTACCCTTCTCTTGTTCGACACTCCTTGCTTTTCTTTTCTCGGCAGGAATAAGTTTCACCAGAGATGGCCGGTACCTGGCGTTGGCTGAGCGTCGAGACTGCAGGGACTATGTGAGCATCTTTGTGTGCAGTGACTGGCAGCTCCTCCGGGTAAGGCTGCAGGGCAGGGGAGGGGAGGGGGGGGCTCAGGATTCCAGGACTGCCTGTCAGTGCTGTGCACTGACCACTGCACCCCTCTGTGTGGTGTCCTCTGAGCGCAGCCATCAGGCACAGCATTCACCAGGAGGAACGAGGCTGAGTGTAACCCTGACACGGCTGGGTCTGAGCAACATGGCAGGGGCTGCAGCACAGAGCATCTGCAGATGGCAGAGCCTGAGCACAAGGGCAATAGTTAAGAGACATGTTGGGAAGGGCAAAGGGAGGGAGGGGAGATGGCCCCAGCAGCACTGGTCTTAGAGGAGCGAGGCTCACGGGCAGGGGAAGGTGTGGATTCACAGGGACACGGGGACACACCGGAGCGTCTTGTCTGGTGGACACTAGAGGCAGGGCCCGTGCTGGCACTGCCAGTGACGCCTGTGTAAAGGGCAGGACTGGGACACGGGAAGAAGGCAAAACATTAGAAGCATCCGTTGTAATATAAGGCAGTGCTGTGTTGGAAAGTCCTCAAGCGGTCGCCCTGCCTTTCCCTTGGAAGCACTTCGACACAGACACCCAGGATCTAGCTGGAATCGAGTGGGCCCCGAATGGCTGTGTGCTGGCAGTGTGGGACTCCTGCCTGGAGGTATGAGGCAGGATGTGTTCTCGACCAAGAACTTCCATCTTGCATGTGCATTTACCTGATGCCTTTGATGTGGGGGGCGGGGGCTGCCACCTGGCTTCCATGGTGACAGCACTGAGGGCACTCTCCTCACAGGCCATCAGTGCCTCCCTCTGCTCTCGTCCCAATCTGGAGGTCCAGGCCTGGCCCTGTCCCACCCCTGCTGCCGCCAGTAGGGGTTTCACCTGTAGCAGTGGCAGTGCCATGCCCCTGGCACACCTGGCACATCTGACTGTTTCATCTGCAGTACAAGATTCTGTTGTACTCCCTGGACGGCCGGCTGCTTTCTTCGTACTGTGCCTATGAATGGTCCCTAGGCATCAAGTCTGTGGCCTGGAGCCCCAGCAGTCAGTTCCTGGCAGTTGGCAGCTACGATGGAAAGGTGGGAGACAGAGCAGGGCACAGGACGCCTGGGGAGGGGTGGAGGGGAGGGACCTAGTCACACCCTCCGTGGTTCCTTCCCCAGGTTCGCCTCCTTAATCACGTCACCTGGAGGGTGATCGCCGAGTTTGCTCATCCTGCTGCCCTCAGCGATGCCAAGATAGTGAGTCTGCCATGCGGGTCTTTGCTCAAGCAGAGTGGGGTTTCAGAGCAGGAGCTGCCCCTTCACTTGGTGTCAGCACATTCTCCTGGTGCCAGGCTCCCTCATCACCCACAGGCCTGACTTTTACTGCCAGCCCCAGCCAGGAGTCCTGTGCTTGGTCAGGCGTGTTACAGATACTTATTTTCCACAGAGGGGACCCTCCTCTGCCAGAAAGTACTAGACATCCATTGTGCCAGGCTCTGCTCTCTGACTCAGGCAGAGAAGAGCAGACAGAACGCTGCCTCTGCAAAGTGGGGGCAGAGGGACCGTCAGGGAAGGGTTGGAGAGCTAGGCGTCTTTGAGGGGGCTGCAGTGGGGAGAGCCTGAGGACCCACAGTGGAGGGGAAGGTACCTGGTTATCCATCTAGCAGTGTCAAGAGTACCAGGCCTGCTGACTGCTGGTCATTGGGAGACAGGAGCAAACAAAGACAAATGCTACCTCCCTTTTGGAGTGCACCTATGCAAAGATAGCCCAGACCGGGACAGTGGTCTGGGGGCCGCATGGCAAGGCTAGGAGAGCTGCCCTTGCTCAGAATGTGGAGGAGGAGCAGGGAGTACGAGGCACCAGGCAGGTGGGTCTCAGGCAGAGTCTGGAGGAGAGACAGTATGTGCATGTGACATTCCTGTCTAAACAGTGCATGTCTATGTACTGGGGCCCACTTGTTGAAGGGTGGGCGGGCTGGCCAGAGGACCTGGGCAGGTGCTGGGCCGAGCAGGAGCCGCACTGCCACCTCTCCCTCCCAGCGAGGACAGATCTTGGTGCTGTGTCAGGCCTGTGTGCCAGGCCCTCAGGGCCATTTCCCGGGTCACCGGGCTTCTCATTCCTGTCACAAACCGGTAGGTGGCCTTTTGTCTTTCAGGTTGTATATAAGGAAGCCAAGAAGAGCACACAGCTGGGGATGGACCTCTTGGCTTTCCCCGTGACCAGTCGCCTCTCCGAGAGCAAATGTGAGCAGCCCAGGCCCCTTCCTGTGTGGGAGAAAGTGCTTTTTCTCTGTGCTTAGATATGACATAGACAGTTCCTCTGTCCAGGTGAATTGTAGAGTTTTTGTTGTTTTCTGTACTAGAGGTTGCACCCAGGACCTGGTTTGTTCATGCTGGCAGGCACTTGTGCCCCTTGAGTTATGCCCTAGCTGTTTTGCTTTTGTGGGTCTTGGGAACTTCCAGTGTGGCCTGGCACTGCTGGCACTGCTGTCCACTCTGCTCTGGAGCCGCTGGGTGCTAGGTCAGTGTTCTCTGGCAGTCCATCTCCTTTGCAGCCTGCCTCAGCCTGTCCTCCCCCCACTGTCTGCATGGGCTCCAGGTAGTCGCTCAGCCCGTCCAGTGTTAAGTGAAAATTAAACTCCCTGAATGAAAGAGTAGAGGGTGACTGGGCAGGGGCTGGACACAGGCCTGGGGCCTGCTCTGCAGGGAAGTGGAAAAAGTGCATTCCCCTGGGCCTGTGGAAACCTAAGCACCTCCTGCTGCCACCACTAAGCCTTCCTGCAGCTAAGGCTGGGGCTCAGCTAGGTGGGGAGCTGAGCAGCTGGGAGGGGTGGGAATAGCTGACACCATGGCTAGAACAGCGGATCTGGAGCTGCTGGTGGCCTTCCTGCTGGTTGGGCACAGCTGGACGTGAGACACTGCCGCACCCTCTTGCCCCATTTCTGCTCCAGGCCCTGCAGGTGGTGGCACCACTGTACCCCAGGGACTGTGGCTCCCAGTTGAGCCCGTGTCAGCGGAGGTCAACCCCATGCTTTCTGTTCAGGCCGGGCTCCCTAGGACAAGAAATGGGAGTTCCATCCTCTGGCTGCAACCTCAGAGATACTGCAGTGCAGTCTTCCCTCCCATTCCCCCTGCCTTCCCACTACCCTGCCTCCTTCCCTCCCTCCCTTTCTCCTAGCCATCTTCCCTCCCTCGCTCCCTCTCTTCTCCCAGATGAGATCGCCTCTATGCCAGTGGCCTTGCAGACCCTCAAGCCCTTGGCCGACAGAGCGAACCCCAGGATGGGCATAGGGATGCTGGCTTTTAGCCCTGACAGCTACTTCCTGGCGACGAGGAATGGTCAGTGTGGTGCCCCCAGCTTGTGTCCACCCTGTCCTTAGTCCTCGGGAGATGATTGGCTCCCCATGCGGGGCACAGCTCCTTCCCTGGCTAGCAGCTGTGCCATCAGCTCAGTGCCCCGCCGCCCTGCCCACTCCTGTTGGCTCCTCTTGGGGCAGGCTTCCCCTGTGGGCCTGTGTCCCGAGTGGACAGCCTGTGGAGCCCGTGTGCTCTGTTCCACTGCTGGCCCTGCTGCCCCGCCTGACCCAGTGCCGCCGCCTGCTCCCTTGCAGACAACATCCCCAATGCCGTCTGGGTGTGGGACATCCGGAGGCTGAGGCTGTTCGTGGTGCTGGAGCAGCTGGCCCCTGTGCGCGCCTTCCAGTGGGACCCGCAGCAGCCCAGGCTGGCCCTCTGCACCGGGAGCAGCAAGGTCTACCTGTGGTCCCCTGCCGGCTGTGTGTCCGTGCAGGTGCCCGGGGAAGGTAAGCTCTGTGGGGCGGCACCGCTGCCTCCCCTCCGTGGGCACCAGGGGGCCCAGTGGCAGCAGTATTTCACCCAAGGCCCCGCCCAGTGTTTGCACCTGCTGCCTGAAGCTTTCCTGGCGAGAGGGGGCTCTGGGCTTTGCCTGACCCCACCTCTTAACCGGGCACCCCGCTCCCTGGCAGGCGGCCCTCCCATGGGCATCTCCAGTCCACACCTCCCCCAGATCCTGACTTCTCCGCGCTCATCTGTGGCCATGCACATCTCTCCCCAGGTGACTTTCCAGTGCTCTCCCTGTGCTGGCATTTAAGTGGGGACTCGTTGGCCCTCCTCAGTAAGGACCACTTCTGTCTGTGTTTCCTGGAGACCACAGAGGGGGTCAGCCCAGCCTCAGGACAAAGGGACGGCCATGCATAGGACCTGCCCAGGCAGAGCTGCACAGCCTCCCACTGAGGGCAGACTGGGAGCACTCAGGCCGGAGTCCAGGATTTCTGTAAATATGTATAGTATACTGCTGTAATTTTCATATTTAAAATAAACATTTGCCAATTCACTTGTTTCCTGGAAAGTTGTGGGGGGCCCCAGGTCATGGAGCTCCCTCCCTTCCTCCAGAGCTAGAGCCACGCCATCCATCGCACAGTGCTCTTGACAGAGCTTCTGTGGGGAGGGGCATGGGCCCCCAACACCTTAGACACACCCTGAAGGGCAGCAGGTGGAGGCTGGCCTACCCCAAGGGCACACTTGGCCTGTCCAGCGCAGCTCTGGGCATCTCCAGCCGGTGCCTACCAGGCAGCCAGCAGGAGCACCAGAGTGAGTGGACAGGCCTGCAGTTGTGCACATACTCCTTCGAGCTGCTTCCTAAGCTGGTGTGCCATTTTAACCACAATAACTTCAAGAAAGGGCAACAGCGACGTCCATGTGGTTCTAAACGTCTTTACTACAAGACTGAAGCACGCGCTGAGACACGAGTCAGCGGGGAAGCCTTCCTCACCCATGCCGCTCAGCCTCAAGCCGCCCCGGCACTGGGGATGACCACACTGACAGCAGCGATGGCTGTTTACCAAGTGCTTCAGTGATGTGGGAAGCTATGGATGCAGGGAGGCTCACCAAAGCTCAGGCCCATTTAGAGAGCCTCGGATACCGCCCAGGAGCCATGCAAGGGCTGCAGGAATGGTTGGGGGGGATGACACGAGGATCTAATGTGGCCCTTTTTTGAAAGTGCATCTTTAATAAGCAAACTCCTCAGCCCCCTTTAAACATGAATAGAATGTAAACTTAGGATACATCTAGCTGTCAAAATTATGTGCAAATAACGATCAATGGTAACTTTCTCAAGTTACAAATCGTGTTAAGGACTAATCTTTTCATGCCTGGGCAAGATGCCAATTATTAACAGGATTTGGACTGATTCTAGAAGGAGGATGACTTTAGTGGAACATATTTACAAGAGCCACTGCTCACCAACAGCCAAGCAGTCCCAGGCTGCATCTTGCTCGTGACCAGTCTGCTGGCTGTTGAGGACTGAACTTAAACGTGGATTGAATCTCTAATACAAAACTCCATGCCCAGTGTAAACATCTGTGCAGTAGTGCAGGCACTGAGACAGTAGGGCCCCACCTTCAGCAGTGTGCAGTGTGCACAATGCACCATGGGAGTGGATGGCTGCGTGCTGGAGGGCTGGACTGGGAGGAACCTGGGAGACCAGACAGGTCCACAGGAGAGACTCGTGGAATCGGACTCGGGGAACACCAGCGGCACGGCAGCTTGTCTTTATGCTTTTGGAAGCTCACATCAGCTGGCACCCGAAATCTGACTAAATACATAGAATACACTTGACTATTCTAACTCTGCTCAGATCCCTCAGTGACACCCACCCCACAGTGGGGCCAGCATGAGGCCACACTCCCCACACCCAGTCCACCGGCCAGCCTTGGGGTGGGCCTGTGCTGCTGTTCAGAAGCCTATCTTGCCTCTGGTCATGGAGTAGCCCAGTTTGGCCTCGTTGTTGATGAAGGACATCAGCCCCACGTAGGTCTCGATGAAGAGTGGGCGCTCCAACACCAGCACGCCGTTGCCTTGTCCTGGCAAGGGACTTTCTTTCTGGGCTTTTTTGACAGCTTGGATTAACAAAGCCTTGAAGCTTTCCAACTTCAAAAAGAGAAGGGGGGTGGGGGGAGAACAGAGCTTTAACCTTTTGGTAATACCAGAGTAACCCATTACTTGGAAAAAAAAAAATAAGCGTTTTGAGAATTTAGGCCCCTCCAAACTCCACACAGTCACGCGTGACATCAGGACAAAGGCAGGTTCTGAGGAGTGCATCACAGAAGGTCACCCCCCCACACACACCAAAGGACAAGCTGGCAGAAGGAAAGTGGTGCAGAGCAAACACTGGGTGTAAGTGAGACCTGGGAGGCAGAGGCACAACAGGTGGGCATGAAGCAATTCTTGTTCTAAGGAGTATACTGTGGTCTTCAGGTGTAAACATATAAACCAGTCATGGGCAGCGTGACCAGTATACTTCCTATATGTATGTAACTGCACTGCTGTGGGGATTTTTACTTTTGTGTAGTGCCAGGGCTTGAACCTGGAGTTTAAACATGGAGCTGTACGGAATTTTATAGGATTGACAGTGAAGATTGTTCGGCCAGCATGGTCCCCCACAATCGAGGAATGTGTTCCCACATGTCCTGAGACAAGCACGATGCCACACGTTGACAGGACTTGTGACTGCTGCTCACGTCTGTGCACGCGTCCATGCTAACGGAAGCAGCACAGGCATAACTGCCCTGGATGGTCCCTCAGCACCTGTGTGTGTGGCCTCTGCCAGACCCTGGGACCCTCTAGCCACTGGAATCTCACTGCTGCGCTCAGCTCCCAGAGCAGTGCAAACTCGCCTCTCCTTCCCTAAGACAGCGGGAGCCCCCACCACCCAGGCCGCATCCTGACTGAACCTCTTAAAAACGCAAGGCCATTTCTTCACTACTAGCTGCACTCAGTACTCAGCAGCCGGTGGAGCACCACGCTGGGCGGCACTGAGGCAGTGCTGTGAGGAGAGGGAGCCGCGCTGGGCCTCTGTCCTCTGCTTACTTGGCACAGAGACGCAGTCTTCTCGTCCACCCCTGCCATCGGGTGCTCTGTGAAGGTAGCGTAGGGCACGCTGGTAGACCAGGGGTTCCACCTGCTGATGAAAGATGGGCGGCTCTGCTTGTCCCACTGAATGCGAATCCCAAAGCCTTCTCGCCTAAAGGAGAAGAATGGCTGTCAACGGTGCCCTGAGCACCCAGGGCTGCGCCACGGAAGTGGCCTGCACACGGGCCCAACAGGAAACAAATGGAGTTCGGTGGCCACTACCATCTGCACAAAGGACTGTTTTAAGACCTTCTGAAGTGTAACAAATTATAAATTTACTGTCTGGGTACACTAAACTTCACCTTTATGTGCCTATTAAATTAGAACTATATAAAGAGATTAATTAGCACGGTCTCTGTACAAGGACACATAAAATTTTGTGAATCATTCCATAGTTAAAAATAAAAAATCACAGCCAGGCACAACGGGCCATACCTGTAACCCCACTTGGGAGGTGAGATGGGAGGGAGGAGGGTCATGAGGTCAAGGACAGCCTGGACTATATTGCAAGGCCCTGTTGAGGTTACCTCCCCGCATGGACCCCAAATGAATGGGAACATATTAATCTACCCATGTGGAGTTTTGGGGGGTTTTTGGTTTTTGTTGGTGGTGGTGGTGGTGGTGGGCAGGGGGCTTAAACTCGGGGCTGAGCACTGTTCCTGAGCTGCTTTTGCTCAAGGATAGCTCTCTACTGTTTCAAGCCATAGCATCACTTCTGGTTTTCTGGTTGGCAACTGGAGTCTCATGCATATTTTCTGCCCAGGCTGGCTTCAAACCACGATCCTCAGATCTCAGCCTCCTGGGTAGCCAGGATTACAGCATGAGAGGTCCACTAGAGCCCAGCCTTTTTTCTGTAATGTCCTAGTGAATGTTGACTAAAACTTTTCCTCAGGTTAAGTCTCCCCAATTCCAAATCTCTTAAGTTTTATAGTTTGGCTATGTACTGATGTCCACATTTCTCTTATTTCAGAAACTTCTCTTAAAGCCTTGATCAGCTCCTGAAAATCAGCCATGAGGTATTTTCAGATGTATCCAAGTTTTAGCAACATCTATAAATTTAAAAATAGCACCTTATTTTTTTTTCTTTTGAACATCAGACAGTAAGGGCTACAGCACTACCATGTAATTTGCTGGAGATAGACTGTACTTATCTGAGAAAGTTCCAAGTTTGCTTTTAGTATGCCAGCTCTGCTTCTACTGCAGGCCTAAGAGCTGTCTCCTGCCAGCAGCCTTCTCCAAGAGGCCCTCTGATGCCCTAGAGTCACTCACCTCTACTTAAAGGACAGCTTCGTTGCCCCACGAAACTGAGGACTTCATAAGGGTAGACACAAGACCAGGGTGGGCCACTGCCCTGACACCCAGTGACTGGGCCCTCTGCATGTACTCACTTGTTGAGCGACTTCGGGGGGAACTGGAATTCCCCGTGGGAGATGGTGTCCACGGCCCCAAGCGCCACTCTGACCACCTGCTGGCACCGAAGGCTGATGAAGTCGTATTTACAGATGAGCAGCGACTGGTCGGTGACCAGCACCAGCCTTTCCTTCTCGTTGTTCCAGTGGTCCACCCTGGAGGCCCAGACCAGTCAGCTGGGGCCTCTGTGCTGGCCCTCCCACCCTTCCGGACCGCGGCGCGGGCCGTCCTGAGACCATGAACCAGGGGAGGCCGTGGAGGCCATTCTGGGGGACCCAACAAGGTGTCCCGCCTGGCTCTGCCAGGCCCACGCCTCCACCGACCCGGGCTCACACCGCACCCCGCTTACTCCGTCAGCAGCCACACCCCCTGGATCTCGCCGTCCTCCACCGGCCGGACCACTGCGCGGATCTCCTCCACCGCCTGCTCGATAGTGCCGGGCTGGGTGCGGCCGGGCAGCAGGTCACCACAGGGCCCGCCCCGGCCTCCGCCCCGGCCTCCTCCCCGCGTACCCCCCCCCCCCGCGGAGGCCCGGCCTCCTCCCAGCCACCCCACCCCCGGCGGAGCCCCGCCCGGCCTCCTCCCCGCCCCGCCCCGCGGAGCCCCAGCCCCCTCCCCGTCCCTCCCCCCCGCGGAGCCCCGGCCCCCCCCCGCCCCCCCCCGCGGAGCCCCGGCCCGCTCCCCGGCCCTCACCCGGAACACGAAGTACTCCTTGACGCGGGCGCGGCGCGTGGGGTCGTGAACACTGAGCGGCCACAGCGTCTGGCGCAGGGGCGCGCCGGCTCCCGGCCGGGCCCCGCCGCCCGCCGCCCCCTCCTCGCCCGCCGCCAGCAGCGCCGTCGGGCTGGTGCCCGCCGAATCCACCGAGTCCCGCAGCTGCAGCATCCCCGCGCCGGCCGCCGCCTGACCCCGACCCGGCCTCCGCCGCTGCCCACCGCCCGCTGCCGTCCGCCCGGCCGCGCCCCCCGGCCCCGCCTCGCTGGAGGTCTCTCCCGATTGGCTGCATCCTGATAGTCCCGCCCACGACCCCGCTCCCGGCGTCCCAGGATTGGCTGCGTCCTAGTTCCGCCGCCGTTCGGTCCCTCCCACTTTAGATCGCCGGAAGCGATGGCTCTCAGGCCACTTCCTGTTTACGGACCCGGAGGAGGCGGGACCGCTGCCGGTTGCTGTGGAGATGGGAGAGGCCGGGCGGAAGGGGCGGAGTCCTGCGCGGACCGGGCTTCCCTGGGCGTGGCGGCAGCGGGGGTGTGCGGGGTCTCGTCCCTCGCTCGTTCTGACCGGCGCCCCTCTGCCCTCTGGAGCGCAGGGCGGCGCTCGGGGCACCCAGGTGCCCCGGCCCGTCACGGGGGGCTCGGAGGAGATCCGGCCGGGCCGGCCCGCTCCGCTGCAGGCGGGGCGCGCGCAGACTTGGACTTCTGCCCCTGCGCGGTGCTGCGCGCTCGCCGGCGTCCATCGACCCCGCAGCCACCCTCGGGAGCAGGGAGCGGGGAGCGCGGAGGCCCGGGTCAGGGACAGCCCAGCTCGGGTGCAGACCGGGCGAGGCCTCCGGCCTGCCCTGCCCAGGGTCCCGTCATCTCCTCGAGCTGCACGCCGCGCCGCGGCCGCCCCGGGAGGCTGCCATCCGGCCGGGGAGGCCCGAAGCCAGCCTGGGCGGGGAACTCCAGGAGGCCCCTGTCTCCGGTGACCCACGGGAAGGCCGGCGGTGGAGCCGGGTCGTCCCGAGGGACAGCTTGGAGGCCCTGAGTACACCGCACACCCCGAGAGGAGAGAGGAGAGAAAGCAGCGGAGCCGCTGAGGCCAGCGCCGCCCTCTTCTGGTCGCCTGCTTGCCCCCAGGGCCTGCGATGGGGGCAGTCAGTGTGTACTCACCCAGTTGGTCATGCCCGATGCCTCCACTTCCCCAGCCTTCCCAGGAACCTTAGTCTCCCAGGAGACGTCTTGCCATTCACCCCGGCTCACTAGACGCTATGTTCTGGGCTTTGCCGGGTCATCCTGTGTGTGTGTGTGCCCATAGAATATTTGCTGGGAGAGCTGAAAGTGGAAATCCTTCATGGGGAAGAGCGGAGAAGTTCTGAGTGGTGGCAAATATCCAGGTGTGAGCCTAAGACAGGACGATGAGGGGAGGGGGTTGGCATGCAGGAGCCCAGATCAGATAGACCACGCTGCCCTGAGAGTTTCAGGAGCTGGCCAGAACCTCTGTGAGGGTGGACCCCACGCAGGTGCCTGAGCCCTCTGTGGATATGGAATGACTTGGGCATCCATAAATTTGAGCAGTGACAAAGCGGGGTGGGGGAGGAGGGGGGGGACAAGTGACTGAGTGGATATGAGACATAAACTCAGCATTCTCTGGTGTCCTCAGTTACCCAGCAAAGCACCACACTCTGGCTGTGTAAAACAGAAGCTTTCTCACCGTGCCCAAGTTCAAAAGCATGGGGTGGGCAGGGCTTCACAGCCTCCAAGACTCCTGGGGAATGTCTGCTCCAGGCCTGTGGCTGCCTCTTCTGTCTGCCTCTGTCTTCACATATCTTCCTTCTGTCTCTTCTCTGAGAGACTCCATATTGGATTGATCATCCTTGAAGATCCCTTTTCCAAATACATTCACCACAGTACTGGGGCAGTCAGAACCACGAATGTGCTATCTGAATGTGACCCCATTGAGGCAGAACAAAGGGGTCATTCAAAGTTTCAGTGAGGGCATCTCTGGGGCTGTGGGGTCCCAGCGTCTGTGTTGTGGTCCTGTTAAAGGCAAGTCCCAACTTGGCCAGTAGGGGCAGCATCCCCTCTGGGTCACAGCCTTAGATGGAGACACTAACATTTTCCCACAGAAGCCTGGAAACCTCAGCTGGAAAGAGTGGATTCTTAGTCTCTCTTGAGCAGCTCACAAGATCGATGGGTGCCACTTTTCTGGGCTTCTGTTCTGCAGGGTTGGGTTTTGAACTTGGCCTCACATGTACCAAGCCTAGGCCTCTCTCCCACTGGGCCATGCTCCCAGCCTGTGTTTTCTTGCTTTGACACCTGTCTGATGGACATGGAGGGACACAGGGTAGACTCCAGAGCTGCCAGTGTCTCCTCTAGGAACCAGGTACCACCCTCTCCAGCATGGAGGTCAGTGCATAGCTCTGACTAGCTCCTGGAGGAGGTAGCTGGATTTGGGGTTGTGCTGTGAGGATATCTTTTGACTCTGCCCCCTGTGGAACCATGGTTCTACTATGTGGCTGCTCTTGACCTTCCTGTGATGAATTGTGGATCCACGAGAGAAGCAAGAGTGACCTTGAAAAACATCTCCAGCTGGGGTGGGAGGCCTGTCCTAGATCTACCTCCTTTCTGGGCTAGACACTCAGATGTGTGTGTGTGTGTGTGTGTGTGTGTGTGTGTGCCCATCCTGAGCTTGAATTCAGGGCCTGGGCACTGTTTCTGAGTTTTATTTTTCTCAAGGTTAGCAGCAGCTTGAACTCAGGGCTTGAGTGCTGTCCTTGGGCTTTCTCAAGGCTGGAACCACAACACCATTTCCAGCTTTTTTTTTTCTATGTATGTGGTACTGAGGAATCACTAGGCCAGCACTCTAGCACTAGGCCGAACTCTGCCCCTCCCCTCACTTCTGGTTTTGGGGTGGATAATGGGAGATAAGAGTCTCACAGGCTTTTCCTGCTCAGATTGGCTTCACACCGTGATCCTCAGACCTCAGCTTCCTGAGGGGGATTACAGGCGTGAGCCGCAGGCATCTTGTTGCCCCACTGCTGCCTGGCTCATTTTTGTTTTTCATCTGTGGTGGTTCAGAGGTCTGGAAGTGAAATTGAAAGGGCAAGAAGTATGGCTGCCCAACAAGTGTGGAGCCCTGAGTTCAAATCTCAGTAACACCTCCCGAGGAAAAGAAGGACATAGCCTTGGAAGTCAACCAATGAGCTTCTTGCTGAATTGGCTGCTGTAAGGGGCAAAGCTTCAGATGCATGCTTCTTTCTCTCATATTCTACATTGCGTGTGTGTGTGGCGTGCCACTACTGGAGCTTGAACTCAGGGTCTAGGTGCTGTCTCAGCTTGTCGTGCTCAGGATTGACACTCTACAACTTGAACCGCAGATCCACTTCTTACTTTCTGCTGGTTAGTTGGACATAAGAGTCTCATGGGCTTTCCTGTCCAGATTGGTTTTAAACCTGGATCCACAGCCCTCAGCCTCCTGAGAGGACAACAGATGAGAGCCCCCAGCACCTGGATGTCCCCAGCACTTGCCAGGATGCAGAAATCCCTGTGACCAAAGACCCCATGGCACTTGTGTCTGAGGACCTGACCACACCACTGGTACCAGCTGTTGTCTCTCAGCTCTCAAGAGGAAGACCTAGAACAATTCGGACGGGACAGAGCAGTTGTTAGAATGCGTGGATGCAGCAGCTAGAAAGGCGGAGTCACGTTTCTCCTTATGGGAGTTTGTCCATTCCTGGAGGTTTCTGGCCGGCTACAGGACAAGGCATCTCCTGGTGGCCTTGGGACAGGACAGGAGCCATTTGCTTTGGAAATTGTTTCAGTGCTTGAGTCCTCTGCTCCCCACTCCATGCAGGTTGGTTTTCTTCGAACCAAAGACAATGTTTGTAGTGTCCAGCAGAGAATGAGACACACGCATTGAAAAATAGTGTCTTTCAAACGTGCTTTTCAGGATAGCGTGAACGATTGCCGAATATAAAAATGAGACAGGGTCCACACCTCATGTCTGTTTGAGTCAGTCTCCAAACCGAACTGGTGCCACCTACCAGGCCTGAGGCATGGGTGAAGAGGGAGGGCTGAGACGCCGGTCAGGAGGCGGTGTGTGGGCTGCGGGCTGTGGGACTTACTGCTTGAGACACCTCGTCAGCATGTGGAACCACACTCTCGGGGGTCAGACACCCCGCAAGCACTTCGGGTCTCCATGAACAAGTCTGTGTCTTGTAAATGGCACCAACAAGTCCTAAGGAGGAATCTGGACATTTCACATTTCTCTCCAGTTTCAAGAAAGATCTTTGAATGCCAGGCACAGCTCACACCTGTAATCCTCGATACTCAGGAGGCTGAGCAGCCTGGCAGTAGAGTCCATGAGACTCTGATCTCCAAATAACCACCAGAAAACCAGAAGTGGTGCTATGGCTTAAAGGGTTACAACAGTAGCCTTGAACCAAAGATCTCAGGGACAGCACCCAGGCTCTGAGTTCAAGCCCAATGACTGATAAAAAGAAAGAAAAAAGGCCTCTGGGATAGGAATTTAGGGCAGACTCCAAGCCAGAGTTGGCTGTCAGCCTCATTCATCTTGGGGATAGGGGGCGGGGGCAACAGAAGGCGGAACCGGTGGGCTTCAACATCTCTAACCGCCACAAGGTGGCAGTGTCCCCAAGAGTTCTGCCCAGTCCTCTCCTTGCTGAAGCCAGCCTTTCTGTCATTCTGAAATCATCTACCTATTTAAATTCTAAATTCTAATCCAGCTAAATTCAAACTTTCAGAGAATAATGAATGATAAATACCAATATAATTTAGTCACAAGCCTGACTGGCAGGCCAAGCTGCCTGAAGAATCCCAGAGGTCAGCATTGCCTCTCTCTCTGGGAACACAGGATAGATATGACAACCATTTGGAACTGGAGTAAGAGTGGGTAGAGGACTGGGAAAGTGTTTACCTGGGTTCGATTCCTCAGTACCACATACATAGAAAAAGGTGGAAGTGACACTGTGGCTCAAGTGGTAGAGTGCTAGCCTCAAGCAAGAGAAACTCACAGGGACAGTGCCCAGGCCCTGAATTCAAGCCCCAGGACTGAAGAGGGGTGGGCAAAAATGCCTACAAGCACCTCTGCACTTACTCAAGAGAGAATCTGTTTGACCTCTGCGGCCTCTGTACCCGGATGCAGGGCAAGCCAATCAGATGCTCCCTTACAGCAGACATTACGACAAACGCTGTATGCAAACTCCAAACTCCATGCAGTACAGTAAGCTGGGGGCATAGCTCAGGGGCAGAGCCCCTGCCTAGCGAGTACTAGGGCCTGAGTTCAGACTTCAGCTCCACCTTCCCCCAAGAAGAGAAATATATAGCCTGACACATGTGCTTATTTTCAAGACCAGTCTTTGAACTGGCAGAGTTGAGTGGCAACACTGGCAACATCAAAGCCCATCATTCCACACGGAAAAATGGCCACGGCAATTACGCCCAAGGTGACAATTCACGACGAAACTGGGCAAGTACAGAAAATTAAGAGGTCACCTGATCACTGGGAAAGAAAACCTGTTTATAGCGCATAAAGTGTGCGTGTGAGAGTGTATTCAACAGCTATGGATGGAGTCTGATTATTCTTTAGACAGCAAGTAAGCACCCTCTTTATTGGGATGCCCAGGTGGGAGGAGGCAGTTTGATGCTGAGCTTTGTCTGGTGTGCCAGGCTGGGCAGGGCTGGGGGCGGGGAGAGCAGAGGGAGGCAGAGAAAGGCAGTCCCAGAGGGTCGTAGGCCCATCACTGCCAGCCAGACAGGGTGCTGTGAGTGCTGTTTGAGAATGGTGGTGGATCCTTCCACCTTGAACGACACGTGTGGGTGAGGACGTGGCCTGTGCCTGGGAAGACGTCACGGCAAGGCGTCTTACGCACAGGATTCCCCAGAGCCACATCTATCTGCCTGCACGACACCTGCTCAGGACCTGGCAGCTGGACCTGGTGCCTGGACAGAGGCAGAACAGGAGGCAGCCCAGAAAGCCAAGCTTGGCTAAAAGGCCTTTTCCCAGTGTGCGTGCCAGGGGACCTAGAAATATGCGCATGAACTGCTCTTTTTTTTTTTATTTTGCAAAGTGACTTCTTTTTGTATTGCTTTTCTTCAAGAAGATCATCAAATGTTATGTGTCAGGTGACACCAAACCTGAATCCTCCCTTGCCCAGTTTATCTGCTTGCATTCTTCCCCTCTTCCTCAAGTAAGCGGGACAAATTTCTGAGACAGTCCTCCCATCTCTGTCCCTGGGATGGAGCTCAGCTAAGGAGCTGTCATCCACGCACTTCCACACCATCCACGCGGTCATATCCACACCTCCAAATCATCCATCACTTCCACGTCATCCATTCAGTTCCACACACACAGACGGACAGCCCAGCCAATGGTCCAGGCTGGCTCCAGGAGGATGAGATGAGTGCATGGTAGATAGGAAAGATGCAGGCTTGTATCTACACCTGCTGGGTGGGGGCCCAGGGCTGAAGCATGGTGCACGATGGGTGCTTTCTTCCAGGCAGACCCTCAGATAGACCCAAGGGAAAACTATTCCCAAAGGCAGGGTTAGGACAACCCTCTCTGCAGAGAGTGAGGGTGAGGCTGAGGCAGAGCCTGGCAGACTGGGGTCCTGTCTGTCTGGGGAGCCTGCTGTGCTTGGAGTCCTGAGCAGTGACTTCTCCTGGTTAGTTCAGTGCCCTTGCTAGTGTTTCTTTGGGTCATGGCAGCAGGGCAAGGCGCTGCCCACTGCTGGACCCCTGTGTTCAGCTCGTAGGTTCGAATACAGGTTCACTGTTTCCTCTCCTGGCCCCCAGTACCCGGCCTCTACAGCAGAACTGTCCAGGCTGGGTCTGATCCCCCTTCACAGGATGTGTGTGTGTGGGGGGGGGGACAGTTGTGGCTGCCTCTGCCTCTCAGGCCCTCCATGAAGGAGTTCAGAGGTCCTGGTGCCTTCTGCCTCCCTCAAGCCGCAGGGAGTGGTGAGGGAAGGACAGGGGAGAGGCCTGCCAGCAGAGTGCACCTCTGGGGCTGGACCTGACAGGGGCGTGTGGGGAATGAGGGCATTCATCCCTAGGCCGAGCCATGCTGAGCGGCTGAGAGTCCTCCCTGGGCCGGCGCCTGGCTCTCCCCTGGGGGTCAGTTCCACAGCGCCCATCACCGCCCCCGCCGCTGTCTCAGAGCACCTTTGCACAGAAGTAGGAGTCAAAAGGCTCAGAGAGGGACAATGCTGGCCTCAAGAGGGTGTGCCCCCGGCTGCTCACCCCCTGGCAAGCCCGTGGCCAGGCGGGGGTGAGGGGCGAGGGTGGATGGAGTGTCCACGTGGCCCATTGTCCCCCGCTGCCGGACTCAGGACGGAAGCGGGGGCTGAAGTCCGCGTCCGAAGGTCCCAGGTCTGGGGTGGCGGTGAGGGGAGCCATCTTCCCCCTCCTTGGGGCTGGAGCAGCGCGGGTCGGGCCTGGGTCTGGGCCTGGGTCCGGGCGAGGCTGTGGGTGGGTCCAGGAGCGTGGAGGAGGGGCAGGACGGGAATCGGACCCAGGCTGGGGTAGGGGTCTGGGCGGGGCCTGGGGCGAGGGGCGGGGCGGGGCGGGGCGGGGCGGCCTCTCCGGCGCCCTCTCCGCTCCCAGCCCAGGCGCCCGGCCAGTGTGGGGCGGGCTGAGCCCAGGCGCACCGGACGGCCCCTCCGCGCGGGCGGGAAGCCGCATCGCCCGCGCCCGCAGCCGCCTAGGACGCGGGGCACCTGCGCGCCGCCCCGCGCGCCCTCCCAGGCCATGGCACAGGTGGAGACGTTGGTCCCGGGCTGCCGCTGAGGCGCGCGGAGGGGCCCGGCGCGCACCATGCCTCTCCCGGTCCCGGCGAGGTCGGCGGGGCGCGCGGCGGCCCTGGCGCTGCTGCTGCTGCTCCCCGCGGCGCCGGCGTCCGCCCCGCTGCAGCCCAGCATGTGAGTTTCGGGAGCGGAGAGGCTCCGCCGAGCCGCGGAACCCGCGCGGGAGCTCGCGGCTTTGTCCCTGGGGCCCCGGGGCCGCGGCCTCGGCTTTAACGGGGGCCTCGGGGTCTGTCGTGCCCCCCCTGCCCCTGTGGAGGGGGTCAGGCCGACGCGAACCTGGGGGGACGAAGGCTCCGGGCCCCCGCGACGCAGGGTCAGCTGGGGGCCGGCTGTGAGCCGTCGGAGAGGGAGATGCCCGCTCCACTTCCTCCGGAGCGGTGTTTGGGGGTCAGGAGTCCGCGCAGGGGCGGGGTGTGGGGGTCTGGGGGCCCCAGGGCGGGGTGTCGGGGGTCTGGAGTCCGCGCAGGGGCGAGGTGTCGGGGGTCTGGGGGCGCACGGAGGCGCGGTGTCCGGGTTCTGGGGGCCCCAGGGCGGGGTGTCGGGGGTCTGGGGGCCGTGCAGGGACGGGGGTCTGGGGGCCCAGAGCAGGATGTCGGGGGTCTGGAGGCGCACGGAGGCGCGCTCTCGGGGTCTGGGGGCCTCAGTCTGGGGGCGCACGGAGGCGCGGTGTCGGGGGTCTGGAGTCCTCGCAGGGGGGTTGTCGGGGGTCTGGGGGCCGCGCAGGGGCGGAGTGCCCAGATGGAGCCCCGGAGCTGGTTTGTGTTCAACACGTGCGCTCCGGAGAGGAAGGAGCCGCGCCAACCAGGACGGGCAGGGAGAGGAGGGGAGCCGGCAGCGATGGACTTAATTTTGAAAGACGATTCCCCAGCGGGCCGCCCGCCGTCCTCTTCCAGCCGCAGCTGAGCGACCCGGCGTCGGCCTCGGAAAGCGGGAGCCGAGCGGAGGAGGGGCGGGCGCGGGGAGCCGGCCGCGCCCCCGGCCCGGCGCCCCGGTGCCCAGGGCCCGCAGAGGGGAGCGCCAGGCGCGCCGGCCGGCCGCCAGCCTAGAGGCCCGGGCCGCAGGGGCATCGCAGGCCCCGCACTGGCCAGAGAGCAGCGCCTGGGGCTGCGCACCGGGCCGGAGGACACGGCCACCGTCGTCCCGGGGGAGGAGGAGCGGGTCTCCGGCCCCCAGGATCCTCCCCTTGGGTGTTTTTGTTTTGTTTTGTTTTGTTTTTGCCAGTCCTGGGCTTGAGCTCAGGACCTGAGCACTGCCCTTGGACTTTCTCAAGTCCGAGGAATCGAACCCGGGTCTTCGTGCATGCTAGCCAAGCGCTCTACCACTAGGCCAAACTCCCGGCCCATTGGGTGTTGTTTTGCAGAGGACAGAGAGGGCCGGGGCTTCTCCTGGAGAGATGTGAGGGCCCCGTGCCGGCCCCACCTGACTCCTGCCTGACATTCCTCCCGTGCCTGGCGGGGTCAGCCGCCTCCCTGTGCGGTGGGCCGTGGGGCTGCTCGGCACAGACCCCTGGGAATCGGGGCTCTGGTCCATGGGCCCACGAGCAGTGATGAGTATCTGAGCCCCATTGTGCTCAGGAACACTGCAGGTGGGCCTCTCCTGGGCCCCAGCTGCTCTCCTAGCAAGCTGATGGTTCTCAGGTTTGAGTCCTGTGCCCCCCCCCCCTCACCTGCCCGCGAGGGAGAGTGCTGTTCTGCCAGACTGGAGGTGAGATCTCCAGAGTGCTGTGGAGAAGCAGCCTATGGGCTGCAAGTGCCTCGCTCCTCCCCTCCCCTCCCCTCCCCTCTCCTCCTCCTCCTCCTCCCTCTCCTCCCCTTAGGTCTTCTCCCCTCCTCTCCTCTCCTCCCCTCCCCTCTCTTCCCCTCCCCTCTCCTCTTCTCCCCTCCCCTCTCCTCCTCCTCCTCTCCCCTCTCCTCCCCTTACATCTTCTCCCCTCCTCTCCTCTTCCCCTACCTCCCTTCCTCCTTCCCTTCCTCTCTCCCTCCCTCTCTCCCTTCCTTCCTTTCCTCCTTGCCTCCCCCCTTTCTTTCCCCTCCTTGCTTGCTTCTGGTCCTGGAGTTTACACTCAGGAGGTCCCTTAGCTTTTTTCACTCAAGGCTAGCACTCTGCCATTTGAGCCATAGCTTCACCTCCAGCTTTTTGGTGGTTAACTGGAGATAAGATTCGCATGGACTTTCCTGCCCCAGCTGACTTTCAAACCTCCATCCCTGGATCTCAGCCTCCTGAGAAGCTAGGATGACAGGCGTGAGCCACCAGTGCCCAGGCAGACTTCAGGTTTTGAGCAGTGTCCAGTTTACTCTTCGCTTCCCTCATCCCAGAGGAGCAGGGAAGGGGCTGGGAGAGGTCACAGAAAGTGTTTGTCCTCACAGCTGCTGCCCCCCCTCCAGCTTCCTTTCTATAGGGCTCTGATTGGAGGGCCGGGTCTGGCCTGGGCAGGCAGCTGCACCCTCTCTGGGCATTTTCCCTGAACTGTGAGCTAGCTTCTGACTTTGAGCAGTGCCTCGTGTTCGAGGCCCACCACAGCTGTGGATAGACATCGTGGGATGCATGGGCTCTGAGGGGTTGGGGGCGCTATTCTCCTACCCCAGGTGCTCTGTGGGCCTTCGTGTTCTGATTGGGCGAAGTGATGGTCCTCTGGCCAGGGCTAAGTGTACTCAGATTCAATAGCATCCCTGGACAGGGCACAGCTTCCCTATTTGCTTTAGCCTCTTGATGACCGCTTCATTGAAGTATAGGGCAGGCCCTTCTCCCTGGGGCTGAGAATAGCCATGGACCAGACCCAGGGCTGGCAGAGATTGCAGCAGGCACAGGATCCTGGATGTGAAGCCAGGCCACTCACATTCTGAAACTCACCTGCTGGGCCTGGACCTGTGAGGCTTCTCCAGGGCCCCTGATCTCCTCCAGGAAGCTCATTTTAACCTCTGTCACCCAGAGCAGGCTGCCCCTCAAATAGCAAGTTCCATCTTGCAAGGAGCTCTTTGGACTTGCTGGCCCTGAGGACACAGACAGCCACATTTTCCAGGGTTAAGGCCTGCCACTTCAAGATGCTGTGCTGATTGGCCAGGTGTCCCCATGGGCAGGGGTACCCGGCCTCTGCGGGGGGGGGGCAGGGAAGGACAATGCAGGGGACTGTCTGTTGCCTGGGGGAGGCACCTGCAGGCTAGATCTGTGGGAACTGGTCCCCCAATCCCAGAGCCCCACACTTCCCTGCATGGCAGCATGGCAGTGGCACCCAGGCCAGGCTAGGTCTCATGGAGACAAAGGAGGCTCTTCTGGGTGAGCGAGCGGTCTGCCTTCGTGAAGGAGGCACGTCTGTCTGTGCAGGAGAGTGGCTCCCACTCCTTACCCTGGTGCTCTTCTTTTTAGGGCCTGGCTTGTCACTGCCCACCCTGGAGGGCCCCCCTGTCTACCCACCGGGTGCCTTGGCTGTGTGTTCAGCTGCCCAGAACAAACTCCCTGGGAGTTCTTTGTGATTGTTGTGTGAGTCCTGTAGCCCTCGGACTGCTGGGGCTGCAGGTTCCTCTGCATGAGTATTCTGGGGTACATAATCTATAGAAGTTGGCCTCTTGGACCCAGAGCAGAACAAAGGAGGGAGAGAATGGCCTGGGGTGGGGCAGGGGAGACAGATGGACAGACTGACATGAGACTCTCCAGTCTTGGGAGGTCAGGAATGAGGCCAGGCCTTGCCCAGCAAAGACAGAGGAGGCTCCTCCTGCCCCTCGCTAGCCCCTGGCCCTTGGCCTGTCCTCTTAGGCTCAGCCTGGGATTCTCGGCCTCTGTCAGCCTTCAGGAAGCTATAGGCAAGGGGGTGTCCAAAGGCCCCACTTTAGCCATCCGAGGCAGAGGGTTCTAGCAGCGGTAGGGGAAGGCAGTAACTGTGGAGCCTTTCGTCCTGGCTTGATATCACCTTCCAGGAGCGTTGGGGACATTTGTTGATAAAATGCCTGGTGCCAGCAGAGAGGAAGTCCTCACCTGGCCCAGGGACGGCTGGTCACCCCCTTAGTGTGTGAGCTCCAGATGTTTGCAGGAGAGCTGATTCCACTCCTGGTTGTGCCATCCTGCTCGTCGTCCCGAGGGTCAGCTCCCTGTGGTCACCCTGGGCTAACCGGTCAGCCTGTCCCGGGACAGGAAGTTTGGCAATGGCGGCGGGACTTAGGGACCCAGGAGGGGCCTGGGATGGGATGTGTTCTTGGATGCCTCCTAGACCTGTCTGGGGACCTGGCTGTGCCTTGCCTGCAGTCAGTGACGGGCGGCCTGGGGTTGGTGTAGCCACTGGGCAGACACAGGCCCCACTGCACAGCTGGGAGCTCCTGCCATCTGTTTGTGCTTTCATCTCAGCTGCTAGTGGGCCGCACACTTCCCCGAGGGGGTGGGCTTTCCACCCGGCAGAGCAAGAAAAAGAGGAAAAATAAAGTTTCAGATTGCCAGAGCATCCGGCTGGGGGTGGCTGGCCTGGGGCCAGGGTCTCCAAGGCTGAGGTTGGGGTCCCTGCTCATCCAGTGAGGATGTGGACAGAGTCCAAGGTTACACTCCTGTCCCTTGAAGCCTCCTGGCAGAGCAGGGGTGAAGTTGGGGACAGGACGGGGGGCAGGGGGCACTTGCTTGGCTGCCCTGGGAGGCTAAGGCGACACTGTGCCAGGATTTGCCAGGCTCACTGGGGTGCCTCCTCGATTGAATGCAGACTGGTCCACTGGGTGTACATGTGTCCCCTGACACTGGAGACAGCGCGGAGCCTGGCCTGCAGGCTGAGCCTCGTCCTCTCTCCCCCAGGCTGTTTCTCATCATGGTTCACCTACCTTGAAGCCTTGTTCTCTCTCCTTAAACTTGGGTCTGGAGATCCTTTCTCCTTGTCAGGACAGCCTGGGTGAACATGAGTTCTGGGGGCCATGGTCTGTTGGGTGTCTCTGAAATGCCCCTCCTGCTGGCCTGTCCCCTAGGGCCAGAATCCTTTCCCCTCTTGTCCCCAGGGGCTCTGGAAAGTCACTAACCCCCAGTGCTCTGGGTTCTGTGGTCCTGGGCTTGGGCTTCTAGAAGGAGAACCATACCAAGCTTGGAGAGGGGCGGGCTAAAGTTTCATATTTCTGTGTCTTGATTTCTACCTGTACCCGAGAGGTATCTGGCCCTGCGTGGGCCCCAAGACACCGGGAGGCTGAGCGGGAGAGCCTGAGCCCTGTGCCAGGTGGTACACTCTGGGCATGGAAGGCCTGCAGAGCTCCTGCCTGCCTCCTGGGGGTGCAGTGCTGTCTGCCATGCAGGGTTCTGGGGGGTTAGGTGATGCCTCATGCAGTGTGTCATCCCTGTGTGTGGGATTCTGTGGCCATTGCCCCTCCTAACTTGGTTCTCCTGCTCTGGAACCTGGGGTGGATGCTAGATGGCTCTGTGTCCTTCAGGATGACTGGATACTGGGGGCAGGGGTGGAGGAGTGACCAGGCCCACCTGCTGTTGGTGGCTGAGGTGTTGATGACCCCTTCCTCTGTCCAGGCCCCACGTGTGTGCTGAACAGGAGCTGGTCCTAGTGGGCCGCCGCCAGCCCTGTGTGCGGGCCTTCAGCCGCTCAGTGCCTGTGTGGAAGCCGGGCTGTGGGCACCAGGCGTGGTGCATTGGCCAGGAGCGCAGGTATGTGGCCGGGACCTAGGATAAAGGGGGGGGGTCTGTGCTCAACCTCAAGCAGCCGTGGCACCCCAGGGCCCTGGCAGCGGGGGCTGGGGCCATCCCTCCTACCCCCCAGGGGTGAGCCGGCATGGAGGTCACTCCACACTGAGGCTCTGCTGCTCAGCAGGACATGACGGGGCCCGAGTGGGGGAGGCGGGTAGAGAGGGCCTGGGGGAGGGGTGGGTGCTGGAGACTCCTGCTGCCTGGCCCTTGGGCCTGGTTCCCAAGCCTCCCTGAAACCTTTTATTGCTCAATATTTTATTTCAAAATCAGTCTTAAGGAGTGCCTGCCTTTGCATACCTCTCCTTCCTTTATAGACTTGGGGCTGCAGAATCCCTATGGTTGTAGAGTTGGAGGGGGGGCTGGCTTTGGCCCCAGTTGGGTGGAGGCTGCTGGGTGGCAGGCAAGAATGTGTCCAGAGTGGTACTTGGCTTCTTTAGCCGGGGCTCAGCTGTGAGGCTCTGGGAAATGCGGGGTGGGCTCCCATGCCAGCTCTGCCTGCATATGGTGCTGCAGGGGTGGGTGGGTGGTGGCAGAAGGGGCTGCCCTTCACTGTCGTCCCCTTCCCAGGGCTCTGACCGGGTTGGGAGACAGATGCACACAGAGGCGAGCTGTGCACCTGGCTGGAGGCTGCTCAAGTTGGCAGGGCACGGCAGAGCCCCTCATGCCCAAGCAGCACTGGGTCCCAGGTCCATCGGGCTGAGGCCCCTGCTTCCCCTGAGACAGGCTGCTCATAGCCTCCCAGCCGGAGCTTGTGCATGGACAAAGCAGGCCTGTGGGGCCTCTGAGCCGCACGGCAGCCGCCTAGCTGTGTTGGTTATGTCAGTATGGGGCATGGCAGGGCCTCCTCCTTCAGGTAGGGTGTCCTGAGACATCTGTTGACCTGGAAGATGGCACTCCCTGGATCAAAAGCCAGTGCCATAGGGTTTCTGACATGTTGTGCCTTTGGTTCTGTGTCAGGGCTTCCTAGCTAGTGTGTGCATGTGTGCATACATGAGTGCGTACATGCATGTGTGCGTGCGTGTGTGTGTGTGTGTGTGTGTGTGTGTGTAAGCATGCACACATGTGTGTGAATGGATGCATGCCTGTGCAGTGCGCTGCCTGGCTCAGGATGTCTGGGCTCTGTCATCGTTCCTCCCTCCCTGGCACATGGTGGTTCAGCCTCAGTGTTCCTAGGGAGCTGGTGAGGCTCCAGGCTCAGGACAATCCATGCACAGGCAGCTGTCGAGTCTGAAATGTGGTCAAACCCAGCTGTGCTCCCCGCTTGCCTGCTCCCCTGTTGCCCACTCCTGGGTGAGGCTGGGTGCTCTCACTGCACTGGGGCTCCTGAGGGTGAAGCATCCTGCCTGGCTTATAGGAGCTGGCACCTAGTGGGCGCCCAAAGGCTCAGTTTGGCTCCTGGTGATCAGGGTTCATTGCAGTGTCCTGGCTCGTGCATTCCTCTTCCTCTTCTGTCTCTTCCAGTGGCTGAGGGCTGAGCTAGGCTGTGTCAGGCTCTGCAAGTTTCTCACAAACGCTTGTGGAGATAGACATCTGTCCAGTGGCTGTCCAGTACTGGACTGGCCCCGTGCTGGCACCTTCCTGCCCATTCTTCCTATGGGTCCCGAGTCCTCCCCATCTGCCCAGTCCAGTGGCCAGCCCAAAGATATCATCTCTCTCCTACCAACTGTGTCATGGTCACCAGGCCCAACCTGCCATTCTGGGGCCTCATCCATTTTCCTGGCTTCTGAGCCAGTACCCATGGGGACAGCAGGCTAGTGTGTGGCTGCCTGGAGTAGGTTCAGGGCGACACAGGGAGGAGGCGCCCATCTGCTGTCCTGGGTCTGTGGGAACAGCAGGTGTGTGGCACAGAGTCCAGGCCAGTCCTGGAGTGGACGGGAATGGCTGGTCTCTCTGTTCACCATGCGATCAAAGGTCCCTGGTTCTGGGCAGATGCAGGGAAGGAGGCCTAGCCATCACTGGAGTGGCGCAGGTGAGGGCAGCCAGGCTGGAGGAGCCCTAGGCAGGGCCCCCAAGCACCACGGGGGCAGAAGGGGAGCAGGAGGGTGCCAGGTGACCTCCTGGTGACATGCCAGGACCAGGCTGGTGGAGCTGATTGTCAACCCCTTTCCTGACTGCCCGCATAGCACGGAGCTTGGGGACAAAGTGCCCGCAGCAAGTGCTCCCCTCAGCTGGGGAAAGCACTGTCCATCCCCAGCTGGGGGGGACTCTGGGCTCCCTGGGCAGGGACAGCAGGGCTGAGGGCTGCCTGCCTGCACATTCTTCTGCCCTGAGAGGCAGCCGTTTGATGGTGCACAGGACAGGCCACACCCGTGGCTGTTCCATGTGCCTCCTGCTGCCTCCAGCAGTGCGTCCTTGGTCTGTGTGTGGGGACAGGACAGCCTGACCTGGGCAGGTGAGACCAGGTGGGGTTCCAGGGCTGCTGCCAGGCCTCCCAGCAACCTGACGACCACTGCAGGCAGGCCTGCTTGGGAATGAGGTCCTCCAAGAGGAAGGAGGGAAAGGAGGAGAGGGGAGGGAGAGAGGGAAAGAGGGAAGGAGAGCAGGGAAGAGGGAAAGAAGGAGGGAGGGAGAGGAGGGAGAGAGGGAATGAAGGAGAAAGGGAAAGAGGGAAGGAGGGAAAGAGAGAGGAAGAGGAGGGAAAAAGGGCGGGAGAGAGAGGAGGAGAGAGGGAGGGAGAGAGGGAAGGAGGGAGAGGAGGGAAAGAGGGAGGGAGGGAGAGAGGGAAGAAGGGAAGGAGGGAAAGAGGAGGAAGAAGAGGAAGAGAGAAGGGAGAAGAAGAGGAGGGTGGAGAGGAGGAGGGAGGAGAGAGGGTAGGGGGAGGAAAGGAGGGAGGCAGGGCTGGAAGCAAGGAGCTGATTCCTTCCTGCTGGGCCGCCCTGTGTCACCTGCAAGCAGCAGGGCCGGGTCTCCTGGTCACATTTGTGCTCCAGGGTCGTCATTCAGGTGCCCTGATGTGGGGGAGGGTCGGAGCCAAGAGGAGCTGCACGTAGCCGGCCTTAGCCACAGCCCAGGCTAGGGGATAAATATTTACGACGGACAGGCCCAAACACTGCCGTCCGCCATAGTGTTTGCTCCTTGGTCACTTTCTGTCCAGGCAGGAGGTTTCATGTCCTGCCAAGGTAGTGTTTGTGTTTTGTATAAGGCTCTCCCAGTGTGTCCGGGTGGTGTGCATGCAGGAACACACATGTCCAGGAAGCGGAGCCTGGTTTGTTTGTCCACCAGGCCCCGAGGCTTCCGGGCACCAACCCCAACAAGTGGAGGCCAGTGTTACCTGGAGACTGCAGTGCCTGCCAACGGCCACTCCCAGGGCTTGAGGGCCCTCGACCCCATGGCTGTTGGCTGAGACCGTGGCCACCATCCCTGAGAACAACAGTGGGGCTGGAGAGGTGTCTGGGGCCACTGTCTCTCCCCCCACCTCCGCAGTCTGTCACTTGTCTCTCCCTGTCTTGTCTCTGTCTCCATTTCTGTCTGCTCCTCTCTGTGTGGAGGGAGCTGTCTGTTCATCCGGTCCCCAGTCCTGTCTATGAAGATCAAGGCCGCACAGCTTGGGGCCCGAGGATGCAGGTGTGTGTCGAGCCCTGAGCTCTGCATTCATTTGCTGGACCTGGAGTCCAGCCCCAGCCAGGGCTGCTTCCTGCACCTCCAGTGCTGCCAGAATTTCCCTGCCTGGAAGACGGGTCACCATCTCTGCCTGCCTCCTCCCGCCTTTTCCCTTGTCCTCATGTTCTCAGAAGGATACCAGCTTTGGGGTCAGGCCTCGGTCTCAGCTAAGCACAGATTCGGCAGGTCTTAGATGCAAATCAGGTGACTGGGGACTTAGGGTGAGAGATGGACACCAGAGTGGGTGGGCAGAAGGCTTAGGAGCAGCAGCCATCTGGCTCGTGGACATTCACTGAAGTGAGGGCTGGATAGCAGGGGACATTTGGGGACAGAAATCACCCCATGGTGGAGGGCATCTTGGCAGGGCCATGGGCAGTTGAGATCTGCTCTCTGATGAGGCAGAAAGGAGTGAACAGAGGCCTTGGGGAAGGGATGGAGCCAGGTGTGTGTGTGTGTGTGTGTGTGTGTGTGTGTGTGTGTGTGTGTGTGTGTGTGTGTCTGTCTGTCTGTGTGTGTGTGTGTGTGTGTGTGTGTGTGTGTGTGTGTACTCAGGCTTGCCTGATGGATGCCCCAGAGTTGTCGTTGTCACTTCCTTGGAAACTGACATCCTTTACCAGGTTTGAAGGGTACCAGCCTGGCCCACTGCCCAGCGCTGGGCCCTGCAGGCCATGAGGCTTGTGAAAGCCCTTCCCTGTCTTGGACTGGGCATGTGCATTCTGATCCCTGCCCCTCCTGGACTGGTCGGCACTACGAGCTAGCTGAGAGTCAGGGTGTCTCCTGCCCCATCGTGGAGCCGAGTCCTCCGCGGGGAGGTAGGTAGGCACAACGTAAGACGAGGCCTCTGCAGCAGGCCACACACCACCCCTCGTGCACAGTGAGCCCAGTCTGGCTGCAGAGGAACTGGGTGGGTGGTGGCGATAGCTCTACTCAGCCGCCCAGCGTGGGGATTGTGAGGTAGTCCCGCAGTGCTCTGAGAACCAGGGCTGGCCCTGGGTGGTCAACGTATTCCTCTCCCTCTTGTTCCAGAACCATCTACTACATGGGTTACAGGCAGGTGTACACCACAGAGGCCCGCACTGTGTTCAGATGCTGCCCAGGGTGGGGCCAGCAGCCTGGCCAAGAAGGCTGCCTCTCCGGTGAGTGCCACCCCTCCCTCCCTCCCTCCCTCTCTCCTAGACAGGAAGGCTGCCTCTCCGGTGAGTGCCACCCCTCCCTTCCTCCCCCACCTCCCCCCACTACCCAGTGGAGGGCATCTCCTGGTCTCAGATCTGGTGGATACAAGCCCTCCCTGGGCACAGGTGCACAGATTTTGAACTGGCCACACAGCCCACAGAGCTTCCTGCTGGCTTCCGGGTTGACCCTCTGCCCACTAGCAGCTGCTGGAGTGGATAGTAGAAGTGAGCTGTGGAGCCCAAGCCAGACCTGCTGCCCGGGGAGGCAGAGGCCAGCCGTCCCTGCATGGGTCAGGGAGCCTTACTGCACTGGGGATAAACTCTGCTTGGAGCAGGGTGGGCATATGGCTGTGAGCCTGGCTGCCTGCACTGCTTAGAAGGGGCCTGTGGACAAGAGGTGGGAGACAGGTATGGGTCTGTGGTGAGAGTGGGAACCATGAGCTGACATGGCGTGGGGACAGTGGGCCAGCAGGTGTTCGTGAGGACAGGTGGGCCGGCAGGTGTTGCGAGGACAGGTGGGCCGGCAGGTGGTGGTGAGGACAGGTGGGCCGGCAGGTGGTGGTGAGGACAGGTGGGCCGGCAGGTGTGGTGAGGACAGGTGGGCCTGCAGGTGTTGTGAGGACAGGTGGGCCTGCAGGTGTTATGAGGACAGGTGGGCCGGCAGGTGGTGGTGAGGACAGGTGGGCCGGCAGGTGTGGTGAGGACAGGTGGGCCGGCAGGTGTGGTGAGAACAGGTGGGCCTGCAGGTGTGGTGAGGACAGGTGGGCCTGCAGGTGTTGTGAGGACAGGTGGGCCTGCAGGTGTTATGAGGACAGGTGGGCCGGCAGGTGTGGTGAGAACAGGTGGGCCTGCAGGTGTGGTGAGGACAGGTGGGCCTGCAGGTGTTGTGAGGACAGGTGGGCCTGCAGGTATGGTGAGGACAGGTGGGCCGGCAGGTGTGGTGAGGACAGGTGGGCCTGCAGGTGTGGTGAGGACAGGTGGGCCGGCAGGTGTGGTGAGGACAGGTGGGCCGGCAGGTGGTGGTGAGGACAGGTGGGCCGGCAGGTGGTGGTGAGGACAGGTGGGCCGGCAGGTGTTATGAGGACAGGTGGGCCGGCAGGTGTTGTGAGGACAGGTGGGCCGGCAGGTGTGGTGAGGACAGGTGGGCCTGCAGGTGTTGCGAGGACAGGTGGGCTGGCAGGTGTTGTGAGGACAGGTGGGCCGGCAGGTGTGGTGAGGACAGGTGGGCCGGCAGGTGTTGGTGAGGACAGGTGGGCTGGCAGGTGTTATGAGGACAGGTGGGCCGGCAGGTGTGGTGAGGACAGGTGGGCCTGCAGGTGTTGCGAGGACAGGTGGGCTGGCAGGTGTTGTGAGGACAGGTGGGCCGGCAGGTGTGGTGAGGACAGGTGGGCCGGCAGGTGTTGGTGAGGACAGGTGGGCTGGCAGGTGTTATGAGGACAGGTGGGCCGGCAGGTGTGGTGAGGACAGGTGGGCCGGCAGGTGTTGGTGAGGACAGGTGGGCCGGCAGGTGTTGGTGAGGACAGGTGGGCCGGCAGGTGTGGTGAGGACAGGTGGGCCGGCAGGTGTGGTGAGGACAGGTGGGCCGGCAGGTGTGGTGAGGACAGGTGGGCCGGCAGGTGTGGTGAGGACAGGTGGGCCGGCAGGTGTGGTGAGGACAGGTGGGCCGGCAGGTGGTGGTGAGGACAGGTGGGCCGGCAGGTGTTGCGAGGACAGGTGGGCCGGCAGGTGTTGGTGAGGACAGGTGGGCCGGCAGGTGGTGGTGAGGACAGGTAGGCCGGCAGGTGTTGTGAGGACAGGTGGGCCGGCAGGTGTTGCGAGCTGCCAGCTGTTGCCTGAATGAAGGAATCAGTGTCCTTCCTGTAATAGTTTATCCCAGAGGTCATCAGAGGCTGGCAGTCCTGAGTGCCCACAGCTATGGGCTCCCAGCTGCTTGGTGTCTTCCTCTGGGGACAGAGCTGGTTGTCCTGAGATGGCTGCAGTGGAAAGGGAAGAGTGTGGGCCTGGTGGTGATGTTTGTCCAGGAGGGAAGTGAGTCATCCCCTCAGGAAGGGACTGGAGGAAAGAGGGACGAGGAGGCCAGGTTGGGTGAGGAGGGCAGGATTCTGGCCAGGCCCCTCTGAGGGGGGTGTTCCCACCCCTGCCCCCCTTCCCTGCCATCTCCCCTGCTCTTCTCCCCATGTACCCCCAGCGTCCTGTCATCCTGTCCCTGACAGCTCGGCTGCTGGCGTCCAAGAACAAAGGCTTCTGTCTGCTTGGGGGAGACATCAAAGACCAGGTCCCTGGCTTCCTCTTCAGGCTAGCTCTTACAGGGGGACAAGACAAAAAGGGGGCCTGGGACTGGGAGAGGAAGTGAGGCCGCCAGCCCTGTCCCCCAGGGCCTGCTGGGAGAGGACAGGGCTGTGTGCAGAACCGCATGGGGGAGGGGGTGGCCCCGGGCTTCCATCCTAGGCCAGAGAGATGAGCCAGGCTGGAGAGAGTTGTACAGGGCAGCATGCAGGCCTTGAGCTGGGCTCTGGCCATCCTCTCTCTCTCATCTGTGTCTGGAGTGACCGTTCCAGGGCCAGCGCCGGCGGGCAGGGCTGGGGGCCTGACCCATTGGCAGCAGATGGGCTGGCTTTTCCCACTAGCAAGGCCCAGACACTGGCTTTGGGGATGGAGCATGATGAGGATGGGGCCATGGCAGACCTGGCTGCTGGCCTCCACCAGCCCCAAGCCTTTCCTAGGCTGTCACCTGCATGTGCTATCTGTGGGTCTTAGAGGAACCCAGTGGCCCCTTAGTGGCCTTCCGCATGCAGGAGTGAGAAGGGGAGTGGGTGGGACGCTGGCCTCGGGCCATCCCTGGGGACTTAGTGTCATACAGGCTAAGGCACAGCAGGGCTCCCAATGGCTTTTGGGGCTTCCTGAGTGATTTGCTTCTGAGATTTCATGTTTAGTGCAAGCTTTTCTTAGTTACATTTTTAATTTTGTTTGTTTTAATAATCCCAGCAGAGACAGCGCTGTGATCTAGCTTTTGCATGCACCTGCTGTTTAGCCACAGAGAGTGAGGGGCTGGGGGGTGGCAGCTGGGGGTGCAGTGGCAGAACCCAGAGGCCCCGGCCTGTCCCATGTGACCTCGGCCTCCCTCCTCTATCTGCCCCCGGGACGGGATTCGTGGGATTCCAGCAGGGGCAGCACTGCCTAGAGGTCCACTATAAGCAGTCGCTTGGCCTCTGTCTGGAGTCTTTTGGGGCACATAGCTGAGGAGGGCAGGTGGGGACCAGCTGACTGAAGAGGGGGCGTTCTCTTGAGGTCCTCAGCCCGGGGGGTGGCCCTGGGGGTGGCTCTGGGGGTGAGATCGTGGGGCCAGGCAAGACCTGGGCATGGCTGGTAAGGCTTGTGACTCAGAGAGTCAAGCTGTGGAAAGGACAGCACGGGCGCAGGCCTGACTCAGTTTCCCTGGCTCCCAGGGTTTCAGCTTGGGTCTTACCATGCCTACCTCAAAGCTGCGTGCCCGCACATGGAGGTTTTGGTACCCAAGACGTGCTCCAGAAGGGCTCCCTGGGGGATTCCTGCTGACCCAGTGGGGGATGTCCCATCTGCTTCTGGTGACCCAGAGACTCCAGGGAGCTATGTTCCAGGTCCCCAGGCCTCCACCATGTGCCTCCATCTGACAGCTTATGCAAATGTCCTGGGGCAAATGCCTGGTTGAAAGAGGCACCTATGTGCCTTGGAGTGGAGGTTTTGGTTCTCCGCATCCTAGATGCAGCCTCTGGATCTCCTGGGGTTAGGGAGAGTCACATGACCTCTCCCTGTCTTCTCCCAGCTAGTGTGCCCATGGGGCCTTGAGGCTGGAGGCCAGGCCAAAGTCCCCAAGCTCCCCAAAGCCCCCAGCCTGTGAGCAGAGGAGACAGAGTAGGGAAGCCAGGGAGTTGCACAGAGTTGAGTGCCCACCTCTTTCTCTCTTCCCACTCCAGCTCCTCACCCCTCCATCCCCCAGTCTCCTCCAGCAGGGAGGGGCAGCACCCTGAGTCCTGGCCCTGCCCCTCCCCCAGCTGCTGGAAACACTTCTTGCTTCCTGTGACCTGGAAACCCAGGGGGATGGCAGCCGCGAGGGCGGGCACTGGACCCCAGTGTTTGTGTAGGAATGGCGGAGCAGAAAGCGAAAGCTTAGAGAATGGCCGGAAGCTGCTAATCGCCTGTGATTTCTCCCAGGTCCACTTGCAGCATCTCACCGAGGTCAGGTGGTGAACAGAGAGAAAAAGCGCTGGGCGGGCGTCAGACTGATAAGTGGGGCTTCCTGAGGGCTGGAGCCGCATGGCTACGACACGGATATTTGGGGGTGCAGCCAAGACTGGCCTTCTGTTTGGTGCTCTGTTTCCTCTTATGTGCCAGTACTGGGGATTGAACTCAGGGTCCAGACATTGGCCCTTGGCCTTTTCAGTCCTGGCTAGCACTCTGCTACGTGGGCCACCTTTCCTCCTCCAGCTTGTTGGTGGCTGATTGGAACCATGGAGTTTCCTGCCCAGGTTGATTTCGCACTGTGATCTTCAGATCTCAGCCTCCCGAGTAGTTTGGGATTCCAGGTGTGAGCCACCAGCCTTCCACTGGGGTGTTTTCTGAATTCCACTCTTATCCCAGGTCAGATAGCTTTGTCTCAGCCATAGTCACTCTGTGTGTCCCCACGTGTGGCCCTTGCATTCTGCTTGATGAGATGGGCAGGCAGGGATGAGGCGCCAGGACGGCTCTGTCCAGCCTCCCTGTACCATGCCCCTCCCACCCCACCGTGGTCTGGGCTCCACCCTGGGATGTGTGGGCCTGGTGTGGGGTGACCATTGAGGGGGTGTCAGGAGCACACACCTTCTGGTCCGCTCTGGTCCAGCTAGCGTCTCTCGAAGCCCAGGGAAGCAGGTTTTATTTTTGTAGGACCTGGCCAAGCCTTTAACACACTCACAGGCCCTGCAGCTCCATGGGCAGACTGAAAATCCACAGAAGAAACAACAAAGTAAAGCAAAAAAAAATGTCCCTAGCATACCAGGCATCGGCCTGGAAGATGCTACAGGACAGGAGTGGTGCTCTGGCCCAGGGTGAGCTCCAGTCCTGGGCCTGGGCACGGAGGGAGGCCATGCAGACCATGACAGGGTGAGGCCAGAAGGAGCTGGCTGAGATGGAGGTCAGGGAAGGCTGGGGGTTCAGACCCATGGTCCCTGTGTGACTCCCCACACCCATGTATGTAGTGGGGTGGACAGAGCCCTGTCCCTGTGTGTGTGTGGTGGGGTGGACAGAGCCCTGTCCCTGTGTGTGTTTAGTGGGGTGGACAGAGCCCTGTCCCTGTGTGTGTTTAGTGGGGTGGACAGAGCCCTGTCCCTGTGTGTGTTTAGTGGGGTAGACAGAACCTTGTCAGCAGGTGGGTGGAGCTTGACTCTTTTTAATCCCAGTCCTGGGGCTTGAATGCCAGGCCTGGGTACAGTCCTTGAGCTCTTTTGCTCAAAGCTAGTGCTCTGCCACTTGAGCCACAGCACCACTTCTGGCTTTTTCTGTGCATGTGATACCAAAGAATCGAACCCAGGGCTTTATGCATGCTAGGCAAGCGCTCTACCACTAGGCCACACTCTGGGCCTGAAGCTTGACTCTTGACTCAGGCCAGACATCCACAGCCCAGGAGATTCCTGCATCCAGCGCCCTAGGGCTTGCCCGCCCTCTCCCTGCTCAGTGCCCAGGGCATATGGGGTCATTCGGGTAGGTGTCTGGCACTTTCTTAGAAAACTCTGCAGCCTGAGAAGCCATGTCCTCTCCAGCCCACACCACAGCTGGTATGGCAGGGTCATGTGAGCCCTTGCCTCTACCCTAGGCCCTGAGCCCGGTGCCCAGCAGATGAGGCCCCTGTAGGCAAGGACCTGGGGGTGAGACGTGGTTTTCCAGGCAAGAGGACCTTCCTGGAGTCTGGTCTGGTGGCCGCTCCCTCTCTGTCCCCCTGCACAGGCTGTCTGTGGGAAGGCTGGGACCAGCCCCCCTCCCCCTTCCTGCCTCTGCTGTCTGCGTTTCCTCTGTTCTGCCCATCCATCAGCCTGTCCCCAGTGTGGGAATCGACCAAGCCCACGTCCCAGGCCCTCCCTGAGCTGCCCTTCCTCTGTGCAGCGCAGAGCACACAGGGCCTCTTGTCTCTCTGCAACCCTTCTCACTTGCCGCTGACCCAGCGGTCCAGGCATCTCCCATCCATACAGCCAGGCTCACAGGGGCTCTGTGCCCAGGTGCAATTTACAGCTCATCCTCACACACTGCCTTGCACAGATTTGTATAGTCACACGGGTGCAGACATCCACACCCACCATCCATGCACACTTAAGATGGTCTGGCCATACACACCCACTCAACACATGTGTTGTGCACAAGCTTACACAGACCCACAGCCCCTGGCCATAGCGTGCTCGCACCCAGCCTGGAGTGACACACTCTCTTTCCTCATCCAGCCCAGGGCCTGACCTGGAATGGTGCAGGTTTCTGGGCACCCCATTCTGGAGACAACCAGGATGGCATGAAGGTCTTATTTCCCGCCTAGCTCTCCCAGTGTCCAGGCCTGGGCCCTGTGAGGACTGTCACTGTCACCTCAGATGCAGGCCTGGGGACTCATTCCTTGAACCAGGATCCAGACAGTCTTGTCCTCCCAAGTAACTAGGGTGTAGGTGTGAGCCAGGGGACGCCTCCCTGTCCTTCCCTCCACCTCCTCTGCTGCCCCCTCCCATCCTGGTCAGGCTGGGGTCCCCACCTCTCTGGTTGGTTCAGCCATCAGGGTTCTGGGGGGCCTCAGCTGGCTCCCCACCCCTTTTCCTCTGTGGGTTGACCTCTCTCCCTCCTCGTATCCCACCCCCTGCTCTGCTCCCTAGGATGCTGTGGCACCCTGTGGAAGTGAGTTCAGGTTTTTTTTTCCCATCCAGGGATTTCATTTAACCCGGACATGGTGGCTGTGTTTGTGTCCAGGACCGGGGGTCACTCAGGCTGGTGTCGGGGACCAGCAAGCTGGCTAGTTCTTCCTAGCACCCACGCAGGACTCTGACTCTTCTCTGTCCCAAGGTTCCAGCTTCTGCCCTTTTCCTTGCCCTGCAGTGCAAGGGGAAGAGATCGAGCCCCCAAAGCAGAAGACAAGTGTATATCTGGGCAGGGGACTTTGTGGGAGGAGTCTCCGGGGACTGCCCTGGCAGGTGGTTGGTGCTGGCCCTCCCCTTCTCACCCTCCCTGTCCTTTCTCCACAGTGGAGTGCACTGCTGGCCTCTGTTTCAACGGTGGCCGCTGTGTGCCAGGCTCGGCTCAGCTGTGTCGCTGTCCCGGAGGCTTCGAGGGTCCCCGCTGTCAGTACGGTGAGTGGAGGCCCTGGACCCTGGCTGGAGGGAGCCTGGGGGAGGGGTGGGAAGGCTGGAGACATGGAGGCTGAGTGTCCCGTGCATGGCTGACTAGGGCTTCCCTCTGGATGGCCATCCTCCCCCTCTCTGGCAGCCCATCTGAGGCTGGTGGGAGGACAAGGTGACCTCAAGAGACCCTCTGCATGGATGGCTCTGCACCTAGGGACTCAGAGCCCACACAGTCCAAACACAGTATCTGTGGATGGGGACACAAGGCCCAGAGAAGGGCAGTGAGCGGCAGGTGGGCCAGCTGTCCACAGACTACTCAGCCCTCTGTCCAGAGCTCCTACTGTCCCTAATGTTAAAGGGGGGGGGTTGACCAGGGTCCTCAGGTCCTCAGGAATTGGGCCCTGCACAGACCTGGGAGCTGAGCTGTAGCACGAGGGTGTCTGGGAAAATGTTAGCAGGGTGAGTGAATGGGAAAGACCAGGACAGCACCTGCAGAGGGGCAGAGAACTGTCACAAAGAGCTGCCACCAAACGCACTCTCATTAGCCCAGACCTATGCCAGTAATCCTACCTATTCAGGAGGCTGAGGGCAGAGGATCGAGTTCAAAACCAGCCTGGTCAGGAAAGTGTGTGAGACTCAACTGCAGTTAATCAGCAAAAAGCTGGAAGTGGAGCTGTGGCTCTCGTGGTAATGCCAGCATTGAGTGGAAAAAAGCTAAGGGACAGAGCCCAGGCCCCGAGTTCAAGCTCCAGTACCAGCATAAACAAATGATCTCACCCTCATTGCTTGGAGCCACGGGAAATGAGACTAACTTCCTCCAGGGCTGTTTCTGCATCATTATAGCTCCCAGGGTCTTGAGCTCTGGCTGGTGCCCCTAGACTGGAATGTCACCCCCTTTCTGTGGGTGGATGCATGGTGTCTGTCCTGCTCTGGCCTCTGCTGTCCCCCCCCTCACTGCCCACAGATGGCTGCAGCCAGGCCTGAGGAAATGGCTCTCTTTGAGCAGTCACAGGGCTCTGGTTCTGTGCCTAAGCACCTGATTGGGGTGGTAGGGAGATGTCATGGTCTGAGGAAGACAGGAATGGGGGAGCACTACGGCCTCCTGGCCCCTGTGATCCTGGCTTTGCTGAGCCAGCCCAGTGCTCTCTGGGCCCTGGTGAGGGAGAGCTCAGAGGGTGTTTCTGAGTTCCAGGTTCAAGGCTCCAAGGCCTACCAGGGCTCCTCTGAGACCACTCAGAGGTGGTCCCCCCACCCCAGCGGAGGGGGGCTGGGCCGCATGGCGCATGCGGGGACCCTGCCTCCCACCGGGCTGCCTGTCAGTTCCTCCTCTGTTGTGTCTCTGCCCCCACAGCCTCACCTCTGTAGGGCTGCCTGCTGGGGGCTGTGCTAAACCCTGTCCCACCCTGTGAGCCTGTTGTATTTGACCTCTGGTATGGCAGGACCAAGGCTGCGGGGTTGCTGGGGGCTTGGAACCTGTAATGGGAACTTGATGTCCCTAGGGGTTCCACATCTATAGTTGGGGGTGTCCTGGGTCTTGACCAGACACTGTGCCTTTAGGGGGCTCGGTATCCCATGGTGGGGCCTGTCTGGCTTGGGCTGAGTGGCCTGCCAGTCAGGCTGCTGCTGTGGGTGGGGTGTGCTCTTGGCCCTGGCCCCCAGCCTCTTGGCCCAGGCTCAGCCCCACAGCAGCAGCAGCAGGCCTGTTCTCCACTGGGAGCCTTTGGGAGTGGAGGGCCTGGAGCTGGAGGCCCCGCCTGGCTCTGAGCCAGCTGTGTGCTTCGCTCTTTGACACTTTGCTTTGTCTGCTTTGGGAGGAGGAAGCCAAGGTCAGGGAGGCCCCACCGCTGCTGGCCGTGGCTGCAGTGGGACGGCCAGGCCTTCGGGAGCCCATGGCTCTTCTTGATGCTGGGCCACGCCTGGCTCAGGGCAGGGCCCCGCTGAGCTCTGCTTTGGAGGTGGGGGTTGGGGTGATCCTGACACAGGGCGGAGGGCTGGCCATGACCAGGGCCCTCTAGGGTGTTGGGCTTCTAATAGGCAAGGGCTGGGTGTGCAAGTGCTGGGTGAATAGAGGGTGTGCAGAGGAGTGTGCAGGCTGGGCATTCAGGGCTAGGTGTACAGGCCTGGATATGCAAAGTGAAGTGTACAGGGTTACAGGGTGCAGAGTGAGGCATCCAGGGCCAGGTGTGCAGGGCTGGGTTGTAGAGGTGGGTGTGTAGTGCTGAGTGTGCAGGCCTGGGTGTGCAGGCCTGGGTGTATAGGGCTGGGTGTGCAGGGCCAGGTGTGCAGGGCTGGGTTGTAGGGGTGGGTGTGAGGGCTGGGTGTGCAGGCCTGGGTGTGCAGGCCTGGGTGTGCAGGGCCAGGTGTGCAGGGCTGGGTTGTAGGGCTGGGTGTGAGGGCTGGGTGTGTAGGGCTAGGTGTGTAAGGCTGGGTGTCCAGGGCTGGGTGTGCAGGGTCGGGTGTGCAGGCTGGGTGTGCAGGGCTGGGTGTGCAGGGTTGGGTGTGTAGGACTGGGTGTGCAGGGCTGGGTGTGCAGGGTTGGGTGTGCAGGGCAGGGTGAGCAGGGCTGGGTGTGCAGGGCTGGGTGTGCAGGGTTGGGTGTGCAGGGCTGGGTGTGCAGGGCTGGGTGTGCATGGCCAAGTATAGGGCTAGAGCTGTAGAACTGGAAATGTGTAGGGCCGGCGTGAGGTCCAGCTCGGCCCCCCTCTCTGCCTCAGCCGTCCTCGTCCCCTGTCCTCCTCGGAGCTGGACTTTGGTGCCACAGCCCTGGCTCAGATAGTTGGGAATGTGTAACTGACCCCCAATGATACGGGATCCTCTTTCAAAAATACAGCCACGTGGTGGGTTCCCCCAGCTGCTGTGGCAGTCAGGGTGTGGAGAGGGGACCCCAGGAGCCTGCCCTGCACACCCCACCACCGCGGCCTCCTCTCCTCCCCCCCCAGCCCCTTCTCTATGTCCCAGGTCAGGCTTAGCTACCGGTCCACCCACGCTGCCCAGAGCCTGTGCGCTGCTGTACAAAGCAGGCCTGTGTGGAGTGCGGGGCCTGGCATGTCTCAGGCTCAGCTGGCAGCAGAGCTCCCATGCCCTGTGGGAAGATGGGGGGGTCAGCCCTGAACCCCCAAAGCCCCAAGGGAAGGTGAGGGGTCAGCTCTGAGCCCCCCACGCCCTGAGGGAAGAGGGGGGTCGGTCCTGAGCCCCAATGCCCAGAGGAGAGATGGGGATTGTGGAGGCAGGGGGGACTGTCCACTCCCAGTGGGAGGAGCAGGGCAGGGCCTGAGCATCTGAGTGGGGCTGGGGGCTGTCTGCCCTCTGCCCAGTCCACCCAACAGGGCGTCTGCTGCTCTGCACACAGGCCCACCCTGGGCCTTGCTGGGTCCCAGCCTTTAGGTGCCCCATTTCCTGAGCAGGCAGCTGGTGGAGCCCCCAGGATCAGCAGACTTCCCTGGAAATATGGTGGGGAGGGGGGAAGGCCAGCGCGGGGGGGCGGGGGATCCCGAAGAGACCCAGCTCACGGGCCACTGGGGCGTGGAGAGGAGCCAGTGCAGCCTGCTGGCCTCAGAGCTGCCCTGTGTTGGAGGGAGTCTGACCTTCCGCAGGTCCAGACGCCACCCAGGGCTGCTGCTCTTGGCTTCCAGCCACGGCCGAGGACTCTGGCCCTCTGGGAGTGGAAGGGAGCAAGGGCTGGGCCCAGGGAGGGCGGCTCAGGGCTGTGTCCTTTTCACGGCCTCTCCATCTCTCGGGCAAAGGGAGCCCTGCCCTGCTGGACCTGAGGCTGGCCCCACCCAGCCCCGGGACCTGCAGCAGCCACAGGGCCCTGTTCAAGGCCCCAGCCTGGACTGGTTTCTTGGTGTAGCTCAGCTCCGTTCTGCGGGCGGAGCCTCAGGCTGCAGGACCCTGACCCCAGGTGCCTTCTGGGTCCTCACACAGCCCTGGGTTCATCTCTAGGCTCATACAACAGAAAGGTGCCCTGTTTAGGGCAGAGCAGGCTGGGAGAGGAGGCCCACCTGGGGGGTTCTTACTGTGGGGAAGGAGCCTGGCACACATAGGGAGGACCCAGCACGCCTGGGAGGACTCAGCACATCTGAGAGGACTCAGCACACCTAGAGGCTTTACTCTTTCAGGGCAGGCTGACTGCTGAGGATTCGGGGCCCTGAGAGCAGAGGCCCAGGCGCTGCCCTGGCTGCTGGGGAGGGGACAGTGGGCCTGACACCCTCCTTGCTTCCCGGACTCGAAGTCTGCTGTGGGGGGACAGAGCTAGGGCAGCCTTGGCATCTGTGACCCCTGCTAAGTTCAGGGGCTCCACATGGTAACTGGGCCTCTGGGGAGCCTGCTGGCCTCTGCAATGCTGGTCAGGGTCTCACTGGCTGGGTCTGGTCGTGACTGGTCAGGGTCTGGCTGGCTGGGCCTGGTCGTGACTGGTTGGAGAGCTGGCTGGCTGGGTCTGGTCATGACTGGTTGGAGAGCTGGCTGGCTGGGCCTGGTCGTGACTGATTGGGGAGCTGGCTGGCTGGCTAGGTCTGGTCGTGACTGGTTGGGGAGCTTGCTGGCTGGCTGAGTCTGGTTGTGACTGGTTGGGGAGCTGGCTGGCTGGCTGGGTCTGGTTGTGACTGGTTGGGGAGCTTGCTGGCTGGGTCTGGTCATGACTGGTTGGGGAGCTGGCTGGCTGGGTCTAGTCGTGACTGGTTGGGAAGCTGGCTGGCTGGCTGGGTCTGGTCTTGACTGATTGGGGAGCTGGCTGGCTGGGTCTGGAGCTGGCTGGCTGGGTCTGGTCGTGACTGGTCTGGGAGCTGGCTGGCTGGGCCTGGTTGTGACTGGTTGGGGAGCTGGCTGGCTGGGTCTGGAGCTGGCTGGCTAGGTCTGGTGGTGACTGGTTGGGGAGCTGGCTGGCTGGGTCTGGAGCTGGCTGGCTGGGTCTGGTGGTAACTGGTTGGAGAGCTGGCTGGCTGGGCCTGGTCGTGACTGGTTGGGGAGCTGGCTGGCTGGGCCTGGAGCTGGCTGGCTGGGTCTGGTCATGACTGGTCAGGGAGCTGGCTGGCTGGCTGGGTCTAGAGCTGGCTGGCTGGGTCTGGAGCTGGCTGGCTGGCTGGGCTGTGACTGGTCGGGGAGCTGGTTCGCTGGGTCTGGTTGTGACTGGTTGGGGAGCTCGCTGGCTGGCTGGGTCTGGTCGTGACTGGTCGGGGAGCTGGTTGTCTGGCCCAGCTGTGACTCTTGAAGGCAGTGGCTAGGGCAGCCCCTCGTTAAGCTGGTTATAGGAGTCACATGTTCCATGTCCTCCCTGAGAATTCCTAATTGCCAGCATCGCTCCCCGTCACCACAGAAGCGGCTCTATCTCACTCTGGAGTGGCAGGTCCCCAGCCAGCTCTGCATGGAGAGGCAGTGTGGCCTCTCAGGGCTCGCTTTGGAGCAGAGCGGGGGTTCTAGTGACATAATCACAGCAGAGGTGCAGACAGTGGTACCTGGGGTGGAGGGGTGGGGTGGTGAGCTGGAGTGGTTGGGGTGCAGGGGTGGGGTGGGGTAGGGTGGTGAGCTGGGGTGGTGGGGTGGGGTGTGAGCTGGGGTGGTGGGGTGGTGGGGTGGTGACCTGGGGTGGAGGGGTGAGGTGGTGAGCTGGGGAGTTGGGGTGGAGGGATGGGGTGGGATGGTGAGCGGGGGGGTTGGGGTGGCGTGGTGAACTGGGGTGGTGAGCTGGGGTGCAGGGGTGGGGTGGAGGGGTGGGGTGGTGAGCCGGGGTGCAGGAGTGGGATAGAGGGGTGAACTGGGGTAGTGAGCTGGGGTGGTGTGGGGTTGGGGGGTGGGGGGGTGAGCTGGGGTGGAGGGGTATGGTGCAGGGGTGGGGTACCCGTGATCTGGGTGTTGGGGTCTGGCATCTGTAGTCTGAGGTCTGCCCTCCACGTCGCTCCAGGACCCCGAGTAGCCACTCTGCGTTCAGAGCCGCAGGAGGCTGCTCGGGGCGGGGGGCCCCTGCACCACCCTGTTCCTCTGGCTGGTCTGTCTAGACAGTGGTCCTAAGCTGGCCGCTGAGAAGGCCCTGTGTCCTCCTCTGCCCTCCTCTGCCCTTCCCCTCAGCACTCCACCCAGAGGCCCCGGGGCCGTCCAGAAGCTGTGGACCACAGGGCTGTCCTGAGGCGGGCTGACCTCAGTGTGGATGGGTGCTGGCCCGTCCCTCTGCGGACCGGAGCCTCAGGCAGGGCCTGGCTTGCTGGGGGTCTGTGATGTCTGGTGTTTGGTCCCCAGAGCAGGGCTGGAGGCGGGGGGCCTGGACGGTGGGGGGGACATGTGGGTGGCCCCTGATGTTCACTGCGCAGGCTCCAGGAGCTCCCTGGTTGGGGGGGGATGAGGAGCTGCACGCAGGCCTCTGGAACACCCTTGGCAACAGAAGCCTAGTCTCTGCCCACCTGCCAAGAAGCTGTGGTGCCCATTTAATAGCTCCCCCCGCCAGGCCCAGGGCTGAGCGCTTTCTGTTCTGTGCAGAGGAGAGTCGGGGCCAAGTGGATCGGGGAAGGCGGTGTGGAGGGTGGCAGCCAGGCACTACCTGAGATGTCCTCCACGCGGGCTGCTCTCCCCTGTGCCTTGCTCTGGAAGGTGTTGAGGGTTCAGGAGTTGGCCTCAGCGTTCAGGTCCCCGTGTGGTGGGTCTATGTGGGGAAACCCTCTGTCAGGAGAGGCTGAGGAGCTGCTGGGGGGTGCCCCAGGGCCTTGGCATTTGGGCATCTGGTCAGGGTTATGGGAGTAGTGGCCCCTTGGCTCTGAGGCCCTGACCCACAGCACAGAGGCAGGAGAGGACCCAGTGCTCTGTGGGTCCAGGGCTGCCCTGCAAGGACTGTTGTTGATGCTGTGTGAACGCTGACTGTTCTAACAACAACCAAAAACGGCTGGGATTTTCAGAGTGGCCTATGAGCCACTCTCAGTCCCAGCCCTGGCTGCAGCAGCAGTGGGGTTGGCCTTGTGTCCCTTCTACCTCTGCATGATGGCGTCTCTGAGCTGTTGCCGCACGGAGAGGCCAATGGCAGGCGATCTGCCGACCGCGCCTCTCCAGGATTCCTGGCACGTGGGCTTGTGCACCCCACACGCCCTGTCCGTCTGGATCCCAGCATTCCAGAGCGGGGCCTGCCCTCTGCGCCCCCCTGCACTGGGCCTGCATGGCACCGCCTGGAGCCCAGGCAGCGATAACAGGGAGGGGGCGGCGGCGGCGGCTGAGGTGTGGACTGTCTCCTACTCCTATCGCAATCCTGGGGCCTGTAGCTGCTCTAACGGGAGAGAGAAGAGCAGGGCCCAAGACCCTCTGAGCCCTCATCCATGTGGTCCTCCAGCGGCTGACTCCATGGCAGAGGCCTCAGGACGGAGGCTGGAGTCCCAGCCAGCCTCCTCCCACCATGCTGGGTTCGCTTTGTGGACTGAGGTCAGACTAGAAGAGGGTGTGACCCAGTGTGCCGCTTGCCCTGGCACAGCCTTGTTCTCTCTGTGGACGCAGACATCCCGACTGGAGGAGGCTCTGCCTACCTTAGGAATCAAATGTGCCAGGCCCTTGAGCCCTGGGGCAAGGGAACCTGGCCAGGCCTGTGGCCACTCAGGCCTGGGTCATTTAGAAGGTTCTGGGACATAGGGGGCCTTTGTGCTGAGACCCACGGTGGGAGCCGTCTGGGATGTGGAGTGCAGTTCTGGGTAAGAGCGTGCTGCTGCCCCTGTCCAGGCACCGACGGGCTCCTGGTCCCCGTCCTGCCCCCTCTTGGAAGGTCTGACACTGCCCGTGCTCTGTATTTGTCCACCACCAACTCATATCCAAAGGGCTGGCAGTGAGATAATCTGCTGGGGGAAACACAAGAGTGAGGTTGGGCAGCAAACTGAAGATCACCGCAGTCTCCTTTCCGCCGAGGCTCGGACATGTCCTGTAGATGCTGGCTTCTCACAGGCCAGGAGGGATCCCACGTCCTAGGTCCTGGCTGCTTCCCTAGGCACCCTGGCAGTGGTTGGGAGGGGCACCTGGGGCAGACAGGTCTTTCTGGTCTGGCGTTCCAGGAGGAATGGTCACTGGCCAGCTAAGAGGGCCTGGTTGAGCCAGTGTTCTGTGAGATGGCCCAGCCACTGTCAGCCCTTCTGCCTTCTGTGGGGACTAGGGCTCCAGTGTATAGATTCGTCCACTTGGACATCAGGGTGGCTGCTGTGTCTAGAGGTCCTGTTTGAGTGACAGCAGAGTGTGCCCGGAGGAGAGGCAGGAGGAGGCAGGGGCGTACCAGCAGGAAGCTGACTTCTTGTCTGCTGTCCTCCCCTCCTACTCCAGACCTTCCCTGAGCAGCAGAACTTTGGAGGGGAACCCCCAAACCAGGCTCAAGACAGGGCAGGTCCAGGGGCTCACAGATCTGGCGTCTGAAGTAGGGTGAGGCACTGGCACCCCCTGGTGGTAACAAAAGGCCACTGCAGGCCCACGGCCGTCTGGCATTTTATCAGATGATCAACTCAATTGCATGATAAACTTCCTGAACAGAGTGGGTTGAAGGTCTGCTCCCCGCCGGGCTCTGCTCCTGAATGTCACTCTCCTGACGCCATCTCTGCTGGTCTGATGCACAAGTAGCTCAAGGACAGGATGCCTGCATAGATGTGTGCGTGTGTGCATCCATCTACCCACGGTGGCCCCACTATGTGCCAGGGACTGGCTGTGCACATCGGCACAGGCCCCATCCTCTGGGGAGATCGGCTGTGGCTGCTGGCAGCAGGTAAACCAGAATGGGAGAAGATGCCCGGGGCTGGGGCTGAGGTGACGTAGGGTAGATTTGGATCAGTCCAGAGGAACATGGCTGGAGAGGGTGGCCAGCATGGGGGGAGCACTGCTTTCCAGTCTGGTGGCCCAGCCGGGGGTGGGTGGTCCTGGATCACTGGGAACTTTGGGTTGGGGGTCAAGAGATCCAGAGGCCAAGGAGTGTCAGTGGTGTGGACAGGAGTCCATGCAGCTGTCCAGGGAGACCAGTGGCTAGTTCTGGAGCTGTGGTAGCTGGGACAGAGAGGTGAATGGAGCCCCAGCCATGGGTAGGGCAGAGTGGGCAGGTGCCCAGTGAGACCCAGTCCTGGCCTGAGGGCAGGAGGGGCGTCCGGCTTTCCCCAGAGGAGGAGGCAGGAGCAGGCTGGGGGCTGTGGCAGGGAGGGGCCTTCAGGGCACAGGCTCACACACCCAGCACAGAGCTATAAGCTTTTGTTCATATGTAGACAGCACTGAGGCCTGGGGGCCCAGCTGCCCTGTCCAGTCCCAGCATTCCTCTCTGCAGAATAAAGCAGACTCACTGACGCCCCTCCCCCCACCCGGCCTCTTTCATTCAGGCGTTCAAGGTCAGCCCCCTGAGGGACCACCTGGGGCACTTGGGTGGGAATTGAGACCTCTAAATGTTGACCTCTACTAACTGGGGGGTGGGCAGGTCATGGCCCGTTCTTCTGGACCAGAACGGCCAGGGGAGCCAGACTGGACAGGCTACCTGTACAGATGTGAGGGACCCCTGCCCATCCGGAGGGCCCGGGTTGGGCTGGGGAAGACAGGGACAGGCTCTCCTGAGAGCGCCTCGAGTGGAGACAGCTGCATAGCCTCCTGCCTACACCTTCTGACTCCCCTTGGCCTCTGGCTCCTCAGCTCTTTGGCTGAGTGCTTGGAGCCCAGAGGCTCCAACACACGTAGGCCTTGATTGCAACGTGAATTGTCTGTGGGCCAAGCCTGGCGCAGGGCTCACTCCCAGGGGGCTTCCGGTGAGGCCCCATTCCTGGCAGGAATCTGCAGGGTGAGCAGTGGGGACGTGCCAAATACCCCTGGTGCTTCTGGATCTCGGCCCAGAAACAGAGAGAGACAAAAGAGAGTGTGTCACATCCTACCATCAAGTCTGCAGGGCGGACACCTGTGCTAGGACCCTCCAGGCCTATGAGCACTCCTGTGGGCTCAGAAATCAGTGCCCTTGGCAGAGAGACAGAGGGAGGTAGAAACAGGGAGGAGAGGGGTAGGGATGCGGGGAGAGGGGAAGGGGGTGGGGGGCGGACTCACACCCGTCCCTTCAGCTCTTGCTTGGTGCTGGTTTCCCACTGCAACCTGACTACTGTGCCAGAGAGCAGAAAGGTCCCAGGGCCTGAGCTGGGATGAGGCTTGAAGACCTGGACATTTGGGGAGCTAAGGAATGTTCTTGGCTCCCTCTGTGCCTCCACATCTTGTCTTGTTTTCTGGGAAACAAATGGAAACACACACACAGCCCATTTCCACATTTTGGGAGGTTGGTGAGTCTCTGCATTCTGAACCCAGCAGTGCTCTGAGCAGGCCGAGGAGCATGGCTCGTGGGGTGTTTCTGAGGCTGCGGGGAAGGGCTGGGCCCTGGTGTGGCCCTGGCAGGTGGGGCAGTAGCGGACTTTCTCCTGGCTTGAGTCCAGGCGCAGCCCTGGCCATCAAAGCTGGCCTCTTGTCTCTGGGAGGCTGCTATCACTTCCTGTCATCAGAGTTTGGTGATTCCGTGATGATGACACTTGGTGACCGGTATTGGCGTGTGGGTTGGTGGCAGGAGGGGACAGGCCTCCGGTGCTGCCCGTGGGCTCCAAGTCCTCACAGACCATCTGACGCTCGCAGCCTCTGTGTCTGTTCAGGAGCCCCCCCCCCCGTTTTCCACAGGTCGCCGTGGTACCCACTTAGACGGCTGTCTGTGGTGGTTGAACCCCAGCATCGTGGGCCTCACCCCCCCCCACAGCCGGAGTCCTGGTTCAGCCCCTCCCTATCCCCGAAGCTTGGCTTAAGGCCTGAACCCCATCTTGTAGCCAGGGGCTACACCCACTCCTGAATCCACGTCTCTGAGATGCTTGTGGCTCACTCCACTGCTGCTCAGGAGGCTGAGCTGTGAGAATCACGATTTGAAGCCCGCCCCGGCAGGAAAGTCCACGAGACTCTTAACCCCAGCTGACCACCAAGAAAGCTGAGGCTGGAGCTGTGGCTAGAGCGCTAGCCATGAGTAAAAGCTTAGGAAGAGTGAGAAGCCCTGAGTTCAAGACTCACACACACCCCAATTCTGCCTCTCCCTCCTGTTGTATGAGTGGCTGTGTGCTGCCTGTGTAGTGGGTGTGAGCGGACGACGTGGTGAGGTCCCAGCTTTGTCCACATGTGGCCTCTGAGTGCACCCTGCTATGAGGCCTATTATTCCTTCAGCTAGAGAGCCCCCAGGGGGTGGCTTTGTCATGGACTCGGGTCCCTGGGGGGCCCTGGGCTTAGGTTGGGCACAGGTCTGCTGCCCACCTGCCCTGCACACTGCACTCCCCAGATCTGCAGGACTCCTCCCATCTTCAGCCACTGGACCAAGTGCTGGCCTGGCACAGGAGGAGCCGCACCTCGTAAGGAGCGGAGGAGCTGCCTAGCGACTTCCTGGGTGCTGGGAGGGACGGCCTGCCCAGGCCTGGGGAGGAGGCCTAGAGCGCCTCAGCGTGCACTGGACCTGCCGAATCCCATATATCTTCAACAGTGCCTCAGCTCTTGAGCAAAGTGCCAGGCCTGGTAAACGTAGACAGTGGGTGTGGGCGCTAGGAGCTTCCAAGCATGTGTGTGGCACGTTTAGACAAGGAAGCTAGCATGGTTGAGGTCCGGCTGTTATGCCCCTAGTACAGGGGCAGCTTCTGTCCTGACCCCTGGGGGGCCACTTCTCCCAGGAAGCCTTCCTGATTTGACCTTCTGTGCTCCCCGGATGCTCACTCCCGCACTGCCGTAGCTCAGCTGGGCATCTGGTTGGCGCTCTGAAGTGCGTCTATGGGGGTGAGGGTGATCCCTCCCCCTCTACCCCCCCACCCCGGGTCAAGCTCTAGTCTGTGCTGAGGTTCTGCTGCTTTAGACTGGCAGGTCTTCTGAGCTCTTGGGGAGAGATAACCACCCAGCAAGGTGAGTACCTGGCTGAAGCCAGGCTTGTTTGGACAGTGACTTTCTTGGGGACAGAGGGCTCTACAGGCTGTCTCTGCTGGGCACTGTGCCCTCCTGCGGCCTTGGAGCTGGGGGGGAGCTAAGAAGAGCAGGGCGTGCTTGTTTGTTTCTCCTTTCTCAAGGTACTGCACACCAAGCGACTCCAGCTTTTCTTATGCTACCCTAATAAACTGCCACCAACTGGATGATTCCTTGTGGGCTTGTGCAAGGCCAGGGGGAGTCTGCTTCCTTACCTCCTTTTTGTCTCCCATGCACTGGCTCCGTCAGCCCTCCTCTTCTGCCCCCACCCCTGCAGCATTAACTAGACACTAAACCACAGAACAAGAAAGAGGAACCATTGGAGCATCTGCATGCTGGTAGCTCCATCCCCTCCTTTCCTAAGGCTGGCCGGGGGGCCGCAGGGTCAGGGCTCCTTGTCTGAGTCTCTGGTGTTCCTCGCTTGGCCTTCAGGCAGTTTCAGCGTTTCAGTGCTGCCCCTGTGGGGCCTCCAGCTGCTGCAGCAGCAGCAGACAGGGGTAGCGCCGTCTGGAGGGGGAGGCAGCTTGACTTTGCAGGAATTTTCTCCCGTCCCTGCATGCTCAGATTATGGAGTGACAGCACTGAGTTCCATCCAGTGGACAGTTCTGAGGTGCCAGCCACCATGTTGGTTTTTCTGCCCCCCAGAGAGCCGAGGGTCATCTCTTGGGCCAAGACTGTGGATGCTTCATGACCGGTGGTCAGCTTGATCCTTCCTGAGCCAGAGAGAACCTCTGGGGCTGAGAAAGTGAAGTGGGGACTTGTTCTTGTCCCCATGCCCAGCTCCTGAGGCTCTGTGACAGACTGAGCCCAGCCTCTAGCCGCCCTCTCCTGTCAGTGGCCTTGGGGAGGGGCTCCACTGGTCCATACCCTGTGCCAGCTGGCCCGAGGGTGCTGGGACCTGTCAGCCCTGGGGAGGGTGGCCTGAGCGCTGACACAGCAGCCATGTGAGGTGCACGGGGCGCGTGGGCCCTGGGTTTTGTGTTGCCTGGGCCCTTCCCCTGACCATAGAGGGATTTTACAAACTGAGTTTGCTCTGGGCAGTTTGTGCTCCGACGGATCTAGACAGGAGCTGCCTGGATCCTCCCTGGCGGCTGTGTGTTTGTCTAGGCGGGCTGTGCCTTTGGCTCTGGTCCTCATCTCACCTGGCAGACATTTTCCTGGAAGCCATGAAGCCCAGTGTTGGCCCGGACCCCAAGAAGAGCTCCTTCTACGAGCCCAGGCAGGTGTCCTAGACAGGTTCCACTGAGCCCTGCAGGGACCCAGCCCTTTCCTAGAGGATCTGGGTGCTGGAAAGGGGCCCTGTGGGGTGGACAGCACCTCAGGGCCTAGGTGCCAGCTGTGTGTGTGTGTGTGTGTGTGTGTGTGTGTGTGTGTATATGTGTGTGTGCACATGCATGCGCCCATGTGTGCTGGGTCTAGGACTTGGATTCAGGGCTTTACTCTCAGTATTTTCACTGAAGGCTGGAGCTGTACCACTTAATCCATACCTCCACCTCCTGGGCTGGCTTCAGATGGTCAGCCTCAGATCTTGAATTGGGGAGAGGTGTGTGTGGGGAACCTGACTCCCTGTGAATTCGCTGCTTTGAGGTCTGGGCAAAGGCACCAGACAAGCTTACAGCTCTGCAGGCTCCCAGATCCCCTTCTACCTGGCCCGAGCTGGGTCCCTGCCTCTCCTTTTGGTCCTCACCAAAAGGAAGCCTTCCCTGCTCTACCTTCCCCACTGGCTACCTCCGAGGTCCACCCCACCTTGGCACTGGCTGCCTGCGAGGAGCCCAGCCCAGATCTGCAACCACTTCTGTGTTCCCGAGGCTGGCTCAGAACCCCTACTATCCGTGCCTGACCCTAGGAAGCCAGGCCTGCCTCAGAATTTGGTAGGGCGCCCAGGAAGAGGAAGCAGCAGTGTCTGCCTCACCTGCCTGCCGGGGGCCCTGGGCCCATCCTGCCCAGGGTGCTGAGCAGGCATGCCGGCCCTGCAGAGCAAGCTCGCACAAGGAACCCCAATTGTCCTGTAGCCCCTCGGGGAAGGGGGGGCCCATCTGGGCTCTAAGGCAGAGCATTCCTGTGGAGGAACATTCCTGGGGAGGTAGGAGGGAGTGGAGGAGAAGGAGGAGGGGGAGGAGGAGGAGGAGAAGGAGGAGGGGGAGGAGGAGGAGAAGGGGGAGGAGGAGGAAGGGGCCCCCCTTGCCACCACGTACTCAGCCACATGGGAGCCTTCTCCCAGGGGAGCTCTTGGGCACTGCCTTTCCCGCAGCTGGGCACCACAGGTTAGGAACTGCCCACCCTCTTAGAGGAGGCCCTCGGCGGCCCTCGCCCCCAGCTCAGGGCTGTCTGGGAAGCTCCCATCCCTTGAGCTCCTCTCCTTGGCTCTCTGCAGCCCTAGGTATCTGATTCTGGTCCAGCTGGTTTTCACTAGCCCTCTGTCTGAGATTTAGGGAGCAGCCCTGGCTGTCCAGGTGACACCTGGCTGTAAGAAAGCAGGGGGCAGGGAGGGGAGAGGCATGTGGGGGGGGTGTTCTTGGCCCAGTCAGGCCAGGCCCATAAATCCTGGCTCCTGAGAGCTCTGGTGGGCAGGCCTGGGGAAGGTCCCACAGACCGTGGGCTGAGGGCCCTGTGGCTATGGTGCAGGATGAAGCCTCCCCTCAGGCAGCTCAGGGCAGGGTGTGGAGCGTCCCTTTCTTCATTCTCCCTCTCCCTGAAGGCTCCCAGGCAGAGGCCCAGTACCCTGGGGATGCTGGGTGGCTCTGGGTCTCCAAGTCACCTCTTACGTGCTGGGATGGGAGCCAAGGTCAGGCAAGGAAGGCCCGCTGTCACTACGGGGCAGTGACCACCAGGCAGGTGACTGGGCCCCTGTGGTCAGGCGAGGGGAGCTTTGGAGGGAGCTGTGTGCTGTCCCTGAGGTCCTGTTCACTTAATGGCTTCTGGATCTGTGTAAGGGTGGCCAAGACAGGCCTTGCAAGGGGGTTCGGGGCACTGGCTCTCAGGTAGAGCCTGAAGTGTGGTGGTGTGGACTTGGGCCTCTTCTCTGTCCACTGACTGAGACATCTGCTCAGGGGATGCAGTGACCACGATATGGTGATGTTCACTCAGGGGTGCTGTGGTCACTATGGGGTGATGTCCACTCTGGAGTGACATCTGCTCGGGAGGTTGCAGCCAGCCCTGGGCTCTCCTGGCCCCTCCTCTTGCATGGTGTGGGTGAGGGCAGCAGAGCCCATGGCAGGTGGGTCTCCCATGGCATAAGACCCGTGGCAGTGGCTGTGGCAAGTCTTCTCCCCGGAGCCGGCTGTCCTGCTAGGGACCTACAGCCCTCCAGTTTCTGGCCACTTCTCTTCTCCTCCCCCCACCCCACCCCCCAGTGTGGACCACTTAGTTGTCTCTGGAGCCCAGGAGGATGGTGTGTCTGGAGGCTTCCCCCCGCCCCGTGGGCACAGGTTCACCAGAAGTGGGACCAGGCCTTCTGGCCTGGGCAGGCTGTGCTGCCTCTGCTGCAGGTCCTGTGGGGCTGGACAGCCTCGGTGTGGGGAAGGTCCATCCAGACGACCCTCAGAGAGGCCACTCTGTTCCTGAGGAATGTGAGCAGGCGCAGATGTGGGGCTCTGGGCCCGCTCCTCCTCCTGGTGGAGCCCCCACAGTCCTCTTGGGGTCCCGTCCTTACCACAGCTTCAGCCCACGTGATTAATGATGCCCACAAAGCCTGTGGCCGGGGTCTGGGCAGCGTTGGCCGACAGATTTCCCCTGGCTCTGTGTTTCTTGGAACCTGCTCTGCCACCTGCATGGATTTCAGGAGCCTCGTGTAAATGTCCATGTAAAGGGGCCTGGATCTGGTGGGCCTGGGACGGGAATGCCAGCAGGCTGGCACTGCTGGATGGAGCTGCCCTGCCTGTGTGTGCTTTCTCTCTGGCTGGATCCCTGGGGAGTGCTCTGTCCCACTGACTCACACCTGGGGCTCTAGGGCTCCGAGGCTCATGAGTACTGCCCAGGCCAGCCTGGCTGGACCCTCACGTCCTGGCCACTTTTCATGCCTGGTGGCTGGTGTGTGAGCTCCGTGGAGACACCCGCCTGGGGCATCTTTTGTTGATGGATGGGCCGGTGGGGGCAGAGCTTGGCTGGGGGAGCCATGCACCACCCTCTCATTCTCCACCGCTGTCTGCTTTTGTGTAAGTTGTGCAATGCTCACTGTCCGCGGTGAGAGCACGACGTCCCTCACATCCTGGAGCGTTCTCAGCCCTGCCTGGTGGCGTCCACACCCTCCACCACCCTCTGTCTCTGCCCCCTCTGCTCCCTTCATGCCAACAGCACACCAGAGGGTGGGGCTGGAGCCCCCAGGGGACAGGGGGCTGTCCCTCGGTATGGACAGGCCCTCATTCCTGGGCCTGGTTCCTGCAGGCTATGTGCTGTCTCCCTGGCCCCACTTCTAGGAGAGAAGCCAGCTGCCTTCACTGTCAACCCAGCACCGGGTGAGCCAAGGGATGATGGGAGGCCGTGTGTCACCCAGGGACTGGGACAAGGCAGGCTTTAAACGCAAAGAGGGGAGGGCGGCGCGGCTTGTCTTTTCTCTTCCCCAACAGCTGTAAAGTGTTTGTAGAGAGGAAGTAAGGCCCCTCAGGAGAGTGAGCGATGGGACTGGAAACCATTTGTCTTCCTCAGGTTGTCTTGGCACAGTGATCCCCCCTCCACAGGCTCTGCATCCAGGACGATGGCCGCCCGGGGCTGGATGGGCAGTTTCTAGGCAGACCTGCTCACACTCCTGTTTCCTGTGCCCCGTGGATGGGGTTTGGAGGAGTCGGTAGCTTCTGTTCTTGTCACCAGGCGAACGTGTGTGCATGCGTGAGACACCCTCCTTCAAAACCGCTGGCTTCTAGGAATTGGCTAGGGCTCCACTTGAAGGTGTAACAGGAGGCCCAGAAGACAGAACCCTGTCCTCTGCGGGTCCTGCTCTGGATGGGCCCAGGCCAGGAGCAGGCCGTGCCCCGTGTGGAGGCCAGGATGGATCTCAAGGGTGTGAGGGGCACTTTAAACAGGCAGTTGGGCCCCCGCCCATCAGATGCCCGAGCCTGAAGTGCAGTGTTGTGTCCCTTGCTGACCACCTCGCCCCAAGGCCCCTCTGACCAGACAGCCAGACACCTCCCTGACTGGCCAGAGGGAGTCTGTTAGCCCTGCCCTGCTCCCCCGGGCCGGGCTGAAGGCTGAGAGCATTTTGGAGGTGCTTGGAGGGTGGGTGGGGGGCAGTGCTGGCTTCTCTCCTAGAAGTGCTTACTGTGAACTGAGGACTTCCCGTAGCCTCTAGACAGCTGCAGTTGGGCTTTCTGGACCATGGGCCTTGATCAGACATGGGACCCCAATCTTGGTGAAGTGTAGTCCCAGCTCTGAGACTTGCAGATTCCAGTCCAGTGTCACAAGGCTGGGGTGCCCGGAGCAGGAGACAGCACATAGCCTGCAAGAACCAGGCCCGGGAATGAGGGCTTGTCCATACCAAGGGACAGCCCCCATCCCCTGGCTCCACCCCGCCTCCCAGCCCCCGTGCCCTGCCATGCTGAGCCACTTGGCATGGGCATGCAGACCCCTTGAAGCTCTGGGCTGTAGTGGCCTCTCGTACTTGGTGTCCCCCAAGGCGAGGCCTTGTCCTGGTGGAGGCCCAGAGCCCATGTGGTGAGCAGGGCAGGGTGCAGGGAGCCCAGGGCCGCCCGTGTCACCACAAAAGATGTCTTGGTCTTGGGCACACCTGTCTGACTACCCACTCTCCTAAGGTAGCTTGATTGACAGGACAGGCCTAGGAGCTGTGAACATGTCTCATGTCAGCCAGCAGACAGGGGCCTCCAGCTCTGACCTCCTGTCAGCGGATCTCTGTCTTACCCTGTGTGACTCTCCAGGAATTCCCAGAAAATTCCCACTGCTGACCCCTGGGGCTGGACTGCCAGCTGCAGGTCAGCCGTCTAGAAGCAGCCCTAGCCTTCCTTATGGGACAGTGGCCACACTGGAGTCTCTTAGCCAAGCTAGTGAAGAGAAATACTAGAGCTTTCAGCGAAGGCTGGCTCAGGCCTGGGGACCAGCACGGCACTGCTGGCTTCCTGTGCATGGCCTGGCAGGGCCTGGCTCACCTCCCAGCAGTGGGAGGTGGGCAGAGCCTGGGCCATGTGTGATAGTGGCAGGTCGGGGCCCTCACTTGCTCTGAGCCTGTGCTGGCTCACATTCCCTGTCTACCCAGGGAGAGCCAGAGCTGTGGCCTGTGGTCCTAGAGTTGAGAGCTCCCCTTGGCCCTCAAGTGGGGCAGCTCGGCAGGTATAGTGGGTACACTGTACCCAGGATCATCCCTACACTGTTCTACAGAGGTGTGAGGTGTCTGAGGGCAGCTGGCTCTCCCCGCTCCACCCCTGACTGGCTGGGTGAGTGACACCTGACACAGCAGACCAGTTAACAAGGAGTGAGGGTGCTGAACCCCCGCTGAGTCCCAGGCCGCTGTGAGGGTGATGGTGTGACATCTCTGTGCAATCCAGTGATGTGGTGGACGGTGGACAGGGGGACAAGGGGGACACACACCTGGAATGGCCGTCCTTACCCTGGGGAAGGGGGCTGAGCTGCCCAGACATGGCTGGCAGACCGCCTTTGCAGTCACCAGGTGCTGGTGACGGCCTTGCCTCTGGGTGCTCAGGAGAGATGCCGTCCTGCTGGCAGTGTGCCCTGTATCCAGGAGGGACCGTGCTTATCCTCTCCTCTCTCCACAGATGTAAACGAGTGTGCCTTTGACAACGGGGGCTGTGAGGGCCCATGTTGCAACACCGTGGGGGGCTTCTACTGCCGCTGTCCACCCGGCCGCCAGCTCCGGGGTGATGGCAAGACCTGCCAAGGTAGGACTGTCTGGGTACTTGTCCTGGGAGGAGGCAGGTGCAGGTGGGCAGTGAAGGCCCGAGCCAGTGGAGGCCCGAGCTAGCGGAGAGGGCAAGTCCTACCTCTCAGAGGCCTGGGGCTAGAGGCACTCACCAGCTTGCCCAACATGGCAGATAGCCAGAGGATGCCTGAGAGCCAGACAAGAGCAGATGAGGGAGGAGACAGGGGGTGTGGGGACCCTGTGCGTCCCCATCCTTCCCTCCTCTCTCCTTTGCTCGTCTAGCTGTCTTGACCCCTGCCCCTGGACTGGGCCCGGGCAGCTCAGCCTCTGTCAGCTGCTGGGACTTTGGGCCAACCAAGGCCTCTGTCCTGCTCTCCCACTCAGACTGTCACCAGCCTCTGTGTGCCTAGAATATCTCTAGCCGAGCTCAGCAGTGTCTCCAGCTGTGAGCTGCCTGCCAGAGGGTGGCGGCTGGACTCCTGGATGAGGCGTCCAGAGGAACAGAGGATCTGTCCTGTTGGATGGTCTGGAAACTTGGATTTCTGTATGCTCCTTTCTGGCATGTTCTTGTGGCCTAGGAGGCTGGGGCGGGGGTTAGGAGCTGGGACCCACTAGATAAGGGGGAGACTCGGGGCTCTTGGCTTAGTTAGAAGAGGAGGTGGCATTCCCTGAGCAGTATCCTTCAGGTCCTGGACGCCCCCCAACCCAACTCCACCTTGGTCTTTGCTTTGGTTTCACCTCTGCGGAATGGGCTTCCCTGGGGGACAGAAACCCCTGAGGCCTGAGCCAGGACATGACAAAGGCAGAGTGCAGGTGGAGGTGCCAGTGGGCAGGGATGGTACCCTTGGGTCCAGGTGGAGAGACCTGTTGCTGCAACATACCGTGCCACTGTGGCCAGCTGTGGACCCTCCTGGGCCTAGTGGATTTCCACGGTCAATCAGGAGGCCAGCGCCCCTCCGGTGCCGGTCAGGTCTAAGGAAGCCCCAAGCCTCTGGCTGGACGTTCGGTGCCCAGGGGTCCGGTGAGTGGCACAGGTCAGGGAAGGGATGGTGTTCGTGCTTCCTTCCCAGTCCACCCAGGGGAGGCTGAGAGTGGTCTTTGCCTGGGTGTCCTCCAGGCCCCCCGGGCTTTTCCTTCTACAGGCTAATGGGGCTCCAGAGAAAACTGCCGTCTTCCCAGCCTGCCTGGTGCATGTGTTGGGGATAGAGGGGGACCTTTGCTCTAGACTCTGGACAAGGACCGGGGTCTTGTGTTCCTGTGTTGGTGCCCATTCCTACAAGGGTGGCCTTGGGGGCTGGGACCTCTGCTGTGCTGGGGGCCCCTATGGGCATGGTAGGCCTTAGACACCCGGAGGGAGTAGCTGGTGGTGGGGCATGGACCAGATGGCCTTGGAGCCATGCACCTGGGCCGGGGACCAGCCTCAGGTCCTCTAAGCCCCTCCCCATTCCTGGTCCCGTCTTGGCCTTGGTCTCTGCAAATCCACTGCCCAGCTCTGTGTGTTGGGGATAGCTTGCACAGCCGGGGCAGGGGGTCAGGGGCACTGCCGAGAGCCTGGAGCCTGTGTGTTTGCGCTGTCCCTGTCAGCCGGCCGCCCCGGGATCAAGGCTCCGGTGAGTGCGTGGAGCGTGGTTGCTTGTGGGGCATGGCGGCCGGCGCAGGCAAGCACAGGTCCCTGGGGAAGGATGGCTTTGCTGGCTTGCACGTAAGGCAATGTGCGCTGGGTTGACGGTGGGGTGAGCCCAGAAGCCGCTCCGCGTGATGAATCGGTGCTATTAAACAGTGCTGGCACGCCAGCCTGGCCTGAGGTACCTTGGCCTTGCTCCCAGGCCGGCGTGTGTCACGTTCCGGGAGAGTCTCTGAGCCAGAGCCCAGGCCATTCCACTGCGCTGGGCGGCCGAACCCACTTGTCCTCCACGCTCTTCCAGCCCCGCTCAGGTGTGCTCGAGGTTTGCATGTGGGAGAAATGTGGGCTTCTTTCTGGATACCAGGAAGCCCTGGGGTACCGTACCCCACTTCTCACATAAGCCCCTCTCCAGAGGCCCCTCGGGAACCAGACTTGGATGTCAGGAGGGCCAGGCTAGACCTCCCTTGTGTGTTTGCCATGTGGCTTTGAGTGAATGGCTGCAGCCAGTCTCCTCCTCTGTAAAATGTGACACGTCATGTCTTGTGCCTTTCCAGGCATCCTGGAGGGTTCATAGGAAAGGCCTGGGGGCAGAAATGCTGCGGGTGGCAGCCCCCAGGCTGGCATCAGAGGCAGATGGTGGAGGAAGGAAGAGGCGCTGCCTCCTGCGTCCAGGCAGCAGAGGCCTTGGTCTGGGTCATTGCCCTCCTCTGCCTTCCCCTCACTAGGGGCTTTTGGGGAGCAAAACACCTCCTCTAGGCTTGAGGGGCCCCAGGCACATCTGTGCAGGGCTCCAAACCTCCCTCACTTTGCTTTTTCCCCTACTCTCACTTGATTTAGAGTCTCTTGATTCAGCCCTGAGTGAAAACGCTTCCATCTATAACATAGATTCAAAGACACCAGAGCGCTGGTGGCTCATGCCTGCAATCCTAGCTACTCAGTGTGATCTGAGGGTTGAGGTTCAAGACTAGCACAGGCAGAAAGACCATGAGACTCATAAACTCCAGGTAACCAGCAGTAAGTCAGAAGTGTAGCTGTGGTCAAGGGGTAGAGAACCAGCCAGGCTTCACCTGAAAAGCTAAGGCCCAGCACCCAGGCCCTGAGGTCAAGCCCTTGTGTGGGCCTGAACCTACACGGCTCCTTCTCCCATCAGGAATGTAGACACCCAGGGAGCCTGTCCTGGGCAGTGTCCTCAGTAAACTGCCCCTGCCCTGGGTTGTGGGACGGCAGTGCAGGCTGGCAAGCCTACCGTGGGTCTCATCACTGAGGGCTGTTAATTTCTCTGCATGGCCTCAAGTGTTACACACACACGCACACACATACACACATACACATGCACACGCACGCATGCATGCACGCACACACATGTGTACACATACATGGATTCAGTGTTTATACTAAGTAAGTGACAGCTGGGTCTGGAAGATGCAGTGTCGCTTCGTTGGGGACAGTTGTGCTGTCCCATTCTGGGAAGTCAGAGTGACCACGAGGAAGAAGCCAGGCCATCAGGAGAGAAGGGTGAGGACCCAGGGGGTCTCCGCGGCTTCCCATCCTGGGGTGGGGGTCTGTCCTGACACAGTCCGGCTGCTCCTACCTCAGGTGACCGGGCTTATGGCAGGAGATAAGGAAGGAGCCTGGGAAAGGGGATGGCTGGCGGGGACCAGAGTGGGGGCTGGGCAGGGCTTCTCTGAGGGAGGGGTGGCTGTTCCCTGGGAGAGAGGGCAGGGCTGAGTGTCTGTGAAAGGCCTGTGCTGTCATCCCAGGGGACCAGCCTTCCACCAGTCCCAAGAGCCCTGCTCTGCTGCCCTCAGCTGTCACCGTGGGCTCCAGGCCCATCTCTGTCACACTCATCCTCTTGGCCTTCATGCCCAAGGAAGCTGCCAGGTCCTGCTCTCTGTCCCCAGGGAGCAGAGGAACGTGGGAAGTGGCTTCCAGCCGTGGTTAAGATGCCTGGCCGACAGCTGGCTGACCCGGGCCAGCTGGGCTGTTGCACAGGGAGGGAGGAGTGGTGCAAATTCAGATCCCTGGCCCGGTGCCTGGGGCAGGTACCTGGCCCCCCAGGTGGCCGGGGCAGCTGTCCTCCTACACCCGAGGAGGCCCTTGGTGAAGCTTTCTGTCTTGTTCCCCAGAAAGCCTCCCAGAGGCCTCCTGACTCTCCTGGGCAGCTGCCCTCCATGGGCCAGAGAGCGCTGGGGTGACTGGATCTCTGTGTGCCGGGATTGGTGCTGCGTGGGGTGGTGCTGTAGCCTCCACATTAGAAAGCGAACTTGAGGCCCCGAGAGGGGCAGGATGGATGCAGAGGCCCGCGGGGATGGCTGCTCAGAGCCGTGGCCCGGTCTGGAGGCTTGTGCTGCCCCCCCCCCCCACCTTGCGCCAGCCCCCCGCCTGGACCCGGTCTGAGAACATCTCCCTCCTCTCTCCTCGCGGTCCCTCATTCGTTTTCTTCCTCCTCTGGCCAGCAGTGAAATGCCTGTGATGATTCTGAATGTTGGGGTCCTCTCAGTTCTCAGAGCTCCAATCCCCAGTGTGGCCAAGCTGAGGCAGGGCCTTTTTGGAGGCTGACTGGTGTCCTTGTAAGTGAGATTTAAGGGACTGTGTCTGCCTCATTCCTGCCTGTGCTAGAACCTGGGCCTCCCAGAGCCAGTGTCCTCCGGATGTGGGCAAGGAAACCTGGCTGCGAACGCTTGTGACCATCCGGGCCTCTGCGGCCAGCGGCCTGCTCTGTCAGAGGTGCTGAGAGTTGAAATCTCTCGCTTCCCAGTGTTGGCTCACGCGCTCCCCTCTAGTGAGCAAATTCTGGCAGGTGCAGCCATGCTTGAGGCCAAAACAAGAGACTAACAGCCTTCCAGGCCAGCAGTCAGAGCCAGCCCGTGACAGGACAGAGGCCTCCCCCATCGGCCTGCCCTGTCCCCCCACAAGCAAGGACATGGAGAATGTCCTGGAGGACCCCCAGGACAGGCGGCAGGCAGTTGGGAATCTCCCGGTGGCAGAAGGACCTGTGTTGGTACTTCAGCCAGAAAAAAACTTCCTGAAGCTCAGAAGGCCTGGAAGTGACCCCGAGACAGGCCTGGAGGGCCTGCCTGCCCCCACAGATAGAGGGGGCCATGGATCTTAGTCTCGGGAATGCAGGGGGCAGGGAGAGTAGACGCTTGTATAGTGAACCACAGCTCACCCTGGCCTTGCTGGGCCAGCAGCCCAGGGAGAACAAGCCCTGGAACTGGGTAAATGACCAGTGAGTGGTACAGGAAAGGTATTTTTCTGGCTCTGAATGTTTCTGTGGCTGGCATGGTTCCTTCTGGACAGGAGAGAGGGCAGCTCGACACTCAGTTCCCCTGCCTTCCCCAGACCTTGGCTGATCTGGGTCTCTGGGTGGCCCAAAGCTCCTAAGAAGATGAGGTGATGTGGGGGGAGGCAGTGGCTGAATGCCTGGGAGCCCCCAGGATGCCTCAAGACAGTCCATCAGTCCAGCACGTGTGTCTGGACCAACACGTGAACCTCTGCATCTCCTGGAATGGAGCTGACAGAGCAGGGCCAAGGTGCAGGGTCTGTTCCTCACAGCCAGTTCCCGGGTTGGGCAGGGCAGGGAGGGCAGGCAGGCAGGCAGGCAGGCAGGGAAGAGAGAACAGGGAGGCCTGTACTCAGCCTTGCCCCTCTGGCCTGTGTCTCCCCTCCACTCTTTCTCCTGTTTCTGTTCTCCATCCCCATGTATTTCTGCTCGTCCAGCCTGTCCTCTGTCCCAGCTTTGGCCTCCTCGCTGGCTCCCCCAGCAGCGCGTGCCTCCTCTCTGGGCCTCTGCGGCCTAGAGATGATGGCTGTACTTGCTGCTCTCCGCCCATGGATTGTCTTCCCTGCTGTGCACGGCCTCTTCCCAAAGCATGGGGGAAGCGGTCCCCGGCCCACGTTCCTGGTTCTCTTACCCTGTCACCCTCTGGACCCTGCTGGGCATCCGAATGGCACCCACTTCTGGGCAGACAAGGCTCGGCAGTCTGGAGGAGGGGTGAGGGGGTGGCAGGTGAAAAGGTGTGACAGGAAACAAGGCGGGACCTGAACCTCATTCAGCAAGGAAGGCTTGAGGGCAGGGTGTGGGCCCGGGTGATGGGTGGGGTGCCCCCTCCCCCGCTGGCACCTCCACCACGGGAAGCTTTCCTTTGGAAGCCCAGCAGCTCTGACTGGACTGTGGGCCGTCGAGAGCTGGCTGTTGTTCTTGGCCCCTGGCGTCTAGCAGGGAGAGGGAAATGGTAGAGATATGAGTGAACGGTGGGGCCCCTCCCCCCCTTCCCAGCAACCTGCCCCTGCCCAGCCCTCCACAAGCCTGTCTCTTCCTGGCCCTGAAGATGCCATCTCCAAAGGCGGCTCCCCCAGGAAGTCACCTGGCCACTGCCAAGCCCGTCCTCCGGGCGTGTGTGGTGAGACCTGGGCAGCCGGGCCTGGCTTGTGCTCAGCAGCTCTGCTGTCCCCAGGGGGTGGCAGGCCTCCTTGAGGAGGGGGTTTCCCATTGGTGCCAGCACCACCACCACAGGGGAGGGAAACAGCAAGACCCAGACAGGCTGGTGGCATGCACACATAGTGCTCATGTGTTCTGAGGCCCCTGTGTGGTTCCTGGATTAGCCCACGGGGCCGCCTCCTTGGACAGCCCAGCTGCCACACTGGGGTTCAGTGACCCCAGCCGCCTGGTTTCCGGAGGAGGCTGTGGGCCAGAGCTGGTCTGCCCAGGTTCTCTAGGGGCTGCGGCTGTGAGGGGAGGGGGCTCCCTTGCTTCTACCAGCTCCTGCCAGGAGCGGCTGAGCTGGAATGGCAGCTGGACCAGTGGGGACAGCCCTGGTTTTCCTTTTCCTTCCTCGGCTTGGGTGACCAGCAGAGATGGTAGTGGGTTTACCAGGAGCCAACAGAGAGCAGGTCTAGGGGTCTCAGCCAGGCCCCAGGCACTGTGAGGCTAGGCGGGGGCTGGCCCTCCCCTCCTGGAATAAACATCAGGCTGCAACTCAGCGGAGATGGGGTGGAAGGGAGCGGACTGTGTTCACTCGGCAAACTCAGGTTCTGCTCTGGAGGCCCAGGGTCAGAAAAGCCAGGCAGGTTCCTGGTGAGGGGTAGCCAGGGGCCCTTTTTGGCATAGGGGCCTTGGGGCCTCTTCTTCAGGCAGGTTCCAGTGTGTTCCGGGCCCCTCCACCTGCAGCCGGGGGCCCTGGCAGAGCATGCTGGCAGCTCCATCCTTCGGCCCGGCACTGTGTTTCTGCCTCCAGCCCAACCCCGCCAGCCCTCACCTACCCATGCCCACGTGCTGAGGTGGTGTGCCTTTGCCTGTCACTGCACCCCCAACTTGATCTTTTGGTGCCAGAAAGGGGACTTGAACTCAGAACCTTACAGTCTTGCTTGGATTTTCTTTTTTTTTTTTTAAATTGGTCTTAAGGCTTGAACTCAGGGCTTGGGTGCTGTCCCTGAGCTTTTCTTCTCATGGGTAGAGCCACGGCTCCACTCCCAGTTTTCTGGAGGTTAAGTGAAGATAGCGATCTCATGGACTTTGCTGCTGGGGCTGGCTTCCATGATCCTCAGGCCTCAGTCTCCTGAAGAGCTGGGATTGCAGGTGTGAGCCACGAGCACCTGGCCCACTTCTCCACTTTTGCTGGTTATATGGAGCTGAGACTCTCATGGACTTTCCTGCCTGGGTTGGCTTTGAACTGTCAGATCTCAGCTTCCTGAGTAGCTAAGCTGGTAGGCATGGACCACAGGCGCCCAGCCAAGCTCAACTTTGTTTAATATTGCTCATGGTCCCCACACTGCCCTAGAAGTATGCCCAGCCTGGCCCAGCACAGCAGGTCTACACACACATTTGGGAGTCATTCTTCCTTCCCAGCCTGCCTGGGGCACCCTGTTGAGCCATGCCCCCCCACCTCCAACAGGGGCACTTTAGGGTCTTAGGGTTCTTGGTCTTTCTCATTACCCCCACCCCTCCATCTCATGTGGACTTCCCTCTCCTCAGATGGCACATGAGAGGTTCCAGGCAGGGCCTGGCCCTGTGGGAGCACTGACAGGCAGGCTAGTGGGTGGAGTGGACAGGGAACCTGGTGTCTTGACCTCATGGGTCCTCCAGCTGGCTCCCCACCAAGCCTTAGCCCCGAGGTGTGAGGCAGACCTACTGCCCCAGGCCTCTTGTGCCTCTCTGTAGTGACTCATGCCCAGGGCTGCTGTGTGCTCAGCCCAGGCCGCCCGGGCACTGCTGGCCCTGTGAAGACTCACAGCCCATGCGTCAGTGCTCAGCTGTGGGTAGGGCTTCAGAGAAGGATGCCTGGAGATGTTTGAGCGGGACCTGAGGGACAAGCCTGCAGAACAGGCTGGGCCTTTTCCCAGTCTCTTAGCTCCCACTGGCCCCAGGAAAAGACAGTTCTGCTCCACAGCCCTGAGACAGGGTCTCCTCAGGGGCCAGTCTAGCTCCAAGGGGGGAGTGGTGATGTCTGCTGGTGGCACTGAGCCTTTGTGCCAGCCCTGGTCCTGAGATGGTCCAGTGGCTGCCCATTTGGAGAGGGAGGCCAGGCTGGGGTGGGGGACAACCTCTTCTGCTGACAGAGACATTCCCGCTGGCAGAGACGCCCAGCTACATCGGGAAGTCATTTCCCCAACAGCATCCATAGCCACAGCCATGGGCCTGGGTGGCCTTGGTGGCCTCAGTGGGGACAATGGACAGCCTTGGTGGCACTGGTGGGGACAGCGATGCCTGTTGGGTCTTGTCCAGTGCCAGGTGCTGGACAGGCCATGCAGCTGTGTGACCACTCTTCTACGGGTGGTCTGGTGGCCCAGGCAGCAGCATGGGTCCATGTTCCTGGCATCTGTAACCAAAGTGGTCCCTGTCATGTGGCCTCTGCCCACTGCTCTCCAAGAGTCTTAGGACGAGGGACAGCTTCCATTTTGGGGGGAGTACCGTGTGCTTTCGAGACTTGGTTGCTGTGTCCCCTTGTTGCTGCTCTGGGGACGAAGGGAGAGCTTCCTGGAATGGCTGTGGGTGGCATTTCTCCCTTCACGCCCCTCCCCCAGGACAGCGGTCAGCAGTCAGCCTTTAGCTGGCCCTAGGTAGGTCCCGGAGACAGGTCACTCCTGGTGCTTAGCTGACATCCACCCGGCACCCCGGCTTCTGGGCACAGCTCCTGTGCCTTTATGCAGCCCTGGGACGAGGGAGGGCCCGAGGGCCCCCCCAAAGGAGGATGGAGAGGGTGGGAGTCTGAGGGGCCTCGTTCCCGAGCTGGAATCCCAGACCCGCTGACCCGCAAGGCTGGCTGCGATGGCTAAGGTGGGCTGAGTGTGGGGCTTTTCAGAGGCACAGCCACTGCCACCCAGGAAGGGCTGCTTTCTTTCTCAATGTCACCCTTTCCATTGTTCTTATCCCCCCAATCCCCAACCCCGGTGACTCTCTCCCAACCCCACCCATCCCTTCCAGTTACCAGGTTCCATCTTTACACTTCTGCGTTGAATATGGAGACTGTAGTCGTCCACCCTTCCTGAACTTTCTGTTCCTCTCTGCCCCTCTCTGAACTCCCTCCCTCCCTCCTTCTCCACAGCACATTTCTCAGTATTTGCTTTGTTAAACTACAGATTCGTTGTCCAAAGGAATCACAGCTTTGCCGGCCTCCTCTACATAACACCATACTTGAGATGGTGCCTGTATGTAGAAATGCATGTGACTCTGTGTATGGTAGGCTGTGCCCTTGGGCAAAGCAGGCATCTCCTGTAGCCCCAATCCTGCCTCTCTCTCCACATTAGTCCTCCCTATTCTCTAGCCCTGTTCTGCATGCTTCTCAGACAGCTTCCTTGCAGAGTCTGGGTCCAGGGCAGGGTGTGTAGTTTAGTGCGCCCCCTCCTCCCCCCCCCCCGCCACCACATTGCGTCTCTCAAGCTTTCCAGTTAGTGCTGTGGTCTCTCTCCTGCCAGGCTGCTTGTGTCCTCCACCAGGCCTCCCCCCCAGGGCCTCCCCGCCTGGCCAGGATGGCGTCTCTGCTTTGGTTTCTCTTCTGTGTTGGCGGGGATCTCATGTTTGTGCATGTGTGTCTGTGCAGATGTTTGCATGCGCCAGTGTGTCTGTGCGCGCCTCTGGCTGTCACAGGCTGTGCGTCTGTCTGCGCCTTGAGTGGGTGGCTGCACCCGTGGGTCTGTTTGCACACATGTGTGTGTCTGAATGAGAGTTGCCTGTGTTTATGAGTGAGTGGGTCACTCGCAGTCTGCAGTCTGGGTCTGGATGGATCTGGGTCGGGGAATGCATGGGGCGGGGCCTTGCACCACCAACTCAGCCCCCTGGGGGTGGGGCGGGGCGGGGAGGGGCGGGGCCTTGACGGAGGCCGGGCGTCTGAGGATTTGGCCTTTACCTGCAGGGGGCGGAGGGAAAGCTGAGAACATAAAGGGGGGCCAGTGGCTCTGAGGGAGCTGAGCTGACCTAGCAGCCGGGCTGGGCTGGGCTGGGAGACCCGAGAGCAGAGCACTGATCTCTGAGCTCCATCGGCTCCAGCAGCCCTGTGGATCCAGACCAGGCATGGAGGTGTCCTGGGGCCGGGGCTGCCTGGCTGCACTCTGGTGGCTCGGGTGCCTGGGGAGCCTGGCCAGCGTCGCAGGCACACACTACCGCTACCTGTGGAGAAACTGCTACCCGTGCCACCTGGGCCAGGCCGGCTACTCCGTGAGCACCGGTGACCAGAGGCCAGGTGGGCGCTGGGTGAGCAGGGGCGGGTGGGCCCAGGGCTCTCCCTCCCCAGCAGATTTCCCTTTGTTTTCTTTTTCAAAGTTTGTGCCAGGCCTCTGACAGCCGGGCACTGGCAGGAGTGGGGTGCGCTGTGCCAGGCACACAGCCCCCAAATCGGGGAGGACTGAGCCACCGTGTCCCAAGGAAGCAGACAAGCAGACACTGCCTGCTCCAGGGCGGGCTGCAGGGGGTGTTGATCTTAAGAAGAATGTGGGGTGTGTGTGTGTGTGTGTGTATGCATCCCATTACGGGAGTGTCCTCTGACCTCTATGCCAGCAGCTTGGGGTCAGGCCACCGGACAGGCCAGAGTGGACCTAGGGATTCCTGAAGCTGGGGCTCCTCTCCAGGGTCCCCAGAGGCTTGGCCCTTTGGGGACTACATGTGGGGGTGTGGCCGTCCTTCCTGCCTGCTCACTGCTGGGCCTCCATAGGTCTGGCTCACTGGGGTCCTGAGAGGGCCCTGGAGTGGGGACCCCAGCAGCTGTGGGGAGCAGCTGAGGGGAGCTGCTGGGTCTATCCTGCCCCTCCGCTCCTGGGCTCTGGTTCCTGTGCTGGGCTAGCCTCCCTCCACGTGACTGCTAGGAGCTGGGTACCCTCAGGAATGTGAGGAGGGGGTGTGGTGTGTTTGGTTGCCAGTGAGTCATTTCTGAACCCCAGGGGGTTTCGCTAGCCATCCTGTCCTCTGAATGGGGAAAATCCTCCCTTGTGTCCAGACGACAGCTCCTCTCATGGTTTGGACACTCAGCCAGCTGAACACAGATCGCCTCAACCCCAGACAGCCCTCTGCTGACAACCGGGCTGATGTGGCCCTGCACCAGGGGTGGCCCTGAAGGCTGTGGAGCATCCAGAGGTCTTTGGGCTAGGCCACCTTGCCCTGCCCGGCCCTGCCCTGTCCCAAGGCAGAAGGGGAGGACCCTGGAGTGATGGAGCAGGCTTCCTGGGGCCTATGCAGGACAGAACACGGCCGACTTGGTACGGGCAGAGCCAAGTTGCTGGCAGGTGTCCAGGTTCCCTGGGTTTCCGGAACCTGGGGAAGCTTAAAGTGGCCTTTGGGGTGGTTTCCGCAGAGGCAGCATTGGCTGCAGGCCAGGCCCCCTGTCCGCCTGGCTGTATGTGCTGGCTGGAAGTAATAGGATCCGGCCAGGGTAGTGGTGGCCCCAGTCTCTGGAGTAGCACTGGCTAAGCAGACACAGGGCTCCAAGAAAATCCGAGCCAGGTGGGCACAGGGATGCCAGGGCCAGCATGTGCTGCCGCTCCTATCCCGAGCCAGTGGCTCCTGGCACAGCCAGTAGAAGAGCAGGAGCACAGGGCATCCCTGGGTAGCCCAGGCCTGGCTGTTCCTTAAGATGGCCCTGCCAGCACTTTGCTTCCAGCAACACAGCCCCTCTCTGGGGAATCCCCAGCTGTGCTTGAGGGAGACAGGGCACAGTTTGCCCCCCCAGGCACCACCTAGAACTGAACCAGTTCCAGTCTAGCTCTCTTGGAAAGTAAGGAAGGGGTGGTCTCGTTCCTCACTCCACCCTCACTGGGGTACGCGCTTTGCCTGGGGCTCTGGCCCCCTTGTGGTAGAAGGAGGGCATTGCTGCTGGGGGCTGAGCAGGGTGTGTGTGTGTGTGTTGGGGGGGAGGGGTATGCAGGCTCAGTGTCTGCATTGTGAACTGTCCTGGATACACACCCAGGACAGGTGAACCTGGATAACCTGACTTCTAGACCTGGCGGGGGGTGGGTGAGGGGGGACAGGACACCACTGCTGTGAGCCCTCTGGTGGGCACAGGGGACTCAGGCTGGATCTGGAGGCCAGCTGGGAGGCAGCAGATCTCCACAGCCTGGGCCTCCAGGACTTGCATTTTGCTGAATCAGAAAAAAAAACCCTCCTGAGACAAACAGCCGTGTGTGCTGTCTTTGTGTCTTATGACTGCTGTTGCCAGTTATCCTGAAAGCAGACTGACTGCCTGACAGCTCTGGAGGTCAGTCCCCCCTCCTCTCCCTCCCCCCCACTCTCCAGGGAGAATCTTTCCTTACCACTCCAGCAAGGAGAGGTTGCCTGCATTCCTGGGCTCTCTGCCTCCTCTTCCAGCTGAGCCAGCATCTCAGCATCTTGCAGCTCTGGACCTCTGCTTCATCCTCACATCCTGGACTCTGACTCCATCTTCCTATGTCTCTCTTGTAAGGCCCCCCAGCTAATCCAGAATAATCTCCCCCCACTCCCCCCCACTCATTCAAGATCTGTCCCTTAATCCTGTTTGTAAAGTCCCCTTTGCCATGTAAAGCTCTGCGGTTGCATGCAGACATCTTTGGGGGATATTATTCTGTCAGCTGCACCATCTACCTCTCCTCGGGTCATTGTCAAAGCCATGGCCGTGTGCTCAGCCCTCCTGGGTCCTTGGAGCTGCCTGAGGACAGCTTTAACTGCTACCATGTGCCCTGTGGGATGGGCCAGCCAGGGCTCAGGTCTTTTAAAGACATCTACAGAGGATCCTGGCTCTCAGGGCTGGAGAGGACCCCACCTGGAGGTGGGCCAATAGACAGGCCCGGGGGTCTGGGGTGAAGGGGGGTGTCCTGAGCCTTTCAGCCTTGAACCGTCCTACTGGGTCTAGGTGCTGCCTCTGGCACTCAGCAAGTGGGGATGGGTGCTGTAAACCATACCAGGGCTTCTGTAATCCATTTCCATCCCCATCACAGAGTGTCCCCTACTGAGCAGGCAGCCAGCCTCCACATAGCAGAGTTGGGGGCAGGGAGAAATTGGGGTGAGCATGTCAGTCCCCCCTGAGGGGTGACCAGGCCCTCTCCTCACCTGGAGGCTCCTGGGGCCAAGTGTGGCTTTTCCCCAGGTAGTATGAGATGTACCTTGATTAAGGCGCCTCGGTGGAGCTTTGAGAGCCCCTCTTGCTGCTGGGTGCAGGGCCCAGCTGCTGTCCCAGTCCTCGTTTGGGGCTTGGCTCTGGCTAGGAGGGTTGGCTGATGAAGCTGTCATCGGGCCTGAGTGCTACGGGAGGACTCTGGTGCCCCCACATGGTCCTCACCTCTGCCTTTGCTCATTGGCGTCATCCTCCCTGTCTCTCCGTGGCTCCTGCCCAGTCATCAGAGTCCCTCAGTGTGCTCAGGGTGCCACTGGTACCTCAAAGCCATGGCCATGCCCTGAGGCCCCAGGCCCCAGCTGCTCGGAGCTAGTCCAGACACGGTGGTGGAGGTCACAGCTGGTGGCAGCCTCACCACACACAGGTGTCCTGCCTGGCTGTACTGTGGTCCATCTACTTCAGTCTTTGGCCCTCCCTGAAGCCCACCAAGGCCTCGAGAGCAGGGGAGAGGCCAGGCCAGCCTGAGCCTCTGCACAGCTGCAATTCCCAGCTGCGGAAGGTGAAGGCGGGATCTGGGCTTCAGGGAAGGCTGTTCTGCAGGTCCCCATTTGCATCCCATCTGCTTCCATGCAGCACTTCCCCTGGGGCCATGGTGCTGAGGGCACAGAGGCCCCCCCGCAAGAACCCTCGACCTTGGGCTCCTCCTGGCCTGTGCCTGCCCACCCAGCTGTAGGCAGAGATTCTGCCCTTGAACCCCAGGGCCAGGAGGTCAAGGTCAACCCTTCTTCCTGCCTCTCTGCTCCTGCACTGCTGTGGGGCTTTTCAAGCAAGGCTTCAGATCTGACTCTCCTACAGGCATTTTGCAAGCGGTGGGAAGGCCATAGAGTGTACAGTCCAGGGCTTCTGTCCTGGGATGGTAGCCATGCTACTCTTCCCATGTGGCACCAGGAGCTTTGGGGAGGGAGGATTTGACTTGTCCTGGGGCTGCCATGATGTTTTAAGCCTGAGGGACATTGTTCAAGGCAGCAGATCCCACCCACCTCCCACTTTCTCCATTGCCTGGTGGGGGTTCATTTCACGAGTCTCCATTTTTTCTTTCTGGGCTCAGAGCCCCAGGACAGGGGGGCTGGTCATGCCCTGGAATGTCATGAAAATTCCGGCTTCCAGTAGATGGCTGTGTTCTGTGCTTAGCTTTGAGGTCCCAGCAGCCAGGGCCTCTCCCCATGAGCCTGCTCCCACGTTCTGACTGACCCCTAGGTGCCAGCTCTCTTCCCCCCGCCCCCAGCCAGGCCCACTTGGGGAAGGCTGGGCAGGGCCGACTTGGTCTGCCCTGGCTCAGGGGGTGTGGGCTGGGGCCGGCAAGGGTGACAGGCCTGGCTTGAGAAGGGGGTCGTCTTGGGTCCAAGCTCCATCAGCTCCTTGAGAGATGACTCCATCCTACCCTCCTCCCCCCAGATGTGGATGAGTGTCGCTCGCACAATGGCGGCTGCCAGCACAGGTGTGTGAACACCCCCGGCTCCTACCTCTGTGAGTGCAAGCCTGGCTTCCGGCTCCACACGGACGGCAGGACCTGCCTGGGTAAGTGTCTCCTGGGGCCCCCAGCCTGGGTTTGTGGGCCTCTGCCGTGCCCTACTCTCTACGGTGCTGTGTCCAGGGCTGGGTTTTTGCCCTCACAGGCGAGTCCTGACCAGGCTGGCACTGGGCTGAGAACTCGGGGGCATGGAGGGAGGGTTCCGTGTTCATCACCAGGACTCCAGCCCGGGGTGCGGTGGCTGCCATGGAGTCCCGGCTGGCTGCATCCTGCCTCTGGGCATTGCACTCCCACAGGTAGAGGCTGAGGTGCTGGCAAGCGAGAGGGCATGTCTGTAGGCGCTGAGTTATCCAGGTCCCCGTGGTCTAGGTGGCTGTCGGTCACACCGAGCCGGGCTGGCCTGGGCTGTCTGCAGTGACTGATTCACACCTCTAAGACTCAGGGAGATCCAGGCCATGCTTGGATGAGAGGGGGTCAGGCAGCAGGAGGCTGTTCTTGGCCTGCAGAGCGGGCCTCGGGGGTCTGAGGTTGCAGGCTGGGATCAGGTCATCAGGACCTGAGCCCTCTGGCCCTCAGGTTCCTCTGCTGTGGGGAGTGAACCCAGTGGTGAGATGAAGGCTAGCCTGCTTGGGAGGGCAAAAAGGAGGTCCAAGGTCAGGTCGAGAAAGAGGCTGCAGCCCAGCGAGGCGGTGAGCCGCTGCCCCCTGCCCTTACCTCTGGCCTCCAGGTCCTTCTCTTGGGGACTGTGGGGGCACCCGGGGCCCCTTCTTTCCACTGTAGAGATCCAGCCTGGGCCAGAGCTGGCTCGGAGGGATGCTCCTCCTTGGCTGCCATGTGGCTGGCAACCTGCCAGCCTGGGGGAGGGTGCTGAGGGGGGTGGACTCTGCGCACATGTCTAGGCTGCTGTCCCCAGGAGCCAGCAGCTGCTCTGGGCAGGACAGTTGGAGCAGATGTAGGAATGTGCTGCATTTCAGAAGGGCTAAGGCCGGGCTGACCCCAGCCAGCTACCTTCTGGCACTTTCCGGAGCCTGTGGCCAGGGCTCTTTGCCTTTGAATGGTCCCTCCTGGTCCCCCGTGTCCTCTTGGAGAGGTGGCACTGGGCAGAGGCATGTCTTCCCTTCACCCTTGCCCTCAGGCAGGGTGCTCTGTGGAGAAGGGTGGCATTGGGGCTGGTAGGCGGATGTCCCGCTTGCTGCCAGCTGGCCTTCCCAGTCCCCAGGGCTGGGGTACTCTCTCCATTTTGTGCCCACCACTTCTGCTAACGAGGTCCTTCACTGAGATGCCCACCAAAGGATCGAAGGCCAGGATGGGTGAGCCACTGAGGCACAGGGGGGCAAGGAAGCTCTTTAGGACTAGCAGTGCCCTGTGGCCTGGTCGTCCCGGCCTGTCCCGTCCAGATGGCCTCTCACTGTGCAGCGCACATATTGGGGATGGAAGGACCGTGGTGGCTGCTCAGCGGAGCCCCTATGCTCAGGATCTTGTGTTCAGGCCTCAGAAGTCTGTATTTGTGATGTGGGATCACTGTAAAGGGTATTGCAGGTCAGACGTCAGGTCCTCGGATGTGGTCCCCACAAGCCTGGGGGGGGCGGGGGTTGTAGGGGTATCACAGCTCCTCCAGCAATTCCCAAATACCGGGCCCCCATTTCAGTGAGTGGAGATCAGAGCCTCCTTAGTGTTAGCTCCTACTTCCCTTTCCCATCCAAGGGTCCAACTGGGACCCACTGGACGTTGGCTGGACACAGAGACCTCAGGCTGTCTCTCTTGACAGCAACTCCCAGGAAGGAATTACTCTATGGAACCTTCTAGAACACAGGACTTCCCGCCACCTGCCCCCACCCCCTCCCAGCCTATGGCCCAGTCCATCTGGGGAAACACCTTTCCTGTGGCCACCCTTCCCACACCTCCCTAACATTTGACCCCTGAGGCGACCTCTTTGCAGTCTGGGGTGTTGGCGGTGGGTTCTGTATGTCTGGAGTTCCTGGCCACGTCTGGGTTTGTCCCCTGGGTCCACTGGGTGCTGCCTTCCTGGTAGGCTGCTGCAGCTCAGGGTGAGAGTTGTCGGGGGGACAAACCCATCCTTCCCAGTCTTGGGGTGTTGCTACATCGAGGTCCTGGGGGTGTGGGAAGACCCCAGAGGAGGCAGTGCTGGAAGGCAGCCTGGAAATGCACTTGGGTTCACCTCCAAAAGGTGGGGGGCGGGGGGAGAACAGGAAATGAGCAAGCGCCAGCCGACCCTCCCTTCCCCAAGATCTTATGGAAATAAAACCCAGAAAGGTTTCCGTTTCCATTCTTAAACATGCAAATTTAGAAGAAGGACTTTGCCGTCTGGCCCTGTTTGGCCGCTACCCCAAGGAAAGCAGGGTCCCCAGTGTGGGTTCTGGGATGAGGCATTGCTGGACGTCCCTCAGGGATGTCCCTCCTCTCTCTGGGCTGACCCACCTCCCTGCCCACAGGGACAGTGGCCCCTGCCAGTTCCTTTCCCCAGCCATGGAAAGTGGGCCTGCTCAGAGAAGTGGTTTGGCTAAGCATCCAGGAGTGTCAGTCCTGTTTTTCTGTGACATCTTACAGAGCAGCAGAGCACAGAAAAGTCCTTGGGTCATTTCATACCTTGTGCACCGAGCCCTCCATCTTCATGTGGCGGGGGTGTCAGGGCAGGCACCTGCCTGCCTGGAGGTTCTCAGTCCCCTAGACTTTGAACTTGGACCTGGCACACATGGGGCCAGCCTGAAGGGCCCCTCCAGGTTTAGTGCCCTGGACTGGCTCTAGAATAGAGGTGGATTTCTGGTCTCCTCCTGCTCTCACATCTATTGGCCCTGGCATGGATGTGCTATTTGCATGTGTGCCTGCTCTCCACCTGTGTGCCAGCTGTGTGCCTGTGGCAGCGTGTGGTCCTGGGCAGACTCAGGCCTGAATCAACCCACCGGGGGCTGTGAGGGGCTGTGAGGGCCTCCAGCCTACCCCCTCAATTCTTGTCAGAGGGGGAGGTTCTGGAGGGGGCTGCTTGGGCCCTAGAGGCGTCTGCTGGCAGTGACTTAGGGCCTGAGCCAAAGCCACAGGCAGCCAAAATGTGCAGACTGCCAGGCTCATCTGAAAAATTCATCCCTGAGCAGCCACAGATGTGGCGTCTCTGGCGCTTCTCAGCCCTCCACAACCCCGTGTAATTGCGCACAGAGTTCGAGCACAGGCTTCCAGGTCTGCGAGGCCCTGCTGAGCAGGGAGGGAGAGGTGGGAAGCATAGTGGCTGACTGTCCCACGGGCCCGCCCTAGGCCATGTGTCTGGGAAAAGGCTGCACCACCTTGGCCTTGGCAAACCCAGATGTGCAGGCAGAGGCCAAGTGGACGTGCTCTCACCCCAACCCAGGCAGGCCAAGGGCACAAACCACATACCCTGGGCTGGCTATAAAACCCAGCAGGGAAGCCCAGGGCAGCCCAGCCAGGCATGCAGGAAGATGGAGCGTCACAGGGTTAGTTGAGGTGAGCTCGGGGAGGACATGGGCGCATGGAGGGGCAGAAGGAGAGGAGTCCGAGCTCACACCTTGAGTCTGGCAAGTGGCATCTCTTACCAGTGACGGGCCATCCATCTTGGAGGGGAATGGATTCATTGTCTCCACCCATTAAAGAAGTAAAAGGCAGAGAAGTGTTTAAGTTTATTTGGAAGTAAAGAAAGCCACAAGAGAAAATAGCAAAACTTTCCACCCCTCCGAGGGCCGTTTTCACCGCTGGAGGCTCCTCGCCTGTCTCCTGTCTTCCTGGGCTCTGTGCAGATAACGAGATGGTGTGTGCAGACGCCATCCCAGCTCTTTCCACTGGTGAATGGGCGCCCAGGGCACTATGGGAAGAAGAGGCATTTGATAAGGAGCCCAGGCACCATGACGGGCTGGTCTGCCCCAACAGCTCCCCTTTCTCTCTCTCTTGGTGGGGGCCTGCCAGCTAGATGCTGCCTAACCTCTGGAACTTGGCATCTGATGGGCCTGACGAGTGAACCACCTCAATAGCCAACCAGGCACAAACACGTTCTCTAGAGAAACGAAAGTTAGTGATGTTCGTGTGACCTCCACAGTCAGGTGCGTCTGGCTGGGTGGCAAGTGGGTGTGTAGGTGTTAGGGGTGTGTGAGGTGGGCCTCATCTGCCTGGCCTCCCCCCATGCAACTCTTGTGCAGGGTCTTTTCCTACTGCTCTTCAGACTCGTACCCCATGGTGCGTGTCCATAGGTGGAGGCCGTCCCATGCGTGTGGTGAGCGGTGGTAAGAAAACGAGTGCCAGGGCTGCTGGGGGCAGGGGATGAGACCCCTCCCTGCCCTGCCATCCTGGCCCTGCAAGGGGCCTTCCTAGGAGGAAACACTGTGGTGGCCACACACTGACCACACCACAGGAGCCAGGAGCCACAGCAGACTGAGGGCAATGATTACAGAAACCTCACCACACCAGTGTGGGCCCAGTTCACCCTCCAGCCAGCCCCGAAGCACTGGGCTGGGCTGGAGGCGTCAATACAGCCGGCCCTGAGCTCTGCTCACAGCAGCAGATTTGCCTCTTGTCCCAGGGCCTATGGCAGCTGGGCTTGTGATGGCCTGGAGGTCCCACGGCCCAGGCCTCCTGCTGTTCCCACGGTGGCTGCACTGTGGTCCTGGCGTGGGCCCTGACTCCCTTTTCTAACATCACATACTCAAGGGTATAGAGGTTGAGACCAGTCGAGTCCCTCAACCCTGCAGGAAACGTGTTTTCTGTACGGTCCCAGCTCCTACTCCAAAAGCCCCATTCCTTCTCTGCACCTCACCTGACCCGGAGGAGTGGTGGTGTGGCGACTCCTGTTGTCAGTAGGTGGAATTGCAGCCTTGCTGTGTTAGAACTCCGTGGGGCACTGGGTGGGACAACTGTGGTCAGGTGTCTTGGGGTTCAGATGGGTCTATTTTGATAAGACTGGGCGGCTTAAGTGGCATGAGCTTATTTTCTAGTTGAAGGACTTCCAGGTTTAGCTGCTGGCCATTCTGGACCCTGGTGAATTTGGGGCCCTTTCTGTGGGACTTCCTCTCTAAGTGCAATCCCAGTGGGGGCTAGAGCTGCTAAGCACACATTTGGGTGGATATAAACACAAACACAGAGTGTCCCCAAACTACCATCACTTGAATCTGGATCTAGGGGTGGGCAGGGACCTAAGCAAGACCCATTAGAGAAGGCTCCTGGTCTTGGATGAAAGCGAGAGCTCCAGCAGGATTGGCTTGTGGTTTCCTGTCCCCCACCTCGTGCAGGCCTTTCTCTTTACGAGAATTCCATTTCAGTGTAATAGAAGTGAAAGCGGAGATGTGGGTTTGTGGGGCCAATTGATTTACTGATTGATTTTTGAGATCCTGCCCAGTGATGTAGCCCAAACTGGCCTGCAAGTCTCAGTCCTCTTGCCTCGGGCCCCCCAGTGCTGGGATTCCAGGCATGAACCACCACAGCCCACAGTGTAGCCAGCTCTGTGAGCGTGTGCTGAGGGCAAGAGGCAGGCCGAGGGGCCACTCTGTTCCTCCCTTTCTGAGGGACACTTGAGCCCTGCTCTGGGCTCTGATGCACAGAACCCAGAACCAGGTGTGAGGCATTGGTTTTCGGCCTGGGCGGGGGTCTATAGACTGAAGCTCAGAAATGAGGGGGGGAGGGAGAGGGAGCGGACGCAGTCCTTGTCCCTAGGGCCTTGTCACACAGAGCCTGGCCCATCCCAGAGCCACACACTCCAGCACCGTGGAAAATCTGCCTTGCTCAGCTTTCCGGGAATCCACGCAGGATGCATGGGTGACGTTGGCCTGGCTCCTGGTGGCACACAGCTTGGGAGCATCTGGATATCACAGCTCTGCGGCCCCAAGGGTGATGAGCGGATAGGCTCTGCCGGTCCAGGGCTGACAGGAAGGCTGTGCCCTGCTATGTGGCCCCGCCGGATGAGGGACAGCCCCTCTCCTGCCTGCCCTGTCACAGCCCCCGGGTCCTGGTCATCTGAGGCGCCTGCTTCCCTGTCCGGGCCCTGTGCCCCTTTCTGTCTGCCTGGCTCTGCCAAAAAGAGCTTCTGGTTTCTATTATACATCCCGAGCAGGGACGCACTTGGTGTGGTGAACACAAATAAACAGAGCCCCCAGGAATGTGGGGCCGACGCAGGCCGCGCACGGCGCAGAGCCTGGGGAAGGAGATCTAGGCTGAGCCAGCTCAGGTGAAGCTGGCTGGGCCCGGGGCTGCACAGCGCCTCTTGTCTGCTCTGGGCAGAGCTGGGAAGGGGCCATGGGCTTGGCATTGAGTACTGCTGCCGCCATTCCTCCTTGGACATGCTGAGACCTCACTGCTACCCCAGCCTCTGGCTTTGTCTTGGGGGGGACAGAGGGACCCCACCAACACCCCCCACACCACACGGGGAGATGGCAGTTTTGTTAGGAGACGCTTGCTCTGAAGGAAGGCAGACTCTGTGCCTGGCCTTCTCAGAGCCCCGAGGCAGCTCACGTGTTCCATGCTGCTGCCAGCACTGTGGCTTCGGAGCGCCTGCCTGGCTGTAGTGCCAGTCCCAAGCCCAACTCGTGTGTAACCCAAGTCCCACGCAGAGACAGTGCTCGGGAGGTGGGAGGAGCTCCCATTCCGCCTTAGTGACAGGGCTCAGGTCTGCTCTGGACCACACTGGCTCAGGCTCCGGGGCGGGCAGCGGTGCCCTCCCCTGCCCGGCAGCAGTACATTCTTGTGGCTTCTCTTCTGAGCTGGGGGCCAACTCCCTCCAACCACAAAGAGATGGCCAGATACCTGACTGTAACCAAATCCAAGCCGGCGGGAGGGGGAGCTGGCTGCTGCTGGCCTGGCGCCTACGATGAGTGGTTTGCACAGTCCCCTTCCACCCCTGGCCTCCCTGGGCCAGCTGAGGGCATGGCTCCAGTCCACCCACAGAATACTCAGGCACCCACCCATTCACCTTGCCCCTCAGAGTCCTGCCCTGCATGGGCCAGCCACATAGGGCTGGGGCGCTGGCCCCGGCCTCCCAATGCTGTCCACTGGAGAGGAAGCATCCTGTGGTCAGGTGTGAGGTGTGGCCCTGGCCTGATGTGGGAAGAAGCTGGTCTCATCCCTCAGGGGCTGGTGGCTGGTCAGCTCTGCAGGCTACAGTCACCAGGACTAACCTGGTGAGATGTCCCTGCCATCCCCTGCCAGCCTGCCAGGACATGGGGCACTGGTTCCTGGGCCTTTACAGCACTGTGTTCTGCGCTGGAAGGCACAGAGCCAGATTTCAGGCAGGCTGGGGCGGGAGGACATCAGAAGATAGCCACCATCCGGCAGGTGGCAGAGAGGGCAAAGTCAGACCTGTGAGCCAGACCAGCCAGGGAGCAGCTCCTCCCTGCAAAAGCCCTGCTTGGGGGCTGGGAGTGATTGGAGGGGCTCCCAAGACCCCCGCGGAATGGGCCACAGTGCCTGTCCCTGCTGGCCCTTCCTCGTGGGCTGACCTGGACTTCTCTGTGTCTCCAGCCATCAGCTCTTGTCGCCTGGCCAATGGTGGCTGCCAGCACCTGTGTGTGCCACTCACAGCCACTCAGCACCACTGCCAGTGCCGGCCGGATTTCCAGCTGCAGGAGGATGGCAGGAGCTGTGTCCGTGAGTGGATGCCACGGAGTCACAGGGCTGGGCCCGTGGGCTAGGGGCGGGCGGGGGCGGGATAAGGAGGTGACGCAGAGTTGGGCCTCATGGGACTGGAAGCAGGGGCTCACAGAGCTGGGGTTACAGAGGTGTGGGGTCGTAACACTATTCATTCCAATACCCTGGCCCCCAGGAGAGGACTCTGGGGGCAGCAGACCCGACCTAGCATGTCCCTCTGCAAGTCCCTATCTGCGAGGCCTTTCTATTCTGTGGGGTCTTCTGGGACCCCCTGACCTGTGGACATTTCGTGGTGCTGGCTCCCTTTTGGCAGATCCTTAGTAGAACCCTGATTTGTGCCATGGAATCTTCCAGAGAGTCTTGGAGGCTTCCCACAGATGGGGAGATCCACCCCTGCCCAGGCCAGAGTTGGGGGTCTTTGAGCTGTGGGAAGGAAGGCATTCGGAGAGCTCTCAGACGGGAGTGTCGAGTGTCGAGTTACCTGGTCCCCTTTCGATCACTTCCTAATCTGGTCCCTCTGCCTCCCTTCCTCTGGATCCGGGTGCAGGGAGAAGCCCGTGTGCCCATGGGAACGGCGGCTGCATGCACACATGCCAGGCACTCCGTGGCCTCGCCCACTGCGGGTGCCATGCTGGCTACCAGCTTGCCTCAGACAGCAAGGCCTGCGAAGGTAGGACGCTCCTCCATTCCCCCAGCCCGGGACCCCTGCACTCTGCTGGGTGGCTGTGGGGACAGGAAGTGCCCATCTCACCACCCCAGGTGGGCTGGGCTGGTACTTAGCCCCTCCCTCCCTCGGGGTGGGGCGGGGTTACTCCAGTCCTGCCTCCCTCAGAATGCTCAGCTTAGCCTTCTATTTTACTTTATTGATGTTATTTCTTCGGTAGTCCTGGGGTTTGAACTCAGGGCTTCACACTTGCTAGACAGGTCCTCTACCACTTGAGTCCTGCCTCCAGCCCTATTGCTGTGGTTATTTCTGTTTGGAGGTAGGAACTCGCTCTCCCCCTGCCCCCGTTTCTACCTCCTGGGTACTAGCTGGATGGCAGATGCACACTGCCCCGCTGTTGGTGGAGATGAGTGTCTGAGAATGTTTTGCTTGGATTGGCCTTGAACTCCGATTTTTCCTCTATCTCTCCAGTAGGCTGGGATCTTAGGCACTGGTGCCCAGCCTACATAATCTTGGTTTGGTTTTGTTTTTATCATTTTGGGGATCTGACTTCTTAGGCAAGTGCTCTATCATTGATACCTATCTCTAGCCCTTCAGATCACACACACACACACACACACACACACACACACACACACGTGTAAATTTAAAAAAAAATTCTTCTTGTGGTGTTTGTATAGTTTGCTTGTGAGGAAAGGGGAAATGACATTTCATTCTGTGGGGCTTTTCTTTTCTTTTTTTTTGCCCATGGCTGGTGCTCTACCGCTTGAGCCATGACTCCAGTTCCTTGGACAGTTTCCAGTTGGCCGTGTTTGGTCACAGCTGCGTGGGTGCCCCTGCCCTTCCTGGTATCTCCCAGTCCCAGGAAGGGCAGGGGTGCCCAGGGCCACAGCCGGGAGCTCATGCTCATCGCATAGCTGGTGCTGGCGGGGTGCGGCGGGGACCGCGCTCCTCCCGGCCCCCGGGACTGCCCCTTGCTCTCTTCCTTCCAGATGTGGATGAATGTGCCACAAGGCTGGCCCAGTGTGCCCACGGCTGCCTCAACACTCAGGGATCCTTTAAGTGTGTGTGCCACGCAGGCTACGAGCTGGGTGCCGATGGGCGGCAGTGCTACCGTGAGCAGGGAGCGGGCAGAGGGTTGGAGGAGCCTAGGGCTGCACCTCGGCTCCCGGGATGCCCTGGGGTGCCATCTTGACCTAACTTCCATGTGGACAGGGCAGCCCTGGGTATGGGCCCCCAGCTGCAGGGTAGGGGCTGCTGGACCCTGACCCCCGACCCCTGTCCCCACTGTCTGGTTTTGTTGCAGGAATTGAGATGGAGATCGTGAACAGCTGTGAGGCTGGGAATGGTGGCTGCTCGCATGGCTGCAGCCACAGCAGCACAGGGCCCCTGTGCACCTGCCCCCGCGGCTATGAGCTGGACCAGGATGAGAAGACTTGCATCGGTACCAGCCATTCCTTCCAGGCTGCCTGGCCCATTCCAGCCCAGGGGCTCACTGGCATCTGAGTCAGAGGCTGGTCTGATGCCACACTCAGAAGCTCCCCTGCCCCAGCCAGTCCCGCCCTGGCTGCCTGAGCCCGTTCTTTGTGACCCGGCGTGGTTGACGTGGGGTTGGGTGTGAGTGTGCACGCGGGCTGTGCCCAGGGGATTATGAACAGGGCACCGTATGCAGCCAGGGGGCACAGGTGTGCTCTTGTGTGCCCGCAGATGTCGACGACTGTGCAGATTCCCCGTGCTGCCAACAGGCGTGTGCCAACACCCCTGGTGGGTATGAGTGCAGCTGCTATGCTGGGTACCGGCTCAGTGCAGACGGCTGCAGCTGTGAGGGTGAGTTCCTGCTGCTGGTGGCACTAGCAGCAGGGGAAAGGCATGGGGTCAGGCTGGCACTTTGTCCTGAGGTGGGCTCTACCTCCCAGCCATGGTTGTTTGCTGCCTGCTGGGCTGTGCCAGGCTTCCTCCCCTCTGGCCTGCCGTCACTGGCCACTCTTGTGGCATCGGGTCACCCTCCTGGCTGCTCCTGGAAGTGGCCTAGTTTGGAGTGGGGAAAGGACCCACGGTTTGTTGTTCCAGGAGGCAGGGGGCAGCCCGGGACACCGCTGTTCTGTGGGCTGGCATTGCCAGCTCTGCTCAGCTCTATCCGGGCGGGCAGGGCCCCCACTCCCGACCCCAGGAGCCCCGTTTTTCTGCAGATGTGGACGAGTGTGCCTCCAGCCGTGGAGGTTGTGAACACCACTGCTCTAACGTGGCCGGCTCCTTCCAGTGCTTCTGTGAGGCTGGCTACCGGCTAGCTGAAGACCGCCGGGGCTGTACCCGTGAGCACCCCTCCCTGCCCTCAGCCACATGCCCGCCCCAGGCTTCCTCACACCGTGGGTGGTAGGGGAGCAGGGTAGGGGGGAGGAGGGGGGCAGAAGGGGGAGGGGGACAGTCCTCCCAGGATAAATGCCGCTGGGGGTTTCTGGGAGGGCCAGATGAGAGATGACCAGCTCTCCTTGGGAGAGAAGTTGAGTGGCAGGGATAAGGGACCTGTGTGGCCCTCGCCAGCCCTGGAGGAGCCCACAGTGGACCTGGATGGCCAGCTGCCCTTCGTGCGACCCCTGCCCCACATCGCGGTGCTGCGGGATGAACTACCTCAGCTCTTCCGAGATGACTACGGACAGGAGGAGGAGGAGGCGGCGGAGACGGAGGAGGAGGAGGAGGCGGCGGAGCTCCGGGGAGAGCACAGGCTCCTGGAGAAGTTTGGTGAGGGGTTGGGCCCTGCCCTGGCCTCCTGCCCTCTGGGACAGCTGGCTGCTGACCACAGCTCCCTGCAATGGCCTGGAGAGGGTGCAAGTCCATCTGGGAATACAGGAGGCCCTCAGCTCCCAGGAGGCTCTCCCTGGCCTCCGCCTCTGGCTCCCACATCCCACCGCATCCTTCGGAGGCCTCTGGGATGGAGGTGTCCCTTGAGTCCTCTTTCCTGGTCTGAGGCCCCTCTCCCTGCCTGTCCACAGTCTGCCTGGACAACTCCTTCGGCCATGACTGCAGCCTGACCTGTGATGACTGCAGGAACGGAGGGACCTGTCTCCCGGGCCTGGATGGCTGCGACTGCCCGGAGGGCTGGACCGGGCTTCTCTGCAATGAGAGTGAGGGCAGGGGGTGCAGGCCCCAGGCGGGGCCGGGAGCCCTAGGGTCTGCGGTGGTCCATTCATTTCATGGGACAGGGGAGCGAGTGGGTCCACCCTTCCCCCGCTTTGCGAAGTGTCCGCCCGCTGCCCACCCCTGGCCAGGCATGGGGGTCATACCTGGCTGTGCATATGGGGATAGGAGCGAGAGGAGTGGTTGAGGAGTGATGTCGTGTCTGCCTGAGTGTGGCTGGGGGCCGTGAGTCACAGGCTTCGGAGTGCCTAGCGGTGGCTTCTGACCCTGGATGGGCCTCGGTTTGTGTGAAGCAGGGGCTCCGGGCTCAGAACTCTGGCGCTTCTCCTCTCCCTGTAGCTTGTCCCCCTGACACCTTCGGGAAGAACTGCAGCTCCTCCTGCAGCTGTCGGAATGGCGGGACGTGTGACCCTGTGACGGGGGCCTGCCGCTGCCCGCCGGGCGTCGCGGGAGCCCTCTGTGAGGATGGTACGTGCAGCGCCTTGGGACCCCAGGACACACGAGGCCTTTAGAGGGGCAGAGGTTGGATTCCCCAGGGCGTAGCTGTAGATGGTGGCGACTCCAGGGTCAGTATGCGTGGACTGAGCTTCCGGTGAGGTGGGGAGACCCCGTCCACAGAAACATTGAACTAACGGGGGTGGGGAGGAGTCATAGGAGTCCTGGCGTGGGTGGCTGCATGGGACAACACTGATGTCCTGTCTCCGTGACAACCTTCTGTGGGAATTAGAGCCGGTGGTAGTTTCCCAGGGAGGGTGGCGCTGCATTTGGAGGTCCTTAGATTCTGCTGTTCCCTCCCCCACCCCCGTGTCTGGAGAATGGCTCCTGAGTGGTCAACTTCCTGCCACAGTCAAACAGGAAGTGCTCAGGCCCCCAGGCCCCCCTCCCCCTCCCCCATGAGCCACCACCCAGCTCTGCAGTGCAATGGTCCTGAGGACAGCCACTCGGGGCTTTCTGTCTCCTCTCAGTGGTCAGTGTCACGTGGCCTGCTGCCCTCCCTGTCAGTCAGCCTGGCGAGTGTGTGGAGGCGGAGAGCCGCTGCTGGCAGGGGTAGAGTGCCCAGCTCTGGGTGGACAGAGGGCACCTGCTCTGCCATGTCCAAATGGCCCCCAGAGCCTGGCTTTGGGTGTCCTGTGGGAGGGTCCTCAGATTCCCTGACAAGTCAGACCTGCCCAGGTGAGTCCAGGAGGGCTGGTGCAGGCAGGGTGTCAGGGGCAGGGCCCTCTCAGGACCCCGTGTTCGTTTCTGTCTCTGGGCCACCTCACCTGTGACTGCTTCACTCCCATCAGTGCCCTGTGCCTTCACACAATGGCACCCCCTGCCCCACCCTCCTCTCAGATCCCTCATGCCAGGCTTAGGGCCCACTTGGACAGGGCAGGATGGTGTCATCCTACAGTGGCAACATCATCCTGTTGTGATGACAATGTCACCCTGGAGTGGTGATGTCATCCTAGAGTGATGATGTCATTCCAGAGTGATGATGTCATCCTGGGGTGGTGATGTCATCCCAGAATGGTGATGTCACCCTGAAGTGATGATGTCATTCTGGAGTGGTGATATCACCTGGAGTGGTGATGTCACCTCAGAATGATGCTGTTGCCCTGGAATGGTGATGTCACCCTAGAGTGGTGATGTCACCCTGGAGTGGTGATGTCATCTGGGGTGATGATGTCACCCTAGAGCCACGGTGTCATCCTGGGGGAGGATGTGGGTCCACCTCTGTCCACTGCAGCCCCTTTGGTAGGAAGAAGGACATGGCACAGGGCGGGACATTTTGGAAAGTTCAGAGTTAGCCTTGGAGCCTCCCGGGGCTTAGGCTGGGACCTGGCCACATGAGGCCGTGCGTCCTTCCTGCGTGCGGGACCCTCCAGAGCATGCAGAGCGGGGTGCTCTGCCTCCCACCCTCGCCACGACTGCAGGGAGGCTGGCAGCCAGGCCAGCTGTGTACCGCTCCATGCAGCACATCGCCTGTGCCCGGGCACAGATGTGGACTCCTGGCCACCCACCATGGCCCTCATCGAGGGCCCTCCCATCTCCTCAGGCTGCCCCAAGGGCCTCTACGGGAAACACTGTCACAAGAAATGCTACTGTGCCAACCGGGGCCACTGCCACCGCCTCTATGGGGCCTGCCTCTGCGACCCGGGGCTGTATGGCCGCTTCTGCCACCTTGGTGAGCTCCACTGCCCCTCCAGTGTGTGAGCAGACCCGGGGCCAGAGGGTCTGAGACTCACCTGTGCAGGGAACACCATGCAGTGTTCTAGGCTGGGATGGGGATCTGCGCTGCTCTGGAGGTGTCCCCACCCTCATGCCATCTCCTGGCCGTGACTCAGGGAGGGACAGCAGGCACAAGCTGGCCAGGCCTCTCGGGAGTGTCTATCGGCACAGCTTGGGTTTTGGAGTGAGGCCTGGCCCTGAGACCCACACAGTGTCATCTCTGGGGTGCATAGATGCTTGGGGAAGAAAGGGGGGGTGGCAGAGAGGGAACTCCTTTTGGCATTTGTTAAAGGATTGCTTGGAGGGGGAAAGCAGGGCTAGGTGCCGTAATTCTGCAGTCTGGCTCTGAGCTATGAAATGGCACAGATGGGATGCGGTTTTAGGGGTCCATCCAGGGCTGGGGGGGGCCTGCAGGCCGGCAGGCCCCTAATAGCTCTGTGGGTGCAGCCTGCCCACCCTGGGCCTTCGGGCCAGGCTGCTCCGAGGACTGCCGCTGTGAGCGGGCCCACACCCAGTCCTGTGACCCAAGGGATGGCAGCTGCTCCTGCAAGGCTGGCTTCCGGGGCACGCAGTGCCAGTCCGGTGAGTCAGGGCGGGGAAGGGGTCCTGGAGTGAGGGATGGTGCCAGGCAGCAGAGCTGCTGGACCCCTGCCCTCTTGGTCTCAGCCTTGTCCTTCTCTCCCTGCAGAGTGTGAGCCAGGCTCCTTTGGGCCGGGCTGCCGGCACCGGTGCTCCTGCCCGCCAGGTGGGGCCTGTGACCCTGTGAGTGGTGAGTGTCGGAGGCAGTGTCCGCCTGGCTACCACGGGGAGGACTGTGACCAAGGTGAGTGGCTGGCCCCATGTTTAGGGTCACATGTAATGTGTACGTGTGGGGCTCAGAAGCCTGCCCAGCTGGAGGCTGGAGGCCCCAGTCCCAGAGCCCCCGTGAAGTCTTACCACAGCTTCAGTGCAGTGTATTTTAGAAAATACCTCTGCCTGGGCCTGGCCCAGAGAATCACTCACTACATTCTGAGAGCACTGCACAGGGAGTCCAAGGTGGAAGGAATGGAGAAAGGGACAGCTGCAGCTGCTCTGGGCTGGAGCTGCATAGTCAGCGAGGGGGGCCCTTCCAGTTGGATTTGCTGGCTGCTGACAGACAGGGAAAGTTGCAGCCTCCCTTGGTGAAGCCACTGCTGTCCACTCCTGCTGACCAGAAGAGCTGGGAGCTGACAGGGCCTAGAGTTCCTGCCTCAGTGGTGGTCAGCGGAGGAGAAGGGCTGCTGCCCTTCTCTTCCCTGCCCCTAGCTTGGGATAAAACACGGAGACGCCCTCTACCTGCCCAGCCTCGGCAGAGGCCTGCAGAGGAGCAGTGTCAGTCAGTGCCCTCTGGCCAGCTGACAGTAACCAAAGATGTGAACGCCCTGGCTAGGACCCAGCCTGTGCCCCGTATCTACACCCAGTGTCTCTGCAGGGATCCCGGCCCGGGGCATCGGATGGTCTCAGGTTCTGTGGGTGCAGAGTGACATGGGTGTGGCTGGAATCCCAGCTCTGGACACACAGGTGTCTGGCTGGCCTCAGATCAGTCTCAGTGGCTCTGAGTGGTTTCTTTCCTGCTTGGACAGGCATTGCAGAGCTTAGAGCTGCAGACAATGCTGAGCCTTCTGACAACTGCCACTACACACACACACACACACACACACACACACACACACACACACACACGCACACACGTATGCACACGTGTAGCCATGTACTGGGCAACATGGATTCATACGTGTGCACAGGCACGTGGATGCACACATGAGGACTTGCAGCTCGGCCCGCCCCCCCAGGCCTCCCACGGGGCTCATGGAGGAGGCCTTGCCTAGCAGGCCTGGGGCCAGCCCAGGCATTAGGAGGTAGAAGCCCCCTCCTCATCTTCCCGCCTCCCCCCCTTTCTTGTTATTCTAAGCCTCCGGTGCCCCAAGAATGAGCCACAGGAAATGACACACATACTTTTATGGAAATTTCTGGAAACTATTACCGCCCCGAGCATGTGTTTGTACCTGGTTAGTGGAGAGGCCGCTGCAGCCCAGAGGCAATGCCGGGCCTCCCGCCTGGGTCCGCCCTGCAGGCCCTGTGTGCACGCTGGCGGCACGTGCCCCACAGCCCGCGCCTCAGCCCTGCGGCACACCAGTGGGCCTGCAGCGTTGCCTGGGTATCTGGGCAGGCGGCAGGGCAGCCTCACCATGCTTGGGCCCTGCCAGGCCACAGGGAGTGGAGAGCCTGGGGCATGGCACCGGGAGCCTTACTGTGGTCCCGCTGTGGAACTGAGCGCCAGGCCCCTGCCACCAAGGTGCTTTGAATCCTGGGCCGTTTGGCCCCTGCTCTCAACAAGTTCAAGGTGTGGAGCCCAGGCTTCCAGGGCCCCTGGTGTCTCTGTTCAGAACATTCTGGGCACCTCTCCTTACCGCCCCACTTCCCAGCCCACCGGCGGAAGACCACCGGGGTGGGGCCAGACCCTCAGCCCTGGGGCTGAGCCTGGGGTGCTGTGCAGAGGGGGCTGCCATCCGGGAGGGGAGGGGAGGGACACTCTGATTGGTCGGGGTGGTCCCAGGGGGGCTGGAACGGGGCAAGTTTGCCTCAGGCTCCTGGGAGCTCTCCAGGGTCCTGGATGGTCAGAGCGTCTGCCTGACAGGCCGCCATGCCCACGATCTGCCCTTGCCCCTGCCCCATCCTGACTGCCCCAGGCTCACCTTCCTCTGTCCCTGCCCTGTCCTGTGATCCGCTCTGGTGGTTGTCAGCTGCCCCTACTGGAGCAGGAACGGATGTCAGGGTGGGGAGGGGCAGGGTCCCCGGCTGGGCAGCCCCACGTGGACAGGGCAGGCAAGGACAGTGTGAAATGGGCCTCCAGCGCCCAGGGCTTAGTCCTTTCCTGCTCCTCCTTCAGAGTGCCCACCAGGGACATTTGGTGTAAACTGCTCCAGTTCCTGCGCCTGTGTCGCTGCACCCTGTCACCGGGTCACCGGGCAGTGCCTGTGTCCACCGGGGAGGACCGGGGGGGACTGTGGGGCAGGTAAGCAGCCCCTCTGCTCTGGGGTACCTGATTCAGGTGCCTGAAGACCCCAGGCCCCTCTGCAGCAGTCTCAAGGGCCACGCCTGGGTGCAGTGGCTGCCCTGGCCTGCAGAGACACTGCCCGGGCCACCTGCTCACTGCACAGGGTCTCCTAGCCCTGCTGGCACTTTGTCCCTGTTGTTTGGTGAGCTGTCCTTGGCTGGCGTGCGGGACTGTGGGGTGCACGTGGGCGTCCTGCAGCCCTGGAGTGCCCCGGATTCTATTGATGCCAGCCTGGCCCTCCCCTGGGTGGCCTTAGATGAGGACCACGGCACAGAGGCCCTCAGTGCTGTGCCAGGCACATGTTGATGACCTGCCCAGTGGGGGCAGTAAGGGAGACTGACTAGCCCTGGGGTACAACAGATTGTCCCGAGGGCCGCTGGGGGCTTGGCTGCCAGGAGATATGCCCCGCATGTGAACACGGCGCCAGCTGCGACCCCACGACGGGAGCCTGCTTGTGCCTGCCTGGCTTCGTCGGCAGCCGCTGCCAGGACGGTAAGTGTGGCTCGCATCTGGACCTCGTCCTCAGCCGGCTGCCTGGGGCCGGCTGTTCACCCGCTCTGTGCTCTACAGCGTGTCCTGCAGGCTGGTTTGGGCCCAGCTGCCAAAGGAGGTGTACTTGTGCCAATGATGGGCCATGTCACCCAGCCACGGGACGCTGCAGCTGTGCCCCTGGGTGGACGGGCCTCAGCTGCCAGAGAGGTACTGGACCCTCTGCCTGCCCCTCCTTCAGTCGTCCCTCCCTCCCTCGTCCCGGCCTGGGCTGCTCTGACCCCAAGGTGGCGGGGGTGGCACTTGAACCCAGTGGCTGTGTGCTCTTTTGCAGCTTGTGACAGCGGGCACTGGGGCCCAGACTGTATCCATCCCTGTAACTGCAGTGCGGCCCACACACATTGTGACGCCGCCAGCGGCCTGTGTCTGTGTGAGGCTGGCTACGTGGGCCCACGGTGTGAGCAGCGTGAGTCAGGACTGCCACCCCCACCCTCGCTGCCCTGTGCACACGGCACGTGTGTGCAAACACAAGTCACGTGGCACGCACTCGGGGGCACGTGCCCTTCCGCGCTTATGCACAGAGGCACGCGTGCAGCTGTCTTTCCATCCCTGCCTGGAGTGGCCTGGCCTGCTGGGGCAGGTGGGAGAGACAGGATCTGCCCCCCACCGCACCCCTCAGGACTCCGACTGGACGTCGGCAGCCTGTGGGCCCTCTGGGGTTCCTGGGCGGCCTAAGATCCCAGACCTTCCAAGTTCCACCTGGGACTTTAACAATCACCCACCCATCTGGAGGGGCCCTGTATGGGCCGGGGGGCTCCCCTCTGGCAGGGAAGGGGCCCTGCTCCCCAGTCCCCCCGGCTGACAGGGGACTGTGGGTGTCTCAGGGTGTCCCCGGGGCTTCTTTGGGCCTGGCTGTGAGCAGCAGTGCCAGTGTGAGAACGAGGCGGCTTGTGACCATGTCAGCGGGGCCTGCACCTGCCCCGCCGGCTGGCGAGGCAGCTTCTGTGAGCGCAGTAAGTGGGTGCAGGGGCCTGGGGCCCCCTGAGAATAGCCTGGGCCCCCCTGCTCACTGCTACCTCTGCCCACAGCCTGCCCAGCCGGCTTCTTTGGGTTGGACTGCCTCAGCGCCTGCGACTGCTCCGCCGGAGCCGACTGCGACCCGGTGAATGGCTCCTGTGTCTGCCCTGCTGGCCGCTGGGGCCCGCGCTGCTCCCAGGGTGCGAGCCTGAGCCCTGTACCGCCGCTCAGCCCTGGGGGGAGGGGGTTCCCAGGTTCCAGGGCATTGCCCCTCAGAACCTGAGTGCTGGGATTGGGCACTGGGCTCTGATGGCCCCTCTCCCCCACAGCCTGCCCAGCCCTCACCTATGGGCTGAATTGCAGCCAGGCCTGCAGCTGCTTCAACGGGGCCTCCTGTGACCCAGTCCACGGGCAGTGCCACTGTGCCCCTGGCTGGATGGGGCCAGCCTGCCTGCAGGGTAAGCCCTGCCCGGAGGCCCTGACAGGGAGTCCCGGCCCCGGGCCTGCTTTGTGGCCTCTTGCTGGGACTGTGGGAGACACATGGGCATTGGGTGCCAGGGTGGACACTACTCAGCAGTGGCCAGGGAAAGGCTGGCCTTGGACTCCCTCAGTCCCTGGGCCCCGGGAACGGGAGCTGTTTAGGGCAGCATCCTTTAGTGCTGTAAGGCCAGTGTGAGTCCAGCATAGGACTGGGGTCAGTCATCCAGCAGCAGCTGTGGGTGAGCTCCCCAGCCCCCAACCCTGGGCTTTGAAGGGGTGCTGGGAGCCTGTGGGTCCCCAAGGAAGCATGCTGACCATGCTGTAAGGTTCGTTCTCTTCCTGGCTCTCAGCCTGCCCAGCTGGCCTCTACGGCAAAAACTGCCAGCACTCCTGCCTTTGCCAGAACGGAGGGAGCTGCGACCCCATCCTGGGCCAGTGCACCTGCCCAGAGGGCTGGACAGGCCTGGCCTGTGAGAACGGTGAGCTTGGCCAGGCGGTGGGCTGAGGTTTAGTGGACCGAGGCCAGCTGCCAGGCCAGGAGTCAGGGTTCTGGGTATGGGTTCACAGCGTCACCTGGTCCCTGTGCGCACATAGGAACAGAGGCTCTGGCTGTGGGGCGCTCGGGCCAGGGCCTCCTGGGCTCCTCCCCCAGAGCCCATCCCTCCCCCCTGCCCTGCAGAGTGTCTCCCTGGACGCCTGGGCACGGGCTGTCAGCTCAGCTGTACCTGTCTCCACGGTGGCCTGTGCGACCCGCTCACCGGCCAGTGCCTCTGCCCAGCTGGCTGGACTGGGGACCAATGCCAGAGCTGTAAGTGGGGCAGGGGAGCGTGAGGCTGGAGCTGGTTCTCACAGAGCCATCGGCTGGGGGTGGGGTAGGGCAGGGCAGGGCAGGGCAGGGCCTGCTGTCCAAGCTGCCCCCAGGATGGCAGCCTCATGGGGAAGGGGGTGCTTCTGCTTTGCTCTCAAGTGGGGGTGATGGAGAGAGAAGCAGCAATTTGAAGCCTGTGCTGGCCGAAGCCTTGGCCGCAGCACTGCCTACAGGGCCTGGGTCAGCCATCCAGGCCCGGAGCCCCTTTAGAACCTGGATAAGGGGGCATGAGGTGGACACAGGTTGAAACTGAGCGCGTTGCCTTACTGGCCTGCTTCTGCCCAGACACTGCAGATGCTTCCTTGGACCTGGGCCTGGGGCTGCTGGTGACAGGAGCTGGGGAGGCAGCAGACTGGGCCTGGACTCAGGCTGGTCCAGTGCTCTCACGGTTTTCTTTGCTCCTGTGGCTGGGCCCTGTCTCCTGGTCCCTGTGGGGGCCTGAGGCTGTGGGCTCAGCCCCTGCTGGCCTTGCTTCTGCAGCCTGTGCTCCGGGCACCTTCGGGACTCGCTGTGAGGAACGCTGTGCCTGCCGGCAAGGAGCCCCCTGTCACCACGTCACGGGGACCTGCTTCTGCCCCCCAGGATGGAGGGGCTCACGGTGCCAGCATGGTGAGGTTCCCCCCATCCCCAGGGTACCCAGGACCACCTGCCTGGGTGGGGGCGGGTCCCACACAGGCACTGCCCTGGCCTGGGCCCCCACCCCCACTTTGTGGGAGCCACTCCGGCTGTGGCTCCCCACCTCCATCACGGCCTTCCTGCAGTCTGCCCACACGGCTGGTTTGGAGATGCCTGCGCCCAGCGTTGTCGCTGTCCTCCCGGGGCCTCATGCCACCATGTCACTGGAGAGTGCCACTGTCCACCTGGCCTCACAGGGTCGGGCTGTGAGCAGGGTAAGTGACTCCTGCTTCTACCCCACCAGCGGGCTAGCTGGAGGGCGTCCTGAGGGTGTGTTGGGCCTGACCCCACTTTGCCTACCTCCAGCCTGCCCGCTTGGCACCTTTGGAGCAGGCTGTGATCACCTGTGCCAGTGTCCTGGCGAGAACTGGGTCTGCCACCCCACCACAGGGACTTGTACCTGTGCTCCTGGCTTCCACGGCCCTGGCTGTCAGCAGCGTGAGTGCTGTCTGTGCCCCTCCCGGGCTGGGGCTGAGAGGGGAGGCGGGATGTGGGGCCTTCCAGGAGTTGCGCGCCGTGTCAGGGTGCTCTGGCAGCCCAGCCCTGGACCTCTCTCTCCCCAGGGTGCCCTCCTGGGCGCTACGGGCCAGGCTGTGAGCACGACTGTGGCTGCCTCCACGGGGGGGCCTGCGATGCTGCCACCGGGGCCTGCTCCTGTCCTGCCGGCTTCCTCGGGGCCGACTGCGGCCAGGGTGAGTGGCAGGACTACAGGGCTGCGTAGGTCATCACACTCCTCCCCACCCACCCTCCCGACTTCACCCCTTGTACCAGGCACTCCACTCTCCCAGGCTGAGTTAAGCTGGGGTGGTAGAGTGCCTGCGATGCGGGGGCATCTCGCCTGGCCAGCTATGTACTGCTCTCAGCCTGTTTGCCCCCAGCCATGCCTGCCAGGGCCTAGAGCAGGGCAGGGCGGAGGCCAGACTGGTTGCTAGCCGCCACTGTGAGCAAGCCGGCTTCCTGAAGGAGAGGCCTTTCTCCTGAGTCACCGGGACTTCCCTGTCTGGGACCCAGACAGCTGGAGGCCAGGGGTGACTGAGTCAGGACAGCGCTGGTCCTGGGGCAGGGCCCCTCACAGCCTGGGGTTGGATGGAGATGCCTGGCGGAGGGGGCGGGGTTGTGGTGGACACAGAGCCTCCCCACCCTGGTCCCATCAGTCTCCCAGGTTGACCTGACAGAAGCAAGGGCCTACTTGTCAGGGCCCACTCACCTGTCCCCTCTCCACAGCCTGCCCGCAGGGCCACTTTGGCCCCAACTGTGCCCAAGTGTGTGTGTGTGGGCAGGGGGCAGCCTGCGACCCTGTGACCGGCGCCTGCCAATGTCCCCCTGGCACAGCGGGCACACACTGTGAATCTGGTGAGTGTCCCTTTTGGGGGGGGGCTGGGGAACCTCCCAGCCACTCAGCCACAGGAGAAGCCCATGGGGTGGATCTGTCCTTAGGGGGCCACCGTGAATTTCCCAAGGGATGGAGCTCAGAGGTGGCACTGTCGCTACCTGGGATGGGTAAACAGTCCATCTCCCCTCCCCCAGCCTGGCCCCTAAGGCACAGACTACAGAGTGACTCACGCACTGAGCACGGATTCTGACCCAGGGCCCCTCCTGGAACGGGGGATGGGGTGACTGGAGCCCAGCCCTCTGTGCCAGTCCCAGAGAGGGGACACAGGAGCACAGGCTGAAGGGCAAGATGGGACAGCCACGGTTGCCCATAGCCAGGACAATGCCACAAGGCCACACCCACTGTCCCGTGGCTCAGCCCCTTTCTACTTCCCCAAGTGCTCAGCCTGGGGCTCTCTGGACCCTGTGCAGCCAAGGACCAGAAGTCCAGCCAGCCAGGATGGAGTTTGGCCTTGCCATGCTTCCAGGCTGGCACAGATTGTGCGTCAGGCAGCAGGGGTCTGGTCCCTGGGCAGCGGCCAGGGTGCCCAGCTGGCTGACAACTGAGCCCTCAGGCCTGAGGAGTGTCCCTCACTCCCTGGCCTCAGCGCACCCACTGTATCCAGACGCCTCCCCAGCTCCTGTCCTGCTGGCTCCCGCAGCCAGTTCTGCTGGCTTAGCAGCCCCCGGTGGCCCTCATCCCCTTTGTCTCTGAGTGACCCTCAGGCCCTCCACCACGGGCAGCTGGGAATGCTGAGTGAACAGCGAGACACGGCGCCGTGCGGGGCGGGCGCGGTCAGCACAGGCACTTGAGTGTTTGCTAAAGGAATGTTGGTCTGCCCGGGTGGGCCTGGCCTCGGTGTGTCCAGCCCTGGCCAGTGCTCTGAGCAGCCCCGTCCATTCCCCAGAATGTCCCCGGGACCGGTATGGTGAGGGCTGTGCACACAGGTGTGACTGCAGCAACGGTGGCCTGTGTCACTCGGCCAGTGGCCACTGCTCCTGCCCCCTGGGCTGGACAGGACCCCGCTGCGAGCAGGGTGAGCACTGAGGGCAGGGGCAGAGGGTGTAGAGGTCTTTGTGAGGCCCTGAACGCCCCAGGGTTCCATGAGGCTCAGGCCCCGGAGTCCGGTGAGTGCCTGAGGGACGGTCTGTGTCCAGCCTGCCCTGCGGGGCGCTACGGTGCAGCCTGCAGCCTGGAGTGCTCCTGCCACCACGGTGCCACCTGCGAGCCCACCACGGGTACCTGCCACTGCGGCCCAGGCTTCTACGGACAGGCCTGCGAGCACTGTGAGTCCTGTGCTGCCCTGTTTCTGTGGGGGCTCTGTCTGTCTGTCTGTCTGTCTGTCTGTCTGTCTGTTGCACAAGCAGAGCCCATTTCCAGCTCCAGCTGGAAGTGCCAGGCGGAATCAGACAGGGAACCCGGGGTCTGCTGTGTGCCGGTGCCTCTGTCATGGCTGGGGGATGAGGGGGCCAGTTGGGAGGTGGGCACAGATACACAGGCCCTCAGTCCTTGGTTCCCCCGCCAGGGAAGTCTGGGGCTTCTTGCTGCTTTCTGCTCTTGGCCTTCACTCCCTGACCAACTCTCCCCACAGCCTGCCCTGCTGGCTTCTACGGACATGGCTGCCAAGGGGTCTGTGAGTGCCAGCGGGGGGCCTCTTGTGACCCGGTCAGCGGCCAGTGCCTCTGTCCTGCTGGCTTCCATGGCCAGTTCTGTGAGAGGGGTGAGTCTTGGGTTCCTCACTGGCTCCCACCCAGCCCTCTCACCCAGGCCCTCAGATGCCTGGGCACAGGCCCTGGGGCCGCTCACACTGCCACCCCACCAGGGTGTGAGCCAGGCTCGTTCGGAGAAGGCTGCCGGCAGCACTGCAGCTGTGACAGAGGGACGCCCTGTGACCCCACCACCGGCCTCTGCCTTTGCCCACCAGGGCGCATGGGAGCGGCCTGTGACCTGGGTGAGTGGACGGCTGTCGTGGGGCAGGGGTGTGGGGTGGGGAGCTGCCTGTGACCTGGGTGAGGGGGGCACAGGTGTGGGGTTGGGCCCCATCTGTAGCACACACCCATCCTGTGCTCTGTGGCTCCTGGACTGGAACCTGTGGCCTCCATGGAGTGCCTGCTGGGGCTCTGGCACTGGCAGACCAGGCTGGGTCCTGAGGCTCCCACCGTGCCCAGCAGCCTCCCCACGGCAGGGGTCTCTGTGTGGAGGGAGGCCTTGGTGAGAGGGGAAGATGTCCTTGGCCCTCCAGCCTCTGGTGGGGTGTCACGTGGAGGGGACCGTGGTCCTTCCAGACCTGGAGGCCTACCTGAGGGGCAAGGCGTCCTGCTGGGACCACACCCATGGCCTCGTGACCCTGGGGCCTCGCCAGCCCTCAGAGCAAGGGCAGCCATTACCACCAGGTGCCCTTTGCCCTTTGCCCTCATAACCTCGGCTGGTCCAGCGGGTGATTCTGGGTGTGCACTTGGGCCGGGTGCTGTCCCAGGCTGGAGCCAAGGTCACAGACGCCACTAAGGAAGCAGGGCAGGGACTGCCATCTGCCCCGGAGTTGAGGCCAGCCTCTCGACCCCTCATCCGCACACAGAAGGCCTCACCCTTCCTCTGCACTGCCTGTAGCCTGATGTGAGCAGGGGTCCCGGGCTCAGGCCTGCCTCTCCGTCTGTGTCCTTGCAGAGTGCAGAGGGGGCCGCTTCGGGCCTGGCTGTGCCCTGCGCTGTGACTGCAGCGGTGGAGCTGACTGTGATCCTGTCAGCGGGCAGTGCCACTGCATGGACGGCTACACAGGGCCCACGTGCCAAGAAGGTGACCCAGGCCAGGGTGACACTCTTCCCTGATGCCAGCCCAAAACGCTTCCACCCTCACCCTCACATGACCAAGTGGTCTGAGCCAGGCAGGCAGAGAGCTTTAGCCTTCCTGACAGGCACCTGGAGTGCCCAGAGTTTCTCATGGGTGGCCCTCTCTCGGCCACTTTAGTTCAGGACAGGGGTGGCTATGCTGCCAGCCTGAAGCTGCCCTCAGAACTGGAGGGGGGGGCATGTGGCAGGGCAGAGTGCCCCACAGTGTGTGTGTGTGTGTGTGTGTGTGTGTGTGTGTGTGTGTGTGAAAGAGAGAGAGAGAGAGAGAGAGAGAGAGAGAGAGAGCGAGCGCCTTGTACACACATGGAGGTGTGTGCACCAGGTATGAATGAGGGCTCCCACTCGCCAGGTATGCATGCACTCCCGTGTGTCTATGCCAGCAGGCCTGTGTGCCCCAACACATGTGTGCCTGTGATTATCTGTGCTGGGGCAGCAGCCTTGGCTGCCAGGCCGAGGGACTCCGTGGGGACGTGTCCTCCATCTGCAGCCGAGCTGGGGTGCTGGGCTGTGCAGCTCACCAGGCAGTCTGCTGCAGCACTGCAGGCGTCTGCAGAGGGAGGAGGAGGGGTGGCCTGGTGTGGGCCTGTGCCAGGTGGGACATGGGGACAGATGAGGATGTAGCTGGGATTCCAGACCCGAGGTCCCATAGCACCACCCAGTGGTCAGGGGTGGTAACACACCACAGGGCGCCCCTGGCAAAGCCATGACATTAGGGTGTGTCTGGGGTTAGGCGTCCTGGGCCCATTTCCTGCCCACCAGCGGATTTGGCTTTGAGGACAATCCCTCCATAGTCAGCTCAGAGCTCTGCTTTCACCTCTCAGCGAGGGAAGGGCCAGGAGCAGTCCCCTGGGGAACCTCCCGTCCCCGTACTGCTTGCATGGGGGTAGGGTGGAGAAAGTGGGGTCCCCACAGACCAAACATCCAAGGCCTGGTTGCTCTGAGTGGGGCCTGAGCGATGCCTTCCCCCTGCAGGCGGACCCTCGCAGCTCCCCCAGGGCCCAGCCCCAGCCCGAGGCTCAGGTAAGGGAGGGGAGAGCTCACTGGCTTGCCAGGATGGCGTGGTAGCCAAGTCCAGAGAGGGCCCATGATGGTGGGCTTTCTCGATGCCCATGGCCTTGAGTCGGGGCCTCAGAGGTGGAGCTGGAGAGAGCTGTGGCCGGGCCGGGCTGGGCGGGGTTGCTTCTCTCACTTGGATCAGGACTGGAGATGCCAGCCTGGAGGCCAGCTATTTCAGATCCTCCCTCACCCCAGGGGCTGATCCTCCTTCCCCCTTGTGTCCCCAGCGGCCACACAGTCAGCTTCTGCCACAGAGCCACACCATCCCGCTGCAGCCTGAGCCAGGCCTCTGCTGACCACGGAGGAGATGCATGGATCCCGGGCTCCTGGCCTGGCCCCTCTAGATGGCTGTGGACTTTTACAGAGTCATGGACAGATTCTTCACTGGCCCAGGCCCTGTGGCCTTGAGGGAAGCCAAGAGAGACCCCTCAGGTGGCCACAAGAGAGCCGGAGGAGTGGACTGGGCCACGGGTCACCCTTCCACACCAGGAGCCTGGCAGGCTGCACTGAGGAAGGCTTGGCCCTCCTGGCCCTGGGCTGGGACCCATGCCCGTGTGGTGGGGGTTGGGGCAAAGCCCCCTCCACCCGAGCAGGTCCTTTTGGTGCTAGACCCTGGACTGCTGCAGCTGGCTGACGTTGCCCAGCCTGTATTTATGGAGATGTATTTATGGGCAGCTCCACTGGCCGTGCAGCCTTGGCCTGGACTCAGGTGGAGGAGGCTGGAGGGTCTCCACGAGGTGGGCTCCAGATTCCTGTAAAGCCTGCCCAGTTAAAGGCTGCCTCTCGGCCCCTGTCTTTGTTGTGCTTTAGTGAACTCCGCACAAGTCTTTCCCAGATCAGCCATCACAGGGCTCCTGGACAAGAGCCGCCCCACCAAGGCCCCCCTGGGGACAGGGTGCCGCTCCAGCCTCCAGGGCTGTGTGCCAGGGTGCCCAGGCTGGTCCAGGCAGCGGCCAGTGGGCCTGCAGAACACCCAGCGTCCCAGAGACCTAGAACGTAGTCCAGAAAGAATGGCCTTGGGAAGGAGGCTGGGTGGAGCGGGGGCAGCAAGCGCGGAGGCTCTGGGGCAGAGGCTCTGGGGCAGAGGCTGCGCTCACTTCCCCAAGCTGGTTCCAGCTTACACAGCAGTGCCGGCAGACACCAGTGCAGGACCCAGCGGCTCCCTGGGTGAAACAGGCCAAGTCTCCCACTGAAAAAGTCTGGTGCCAATCAGAAAACAAATGGTGCCCAGGTGGCATGGGGTGAGGGTACGGCGAGGGGGCTTCTGTCCCCACAAGGCCCGGGTGGACTCATGGAAGCCCACAGTAAGGGGACACTGCCCGAGACCCTGCTCCCACTCACATCTCCGCTGTGCCCCCTCTCACTGCCAACGGCCCTTGGGGCAGAGAAGGCCATGTTGAGGAAGAGGGCTTTAGGGGCCTGGCACGCCAGTAGGGGTCAAGGGACAGGGTGTGGCCTGCAGCAGCAGCAGCCAGATCCACGGACAGCTGTGGTGAGACTCGGTGACATGGGGAATGGTGGCAGGATGGCACCATCACTGCAGAGGACAGCAAGAGCCATGTGCCTCAACCACACTTGGAAACCAAGTGCCAGTGAGTGGATGTGGTGTCCCGGGGGCAGGGAGGGTCACGGAGGCAGCCGGGGCGTGCGTGGACTGCACCCTCCACCAAGGTGAAGCAGCCCGGCCACTCCACGAAGCCACGGTGGACAGAAGCCCCGGCCCCAAGGACACAGCCAACCCAGACCACATAGCCCAGAGCAGCAGACCCTGGGGACTGGGTGCCTTTCGTCCCAGCACTTGGGAGGCCAGAGCCAGAGGCCTGGCAGTTCAGGCCAGCCGGGGACACACAGCGGCCCTCTGTAAACCTGCATAGAAGAGACCCAGGGCAAAGAGCAGCAATCTCCATGCCCAGGGAGATGGGAGTGGGAGTCGGGCGGAGGGGAGGAACGCGCGGAAATGGTGATCTCTGTCTCCCGAAGGCGGGGGGCTGAGCTGGTGATGGCGAGGCAGCACTGGCCCCGTTCCCCTGCTGGGACCAAGGCTGGGGCTGACCTCCAGCCAGAGCCAAGGGCGAGGGCCACTGCGCTTCCAGACAGGGACACAGATTCATCTCCAGGGAGGCGGCAGCCAGTGAAAGCAGCCTTTCAAATCCTGCCGCTAATGGCGGAAGGGGGGGAGGGGGGAGGGGAGGGAAGGTTCCCATCAGATCTCCATGTTGCATTAGCAACACTCAAGCTGTACCAGTGACGCACACCTGTAATTCTATCCAGGTGCTGAGATCTGCAAGATCACGGTTCTGAGGCCAGGTATAAGCCAGGAGCTGGCGGCTCACGCCTGTAATCTTAGCTACTCAGGAGGCTGAGATCAGAGGACCATGGTTCAAGGCCAACCTAGGCACTAAAGTCCTTGAGACTTATCTCCAATTCACCCACCAGAAAATTGGAAGTGGTGCTGTGGCTCAAATGGTAAAGTGCTAGGCTTGACCTAAAGAACTGAGGGACAGTACCCAGGCCAAGTTCAAGCCACACGAGCAACAGAAAGAAAGAAAGAAAACAACAACAACAAAAAGACAATTACAGACAACAGAGTAGAGACCTGACTAAAAAGTTTTAAAAAAAACAATGGCACAAAGAAGAGCTGGGAATGAGTTTTATGCTGCAAGGTGAAAAGCAGTATGGGTGTTTGAAGATAACACATAAAAGAGACTCAGAACCTCATTGAGGAGGGCCAGGAGTTTGGCCTAGTGGTAGAGTGCTTGCCTAGCATACATGAAGACCTGGGTTCCATTCCTCGGTACCACATACATAGAAAAAAGCTGGAAAAAAGCTGTGGCTCAAGTGGTAGAGCTCTAGCCTTGAGAAAGTCCAAGGACAGTGCTCAGGCCCTGAGCCCAAGCCCAGGACTGGCAAAAATAAATCCAAAACAAAAAAACTTCATGGAGTAAGGACAGAAGCAGCAGATAGAGACAGTTGGCCACAATGTGCTTTACAAAATCCACCAAGTTAAGCAAACAAAACGGCAATGATAAAATCTGGATATGCTTTTGCACACAGTTATATATTAATTCCCAGCATTTGCATGTTCAGTATATATGCACATTGATTAACTTGACACAGCAAATGGAGAATGGCAGAACTCTGTGTGTGTGTGTGTGTGTGTGTGTGTTGGTAGGGATCAATTCTGGGCCCTTGCACACACCAGGCAAATGCCCCACCACTGGGCTACAACCCCATCCTTGGAACTCTGAAGGAAGCAGAAACATCCTTTGTAATCCAGTAAACCAGGCTGATTTATGCTTGTTAAGATGAGAAGTGCAGCTGGGTGCTGGCGGCTTATGCATCTAATCCTAGCTACTTAGAAAGTTGAGTCCTGGAGGATTGCGGTTTGAAGCCAGCCCAGGTGAGATTCCATTAACCACCAAAGCCAAGATGGGGGCGTAGCTCAAGTGGCAGAAACAAACTAGCTAAGCATGCAGATTAAGAGAAAAAGGGAACTCCATTACAGACAACAGAGCATTTTAAAAGAAAAATAAGCAACGCTACAGTGGAGTCCCCCTCAGATAAATTCTGCCACAATGCCAGGTTGACGTGAGCAGAGATGGAGACGGTGGCAGAGCAGCCAAGAAGGCCGAGCCGCGTTCCCGCCTCTGCAGCCATCGCCCCCGGGACCACACTGTGAATTTGTCAGGTGTGACTTGTTACAGAAACTGCCTTTCATCAGGCCAGTACTCACTTTGTCCTAAAACCTGACACAGACCAGGTTAGGACAGCCAACTGGAGACCTCTGACAAAAATCTCAAATGAATGTCAAGTATGCAAGTAAAAGTATTTTAAAAATAAAATCAGAGGGACCGGGAGGTTGGCCTAGAGGTAGAGTGATTGCCTCGCATACAGAAAGACCCGGGTTCGATTCCTCGGTACCACATACATAGAAAAAAGCCGGAAGTGGTGCTGAGGCTCAAGTGGTAGAGCTCTAGCCTTGAGAAAGTCCAAGGACAGTGCTCAGGCCCTGAGCTCAAGCCCAGGACTGGCCAAAAAAAAATGCGTGCATGTAAAGAAGAGAAATCCAGAGCGGGAGGAGTAGCTGACAGAAGCCAGCACCTGCATAGGCTGGATCTTTGCTGACCAGAGTCAAGCAAGTTGTTTGGTGTAGAGCCCAGAGAACTCGCACTCTCCCCGCCACCCCCATACCAGCTGCCACCTGAGGCCTTCTGCACCATCCAGGCATGGCCACTAGGTGGCAGTCCTGGCTCCTGTCTTCTTCAGTGCCAGCTTGCTTCTTCAGGGCCTTCTGCCGTCCTCTGTATCTCTCTGCTTGGCCTTCCCCGCTGCACTCAAGGTCTGGAGAGGCAGAGACTTGTGGCTCCTAAGCTGGACACCCTGAAAGAGGACCTGGTTGAGATGCCTGCACCGTCCCTCATCTCAGCTCCCCACCCCAGCAGAGCTCCGAGGTCTGGATAGTAAGCATGGTCACCCATGAAGGAGGCTGGAAGTATAAGGACTGTGGAGGAAGGCCTGCATGGTTTCAGAGGACAGAATTCAACGACGTTGGGAAATAAAAAGAAAAAACCTCATAAAATCATGTAAAGCGTAGCAAGCAGAAAACAGTTCAGCCATTCATTGTGGCAGAGGTGTTGGAAATGTGTCTGGTGCAAGGATTTCCTGAGTCTTGACACCTTGAATTTTTAAAGATCTGAAAGAAAGAAGAGATGGAGAATGAATGCCATTCGACAGCCAAGGGCACCGGAAGGAGTCTCGCTGCCAGGGTAGATGCAGGCCCTGATACATGGCTTCATGCGGCAAAAGCTGGCGTGAGGACTCCAGTAAGGTGCTGAATGCTGGATCTCAGCCTGGTACCAGGGGCCGGGGGTCCTGACCGCAAGTTCCTCACCAGGTGCACCTCCTCACGGCTGCCAGCAGAGGGAGCCGGAACTACCCAACAGTGAAGGCTGTGGACTGTTCTGGGGAAGCTGGAAGCTAGTAGCTGGCACTGCTCCCTGGCCACTGGCGGGCCACACCCTAAGGCACACAGGTCCTGCTTCCCCTTCCCTGGGGAAAAGCCGTGCAGGTGCCCACCGGCCCCAGCCACAGCCCATGAGGAGGCTGGGCACTGAGGCTTGTCCTCTACTGCCTTGGGAAAACTCCGAGCAGCTCATTACCCCTGCCCCGCAGACCGCTGGCAACTGCACTGCCTCAAGGCTGGTGAGGCCAAAATCATCAGAAACATCCACGGCCCCTGCAAGCTTCAGATGCCAGCAGAGGGGCCCATCCAAGGCCCTGCCAGGTCAGCAGCTGACCAGGGAGAGGGTCTGAGTTAGATGACCGATCTTCACAAGCCCATTGTCTGGGGACAGAGAAGACCCCAGGGCCCAGCCTTAGCTATCTGCCACCTCTCACAGCCTAAACCAAGGCAAGCAGAGCCACCTGCCTAAGTGACATCCCGGCCTGGCTCCATGACTGAAAAAGAACTGGTGGGGTCAAGGAGTGGGCCAGCCTGCTCCTCACTGTCCTGGATGCCTGGGGTCAGCAGAGAGGGACCTGCTGGCTCCTCCTGCCAACCTGGGGGGGCACACTCACACCCCACCCGCTGCCCAGAGCCTGCACAGAAAACCCCAGCAAGTGCCCAGCTCCCAGCGGGACAAGAGGTCCAAGCCCCCCTCTGTCCAGGGCCCCATCTCAGAGGTCAACCCCAGGCCAGGGCTCTCCTGAATCCTGCCCTGCCAGGCAGCCAGTTATGAAATCTCTGGCTGAGCCCAGACTCAGCTCTCCCTGCCACTGCCACGAGAAGCTGCTCCATCCTAGGGGGGACAGGGGTGAAGGAAGAGAAAGGACAGGACTGGACAGGAGCCTCTGGAGACTGTGTTTCTGCCTTTCATTGTGGAAAGGGGTGACGGATGTACCCCGACTCTCACATGCCAGCTGGGGCCCAGTGGGACCAGGCCAGATTCTCTAGCGTGAGCTAGCCAGGTGCTCACCTGACTCCAGCACCACGTAATCGCCAAAGGCAGGGAGCCCAGGGCATGCGAGGGTGGGGGAAACACTGTCCCTGGGCCCAGGGCCACCCCCAAAGAGGTGCCTGCAGGCCTGCTCAGTCTCGGGCTAGACCCTTTGGCCAGGTAAAGGCTGGCAGTGAGCATCCCAGGAAAAGCCTGTCCTGGGCTGCATGGGCTGAGAAGCCATGCCTGTCCTGGCCTGGAGCAGAGCTGGGCAAACTCAGGCTGAGGGACACAGAGGCTGGGGGGGGGGGGGTTCGCCTGGGACTCATGGCTCAACTTCAGCTGAGCTCAGGGTTGTATAAATCTGTATTTTAAAGCAATACTTTAATGTCACTTGTCACTTAAACCTCTGAAGTCACAGCTTGCTTGCTGGCACCTTCTGAAAGCCCTTTTCTCAGTACAGGGCGCCCTGGCACTCCACGCCCTTCCTGCACCTCTCAGGGGGCAAGAGGGCTGTGGTCCCCACTGGTGGCCGTGTCCCTTGTCATCGCCAACCAGGCCCCCCGGGTATCCAGCGAGGAGGGCGGCACCGTGGCCAGGAAGCTGGTCAATCTGGAATCAGGCTGGGCTCTCAGGACGCGGCCTCGAGTCGGCGCTGGCACGTTGGTGCCTTGAGAATTGTCCCCGGGTGGCCAGGGACACCTTCCCTCTGCGGAGTGCTGAGCCTGCGCTGGGCCACACGTCTGAGGAGCGCTGGGGACAGGGCAGGGCAGCCTCTCCGCCACAGGCCCCTCTGGTGCTGGTTACACGTCCGTCTCCACCCGCAGGCGCTCCATGCGGCGGACATTGTCCTCCACGGCCACTCGGCTGGTGATGCTCCGGGCGAAGCCGTCAGGGAACCAACCCATTTCTCCATCCCGGAGTCTCTCTCCATACAGCCACCCTGCACGGGGCCGGGGCAGTGAGGGGCAGCTGGGGGGTGGGGGAGGGTCCCAGGGAGCATGGGGGGGGGAGCTCTTGGACGCAATGCCCTCTGGCCTTCTGGGAGTTTGCAAGGTGAGGTTTCTCTTCTCCCCCCACCCCCCGCCCCCTAGGTCTCCCCAGTTCTGTGAGGCAGCGAGGGGCGGGGGCAGCTTAGGCTAAGGGACAAGGAACTCTTTCATCCTGGTGATTTTGAAAGTCCCAGCTGGGAGGGGAGCACACTGGTCCCCCTGCCCAGTGGCAACGCCGCCCCCCCCACTCACCGTCCTCCTCCTGCAGAACCAGCACCACGTCCGCCTGCTGCAGCGTGATCTCGTCCGCCTGCCTTGCGAAGTAGGCCTTGGTGATCTCCACCTGGGGTAGCTCTGGAGGGGTGGGCGGGCGGGCATGAGGGACAAGCCTGCGACTGCTCGGCTCAGAGCTCGGCAGCCCCACCCCGCTCCCACAGTGCACCCTCCACCCTCAGCACAGGACCGGGCAGACTGCCCTCCACTGGGCAGGCTGGGAGACACTGCTCTGGAGGCCGAAGGCCAAGGCCGTGCAGAAGGCAAGGCCTCCACAAGCCCACTCTGCTCGGTGGCCTCAGTTTCCCCCAGCCGTAGAGTCTGTTCCTCCCGTAGAGGCCAACCACAAAACAATCTGGACACAGGAGACTTGCCTACACTGAGGCACAGAGCCTGAGTACGCAGCCCGGGGGCGGGCAGGGGTGAGGAGCAGGGCTGGAAGATGCCTCCTCTCTGGGCAGGCCCATCCCAGAACTGCAGGCCGCCCCCTCCACACCCACCTCCTTTGTGGTCCAGGCCTTGCCACTGCTTCTCCTTGTAGGTGAGCGCCGTGATCCAGCGGGCGCGGTCACTCCTGGGGGCCGAGGAGAACCTGAGCCAGGGCCTCCGTCCTCCCTGGCCCCAGCACAGGGCCGGCCCGACGTGCCCGTCCACCTCCTGTTCCAACTTCCAACCTGCCTGGCCATTCCCGACCCCCGTGTCCACCTTGCTTCGTGGCTCCTTGGCAAGGTGTCCGCCGCCTCACTCCTACCCGGCTCTGAATGTCACCTGGTGTGAAAAGGCTTCCTCCCTGTGCCCCACCCTTGTCTTCCCTCCACACCCCATCCCTGCTGGGCCCTTCTGATCCCTGGACGGCTCAAGTGATTCCTTCTCAGCATACCGCCAGCCCCAACACACTCGCCCCTGTCCATCAGCTCCAAGAGCTATGGGCACACAGGAGGGTCCTGGAGCAGAGCCGCCCCTCCCCCGAGCCCCTGCCCCTCTTACGCAGAGTCGGCGGACAGCAGGATGTGCTCCTGGCGGCCCTCGCTGTTCCGCAGCAGGGTCACTTGGAAGGGGTGGGGCACGGAGGAGCTGCGGCTGCCACCCCCGGGCAGGGAGGGCTCCGACGGCTCCAACTTCTGGACCTGGACGTGTTCCAGCCGGGCATAGTCCTGGACCAGGTAGCTGTCCTCACTGTGGGGACACAGGGAGAGGGTGTCAGTGGAGCCTCTCTTCAGAGGGGCTCCAGACCAGCCCTGAGCCCAGGGGCAGAGGCCTGAGGTTCCGAGGCCCTTGTGAAGCCTGTGTGGGAGACCCAGGGGCCGCAGAAGCCCTGCCTGCTTCAGGAGGAACCTGCCAGCCTGCATCGCTGGCCGCCATCTGTCCCCAGCCGGTGGTCAGGAGCCCCCACCCACTCCACCCCCCACTGCGTGCCGGTGCTGGTGTCCCAGCCCCCCAGTTTGCAGTCTGGCATCCCCTCAGCCCCTGGGCCAGTGGCTCAGCACCCACCTCTTCTTCTTAGTGATGATCAGGACGTCATTGAACAAGAACAGGTAACACGTGGGCCGGCTGGCGATTTTCCGAAAGAGCCCGGCCTCCTCCACCAGAACCAGCTCCCCCCGCTTCAGCAGCCAGCGGGAGGCGGAAATCAGAGGAAGGGACTAAGGAAAAACAGGTCAGGTGAGCAGCCTTCCAGGAGGACAAGCCCTGGCTCCCTAAATGGGGTGGACAGCTGGCTGCGGGACAGGATCCCTGAGGTGAGCTGGGGCCTTGAACAAAGCTCCTTCAACTGGCTGGCACACCCTGGACGCCCATCAGCCAGGACAGCCCTGACGGCCGGCAGCCAGACCACAGGTTTCTGAGGCACCAGCTCCATATCCCAGCGGGGCTGGGCTGGAGGCCCCATTCTGGCTCAGGGGCCCAGCCTGAAGCCAGCTGCTTCCTCCCCAGGAAGGCTGCTGCAGTGCAAGCTGGGGAGAAATGCAGGAGGGGAAAGGCTGCCTGCTCCCAGGGGGTCCTGCCTAGACCCCTCCCCTGAGACCTCCGTCTCCAGGCCTCCTAACTCGTCCGCCATCCCCTCCCTGCCTGCCCTCCCCAAACCCAGCCAGTCCTTCTCCCTACTCTCTGGCTCTAAGACTGCACAGGGCAGCAGCCTGCCATCCGTGCATGTGTGGGGAGGCAAAGGCTCCTCACCCTCACGCCCCTCCACGAAGCCCACCTCAGGGCCTCTAGCCCTTACTAGGCCCTCGGAGGGTCTATCACAAGCCCTGCTCCAGGTGGCTGGGATTTAACACACAAAGCAGGACACCTCTGAGTGGAGAGGGGACAGAGTGGCCGAGACACCTGGGTGGCAGGTCCAGGCAGGGCCACAGGAAGATGAGACCAGGCAGAGACTCACTGAAGGGGTCTGTGATGGATGAAGTCTGAACTTCATCTGAAAGGGAGGGGCTGAGAGCTGGCCTCCGCAGGACCTGAGCCTCATGAACACCGGGGCGAGACCTCAGGTCCCTGTCCTTGGGGTGGCCTTGCTCTGACCCTGACACACACACCAGCAGCGCCAGGACCTTGGGCAGGGGCTGTGTGAGAGACCCCTCTTCAGCGCTCACGCCTCGGGAGGGGCTGGGGGGTGAGGGGAGGGGTGCGAGGGGCCTGGCCTGGGAGGCTCACCTTGACCTTGCCGAAGTCCAGCTGGGTGTGCAGCGTGACCATCTGCTCTGTACGTTCCATCTTGTGTGCACCCTCGTTGCACTCCTTCACCAGCTGTGGGCATGACGCACGTGAGCAGGGCCAGGCTGGGGCCAGGTCTGACCACTGGCTGGCCTCCAGCACCAGCTCTGGGTCGGCCTTGCCATAGCTCTGGCCTCAGCTTCCCTATCAGCAACATGAAAAGCGTGGCATGGACAACCCACCCGCCTCTTCTTCCCGTACTGTGCTATCAGGCAGAGGGGGAGGAGGCGGGGCAGGGCCGGGAGAACGTGGGGTGAAGTAAGGTTTGGGGGAACACAGAGGTGGGGTGGGGTGAGAATGGGAATAGACTCCCTCACCTTGCTAATGGCCTTCAGTGCCCGGCTGGCAGCCCTGTACCGTTCAGGGTGACCCTGCGTCTTGATGCAGAGCGTCTGGGGAAGACAACCAGTGAGGAAGCCACCCCAGACCAAGGCTAGGGTTAGGGGCTCCCCACAGTTCCAGACCCTGGGTGGGGACTTCTGGACAAGCAACAGCTCCTGGGCTCCCCCTGCTAGGTCTCCCCAGAGGCCTGCATGGAGGGCCTTCGCCATGTCAAGCAAGACTGCAGGACATGGGCCCTGGCACCTCCACACCCCACCATTGCCCATTGGGGCAGCTTCTCCAGGAGGCCAGGCAGAGCTGGTGGCCCACTGCTTCGGCTCTAGGGCCTCTAAGGAGCTGAGTTTCCTCCACAGACCATGGGTGCTCAGCTGGGCTTATACCGCATGCACACCTAGGTGTGTGGGCACACAGGTGGGGACACAGGTGTGGACACAGGCACACGTATGCACCTGTGCCCTCAGGGGCCACGGCAATCTTGGTGCTGACCACGCACGGTGACTGAGCCGGAGGGGAGGGGGCCGTCCGAGGGGCAGCGCCTGGCCGGGAGGGGGCGGGGGGCCTGGCCGGGACTCACGTCGGTGAGCAGGGGCAGCCGTGTGACCCGCTGCATGGGAAGGATGAGGAAGGAGATCATGGGGAGACCGCCGCACGCAGGGCGCTTCTCGATCTCCCGCAGGGCCTCGCGGAATGCAGTGTTGCCGGCCCTGCAACACAAGACACAGCTGTCCCTCCAGCTGGGAGCCTGGTGGGTGGGGGAGGGCGGCGGGGAAGGGCGGCGCGGGGTCCCACGCACGAGAGCTTCTGCAGAGTGCGCTGCTGGTAGATCTCGTTGGTGCAGTAGGCGACGTAGGGGTGGAAATGGTGCTCGGCGTGCTCCTCCAGGATGTCGCTGATGTCCTCCACACACACCTGCGCCTTGTGCCGCTGCTCCAGCGCCTCAAAGAACCTGGGGCGTGGAGGGCGTGTGAGGAACCTGTCCCGGCGGCTCGTGCACCTGTACGTGCAGACTAATGCACACGCGCTCGCACACACCCACACCCGGGGCAGGATCCACACTCCTGGAAGCAGCGTAAAGCAGGCGTGTGGAGGGTCAGATCTCAAGCTGAACGGGGACTCACGGGCACAGGGCTGCGAGCCACGGCCCTTCCTGCACACACCCAGCACAGATCAGCTCTTTCCCCCATCGCCCTGGCAGCATCCAGCCCTGGGCCTGAGTTCAGAGGCAGACAGGCAGTGCCCTGCCTCCTGGGCCACACAGGGCCACACAGGGTCTCTGAAGGACGAGCAGAGCTGCCTCTGCCAGAGCAGCTCCAGGCCTAGCTTCCCAAAGTGGGCCTTCAGCAAGTTCCAGCCCATTCTGAGGGGCAGTCTAGGCAGTCCATGAGGGCCAAGCTCTGGCAGACTTCTTGGAGGTCAGGACAGCCCGTGCTCCTCTCTGAGCCAGGGCTCAGACCAGGGTGGCGAGGATAAAGTGAGCTAATGCCATCAGAGATGGGCTCAGGGCTCTGCCCTTGGTGTCTCTACAGGAGGTCCCCATCCCAGAGGTGACAGTCCCGGCCCCGCCCTCAGTGTCTTGGGACTTCCCAGGGTTGAGAGTGGCAGTGCTCACAGGCAGCAGGGGTGGCAGACTGGGCAGAGGCCAGGCTGATCTTGACAAGAAAGGGCCAACAGCCATGTTCCCAGAGCCCAGCCTCAAAGCCTGAGAGCCATGTCCTGCCCACCTCAGTCCCTCCCAGGCTAGCCCGGGCTGTGTCCTCCAAGGAGGTAGATGGACATGGACATGTATGCCACACACTCATGATTAGACATGGGCACGTCTACATGTATGCACACACCACACACTGGCATGAGCACACACTTGAGACATACAGGCATGCACACATGCATACACACGAACATGTGTACATACATGCACAGACAGTACACATGGATGTATATGCACTCCAGGCATGCATACATGCACACACATGTAATGAACACATATGCACACCAGCATAATACTGGTGCAAGCCTGCACACATGGTAGTGTCTACATGTACAGAAGCACATGCAAATGCAGACACATACATGGGTACAACGTACATGTGTACACACGTATGCACACACCCCTCGGCCTACAGCTGCACATGGGTCCCATCCTCCACCTGCAGGCCCAGCAACCAGAGCACAGCTCCGCCACCAGACATTACCAGGCAGAACATGACCTGGGGCTGAAACTCGAGGTTGCTCCTTGGCCGGGAGAGGCCCATGGGCACGGTCTCTGCGTCCTGAGGCCCGAGGTGCAAAGCCCGGCCATCCCTATCCAGCATTGTGAGGAAGCACGCTCATGGCCCAGCAGTGCCAGACCCTGTGGAAATTACTGCTGGAGGCGGTCACCCGCTGTCCCCTCAGAGGCTGCTCTCCCAACGGACCCGTCTCCCCAGAGGGGCTGATGGGGGGGCACACTCCCCAGGTGCCCCGCCTGGGCAGGGGGCTGGGGGCTGGGGGAGGGGTCGGGTGGAGAGGGACTCACCTCTGGCTGGCAGCCAGCACGTCCAGGATGTTGGAGAAGAGGTGGTGGTATTCCATCTGCGTCATGGTTGCACGCAGCTCTGGGGACTGCAGGAACTCGGCCACCAGGGTGTTCAGGCTGTGCAGGTAGGAGTACTCAGACGTGAGGATTTCAAACATGGCCTGGGGCAAGAGCAGACTGTGAGGGGGGCTGCTCGGGGAGGCAGGAAGGCGGGGACCCAGCTGGAGCGGAGCCCTCCCTCCCACATCGGGTCCCAGCTCGGCCACCTCTGAGTGGCGAGCACTCCCGTCTGGACTGCAGAAGTGGTGGCAGCCCCCTTCCTGGCTGGCAGAGGGTTTGTGAAGAGCCCAGGGAGTGCCTGGCCTGGAGCAAAGGCCGCAGCACTCAGCCGCCATACACTCTGGTCGGCCTCGATGAGTGACGCAGCCCTCTGTCCCTTCACCACGTGCTGTGCAGCCTCCACGATGGCTGGCCAGGGGTGCACCCTCGGCTCCGGGGCCCCTGCCTGGCACCCTTACCTCCTGCCTTTTGCGCTCCTCCGTGGACAGTGCGCCAAGGATTCCTGACTCCACCACCTGAGGAGGGCACAGTGCACAGGACGGGGGTTACAGGCCATACATCCTGGAAAGGGGCCCAACCTCCGTGCGGACTGGAGCAGCCCAGACAAGGCCGCTCCCAGCAGCCCAACCCCTGCCCGAGCAGGCTGGTCCTCTCTTGGGAACCCCGGGGAGAGAGGAGTGGCTAGTCTCTAAAACAATATCCCAGGTGGTGGTGGTGGGGGGGGTCTTATTCCCCAAGTCTGCCTGCCCTAATGGGCAGGCCTAGAGCCCAGCCAGAGGGAGGCGGTGGCACATTCCAACAGTGCCTGGCAGGTAAGTCAGGGCCCAGCGGAGGGACAGTGACACGCAGCCAGCATGGTGGCACTGCCAGCACTCTCCGCCCCTTGGGGCCGCAGCCCACAGATGACCTTGGTTAGAGGGTTGCTTCCACAAGCTGTGGCATGTCTTGTCCCTGCAGCTCAGCCGGCCCACGCTGGAGCCAAGGCCATCCTGGTTTCTCCTCTGCTCTCAACTAGGTGAGACACAAAGGTGGCTGTACACAGGGCCCAGGCCCCACGCTTCTCACTGGGCCGGGGCAAGCCAGGATCTGTATGGAGCACTGTTCCAGGAGCACAATGTTCTGGGGCCTACCTCGGGGCGGGGGGGGGGGGGGGAAGCAGGAACACACGGGGATCCGATCCTGGCAGACACGCCCACGTCTGCTGGGCCCTGCCCTGCTGTGTGTGCCATCAGCACCTGGCAGTGTGGGGAGGCCCTTATCTCCCACGGGCACAGCCAGGAAGGGCGCCACTGTCCTGACACAGAGGAAAGCCAGTCCCACTTCTGCTCACTGCCACGCCTCGGGGCACGGGGGGGGGGGGGCTACATTCTGTCCACAGCTGGGCGCCTGCTCTCCACTGACCTCCACAGCTGGACAGGCTCCCTTTTCAGACAGGAGAGGGAACGTGGCCTGCCCTGGCATGTCACTCACTGTGGAAGCCAAGCCTGGCACTGGCTCCAAGCCCCAGCCCCACCACCCTCATCAGCTAAATACTGCCCCTCCCCCAGATCCTTTTAACCCACCCCCAGGGGAGGGCCCTGGACAGGCCCACACCGTCTAAGAAGGGAAGATGACAGAGAGCAGCCACATCCCCAACTGCCCTCTCTTCCAATGAGCCTGCCCCCAGATGAAAGGGCAGCTCAGGTGCGGGGTGGGAGGTGACCCACAGCAGGACAGGGCATCCTGGGGTCATTATAGGAAGGGCTTCCTGTGGCCCCGGCCTGGCTGGCCTCTGCCACTGACCCTACCTCAGGGAGCTGGCTCCAGGTGACCTGCGCCGGCCGGTAGCTCTTGACTACAATGGGGGTGTCCACTCTCTGGGCTCGCTCAGGACTCGGGGGCTCATCCAGCACGTCATCATCGGACTCATGGCTGGTGTTCAGGCCCCGTTCCCGGATCTCCTGGTAGAACTGGGGGTCTGGAGAGAGGAGCAGAGGCACTGGTGGAGGCCCAGAGGAGGCCGAGGCCCCCAGAAGGCCCCCTGCAGCCTCCGACAGAACCAGGGGCTACAGGGACCCCGGGGAGTTAGCTCCCTGCTGGCTCCTGTGGTTGCCTGGGGTCACCGGCAACCAAGTGGCGGCCTGGTGATGAATGTGGCACCTCAGGCTGGGCCAGTTAGAGCCATGCAGGAGCCAGTGATACCTGGCGTGGGAGGGGAGGGGCCGAGGGGCCTCTGAAGGCCAGGCTTGGGGGGTGCTGGGTGCCACCTTGTGAGCCTGGGCCCACCACAGGGCCCAGCTGGGGTGTGCTCTTCCCAGCTCAAGGCGCCTCTGAGTCTCTGCAGCAGTCACCAACCTTGCCATGAGACCTGGAGAATCACTGCTGGGGGCCTCGAGCCACACAGAGCCTCTAGGGGTTACCAAGGAGTGAGCCAAGTTCCTGCCAGGGCCATCGTGCCTTGACACATCCCAGTGGAGCCCTGAATCCTTCCTGGGCCTTGCGGCCTCTACCTGGCCAGGCACCCAGAATCCTCAGCAGGTGAACAAGGGCCCCTCCCCGCCCCCACAGCGAACCCAGAGGACACACACATGGCGCATGCACCTCTGGGGGCTGGCACTCCACCATCTGGCTTCTGTGCTATCAGGTGCTCACAGGAAGGAGCCCAAGGGAACTTCCTAGATCTATTAGTGATATTCCTTCCCATGGGCCACTGGACCTCAGCCCCCGCCCCCCCCACCCGCAGGAAGCACGCTGTGGGGCATACCCTCAACTTCCCCAGCACCCATCCAGACCCACTACCAGCTTCCCTGGCCAAGGGCCCGTGCAGGCTGGTAGCCACCGGAGCCACTTACCATCCTTGAAGGAGCCCTTTTGTGCACGCTTCCGCCCCAGAGTCCTCTGCAGACACAGAGACACAGACGGTCAGTGGGACTAGTGGGGACCCTGCTGCTCTGTGAACTCAGGGCCCTCCCACGATACGGAGGGGGCTTGGCCGGGCACATGGGACTCCACAAATACCAGCTTGACTGGGGCCTCTGGACCGCCAGGCAGAGACTAAGGACAGGGCAGGACAGGGCTGGAGTAGGCAGAAATGGGGACCGAGCTGCCTGGTGGAGGACAAAGACACTGGGGACCCTGAGAGTCACAGGAGGGCCTGGAGGGAAGCCAGGGCAGGTAGAGGGCCAAGCTGGGGCAGTGGGGTAGGACTCAGGGTGGTAGCAAGAATAGGGGCAGGCTGGTTACAGTCTGACCTCTGACTCTAGGAGGTGGAGCTTGTGGGGGGACTCCAACCCTGGCTGCCCACAGAAACTGAAGGAAGACTGGCAGAAGTGACTAGAGGGCAGTATTTTGGGAGCCCCCAGCCTCGCTGTTCACTCAGAGTCCACTAGTTGACACCAGGCTTTTGCAGGTGTCCTGGCTCCCGGAAGGCACAGGCTGCTTTCTGGATTTCCAGAACTGGCTGGGGCCTGAAAACGCCGCCTGCTGGCTGGAAAAGTGCATGGCTCGCCGCCGACCCGAGGAGCTGCTGCTTCTGTGCTCGCACTGCCGCCAGTCTCCTGCTGGCCCTCGGCACACCCACCGTGTCCACCCAGACCTGGAGCTCCCCAAGGACAAGGCTGTGTTCCAGAGCAGCGCTTATACCAGTGTTCAAGACATAAATGAAGGGGCCAGGTGCGCAGCCTAGTGGTAGAGTGCTTGCCTAGCATGCATGAAGTCCTAGGTTCGGTTCCTCGGTACCACATACACAGAACAAGCTGGAAGTGGTGCTGTGGATCAAGTGGTAGAGTGCTAGCCTTGAGGAAAGCCCAAGGACAGTGCCACCACAGGCCAGTTGTCAGCCAAATCCCTTACACACAGGAAGGCTCAGGAGCTTAGCAGGCACCAGGGGAGCACCTGGAGGCGAGGGGGGCTCGGTAGCAGTACCCAGCCAGGCTCTCCTACCCTGTGTGCCAGGGGAGCTCCAGCTGCCCAGGCCCTGCTGCACCACACAGGAGAGGCAGGCCCCAGAAACTCCAGCCCTATTCTGGAGGCAGGACACTGTGCCCAGGGGCCAGGCCACACTCCCTCAACATGGCCTTCCCACTAAGACCTGGCCCTCAGCTACAGGAAGTAGGCAACTCAGAGGGTTCCTGGGAGCAGGGTGGAGGTGGGGGGACAAGAGATGGAGGAGCCCCAAAGGGCCCCTCTGTACTCCAGCTTCAGAGCTGCGGTAACTATCACGGTGGGGTGAAGGCACAGCCTTTCCAGCTTTAGGGCCCAACAGGGAGTGGGGAAATGGATGGAGAAGCAGAGGCAGACTCCTCCAAGGCCAGAGGCGAGGTCACTCACTGCCCACCACCCCTGAGGCCTCAGGAGCCCCCTGGGCAGATCGGTCCGGGACTGGTCCTGGCACCAGACAGGGTGGGTCCAACTCAGACTAGAGTGTCGCTCTTGCCCTTCCCACAGCCCGGCCCTCGGCTGGGGCTCTGCTGTCTACTCGGGGTGGGGCAGGGTGGGGTAGTGCCAGTCTGGGGCAGCCCACAGGAAGGGGGCTCGCACTCACTGCCCGGCCTGCAGACTCTACCCGCCTCAAGGCCCCGGGCTGTCCTCACCTTGTTTTTGGCTGGGGAGCGAGCTGAAGGCTGGCTGGACTCCTCGGCTAGCGCCTGGAGCTTGGAGCTGAGCTGGATGGAGTCCCCCTTGCCGCCGGGTGGAGTCAGGCCCTTCATGGCCGCCCGGTAGGACTGATTCCTCAGGTTGCGCTTCAGCATCTCCCCGGGGCCTGTGTCCACGTCCATGTCGTCCAGGGAGAAGCTGGGTGCGGGGTGGAGCTGCGGGTCCCTCCGGGCCGCCTCCCTGCTGAGCACGGCTGCCGCAAAGCTCTGGTGTCGCGCTGGGGTCTTGGCTTTGCTGGCCACAGCCAGGCTCCTGGGGATGAGCTGCTGGGTGCCCATCTTGAGGGCGGCGGGGCTCTGTGTGCTCAGGATGATGGGCCGAGACTCCTTGTCCTCTGGGGTCAGCGCTAGGGACGCAGAGGCCTCAGGCTCGAAGGCAGCATTGGTCCTGGTCCTGAGGGAGCCCCGGGCCAGGGGAAGCCCGGACGCCGGGTTCCCATTGGCATCGAGCCGCAGCTCCGAGTGGAAGCGGTATTCCAGCAGCTTGTCCTCCAGAGAGCTGTCGGAGTGCCGCTGCGACATGCTGGGTGGCTGTGGGGTCCTGAGGGGGGGAGGAGGGAGGGGCAACGAGATCAGGACAGCCTCCCTCCCTTGCTTCAGCCGTAGCCAGCACAACCCCCAGGACACAGCAGGCTGGTGACGTAGCCACGGGTGGCACTGGCTGTCGGCTCTGCCTGTCACTAGGTGTGTCCCAGGGAGATGGCACAGACTGCCGAGGATGCACAGGGAGCCAGGGGCGGTTCACCTCAGCTCCTGCTCAGAGCTCACCAGAGGACAGAGGCCGAGCACACAGCGGCACACAAGCCAGGGCAGGGGCAGGCAGGGACAGCTGGGTCCTGCAGACCATGCCTAGAAAGAACCCTGGCTCAGTTCCTGATACGACCTGGCAGTTATGGGTCTTTTAAAACCTCATCAGGGCCCAGGCTGAGGGCCAGGCCACCAGCACCTCTCCAACCCCACAGATGACCACGGCTTCATTTGGGCACAGAGCTTCTAGAACTGAGGGTTCCTGGCAGCTTCCAGGCCTGGCCTACCCGCCCTCCCCACTCCCATCTCCACCCCCGGTCTAAGAATCACTCCCTGAAGACTGGGGCGGGACTGGTCCGGGGGCAGAGGCAGCTGTGGGCCACCCAGGAAGCTGGCTGAGGGCGGTTCCTACCCAGCCTCTACAGCAACCAAGCTCTCCCACAGCACGGTGTGCCCTGCTAACGCTAAAAGCGTCCTAGGAAGGCACGTGTGGCTGGCTGAGCGGGGGCAGGGGTGGGAGCCCTGGGCTGTGTCTGGGGGAGGGCACATTCCTGAGGACATTCCAAGGCCTAGGTCGAGGACAGTAGCCACACCAGGCCCTCCTCCCCCGGGGAGAACTCCAGTCTCGGCCGCACTACTGCAGGGTACACACAGGACAAACCCACGCAGTCCTAATAGCTGAAGACACACAACGGCGGGCAGGCGCTGAAGAAGCAACCGTTGGCCCTGGGGCATGCCAAGTGGTCAGAAAGCACAGGTGGCACAGAGCGGCTTCGGCACCTCACCTCCCACCAAGTAAGACTACCAACTTCCTCTGAGCCAGTGCCCAAGGCCCAGTGGGAGGCAAGCAGCCTCCACCCAGCAGAGGGCAAAGTCTGCTCCCCAGCCCAAAGGTGCCCAGACTGGAACCTGTCAGGTGAGCCAGCCATGAGGCGTGACCTCCAGTCCCAGCAAGGCACCCACACCCACAGGCCTGCCCCTCCCCCACCCTCCCCCAGCTGCCCGCTGGGCTCTCAGCTGAGCAGCTCCTAACTGTATGTAAGAACCACATGCACCGGTTCATCACAGAGCACAAGAAGGTCATTTTACTGGATGCGTGACCCGCTGTCCATCCCATCCCTCCGTCAGAGTCCAGAGGCCGGCAGGGCGGGCTGGGCCCCCGGCTCTTCTGGCTCCGTCTCTGGACATGGCCTGGGCTGCAGAGCCACTCAGCGCAGGAGCCCGAGGCCTGGGGCTCCTGTTAATCATTTCCTCCAGTTCCACAGCCCGTTCCACTCCGTTAACTTTCCCCAGGGTTCCAGCTCCTCCCTGCCCATCCCATGCACGCTCAGGAAGCACTGGGGGCTCTCCCCAGTCCTCTCCACACTGGCCTGGGCCTCAGGAGGTCCAGGTCTTGCTTCCTCTCTCTCCATGCCGGACACAAGGCCCTCGTTCCTCTCTGTGCCACGGACCTCAGGAAGGAGGGTAGACAGATCGGACTGTCTCAAAATGTCTTCTTCTCCCCTCCTGGTAAGCACGACCAGCCTAGAGTTCCCGTCAGAGACGACTTTCCTCTAGAATCAGGAGGCATTTTCCGTGTCTTCCATGGTACTCAAGAGGCCTCCTTCCCACCTCTCTTCCTTGGATGGCCACCAAGGGGGCCTCTCTCACCCACACCCCGGCTCTGGGGAGATTCGGGCCATTGGCCGAGCAAGGTATCTGGTGGAATTCTTTATCTGCTGGCTTCCAGTGGTCTGGGCTGCATAAGAGCTAGTATTCTTTCTTAGATAATTTCTCCCAACTCTGTTTCCTCCTGAATGTCTATTTGTAAGTACTGAAAGCTCTGAGATTTTCTCCCAGTTTCTGACCTTGTTGTTTTCATGCCCTACGAAGGCCTTTCACATTCTCCTGTGGATTTTTAATCCTAGGATCCTGGTTTTGCTTTATGGATACAACATCTTCTATTAACTGAGGGGAAAAAATTGCTTTTTCTTTATTTTTATTTTTTTGCCAATCTGGGGGCCTGAGCACTGCCCTTAGGCTTTCTCAACGTTAGAGCTCTGCCATTTGAGCCTCAGCACCACTACTGGCTTTTTCTATGTATGTGGTACTGAGGAATCCAACCCAGGTCTTCATGCATGCTAGGCGAACACTTTACCACTTGGCCACACTCTGAGCCCCAAATTGCTCTTTCTTTTGAATGAGCTTCCTCTGCTGGCTGACCACTGGGGCTTGGCTCTTTGCATGTGAACTTGTGTGTGTATACCCACACCCACACCCACATCCTCACTTTTCCATTAGCCTCTGCCTCAGACACAAGGCTCTCCTAAACGCCTGCTGGGGACAGTTCGCTGTGGGCTTCTGCGTCACGGGCTCAGTGTTCACCCCTGGAGCACGGCTTCTGTACTGCAGTGTCTGCCCTCCCGGGCACTCTGGTCCTTTTCTCTATCCCATTTCCATGTCTGTCTGACGCCTTCCCCATTGGTTCTCACTGGAGGCAGAGCCAGGCCAAGAGACGAGTTTCCCTCTCTCCCCTACCCCCTACTCCCGCAGGTGCTACCTACTGTCCCTGCAATGGGCCAGTGGCCCCAGAAGACCCCGAAGGAGCCTCCCAGTGAAGGCAGACCAGGTTCCCTGAGCAGCAAGTGCCTCTGAAGACTGTGAGGACCCGGAACCTGCCCCTCCCTCCCCACAAGTCAGGGATCCTTGGGGGGACGTGGACAATTTTCCGTTCATTTCCCCACCAGCAGGGGCTACCACGCCCGAGCTGACTGGCTGATGTGTGAGTGATACTGGCACTCGCCCTGCACCCTGGCTCCGAGCCTCAAGGAAGAGGCCCTGGCACTTGGTGAGAACTGACCCACGCAGGGTCCCGTTTAACACAAGCTGCACCACGGAGGCCCACAGGCCCACTGGAGGCCCTCTGGGGCTGACTTCCGGTGGCTTTGGCTCAGAGCAGGCTGGAAGCCCCCTTCCCCACAATGGCGGCCTTGGAACCCATCCCATTCACGGCCATGGCCTTGCATGGCTGGCTGTATTCTGGATGAGGCCTGAAGTAGGCAGGCTGCTCTGTGCTCAGCTCTCTGGTGATTCTTCCTGACAGAGACGCTTCCCAGGCTCTAGTGGGCACCCTACCATGCCATCCGTCCCGTTCCCCTAAGAATCCTGGCCCAGAGCCTATCACTCTGGTCACAGCTGTTCACAGGGACTCAAGTGACCATGAGCGGGGTACATGTGCCCGGCCCTGGAGCCTCCCTCTCCGGCTCTCGGGTGGCCCCACCCTGGCATTTCTGTCCCATCTCCCCCCCCCCCAACTTGCCCCAATCTGAGGGAGTTCAGCCTCTCCAGCCCCAACCCACAATGCTGCCCTTGTACTCCGGTAATCCTGCCTGGGTGAGGCACAGACAGCATCTGGGGGCAGGGTTTGGCTTTGTAAAGCACTGCACACACCACGCAGCTGCACTGGCAAGGTGGCCGGGGGCTCAGCTCAGTAAGTCTCAACCTGGCTCAGTTTTGCTCAGTGGTGGACAAGGTGGCACTGACATCGGTCACTAGTCCTGGCATCTTGTGACATTGACCTCTTAAAACATCGACAATGCACAGGGCAGCCTTACAAGAACGCAGCTGGAGGGAAGGTCTGTGGTGGTTAACTCCAGTGCCTTTGCAGTGGTGGTGGGAGGACTCCCGGGGTATACCTAGCCCTGGACACACAAAGCCCAACCTGTGGTACCCAGTCATGGGCTGACACGGGTCGTGACTAGCCTGGGACAGGAGACAAGCCTTGTGTGGCCAAGTCTTTGTGGAAAACTGGCGTCCACTCCAGGGTGGGTCTATCTACCTTCTTTGACCTTCCCTAAACTTCTGGAAGGCCTTCCCTCTCTGACAGGTGAGGAACATGACCTGCCAGGGTCAGACTGCTGGCCCTGAGGGCCAGTCTAGGTGCCAGGCCCCGTTCTGACCCAGATGACTGTCCCCAAACCAGGCACCGTGTTAGCAGAGATTCTGGACTTGTCCACAAGGGTGTGGACGCACCATCAAAGCACCACGGGCTGCCCAGACGGACACAGACCGGGTCCAGACCAGACACAGACCGGAACTGGAAACTGAAACCAAACCCCCTCCCCCAGTGGCTGGCCACGCCCCACCCCAACACCAGGGTCCATGGCAAGTGGACTGCAACTGCCCTGTGGGGAGCTCCTGTACAAGTAAATCCCTGAAAACTGCGCTCAGCATGCATCCTGAGTCCTGATCCCACTGTCTAGGCAGGAGGGGGGGGGGAGGGAGAGAGAGAGGTGGGAGGATGGGGTAGAGCCCTCTGCCTGCCTCAGGTAACCAGGCCACTCCAGACCCCGCACCTCCCACCATAGCTGGGCACGGGCTCTGGCCAGTACTCTGAGCTACTGTTCAGTTCTTCTCTGAGCAGGGGCAGGAAGGTTTGGTGTCTGTCCCCAGAACCGGAGCTCCACGGCAGCTGACTGGGGCCCCTTCAAGAGTTCCTGTTACCTCTGTTTACAGATGAGAAAGTCAAGGCCAGAGGTTAAGGTAACTTCTTCCACCAGGCAGCATGTGAACCGGAGATCACATACTGGGGCCACAGTGACCTCAGGGAAGAGAGTCCCCAAGCCACATCGGTGACCCTTCTGCTGGTCCCACCTGGTCCAGCGAGTGCGGGGAGGGGGGGGGGACACCTGGGCCTGAGTGGCCCAATGAGAACCTCCACACCCCCACTTTCAGCGGCAAACAGGAAGCGCAAAACAAGCAAAGGCCTGTGTCCCTCACGCAGGAGGCCGGCTGAAGCCCCACAACCTACAACCATGGCGCGCAGGTGGAAGCGGGCACGGAGGCCGGGACTGGACCGGCGTCCGCGCCCAGCTGGTGAGAAGGTGGGCCCAGAGCTTCCGAAGCACACCTCCCTCCCCGGCACCGGGGTCCCGGGGAGGGCGAGGGCGCGAGGGGAGGGGCTCTCCGCTCCCCCCACCGCGCAGAGCACCAGGGTCGCTCCCCTTCCCAGGCTCCCCGCGCCCCGCCAGGGGCCCCCGCGCTGGCCAGGGCTCCCCGCGCCCGGCCTCGGGGCCCCACGCTCGCCAAGGCTCCCCGCGCTCCCGACGGGGCCCCGCGCTCGCCAAGGCTCCCCGCGTCCCCGACGGGGCCCCGCGCTGGCCAAGGCTCCCCGCGCCCCGCCACGGGTCCCCGCGCTGCCAAGGCTCCCCGCGCCCGGCCTCGAGGCCCCGCGCCCGCCGCAGTTTCCCTGGAGGGCGAGGGGGCGCACCGGGCGCAGCGGGGCAGCGGCTGGACGGCCGGGGTCGGACTCCGCGCCGCGCTAAGCCCGCCCTGGCCCCGGGCGGCGCTGGGGGGTCACCGCCCGCCCACCTCCGACTCACCTGTGCCCCAGGGGCTCCGGGTCCTCCGCGCCGCGGGGCGGGGGAGCAGCGACGCCCGGCAGCCCTGCGCGCGGTCCGGCCGGCGCTGGCGCGGCGCGCGCTCCCCGCCCTCCCCACTTCCTGTGCGGCCCGGGGCGGGGCGGGCGGGCGGGCGGGCGGGGCCCCGGCCGCGCAGGTGGACTGGAGGCGGGGCGGGCGGGGCTCGCCCGGGCACCTGCGGGCCTCGCCTGGCCGCGCCCCCGCGCCCGCCCCCCCGCCGGCCTGCGCCCGCGGGACCGCCCGCCGGGCGCCTGCGCTGACCCCGGCTGAGCCCGGCTGACCCGCGCCGCGCCCCGGGTCCGGCCGCTGCCCCGGGCTCCCACGCCGGCCTCCTCCCCGTCGCTGTCCTGCTCCAGGAAGCCTCGGCTGCGGGGACACCCGGCCTCCTGGGTGCTGCTGGGTCACCGTGCACCTGGAAAGAGGGGACTGGCCAGGTGCGCCCCCTCCTGGGAGCCCTGCCGAAGCTGTGGGCTTGGCCTGGTCCCCCCTCGACGCCTCCGTGCTGGGGAGAGGACTGGGCAGGGCTGCCCATGCCTGCGGGGCACTCGCTTGGGGCAAGGCGTCTGAAACCATTCCAGGCATGCGCCCAGCAGAAGCAGAGGGGGAGCATGGCCAGGGGAGAGCCCGGCTGAGCCCATACAGAGCTGAGCCCAAGGGCTGTGTGACCAGGAGCAGGGCAGGAGTCAGGTGCCACCAGGAGTCTCTCAGGGGTGCCCGGAAGTGGGCAGCGTGCTCTGATGGGTGCCTCTGCAGCTCGGAGAGGAGAGGCTGCAGCCAGGGCAGCACGGACACCAGCTCCAGAGGGAAGCTGACGCCACCCTGCCTGGACAGCTCTGGGCTGGTCAGTGGTTTCCTGTTACAAGTCACCTGTGTACCTGTTACTGAGCCTGCTGTCTCATCCTTGGCCGTTCTTTATTTATTTATTTTTTTGCCAATCCTGGGCCTTGAACTCAGGGCCTGAGCACTGTCCTTGGGCTTTCTCAAGGCTAGAGCTCTACCACTTGAGCCTCAGCACCACTTCTGCCCCCCCCCCTTTTTTTCGGTATGTATGTGGTACCGAGGAATCGAACCCAGGTCTTTGTGCATGCTAGGTAAGCACTCTACCACTAGACCAAAATCCTGGCCCCCCTTGGCCATTCTTGATAGGACATTGAACACAGACAGTTCTTCAGCTGCACAATGACGTGCCTGAGTGTCAGAGCAGACCCAGTGCCACACACAGGACAGGAGCCCCAAGCTCACCCTCTCTTCTGTTACCGAAGCTCCTCCTGCCGTGGCTGTTATGTGTCCAGCGCAAGGCACAGAGCCCAATACAGGCAGGAGTCCAGTGCCTGGAGAGTCAAGGTGTGACCCGTGGTCCCAGAACTCTGCCAGGAGTTGTGGTGTGCGCCAGTCCCCTTTCTGACCTACCCCCTCCTCACTTACCAGGAAGGGGCTGTGGCCATGTGAGGACACCCACGGTGAGCTAGTACCATGGTCCCTGGCTGACCCTGGCCCTGGGCATGGTGATCAGGACGCTGTCTAGTTGGGAAATAGAGACTCTCCTTACCAGTGCTGATGCTCTGGGCCTGCTTTGGGATCTTGGCGTTTTCTTGGGAGGGAAGGGAGTGGTGCCAGTTTGAGGAGGGGGCTATCTGATACTCTTCTCCCAGGCCCTCCACCTCTCACCTGAAGACCTGTTTCCTGGGGGGCGGTGTAGTGCCCTCAGAGTGCAGGTGGGCTCCAGCCCGTGGCACAGGCTAGCCACAATCTTGATGAGAGTTCAGCAGGCACTTGCCATCAACTAGGGTGGCTCTTTTGCTTCCAGGCAGCTCCTGAGAAAGGTGGCTTGCTGCTGCCTCTCTGAGGCCACTGTGGGCACTGCACCACCATCATCAGAGGAGAAACCCAGGCCTGGAGTTGAGAGCTCCAGGCTCTAGGCCTACACGTTTACTTTCCTGTCCAGCCCTCCTTTTAAATGCGACGTGGCCTCACAGGCCTGTGGGTACTGCTCTGCTTGCACACTGCACACTTGGAGACCTGTTTCAGAAGTCCACACATGGCGGCTTTGGGCTGCTCTTACACTGGTGCTAGCCACTGGGCCAGAGCCCATGGGTCACTGTTACCTTCTGAAGCTAAGGTGCCTGTGGTCTGCACTGGGGAACTTTCTCCAAGAGTCCTCTGGTCTGGGAGCGGAGGGGCAGCAGCTGCCCCTGTCTGGCACCTGAGCTCTATATACCCACGGAGCTTGCTTGGCATCTTTCCTGATTCTTCTGGGGCTCTGGAGCCTTGGTGCAGAGGGTCCAGTGACCTGGGCCAAGAGCTGAGGACCACAGCCACCAACAGAGGGGCCCTGCCTGCCACCCTACCTCTGCCGCTGGTGCTACAGGACATGTGGCCAGAGGGAAGGGCACAGCTGACGTTCCCTGTCAGGGCCGCAGCTTTGGGCCATCTCATTGGCTGCAGGGCCCCACCGAGGGCAGCTGCTGGCCTGGGGTGACTCCATGGCTGGGGCAGGCCTGCATACTAGCTGCTCTGTGTTACTAAGTGGAGGTGCAGGACCGGGCGGGTGTGTGTGTGTGTGTGTGTGTGTGTGTGTGTGTGTGTGTGGAACTAGGCTGCTGTGGCCCACCTCAGCGACCCTGCTGGGCCTCAGAGAGCAAGGGTCCCTCCTTCTTGCACTATAAAAACAAATAGGAAGCAAAATGAAAAACAAATGGTCATTTCTTCCTCTTAAATGCCTACTAGTGCCAGGCATTGCAGTAGGAGCTTTATGTGTATCATCTGATTTTTGTTGTTGTTGATGATCCCGGGCTTGAACTCAGGACCTGAGCCTGTCCTTGAGCTTTCTCAAGACTAGCGCTCTACCACTTAACCCACAGCACCACTGCTGGCTTCTTCTGTGTGTGTGGTACTGAGGAATCAAACCCAGAGCTTCATGCATGCTAGACAAGCACTCTACCACTAGGCCATACTCCCAGCCCCCTATCTGATTCCTTTTTAAAATTTTAATTAATTAATTTTGCTTATTTATATTTATTTCTTTACTTAATTTGGTGCTGATACTGGTACTTGAACTGAGGGACTAGGCACTGTCTCTTCGCGTTTTCACTAAAGGCTAGCGCTCTATCACTTGAGCCACATCTCCATTTCTGGCTTTCTAGTGATTAATTGGAGAGAAAAGCCTCACAGACTTTTCTGCCTGGGCTGGCTTTGAACTGTGACCCCCCCCAAGTCTCAGCTTTCTGTCATCCTAGCTAGGATTACAAGCGTGAGCCACAGTGCCTAGCCTTCTAAAACAACACTTACAGATGTGCTCAGATTTTTTTTGAGTTCCCAGGAAATTATACATGGAAGTACCAGCGAGAGAAGCTTCTGCACCCGCCTGGGAGCTGAACCCGGAGTGCTGACAGCAGCAAGTGTTGGCAAGGATGGGAAACGGGGGTGCTTTCCTCACTGACCAGAGTGCAGAATGGTGCAGCTAGTTGGGAAGGCAGTCTGGTGGTTTTGTTTTGCTTTCATGAAGCTAAATATCCTCTCATGGGATCCAGTGATTCCAGTGCTCTGGCATTTGTCCACAGGAGTTGTCCACACAGAAGTCTGCACACAGGCGTTCAAGAAGCTTTGTTTATAATCGCCAAAACTTAGAAGCTACTAAAGAGGCTGTGTGGTGGAGATCTCAGGATCATGGTTTGAAGCCAGCCTGGGCAGTCAAGTCCATGAGGTGAGACACTGATGGCCAAGGAACCAGCAAAATGCCAGAAGTGGAGTTGTGGCTCAAGTGGTAGAATACCAGCCTTGAGAGAAAAAGCCAAGGGACAGCGAGAGGTCCCAAGTTCAAGCCCCAGGACGGGCACAAAAATAAAAAACAAACAACTTAGAAGCAATGGAGATGCCCTGTGGCAGGTGAGTGAGGGAGTGTGCTGCTGTCTGTCTCAGGACTGGAATGCTACCCGGTACTTGAAAGCAACGGTCTACCAAGCCATAGGAAGACAGAGAAACCACACTGTGACAAGGCAGGATTCTTGCACTAAGAGCGAGAAGTCAAGCTAAAGACGACTGTGTGCTATGCGGTTCTAGCTGTGAATGTTTGGAAAAGTCAAAATGGCAGGAATGGCGAAAAGGCCAGAGACTGGCCCAAGGCTGTGGACTGGGAGGGAGGGAAGGATGGAGGGAGGGAGGGACAGGCAGCTCACTGAGGATTCACAGGGCAGGGAGACCAGTCTGAAGACACTTGGCTGTGTGTACACGTCTTACACGTGTTAGAAGTCACAGCCTGTACGTGGGAGCAGAGCTGGTGTCGACCATGACATGACATGTCATCGTCACTTCAGCTCTAACAAAAACATTACCAGCAGTAGAACATGGTAGGCATGTGGCAGAGCCCTGTAACATGAACAATTTTCCTAGGAGCTTAAATTGGCTCTAGAAAATCAGGAGTAAAAACTTTCAAGCACCTGCAACCTGAACAAGAGTCCCCACAGCCCAAACAGGGATCTCAAATGCCCAGAACCGGACTCATCAGAGCTTCCTGATTTCTGTCCCTGCTCATAGTCAAGCCAGATATACAATCCGTTCCAAGGGTGCCCACCTTTCCAGGCTGGCCTCCTGCTAGCTGGGCCCAGTGGCCCCAAAAGACAGTCATCTTTCTCCCGCAGCTCCCACAGCTGCCCCTCCTCACCTCGGCAGCACTGCTGAGTCTCTGGGGGCACACCTCTGTGGGTTCACTCCCACACTGTGTACTTCGAGCTGTGGCTGGTCATTCACGTTCTCACCAGTCTGGGGCCGCGGTGACTTAGCCACATACAAATCAATGCATCCACCTTGCAGTTTGCCATGATTTTTTGTGTATTGAGGTGGTCACTGAATGTGTGTGTGTGTGTGTGTGTGTGTGTGGTGTTTATATTGGTGTTAAGGCTTGAACTTTAGGGCCCGCATATTATCCCTTAAGCTTAAACCACAAATCCACTTCTGGCCTTTTGGTAGTTAACTGCAGCTAAGAAAGAGTTTCATGGACTTTTGTTCCCCAGGCTGGATTCAAACCACAATCCTCAAATCTCAGTCTCCTGAGTAGCTAGGATTACCAGTGTGAGCCATGGGCGCTCTGCCCTGCCTTTCTGGCTTCCAAGAGCCTCCTGATCCTGGTTGGCCAAGAATTCTACCCAGGGTAGAGGCCAATTCCTTCTCTGGGGTCTTGGTTGGGTCCCAGACCCTCTCCGCTGGTTCCATCTTGTAACCACAGAATCCCATTCTTGGAAGCCCTGGACTGCAGGGTGGAGCTCAGCCCCACTTCAGCGCCTGCATTAGTTGAAGCAGTAGAAGGGTGCTCTCGGCCTTTCTCCAGGCCAGGCTGGTGCCTGGGATTGGGGGCTGGGAGCCCCGTGAATAATCTTCATAACAAATCACTCCACTCTGGGTCCTGCCATGCCAAATTAGGACCCATCTTGATTTTCAGAAAACTTGCTGCTGTGAGAAATAAGCTTGAATGGTCTCTGAATAGATCCAAACACTACAAGAAAAGAACCACTAACTCCCGCTTGGCCCAGAGCAAAGCTGAAGGGAAAGGAAGACTTCGTCTTTCCTCAGAAAACAGATTCTTCTTTGACTCATTTCCCCCCCGCCTTCTGCTGATTATTTTTTTCCGCCCTGTATCCCAAATGGGCCTTTCTCCTCCATCTTTTATGTGGGGCCATAACTGCAGAAAGACAAAGTCCACTTGTCAGTCCTGTTCTGCCAGCCGCTACTGGCCTTTCTTCCAGAGACCCCCCAACAACAGACCCATTATTGGGTACTCTGTTGGCCCACAGACTTCTCCTCTCCCTCCGGAGCTCATGCGCAGCCAGGCTGCCAGGCTGAAGGAAATAGGGACAATTTTGCCTCGAGGAAGCCCCTGAGTGGCAAACTCTGGGAAGGGCTGGACACCGTAGGTTGCTGGATCTTGGGTGAGCACGGGCGTCCATCAGTGTTGTCGCCTATGCCTTCTGTTACACATCTGACTACCGAGGCTGTGGTTCCCAGCACTCAGACGGAGGGTCAGTGCTTGGAGACTCTGGAAGCCAGGGTACAGCCTTAACTCTGCAGTACATTCCTTCACCTTGAACCCCCCCCCCCACCCCGAGCTCAGGACGGGAACCTGGAGGTCTTCCAGGAGGAGGTGGAGCTGAGGAGCCTTTAGGGATGTGGGGACCTCTCTGTGGGTGCCCACAGGAGGCCCACTTCAGGCTAGCTAGGCTGGCACTTGCTTCCTGAGGCTTGCTCACCAGAACTCTCAGGCAGTGAGTGTGGGCAATAGGCCCTGGAGGCAATAAACCCCAGGAAGGACTCCTCCCCAGGTCCTCCATGGGAGACAGGTCCCCAGGGAAGCTCTGCCTGCTCTCCTGGGGCCCCTGGGGCCTTTGCTCATCCTTGGCCCACCTGTCCAGCTAGGAGAGTGCCCGGTGCAGGAAGTGCTGCTTCTGTTGGGAGGCTGACAGAGGCCCACTCCTCTAGGACAGCCCTGGGAATGCTGTGCGTGAGGAGACCTTGGACTGGGGCTCACGGTGGCTCTTGGGGCCAGCACTCCCGGAGGCTGGAACACAGCGTCTGGTGGGAGTGCATACTCCCCTGCCTGTTGAGCCCCTGTGGAGTGGCTCAGGGCGGGTGGTGGCCTGTTTGAGCTTCTTCTTCTTCTTCTTCTTTTTTTCCCCCAGTCCTGAGCCTTGAACTCAGGGCCTGAGCACTGTCCTTGGGATTTCTCAAGACTAGAGCTCTACTACTTGAGCCACAGCACCACTTCCGGCTTTCTTTTTCTCTATATATGGTACTAAGTAATCAAACCCAGCTTTTTGCGCATGCTAGGCAAGCACTCTACCACCAGGCCAAACTCCTGGTCCGAGCTGCTTCTTTTCTAGGAAATGGAACGGTTGCCGGGCGCTGGTGGCTCACACCTGTCGTCCTAGCTATTTAGGAGGCTGAGACGTGAGGCCAGCAGTTCAAAGCCAGCCCAGTCAGGAAACTTTGTGAGATTTTTATCTCTAATTAACCACCAGAGAACCAGAAGTAGAGCTGTGGCTCAAAGTGGTAGAGTGCTAGCCTTGAGCAAAAGAGCTCGGGCTGGCTGGTCCAGGTCCTGGGTTCAAGATTGAAAAAATAAAAGGTAAGAAAATGGAACAGCCAGGTGCCCTCCCCATGGAGATACAGGGGCTGGGGCTGGGGTTTTGTGCATGCAAGCCTGGCACTTGGGCTCCTCTGTGGAGGCTTGTGACCTTGACCTTGGTCAAGCCCCCTCCCCTAGCCCTCCCTGCCACCCTTCCCCCAACGAAGCTTGCGGGCACAGCAGCTTAGAAAAGCACACAGATTTATTGCATATCAATTTCATGTATAAATTCATTGTAACATCAGAAAGATTACATTTGGTGTACGGTCCTATTCTACAATATTACCTCAAAATCAGCACCTCCTAGGCTTTATCTGGAAGAAATTTCTCTACACAAGTACATTTGTCTTGATCACAAGCATCAAAATGAAATTTGCAAAATTGCTCTTCTGATTAATTTTCTACACGTCCTGTCTTCTTGTCTCTCTAATCTCTCACCGTGATTTCCGTATCGTTAGGCGCTGCTCCCTCACTGGTAAGGGGAGGGGCAGCTCAGGACTCCGGGTCTCCACTTAGACCCTACGACAGATCCGTATTCAGGAAGTGCATCTACGGACTCTCCCTTGCCATAAAAACTTCACAAACAGACACGGTAATGACCGCTAGACACTTGTCATGCACACAACTCACTTATAGAAACACAACAGAAGCAATTTACAAGGAAGCAGGCTCGGGACAAGCTCGGGCCTCCTGCTCCACGGGTTTTGTTGTTTATTCAACGTTCTATGAAAACCAGACATTTACATTTAATTTCCTCTTCAACACTATACAGCTCCAAAAAGAAAACAAGCAAACAAAACCAGAAACCAAGATGGAACCAAATCTGAATGTAACAATCACTGCGGGTGCAGAGGTTTCGGACTGGCCCTAAGAATCAAGGCATATAGACTTCCACGTACAAAGCATATATGTATGCATATGCGGCCTTTAAATTACGTATTGGGACACTCCCCTTAGGGTGAAGAGAGCAAAGGGGTGCAAGAGGGGAAGCTCTAAGGTCACCTCTGCTCACAAGTGAATTGCACATCTGAAACTCAAGCTGCTTTTATTTATATCTTTTTTTCTTTTCTTTTCCAAAAAAAGTGGTAATAAGAAATCAGTGACAGAAAGGAATAACACACACACACACACACACACGCGTGTGCACACACACATTCGTGAACACATACCACACACACACACACACACACACACAATGGAATGGAAGGAGAAAGGAATTCTTCTCGGAATCACGCAAGAATGTCTTTGTCACAGTATTCAAAGCTGCAGACACAGTTTCATGGCTTTTGATACCCGGCTGACCACCACTGACCAAGAGCAGCCGGGAAGGAGTGCCACCTCACCCCGGCCCCCTGTCCCCTACCCCAGGACAGTGACAGTGCTGGGCTACCTTCCCCGCTTCCCGGGGATCGCGCAGCGGACATACTCAGTAGGCTTCAGTCATATGGAAAGAGGACTGACCAGAGGACGAGACCACAATCCAGTGCTTTGAGGCTTTGCGTCTAGACACATGATATGTATTTAGCAAGTGCTTTCTTTGCGAATGCTCACTGGGGAAGCAGTTGAGGTGAGGAAGCCCTTGGAGGCCCCAGGGCCCAACACTGGGTCTGGGACAGGGGGCCGGGATCGGCTAGACCAGCTATCCAAGTCTTGGCCTCTGAAGGACGTCTCTGGGGCTGAGGGGGGAGGTCTTTTGGGCCATGCAATGCCCACCCTGTCCCCTGCTCCACACTCTCTGCCTTTGCATAGGGACATTATGGATTCCACTCTTGCAGGATCTGCCCGGGGGGGGGGGCGGGGGCTCCCTGTTTTCCTCTGGATGGTCCTGAGATTAGAGCAGCCATGGTGCTTGGCGGTAGATTGCCAGGCGCCAGAGTCTGGGAGCCACCAGAGGGAGGGGACTCAAGGAGCCCTCCTTTCTAATCTCCACCAAATTCAAAGGACAGTAGTCCTGGCCAGACAGAAGGCTCCGGGCCCAGTAGGACCTGTGGTTTGAAGCTTCCTGGCTGTGGCCACCCAGCCAGCCATTCTGTTTCATTTCTGCTCATGCTGTGTGCAAGGCCACATGGTTTGTTATCCCTTGGTGCTGCAGAAGCCTGGATCTTAGAATTCTTAGGCCCGGCCCAGTTCCCTGGCCCCCAGTGGGTCTCCAGGCACCAATGACACTGGCCCTGGGAGAGCTGGGCACTGAGGGGCATGGTGCTGGGGCCAGGGGAGGGGATGGAGGATAGGACTCACTGGTCCCTGGCAAAGGTGATTGCCTCAGCACGTCAAGGTTTCACCCCCACGGGAAATAAGTGCTCTTTCCTTTTCTTCTTTTGGTTAGGGAGTCCAAGGATAGAGTCCCCAAATATCAAGAGCTGGAGCCCCGAGGGGCTGAATGTTCCAGATAATCTGGGGTCAGAATCATCTTTATTAGGGGGACAAAAATATACAACTTAAAATGTGTAACCCAGGCTCTTGGCAGAGGGAGAGGCAAAGAATAAAAGGAGAAAGACTGCCCAGAAAGTGTGGCCCCGAAGGGAATGGCAGAATGCGACAGAGAGGCCCATACAGCAAAGAGCATGGAGGCTCCTGCCTGCTCTGCTGACCCTAGAAAGCTTCACCATCCAACCAGACTTTTCCACCATGGGGAGAGAGAGTCATCGCAGAAAGAAGCACACACCTTACTCTTTCACAGAAGAAAGTGTATAATTTGGATTTTACAGAAACAGGGGCATTCGCATCTGAGGTCGAAGGTTGGATCTGGCCTGCCTGGCTGGCTGAGGGGATATTGCGGGCTTGGGAGAAGGAAGGTGAGTGGTTGGGTTTGCAAAACCTGGCAAGGGGGTCAGCGCCGGCTCTTCTGTACAGACCTTCCTTCACTCTGCTGAGAGCATCCTGCCAGTCTGTGCTCCTGTGGGCATGGCTGCAACACCAGCAGGGCGGGTCTCTGTCTTGGCACAGCATTGGGACCTCTGCCATCTCTGTGGGTTTGTGGTGTCTGCAGGGATCTCCCGGCCAGGCCCCAGCGCAAGCCAGATCTGTGGACACTGACAGAGACCACTGGTTGGCTCTGGCCTGCAGTGGCCAGGCCACGTGTGGAACATGTCTGCTTCCACACTTGAGTTGCTCCTGGGGAAAAGCACGGAGGAGTGTGACAGAAACACGGTAGCGGCTTTTTTTTGTTGTTTGCTTTTAAGGGCAACTCAGGCAATTTCTTTTCTCCTTGGGACACTTGCTATTATTTTTTTTTCTTCCAAACAATAAAAGAAATAAATAGAACACTTGTCTTAAATGCAAATGAAACTCAGATTTAACAAAAAACACACGATTGTCTGGTAAGGGGGCAGAGTGGCAGCAGGATTTGTTGGGGGGGGGACGCAAGGGTATTTGGCACATTTAAAAGCCTCCCCACTCCTTGGTTATCGGTCAAACAACACACAACCTTATCACATGGTTTTGGTCCTTCACCAGATACTTATATTAACATTATTTCTTCACAATAAGATGTCTAATGCCAAAAATACTGTTAAGGAAGAAATAAAATAAGAAAAGAAACGAATTAGAAAAAAAATTACAAGTTATATACAGATTAAGGTAAATTCCATTAGGGAAAAATATTATTTGAAATTGGCCCCTATGGGAATAATTTAAAGCCCATTCAAATGGAAAAGCGGAGACCACCCCAAAGAATGAGGCGACTGGGCCCCGAGGAGGGGGTGCGGGGGGTGGGGTGAGGCTGCAGCCTGCGCTGCTTGCAGTGGGGCCCCTGGGGTCGTCTCTCCAGGAACGAGAAGCCCAGGTGGCAGCCGGGTGGTTGATCCAGAGTCTTAGGCACAGGTAGCGCTTGGCGTCCTGAAGCGTGGCCCGCACCCAGCGGCCACGGAGAGGACACGGAGCTTCTGGGGGTCAGGGACAGTGGGAGTCTGGAGGCCCAGAAGGTGGTGCAGAAGTGGCCCAGAGGCCCTGTCTTTAGAAGAACAGCAGCCAGGGCCAGCACGGGGACAGCAGAGCCATGGACCAGGTGGAGGTGGAGCCAGCAGGTGCCTGGAGGACCAGAGCCACAGACTCCTGACTTCCCCCACACAACTGGGGGTCCTTGAGTGGGGGAGGTGTGTGGAATCTTTCCGTGTTGGCCACACAGGGGAACAGCAGCCTTCTCAGTCTGGCCTCAAGCAAGGCTGAAGCCAGGCCCACTTCTAAGAACACTCCTGTAGAGTCTGCGCACCTCGTTCTGTCGTGGGAGCACTGGAGACACGTTGGGTGGTACAAACAGGGTCAGAGATAGAAAACTCTCTGGTATCTACAGTATAAAGGACGCACCCAAGCACGGGGCTAGGTGCCAGGCAGGCGTGGGTTTGCAAAGAAGCTGAAATCTCAAAGCAATGCAAAATTACTTTTAAAAAAACTTTGCAAGTCTCTCTCTCTTTCTCTCTCTTTTTGATTTTTAAAAAATACTATTTTTAAAACCCACATGCTTAAATAGACTCTGTAAGTCACTAAGGTTACCAAAAGGGTTACTCTCGTCATTTTCATTATAAAAATGGGCGGCGTGGTCTCTCTCCTTGGCACATCCCTGCATCTTTCCATTCCCCTCCTCGATGTCACGCAGGTGCCCGCAAGTGGTGGGCACCGTCCATCCAGGCTGGAGAGCCCAGGATTGCCATGGGAAGCTCCCACGAGAGGCAGGCAGACAGCTGTGTGGTAGACCAGTGCACAACAGTGACAGTGTCCTCAAGTCCAGCTCTTAGAGTTGGCCAAGACTGATGGCTGCTCTGGACACATTCAGGGCGGGGACTTTTTCATTGGAAAAGTGAGACTTGAACTAGAGAGGGGCTGGGTGCTGAGTGACCAGACACAGGCGCCAGGGGCTTCTCCCCGGCATCACCTCTATTCCCCAAAGCTGCTGCCCTGGCTTCCGACTCTGGCCCCAGGGCCTCCAGGCCTCTCAGAGGTGATTGATGGAGCTGAAGGCTCCAGACTCTGACGTGGCTCCCGTGATGTTCAACCAAGCGTCCAGCGAGCTCTGGGCAGGGGGGTGGAGAGGCGCATCCTCAGAGAGGGACAGCATCATGGCATAGGCCTGGCGGGAGAGGGCAGCACATGGGTGGGAAGGGCTGCGTGTGAGAATCCTCCATCCCCACTCAGCCTCATCCCATCTAGATCGCCTGGGGAAACATAGGGGCCACCCAGCCAGAGAGAGGAAGAGGAGCCTGGAATTTGCATAGTCAGGAGATGGCCACCCCTCCTCTCCAGAGCAAGTTCAAGCCCCCACGGCCCTGCCTGGGGCCTGCTTTGGGCTCTGTGCCAGCCTCGGTGGTCTCTCCATTCTCTCGGTATTCTCTACCCCGTGATCAGCAAAACACCTCTTGGCAGGATCGTGCTCGGGGTGGGTCCTGGGACTTAGTAGAAGTGATTGCTAAGACCCATACTAAGTAGATTCCTGACCCCCCTCGTGGGCCCTGGACCCAGGGATGCCTGTGTTAGAGACTGTGGTGACATCACAGCGTCACTCTCAAGGTCAGGATGTGCAGCTTCCCCAGCTGCTGGGGAGGGGATGGGATCAGAGGCGTTTTCTGGCCATAGCCCAGCAGAGGGCCTCCACCCGCCCCAGTCTCAGGGCAGGGAGTGAGGGTGGGGGGCGGTGTGGAGGGGTATAGAAGTTGGAGCATGGGGAAGCCCAGTGCCAGTCCCCACCCCATCCCAGCACACACTGTGGACAGAATTAGTAAGAGACGAGGACAGACATATAGACGGCTTTTGCTGAGACTCGAGGGGCAGGGCTGTGTCCTCTGGGAGGGAGGGCAGAGGGAGTCCCAGTCCTCTTAGAGGAGTAGGGGGTCTGTGCCCTCTGCCCAGGAGGCAAGAACACACTAAATGCCCACAGCCCTAGAGTCCTGGCTGACCCAGTGCTTGGGGGAGCACTGGATGAGGAGTCTGGTTCAGGAAAAGGCAAAGCTACATTGGCCTGGCTCACATTAGGACAGGGAAGACGCGGCAGTTGGGTGGGCTGGGATCTGCTCATGGATGTCTTCCCTTGGGAGTGTCAAGAGTGGAGACAGCCCCCCCCCCGCACCCCATCACGCTTTGTCTCCCTGCTCCCTCCCAGCACCACTGGGCAACTCTCTAGCCAAAGCAGGGTCATGGGAGGGGATGGAGAGGGAGAGATGGGGGGTCCTGGAACTCTTCTCAGGCCTGAGACAGCCGCAGCAGGCCAGTGCTCAGGCTGTGGTTATCCAGGCCGCCTGCCTGCCCTCTGAACCAAGTGGAGGTGCAAAGTGCCTGGGGCTCTGCCGGGTACCTACCTGGTTCTTAGCCTGCCTGTACAGGGTCTGTTTTAAAGCCTCAGAATCTAAGGTGGAATTAAGCACATCTTTAACTTCAAATGCTTCCTCAGCTGCTCTGCGGAGGTCCAGCCCCTTCCCAAAGGTCGCCGTCGGCTCCAAAGCTAACAGACTGCCTCCTCGCTCCTCAACACACCTGCACCAAGGACCGGGAGAAGGGCCTGGGGTCAGCTGACTGGCCACTGGCCGACTCTCTAGTGCTGCACGGCCAGCCCCTGGCCTGCATGCACACCGCGGGTCTCCAGCAGACGCATGCACGAACAAGGAGACAGACACAGGGACACACAGACAGACGGCTAGACGTGAAGCCACACAGAAGCAGATGCAGGGGTGGGGGAGGGACAGAGGGCAGGGCGCTGAGGGCATGCGTGCACAAGGCTCCCGGGCAGCAGGCAGGCGCTCTGGGATGAGGGGACCAGGGTTGGGAATGGGCCTTGGTTCTCTGAGCCTTCAGGCAGTTAGGGAGGGTCTCGGCCTCCCTTCCCAGCACCCAGCAGAGGGGAGGTGCTGTGTGAGGTCCTGGGTCTCCTGGGAGGATCTCAGAACGTGGCCCTGATGTCCGGGGCTGGAGGTGGGTGGTGAGCAGTTGAATGGGGGCTGGGAGGGGGCGGTACCTCTGTCTGACACCATTTCTACCACCCAGGGCCCTCAGCCAAGCACTCACAGTCCTACCAGAGGCTGAGCCCCGCTGCCCTGGCAGACAGGGCAGTGTGTGGCTGCTGGCCTGATGGGGCGACATGTCTTCCCTTCTGCCCTCTGCTTCCAGCCTCTAGATGCCCTAGGCCTCTGACTCTCTACCTCACTCAAGCCCCCCGGCAGGGGCAGTGACTGCTGGGCAGGGGTGAGGCCAGGCTGGGTGGAAGAGGAAGGCCCCCCTCCTGTTGTGTCCAGGTCCCACCCCTCGGGTGCCCCAGCCCACGGTCATGCCCACCTTCCCGAGTGCTGGAAGCCCATGGCCAGGGGGGCAGGTGGCTCTTCATCCTCCTCATCCTCGTAGCCCCCCTGGGGCTCGGGGGTGGGGGACACCAAGTCGTCCTGTGACTTCCCCGCCAGACTGTCGTCATCCTCCTCCTCCAGCTCCTCCTCTTCCTCCTCCTCCACATCCTCGGGCTTCTCGCTGGCTGAGCCTGGGCACTGGGGGTTGTCATCCAGATCCTGGGCCTCGGGCCTGAAATGATAGGGGAGGATGGGGACCACTTCACAGGGCCCTGGGCCTGGCTGCTGTAAGGTGAGAGAGCAGAGACGCCACAGACCCCCCCAAAGACCAGAGCCTGCACCCCACCCAGCCCTTCCAGGAGAGCTGACCTTCCTCATCATGGCACACCCAGCTCCAGGGGCTGGCATGGGAGGCCCTCCCTTGGCCTTGCCTCTGTCTGTGCACTGAGAGATGGAAGGGCCCACGAGGAGGGGAGGGGACCCGTTGAGACCGGGAGGGTCCCTCGGCAGTGGGCAGCGGGCTACCTGGGGGGTGTTCAGAGCAGTGGGTGTGTTGGCAGGGAAGCTGTAGCTGGGCTCCTGTGCTGGGGCTGGGGGCTGGGCTGGGTCCTGCACCAAAGTGGTTGGAGGAGGGCACTGCAGGGAAGGCCCAGGTCCCGGCCTGCCCCAGGCCTGTGGGGAGGCTGGGCTCCTAGGAGCATCTGGGACACTGGGCTCTGGAGAGTAAGGGCGGGGCTTGAGCTGCCTGTCACCAAGTGTGTGGCACCAGGACTGGCCAGGCTTCCTCAGCCCAGGCCCTACCCACCCCGTGGGTGGCTCTCATTTCCCTCAGAGTCATGGGCTGGGGCCACTGTGCAGTCCATGATCAGAAGCCCGGCCCCAGGGAACTGCGCCCTGCAGCCCCCCTGTGGGCGGCGACTGGAGCAGAGGACATGGAGAAGGGCTCCATGCTCCCAGCCCCCCAGTGCCTGCTCCTCATCCTTGCTTGGGGATGTCTGTGGTGGTATGGGGTAGCATTGTGGTCTTGGAGAGCCACAAAGCCGGACTGACTCATGGCCATGAAGGGGCTCTGCCCAGCGGGCCTCTGGATTGAGAGGTCGACTGTCCCCACTGGGCTGAGCTGGGCAAAAGCCACCGGTGCACCGCTCGTTGTGGATACCCGGACAGCAGTCTCTTGTCTTTCCATGCGGGAGTACCAGAGATGCAGACAGCTGGCCTGGCAGGGAGGTGCCTGGGTCCCGGGCGGCCTGTGTTGGTCGAGGGGCTGCAGCAGGAGCCTCTGGTATCCATGTCTAGCTCCCCAGCAGGGAGGGCTTGGAGCTAGCTGGAATCTGGTTCGACTTCCCTCAGTGAAGAGTGGGAGCTCAAGGGGGGAAGAACTCAGCCCTCCCCGTCCGTTCTGAGGACAGGGCGGGTGGACAGCCCGACCCGGGACTCAGTCATGCTCACCAGGCACTGGGTGTGGGCAAGTCACGCCTGACGGTCAGTCCTGGGTAGTTTAGATAGAATCTAGTTGGGAGCAGGTCACCCTCTGTGCTTTGCCATCTGCTCCCTTTGCACAGAAGAGGTCCCAGGAGTGTGGGGTCCGGTAGGACCAGGGCAGCCTCTGCAGGCTGGAGGCAGCCTTGCACAGGAGAGCCACCCTGGCGGGGACGTGCCAGCATCCAGCTTCACGCAGTCCAGCTGCCCCGGTGGGAACGTGCCAGCATCCAGCTTCACGCAGTCCAGCTGCCCCAGGGTCTGGCACTCATCGGAAGGCAGCCTGAGGTCCAGAGGTGGTCAGGCCTGGCTCTGGGTGTGTGGAGGAAGCATCCCCAGCTCCGGTGTCCCCAAAGTCCTCCTCAGTGCTCCGTGCTATGTGCACACAGGCCACTTCAGCGTCTTCCCATGGGGCTTCACTTGCCTGTATGCTTCTGTCCATCTCCAATTTTCCCTTTCTAGAAGGATCCTGATGGTGCTAGAACCGTGTCACAACCTGAAGACCTCCTTAGAGGCCCTGTTCTCAAGTAGTCACGACATGAGGCCTGGATGAGGGCTTGCAGGAAACCTTTGTGACACACTTCCTCCAGGGACTTGTGGAGGTGAGGCCAGGAATCCTGGCTGGCCTCGGTTCTCATGGACTGCCAGGGAAAGGACCCAAGACTGAAGGAGCTCAGATGGTGCTGGCCCTGCCACCAGTGGGCTGTCAAGGGTGTCCATGTCTGACGTGTGACAGTGCTGGGAGCCTCTGAGAGCTTGCTGGCCTTCGGGGACCTCGGCCTGGACTTGAGTTTGAGGACTGACGGGGCCAGGGCGTTGAGGTTGGGGGGGAGGGGTGTGCACAGGTGAGACCATGGACTCAGGGCTGTGGATTGAGGACTTGGAAGTGGAGACACTTTGTCTCCACTTGCTTACACAGGTCTTCCTCAAGGTCCACTGACCACGTGACATGGGTGTGTGCTCATCTGTGCTCATATACATGTACACACCCTGCACACACATCGGTACAGAGTCCACACACATTCTATGTGATGCACACAGGTACACAGATGCGTGTGGTCTCTGACACAATCAATCTATTTGGGATTTTCCTGCCTTTATGGTGATGTGAAAGGGTTATGCATTTGGGGCGAGCTGCGCTTGATGTTTGGATTGTCTTCTTTCCAGGTACAGGCAGCGGCAAGGAATCAAAGCTCCCAGTCCCTCCTTTTACCTGCCCTCTCCCCTCCCCCTAGACAGAGCCACCCCCCCCCCCACTGTGTGCTATGCTGTGCTGTCAAACTCCTGAAAAGTTACAGGAGATAGTTGTTGCCGTGTTATAAAACAGGCTTTGTGGGAGATGCTGAGCCAAGCGTGCCCTGAGAGCATTTAGGGCAGCCTCCGGGGAGCGGTGGGGTTGGACGTGCTAGGTGTGATAAATGAACGTGTGGCCGATATTTTCACCTGCTGATGAGTCTGCATGGCCCTATCTTGTGTTGAGCTCAGGGCCAGGCTGAGCTGGCTGTGTCTGGGGGCCTCAACCTGTGTGTCACCAAGGTAGGATGCCTGAGCTCTGTGAACCCCCTTCTTCAGCTGAAGCAGGCAGCAGAGCTGGCCGCCTCCTCTGCCATGGAGCCTGGCATCCGTCAGGGTGCCCGTGGCTAAGCGTGACCCCACAGGGAGGCGCTGGCATGCTGCTCTTACCTTTTGTCCGTTCGAGTCGAGGCCTGGCTCATCTCACTGTTGGCAATGAAGTTTCTGATTTCAGAGAAATAGGAATCTTCCTTCTCGTCTAAAAGTGCGTGGTTGTCAGACTCGGAGGTGGGGGAAGAGGTGCTGGTGCCCAGGTGGTTTGTGAGGACGCCCGCGTGCTGGCTCACTGTGGACAGGGCGGGTGTCAGGAGGCCCCAGGGGAGCCCTGTTCCCAGTGTAGCACACACGGAGGGTTTGCTCTCCAGAAGCCCCCTCTTAGGGAGAGCCAGGAGTGGTGCGAGGGGTGAATCTGCTCAGAGACCTCTCCCCACCTAACTCCTTCTCCTCCTCCCTTCCTGTGTGCCCCCCCCACATCTCCATCCTCCCTCCTGCTCCTTCCCCTCCCCCATCCTCCCACCTGCTCCCTCTCCTCCCCCCTCCCACCTGGCACTCCCTCGTGCTCGTGCTTCTTCAGGTGTCTGTCCAGGTTGGTCTGCTGGCCAAAGCAGCGGTTGCACAGGTGGCACTTGAAGGGCTTCTCCTTGTTGTGGATGTTGCGCACGTGCCGCTGCAGGTTGGAGGAGATGCTGAAGGACCTGTCGCAGTACTTGCACCTGGAACACAGGTGTGTCTTACTTCAGAGGAGCCAAGGCGGGAGGAGGGGCCAGGCCGCCACCCCAGCAGCCACGTCCTCGAGGCCTTGGATCCATCTGAGGGGAGAGCCCAGAAGGGCCCTGGGGAAGCTGTCTTTGCAGGTAATGAACCCGAGGACGCAGGCTCTGTCCACCTGTGCCTGGACCTGGCAGAGCGCCGCTCCCCCCCCCCCCCCCCCCCCCCCCCCCCCCCCCGCCAGGTTCTGGCTTTTGTCTGGGCGGGGCAGGGAGGTCCACAGCCCCAGGTGCTATGCTCCCCGTAACCTCAAGAGGGCGACATTGCACCATAGAGAGAGGCACTGAACGACTGGCCTGGCCCCAGCCCCAGACCACTGCGTGCTGGTGGGTCACAGGAAGGCCCTAGCTCCCTCGGAACTTCAACACGACAGTCGTGTAACATTCTCCATGGCCCTGAAGGTGGGGTGCAGGCTCCTCTGCCCCACTGCCACTCTCACGCAGGGTCAGCTCCGGTGAGCTGGGGTTACTATCCTGTCATGTCCCCCTCTCTGTGTAGACAGGACTTCACCAGCCTGTACCAAATGCCTGGCAAGTCAGAACAAGATGCCAGCCCTACACACACCGAGCTGGTCAGCAGGAGGCTGACCATGGCTGTTCATTGCTGGAACAGCCAAGGGCACGTGCCATGTGACGAATCTGCCCTACCCACATCCAGGCCTTTGTGTCACTTCTGGCTGGCTGCTAGTTGATTGGAGATACGAGTCTCAGGAACTTTCCTGCCCAGGTTGGCTTTGAGCTGTGACCCTCAGAGCTCAGCCTCCTGAGTAGCTAGGGTTTCAGGCTTGAGGCGCTGACACGGGGTTGGACTGCCCGGGGGCTTGTATTTGGTAAACGATCTCTGCGATAACCATAGCTCAACACTTAGGAGGCCCAGAGCTGCAGGTCATGTCTTTTAAGAACTAGGATTTATGCCCACAGCCTGGGGGGGGGGGCGAGGAAAGGGGGAGTGGCCTGTGCCCGCACCAAGTGGGCACTGTTGTTCTAAATACAGCCAGGTCTCACCCCACCCTGAGCGGGGCTGGAGGTGCCAGCAAATAGACTGGTCATGAGTGCTTGTCACATGGTGAGGACTGCCTGAGGACACTGGGGCCGTCAAAGGTGGGAAGAGTGGCCTTCATAGCTCTGTGCTTCCCAGGAGCAGACAGCAGAGGCCTGGCACAGCCACAATGCACCGCCCCCCCCACCCCCCACCCCCGCCAGAGCCTCTGCTGGATAGACCCCACCTTTCCCCATTAGCACCATGGGCCCTCAGGCCTGCTAGTCCTCTTGCCCACAGGCCACTGGACACAGCGTGGGCAGCTCGCAGTGGTGATCCTGAGGCAACTCTAAGGAAGTGGGAGGAGAGATAGGGGGTCCTTTTGGCTCAAGACCCTCCCCCAGGCCTGCCACAGCCGCCACCTGGCTCCCATGGTGCTCTCTGGGCTTCTTCATTAAGTCCCCCACCCTCCAGACAAAGTCACTCTGGCTCCAGCCTGGGCGGAGAGTCTTTCTTCAGGGTGGGGGGCTCCCCCTTGAGTTCCAGGCAGTTCTAGGCACAAGCGTGTTCCTGGGGGCATCAGCCTCTGTCACAGTCTTTCTGCACGTAGCCTGGGGACCTGTCTGTCTGCAGTGACTACTGGGAGGCAGGGCTGTGAGTGTGTTGGTTCTATCAGCCCAAGCCAGAGCGGACAAACCAGGCGGTGTCCTAAGCTGCTGCGTGCTGGTCTGAGATGCTTGGGTCCCAGTGGTTTCCTCACACCAGGCCCAAATGAGGAAGGTGACAACCCACAGGCACAGCTCACGCCCACTGTCCTCACCGAAGCAGACACCGCTCGGGCCAGGCTCCCCGCTTCCAGCTCTTTGGGGTGATCACTCAGGAAGGAAGACTTGATTTGTACCCTGAGCAGGCCCGGGGTGGATGTTTACTGGAGCAGCTCCAGCCTGTCGAGGCTGCTGTGAGGGGGGTGTGAGCTCTGGGCCTGTATGGTGCACTTGCACTCTGGCTTCTCTGCAGCGGTGCTCCCGTGAGCAGGGAGATGGCGGGGGGGCACAGAGCCCTGGGGGGCAGGGCTCTGAGTTCTGTCTGGCTGCAGAGTCCTGAATATGGCCTCTCCTGGTTCTAATCTAAATAAATGGCCCAGGCAGAGAAGTCCACTTGAAATTTAGGGGAGCAGCGAGCTTAGGGCTGTGAGCGGCCAGAGTTGGCCCAGCAGCTGGGCTCTGTGCTGTGGAGAGGCAGACAGGCAGCTGGGGTAATTTATAGCAGTCACACGGTATAAAGTAACAGGCCACAGAGCTCACAGGCGTGAGACAGCAGTGTGGTGGCTGAGCCTGGAGCCAGGCTGCACTGGATGGGAGTGGGGGGTGGGGTAGAACAAGGCATCTGGGCAGTAGCACCCTCAGGGGACCAGAGGGGCCACTGCCTCCATCAGGGGAGAACTGCTGTGGCCATAAAGAAAGAGGATAAAGGGGATAAAGAAAGGAGGGCCCAGTGTCTGCTCAGCGTCTGTGTGCAAAGCTACGTGAGAGTTAGCGACCTGGAGGGTTACAGTTCAGACTCAGCCTCGGCAGAGAAGTCTGCAAGATTCCCTTTCCACAATAATTAAAAAGCAAAGCTAGAAGCACAATTCAAGTCGTACAGTGCCAGTGGATTAACAAGCCCCAGTAAGACACAAGGCCCGGAGTCCAAACCCTGGTACTAGGAGAGTTGGGATGCCGGGGAGGAGAAAGGGAGAGAGAGAGATGGGGGAGGGAGGGAAGAGCTAGGGAATTCCTAGCTACTCAAGAGGCTGAGTTGTGAGGATCCTGGTTTGAAGCCACCCCAGGCAGGAAAGTCTGTGAGACTCTTATCCACAACTACAATTAAGAAGCTGGAAGGAGGGGGGCAGGGGAGAGAGTTGAAACTAAACAAGACAGAAGACATGTGGGGATGACCTGTTACTCCACCTAACAGAACAAGAGACTGGGAAGAGGACATGGAGGATGTGCTAAGGAGATCACCTCAGAAGCAGGGGTCACAGGACAGCTATAAGGGCTGGTGTCCAGGCAGGACACAGGTGACACCTGACTGCAGCCAGGCAGACCTCAGCACAGGTGGAAGGAGGAGCAGGGGGACGAGGCCCCTGGCGTCCCCAAGTCCATCTTGAGATCTCTGAGCCAGATCCCAGCAAGCCTACATGCTGGGGTTCCAGGAAATAAGATGATCACGCCACTGATACCTTTACTCAGACTTGGGATCTGGGGAAGCTGGGAGCTAAGGACTACTTCCTGGCTGGGTTCGGTGGCAGAACGGCCTTCGCTCTGGGAATAACAGGCCCCCTCCCCCCGCTGGAAATGTTAGGGTGATGAAACACATTCTGAATGATTTAGATAATGAGACAGGGATTTAAAGGGAAGAACCTTCCAATCCCCTCAGCTTTGATAATCCGATTGCTCAAGGATCATTGGTCCTGGGGGCCTGGACTCTGCAGGGTGCACACATACATAGAGGCACATGTGTCCACATGCACGCAACACATGTGTGTGCACACACGCACACAGAGCAGGCATCTGTGTGGACGCTGGCACTAGGCAATGCTTTCAATGGGTGGGGCTGGGCCAGTACATCTTGATGGGCCAGCACTGGACTGGGGCTTCTGGGACGGACATTGTATTCTCTTCTTCCAACTTAAAATCCTTCTGATTATCAAAGCAAGCCTAGAAACCACCAGCCATACCAGAGAGAAACAGCACGCTCCCAACCCCTCTGCCTTGAGCCAGATAAAGTCAGGATTTGCAACACAAACTTGCAAAGCAATTATTGTTACCAAAGTCGAAACTCGCAGATTGGAGAGAGCAAAAGAAATCAATGATAATTAAATTCTTCTATAAACACGGCTGGACCCTCTGGGGGCTCCTAGCACGCCCACTGTCCAGAAGTCAGCTCTCATTACAGAAAAAACACACGGCTTGTGTTCTGGGAGGGGACCAGACCAAATAAATCTTTCTGTTGCTAGCCTTTGTTAAGTTGTAAGTCACTATTTTTGGAGGGTGGATGAGGGGGGCCGTGTGTGTGCTGGGAGGGCTGGGCGCTTGGGGCTCAGAAGCTGGAAGATCTGTCATTCCATGGCCCTGTCACTGCAGTGCGGTTTGGGGACTGCCTCCCTCTCCAGGGATGGGCATGCATGGAATTTCCAGGGCCTGGGTCCTCACGTGGTCATTTCCTAGCGGTGCCAGCTCTACATGGCCACGGCACAGAAATCTGATTTCAACCTAAAATCAAGCCAAACTCTGTCTCCAAAGCCTTAGATGACCAGACACATCAAAGAATGTGTAACTGAACTGGTCCTGGCCGAGAAACGGTCATTTTCCTGTGGCTTCAGGAAGCCCGAGCGGTTTGAAAAGCCCACTCCCAGAGTGGGTGCCCTGGCAGGCCTCGGGAAGGCAGGGCGGCATCGTCAGCCCCTGTCCCATCCCCCGAGGAGCCCGGAGACAAGGAGGACGAGACCTGGGCGGCCCTGCCGCTGAAGCTGGCCGTGGCTCTGGCCCTGGGAGCCCCATGGGAGACTCTGGGGCTCAGGTGCCTCATCTTTGGGGTGGGGTTGTCCAGACTCACTGGAAGGTGACTGAGAGCCCCAAGTTCAATGACACCCGCATCCTGAGGGGCTGTGTGGCAGCTCTAAGAAACAGGGGTACAGCAGTAACTGATGTGTGGTTTCCCACAGTGCCCTGAGCAAATTCCCCACGGCTTGCCGAGGTGGGGATGGATACCCACAATGGCTGACAATTCCTGCCCCCTCTCACAGGTCCCCGTGAGGAAAGCAAAGGCAGGCTGGGGGCTGGAGAAGCTGAGGCCCTCCACACAGACCCCTCCCACAGACCCCAGGACAGGCCTTCAGGTAGACACTACTCAGGTAGGGCCTCTGCCTCTGGTGACACCTTGTAGCCCAGGGGAAAGTTCCCCGCCCCCCCCCCCTCGTCCTTTGTGAGCATTTTAGGAGCCTTCCAGAAGCTTCCAAGACACCTCTTTGCAGTGTTCCAGGAGGTGGACAGTGGTGGGATTAGGAGGGAGAGCCCTAACTCCCTTGGCTGAGCCCCAACTCCACGTGGGGAGGCCACGCCTGTGGGGGGTGTTGGAATCTGGGTACCGCTGAGAGGCTCTGAAGCTGGATGTGAAGCTGGATGGCGGCCCCAGGCCCGGGCAGGCCGTACCTGTATGGCTGTTCCCCAGTGTGCGTCCTCAGGTGCCTGGTGAGATTTGCGGATCTGGGGAAGATCTTGCCACAGTACCTGGCGTGGAGAGAGGTTGCAGGGTTTAGGGGACCCACAGTGCCCTCCCCCAGCGTCTTCCCCAGCCAGGACCCCGTGCAGAGATCCTGCACCCAGGGAAGAACTCACCCCATATGCGGGGATTTAGCCTTTCTTGGCCCTGAGCTCAAGCCCCAGACTTAGAGAGAGGCTAGGTGGGGCTCTATTGAATGTGATCTAGACCTTTGATAGGGGCAACTCAGAGCATTGGGCTGAGGACACAGCCAGGACCAGCTCAGACAGGACAGGAAGTGTCCTCTTAACACCAGGGGCAAGGGTGGACACTGCAGGGTTGGCTTCACAGCCTCCTAACAGGAGCCCGTTGGGCTGGGCTGGGCTGAGGTTGTGTCTTCCAGGAGGCACGGCCCATGTGACTCATCTGTAGATGACCTCCAGCAGATGCCGAGGTTACGGCTACGATGCTTTCCTAACCTAACCTGGAGGGCCAGGCTCACAGCAGCAGGTGTGCCCTGCGGGTCCCGCCCAGCCCAGCCCCCCAGGGGCACATGCCAGTCTCACCTGCATGTGTACCGCTCCTTGCCCTTCCTGAGGATGGGGTCTGAGAGCGTCGGGGGTGGGGACCGGAAGCTGAAGGCGTGGTGGGGCAGGGGCTGCAGGGAGCTGCCCGAGTCTGCTTTCATGGCTGCAAAGCTCTCGAGCTTTTCTGTCATGGTTTCAATGGCTGACATCTAGCAGGAGAGAGGGTAGAGGTCGGGGGCTTGGCTAAGCCAGCCTGTCTTCAGGGCGCGGACAGCTGCCCTGTCCATTCTTTTTGCTGTTGTTGTTGTTGGTCATGGGGCTTGAACTCAGCCTGAGCACTGTCCCTGAGCTCTTCAGCTCAAGCTTTTCAGCTCTACCCCTTGAGCAATAGCGCCACTTCTGGTTTTTCTGGTGGAGATAAGAGACTCATGGACTATTGTGCCCTGGCTGGCTTTGAACCGTGATCCTCAGATCTAGTGAGGTCTGGGCCCTAGCAGGACTACTCCATCCCACACTGAACCCAGAGGGCTGCGTGCCTGTGTGTGAGCGTCAAGGGCAGAGGGGTCAGAGGATGGGCCTCAGATGGCCCAGGCCTAGGTTTCCGTGCAGTAGTGACCCCTGGCATTAGAGAGCCTGGTAGTCCTTAGGAACTTTTTGCTGAGTGTCATTCCAATGTTGGGCCATTTAACTTGGTGACCTATTAGTCATCGCTCCCCTGCCCCTTCCTCCTGGCTCTGGGACACAGGGGCGGGCTGTGGGGCTAGCAGGGCCATGGAAGGAGTGGGCAGGAGGGACAATGGGCAGCCAGCCCAGCCTCTCTTCCTCTGGCTTGGGTGGGTCCAGCCTGGCTGGCCTGCTCTGCCCGATCAGATAGCCCCGAGGAGCTCCCCGCACAAATACAAACACAGGATACGCCTGGCGGGCTTGCTGGCTTTTTCCAGCCCATCCAAGGAAAATCGGGGGAAGTTATTAACCAGACTCTGAGGCCCGCGAACAATGGGGAGCACTAAGTTTAGCTGTGAACTCAGCCAGGGCGCAGGTTTCACGGACCAGGCTTGGGCAAGGCGGGAAGTGTCCAGGAGAACAATGGGCAGTGCAGGCTGGTGGGGACCCGGGAGGACTGGGGGCCCTGCAGAGGGGGATGGGGACCCAGGGCCAGAGCTAGTGGCTCTGTGGAGCGGTGGGCACAGTGCACAGGACACTGGCAGGCTGCCTGCCCTGTGCCCAGCCCCCAGAGGATGCAGCCTAGAGAACAGGCAGGTGGAGCCTCCTGTAGGCTGGTGGAGCCTGGTATCCACGTCTAGAGCTTAGGGCACTGAAGGGGTCCCTGTCCTAAGGTTCCACTCAGCTCCCTGTGGGCTCCCATGCCTAGGAGGCCCCTGGAGGGGAATCCCACAGGATGCCACCTTTTCCACTCTCTCTAGCCTCGTAGTGAGGTGCAGAGTCCCACGGGGAGATGGTTCCCTCTGCCTCGAAGAGTCAGAAGCCGAGGCTTGGAGACAGCCCATGTGGGGTCTGCAGACACACACTGGCTGCCCTGCGCGCATGCCTGGCTCTTACCTGTGGGTGGAACAGAAGCGGGGAAGGCCGCAGGTACTTCTCCTTGAGCACTCCCATGGGGTCTGCCACCTTCCGCTTTTCTACCCTGCTGGACAGCAACACAGAGGGTTACGTACCCCGCCGAGCACCTGGGCCCCTGCCTCTCCAGGCCGGTCTGTCCCGGGGCTATCAGGAGGGCACCGACGCTGCCCTGCTTCTGGCCTCCGGGCATGCCTGGGCTCTCAGCCCCAATCCCTGCACTGGACACCCAGTCCCTGGTCACCTCACACAGTCCCCACTGCCTTCAAGTTCCCTTGGGGCCTCTCAACAGGGCTAGAATCTAGAATATTCTCTGAAGACCCTGTGGGGGTCTACATCCTGATGACCCTGCTCCCCTCACCCCCAGTGTGGGGGTCCCTGCCTGTTCGTGTTGATACGTGTGAATGACAAATGTGAATGAGTGACGTGCAGCACCGGGGACCCCCGAGGCAGTCAGGTGCCTACACTTCCTCCATGCTACCCGAAATTGCACTTTGAGTACCAGGGCGACTGTTACACAGACCTCCCTCGTGAGCAAAGATGGACCACCACCGCTCCTCCCTGCTCACAGCCCAGGGCCGATCTCCTCTCCTCCGCCTCAGGCCCTGGGGTTGGGGTGGGGCTGAGATCCCCGAGCCTCTGCAGCTCATGTGCTCTGGAGCCCTACCTGGGTCCTGGCTTGCCTCACCTGTCCAGCTCAGACACTGCTTCCCCAGGCCTTCAGGGCAGAGCAGGACAGAACATTTCTCTCTGAGCGCCAAGCCAGGGGCAGTGGGGTGACGCAGAGCCCGTTAGCAGGACGACATCCCACCCCAGTGAACTCAGCTCGGCTTTGCTTTCTGTCTTTCCCTACTGTTGTATAACACAATGTCCTTGTGTCCCAACTGCCCAAGGCAGTGCCCACCCCCCACCGGCCGCAGCGGACACACACACACACTGCATACCCTGCCTCCCACTGCAAGCTGCCTGCATTCTGATGGGTACAGAAGGACCCGTGGGAAGAGGGGGGAGGCCTCCAGGTCCGAGCCATCCAGGGCATCCTGGGTGTAACACACGTGTTCCTGGTGGCACCCAGCGGCCTGCCCCTCTGACAGCATCCCCTCTCTTCTCCTCTTTATCGTCTTCGAGCAGCTGAATCCTCCTGGTCCCTTAGTGCCGGGCCTGGCCCCGGCCCCACACTGTGACAGCCCTGGGGCACAGAAGGCACTCGGGCTTTCCAGGGCCGGCTCCAGGCATCGTCATGCAGGCCCACACAGCTGTGTGCACACGTGCCCTCACGCCCAGAGACGGTGGACGCCGGATACAGCCCTCGTCCTCACAGGAAGGTCACCTCCCACGGAATGTGGCCCACCTGCCCTTCAGAGACGCTCAGGGCCTTGCTACAGATCTGGAGTGGGATTTGATCCATCCCACCAGAGACAGGACATTTGATGTTCCACACATCCTCCCAACGCCTCAATCCTCCTCCTCCCCTCCTCCTCCTCCTCCTCCTCCTCCTCCTCCTCCTCCTCTTCCTCCTCCTCCTCCTCTCCTCCTCTCCTTCTTCTTCTCCTCTTCCTCCTCCTCCTCCTCCTCCCCTCCTCCTCCCCTCCTCTTCCTCCTCCTCCCCTCCTCCTCTCCTTCTTCTCCTTCTTCTCCTCCTCCTCCTCCTCCCCTCCTCCTCCCCTCCTCTTCCTCCTCCTCCTTCTCCCCTCCTCCTCTCCTTCTTCTTCTCCTTCTCCTCCTCCCCTCCTCCCCTCCTCCTCCCCTCCTCCCCCCTTCCCCCTCCTCCTCCCCTCCTCCCCCCTCCCCCCCTCTTCCCCCCTCCCCCCTCCTCCTCCGAGTTCCCCTGGACCTCCTATGCCAATGTAGCTCCTGGGACAAGGGTAGAAGCCACAAGAAGAAGGAAGAAGGGCTCAGAGGCAGCCCACGGGACTCTGACTTTTGTGGGCAGTGGGGATTTGGTCCAGAAGAGACAGCCGGACATGGGAAAGGGCTCTGAAGGGAGTGGTCTGGGGAGGTGCCAAAGCAGGGTGGAGGACTGCTAAGCTGGGGTCTCTGCAAGAGAACCACCGTGTCCAGGAGACCCCCGTCCCTCCCTTGAAACCACCAAACTCCCAAGGGGAATAAACACTCCTTCCGCAGAGCTGAGGCACCTTCTAGGAAGAATGGAAGGAAGAACCTTAAAGGAGAGAGAGAGAGAGAGAGAGAGAGAGAGAGAGAGAGAGAGAGAGAGAGAGAGAGAGAGAGAGGGAGGGAGGGAGGGAGGGAGGGAGGGAGGGAGGGAGGGAGGGAGGGAGACAGAGAGAGAGAGGCTCCTCCCCACCAGGCCTGCACTGACCCCGCCCAGCTCACACCTTGCTGGGCCCCAGCGGCTGTGGCAGGAGCGGGTGGGGGCGGGACATGGGAGTACCTGTAGATGGGGTCCATGAAGAAGGGCGAGGGCTTGGCATAGTGCAGGGAGGGCTGCTGGGGCAGCTGTGCCGGGCACACTTTGGGAAGCCCCTCGCTGGCCCCCAGCTTCCGCTCGCCGTAGATGTGATTCTTGCGGGGTTCCCGGCCGCCTCCGTTCTGGCTGGCCCGGGCACGGCTGCCAATGCTCAGGTCCAGCGGCTGCTCCTCCCCGGACGCGGGGACGGAGGGCGCCTTGGGCACCGGCAGGACGGGCTTGGCCTCTTTTGGTTTGGTGGTGAGGTCGAAAGGGCACTCGGTACTGGGGCCGCCCACCTTGAGGGCGTCCCGGGGCGACTTTGGCTCGGCCTTGACCAGCAGGCTGTGGGTGAGGGCCCGGTCCGTGAAGGGGTACAGGGAGTGCGGGAAGTTGGGCAGGAACTGGAAGGGGAACACGGAGTGGTAGGGCAGGGAGCCCATCTTCTTCTCCTGCATGCCCATGAAGCCCGGCCCGAAGTACTTCTCGGCGATGGATGCGATGGCCTTGATGGAGTCGCCGGCCGCGCCGGAGGCCGTGAGCAGCTGCTCCTCGGGCGGGGGGAAGAAGGAGTGCTGGGAGTAGAAGACGGGCACCTCCGCCACGCTGCTCACGCCGCCCGGGGCCGCCGCCGCGCCCGCCCCGCACTCGGCCTTCCCCGGGGCCGGCTTGCCCTTGTCTCGGGCCTTGTCGCGGTCGCTGTCGGCGTCGCTGTCCAGGTCGGAGCCGGTCCCCGTGGTGGTATCCAGGTCGGTCCCGGAGGTGGTGTTCATGTCCTCGAAGTCGCTGCCGTCGGACATGTCCGGGCTCCGGGCCTTGGCCTTGTCCAGGTACCCTTCCTCCAGACGGCCCTCGAACTTCTCCTCTGACCCCGCGGTGGCTGCCGTGACCTGGCTGCCGTTGTTGACGGCGGAGACCAGGGGCAGGGCCGGGGTGCCCAGGGGGCTGGGGAGCTTGGCGTCCTGGGTGTGGCTCAGGGAGCTCTTGAGCAGCGGCGCGGGGGGCAGCAGAGGCGGCCGGGGGTACAAGGACGGCGGGAAGATGCCTGGGAAGCCGGGGGCGAGCGCGGGGAAGGCAGGAGGGGCCGCCGAGAAGGGCAGGCTCCCCGGGTGTGGTCTGGATGGGAAGAACTCGGTGAAGCCCAGGCCCCCGTGGTTGAGATTGGGGGAGGGCTTTGCCTTGTCCATCACAGGGCTGGGGGTCAAGGGCAGGCCCGGGGCAAAGACGCCCCCTGGCGCGTAATGGTTCTTGCCCTCGCAGAAGCGTCTGTGCTTGTTGAGGGAGGAGGTAGTGCTGAACATCTGCCCGCAGTCCTTGCACTTGATCTGCGTGCGGCAGTCGGCGTGCATCCGCTTGTGGCGGCACAGGTTGGAGAACTGCGTGTAGGACTTGTGGCAGACCTCACCTAAAACATCAGCAGAAAGCAAGGACAAACGCGCTATGAAATTACCGGGAAACCCAGCCCTGGGGCCGCGGCCCGAGGGTACCTGCGCGGGGACCTGTGCGTGTGCGTGCCTGTTTGTATGTATGCGTGTGCGCACGCGTGCGTGTGCGTGTGCATGGTGTACGTGTGTGTGTGCGCACGTGTGTGTGCACGTGTGTGTGTGCGCGCGTGTGTGCGCGCACGCGTGTGTGTGCGTGCATGCGTGTGTGTGCGTGCATGTGTGTGTGTGCGTGTATGTGCGTGCGTCTGTGCCACGCACGCACGTAGCACCCATCCTTCCCCGTGTCCACATGTGTCCGTGTACTCTGCAGAGCGGATTGGGAGCACACACATGTACACACGTGTAGGTGGGTAGGTGGGTGTATGTACATCAACCCCTTGCACTGGCTCCCCACTTGGGAAAGGGAGCCTGCTCTCCAGGCTGGCCAGGGCAAGGCAAGGGCGCTCGGTGTCTTTGTGCCCTCAGCGGCTCTGGAGCGCTGGACGCAGCACCTCCACGCAAGCTTCCATCCCCACCGCAGTGGAAGGAAAATGCTGACTGCGCAATTGGGCTGGGAGGTGGCCCAGACGGCCCCTGGGGTCTGAGGAGCCCCTGAGCCACGTGTAGGCTTTGGGAGCACGGTGTTTGACGGCGCATGGCTGACGCTGGGGCCAGGAGGTGGGCTGGGTGGGAGGGTGGCGCCTGCCCTGGCTGGTCAGCACACCACACTATCTGATGACCCCCTGCAGATCAGATGCAGAGAGAGCCCAGCCCCACTCAGATGCTCAGGGACCCCAGCTGGCCATTTTCCTGAGGCTTGAGAACTGCCAAGTCCATCCGCCTTTCTCTGGCCTTCTCACCAAGACACGTGTTCAAGAACAGAGTGTGTTTCTCTCCTCAGGATGGCTTTGCTCCCTGCATACTGCGCTTCCTGCTCTCCATAGAGCCCTGGACACCTGCTCTGAGATGACCACGTTTTTCCACCGTGGCATCTGTGTCTATTAACCGTACTGCCTGGCTAGCCATCTGGCTCGGCAGGGTGTTTTTCTGCCTGAAGGAGACGAACCTTGCTTCCTTTGATCAACTCTTCCCTTAGTGGAGTCTCCTCCTAGACGGGAGAAGTACTGCCCAGGGGCTCTAAGGAGACTCCCCACCCCGCCGGCCCACGGGGTGAGGGCAGCTCCTCAGCTCAAGTCAGCCAAGCTCCCCCCAGGCCACCACGGGTGCCGGCAGTGTCTAGCTATTAGTGGTCATTATTCAGGGCTAGGAACTGGCTCCCCGGTCAGCTCTGAGCTGAGGTGGCACCATGCCTATGGGCGGGGACCCTGCCCTCTCCACCACTGTGTGGAAGGGTCCTGTGTGGGCAAGTGCATGTAGCCCTGTGCATGTGGGCACCAAGATGGGGCTTAGATCTTCCATATGCCCAGATGCCCGGCCTTGGTTGTCATGGTGCTCTGGGCATGTAGTGGAACCTTTAGGAGGAAGTTAGGTCATTTGGTCTGCTCTTGAAGGTGATCTTTTAGCCTGGGACTCGGACTCTGTCTGTCTGTCTGTCTGTCTGTCTGTCTGTCTGTCTGTCTCTGCTTCCCTTCCCTAAGCAGCCTCTTCTGCCACATGTTCTAGGATGCCCTGCCTCATCATAGGACCAAGTGGCCCTCAACTGAAACCAGAGCCGAAAGGAACCTTTCCTCTCTTTCCTCTCGGGAGCGTGGACCCCAGGCACTTTGTGACAGGGTGTGGAGAGCTGACTGAGCCACCCCTCAGGAAGCCTGTGCGTGGGGACCCAGCACGGGGTGTGTGGGAAGCCATCCCTCAGCCCGTGATCAGCTCCGGGGAGCCCACAGAGCCCTCAGAACTCACCAGGATCAGGGCTTAAGTCCCACCAAGCCCTGGGCTCCCCTCCAGGTGACCCTCTCCCCTTCCTTTTTGCCCCATGCTGGGCCTTCTCTGGGCTCTGTGGATACAGGCCACTGGACCCTGCTCGTCAGGGGCAGTGCCCACTCTGGCACCACCTGGCCCTTCTGAGACTCCAACCCTGTGCTGCTGGCCCCGCCATCCTCTTTAGAGAAGCCAGGCTCTGCCTGTTGCTGTGCATGTGCCAGGAGGGGCTGCCTCATCTGGGAGGAGACTGATCATGTACTGGCTCCTGAGGGGGCTCTGAGGCCAGGCCAGCTGGAATGGCCACACAGAGTTCCTGCCACAGCTCAGCCTGATGGAGGTGTGCCCAGGGGACAGTAGGAGGCCACGAGGAGGGAGGGCAGCTGGCCCCTGCCCACCGCTGACCTCCAGCCCCTGCAAAGAAATGCAAAGTGGGGAGCCATGTGGGGCCAGAACAGGATTGAGGTCAGAGCCAGCGAGGGACTGAGCCCCAGGCTCAGAGAACGCCAGTGGTGACGTAATTACACAAGGTCTGGAGTGCTGGAGGACCCAGGGTCACACGACCGCCTTCCTAGAGCCCGTGGTGAGGGTTTTGGCTGGACAGTGGTCCCCTGCATGCAAGCCTGGGCATAGTGTTGGTGGATCCTGATCCACACAATCCCCCGCCCTGTCCCCCACCCCGCCCCTGGCTACCAGCGGGGGGACAGAACGGGTGGGGGACTCACATATGAAAGGCTTGACCGTGCTGTGGATGTGCTTGTGCTGCTTCAGGCCCGAGGATGTGGCGAAGGTCTTACCACAGTCGGGACAGGCGTGGGCCCTGGCACCCACGTGCTGTGAGCGGATGTGGCGCTGTAGGTTGCTGGGGTCTGTGAACACCTGGGGAGACAGGCACCACGGGATCACGACCTGCCCGGACTCCCCGCCAGCCCCCTGGACACGGACGCCCAGCCTTGCCTCTCGGCCTCCCTGGCCTCCCCGCTCCCAGCAGGCAGTGACCCTGGCCCACCAAAGTGTCAACTGTGGTGGCCTGGCACAGGACTGCACCAGAGGCTGCTTCCCAAAAGAGGGGGCAGTGCAGGTTTAGGTTTGGGAACCTCAAGCCTACTGGCCTCTGCCATCTACACCAGGGACCACGGATTGCCTTGGCGTGGACCCAGGTTCTTTCTGAGACTTCCTGACCTCCTGGTAACTTCGAAGGACATCGAGCCCTGCTGCCACGGTCACACACACATGCATTTGCACAGTGGGCTGGAGGGTGGGGGGCACTGAGCCCATCTGCAGGGGTGGGCCTGTACCCAGCTGGGCCCATCTGCAGGGGTGAGTCTGTGCCCCGCGGGGCCCATCTGCAGGGGTGAGTCTGTGCCCAGCGGGCCCGCGTGCAGCACCTTCACGCAGTTTTCGCATTCGAAGCGCTTGCCACTGTCGTGGGACATCTGGTGGCGGATGAGGTTAGACTTCCAGTTGAAGGCCTTGGGGCACTGGTCACACTTGTACTCCCGCTCCTCCGTGTGGACAATCATGTGCTGCTCCAAGCTATACACAGGGACAGGGGTCACCCGGGGCCCGTCCAGCAGGGACGCCGCCCCACACCCATATCTTTCCTCTTTCTGGGGCCTGGGAGTCCCCTCCACTGACACACTGTGTGGGGCTCAGAGCCTGTGCAGGCAGCAAGTCTGTCCATCTCCCCTTGACGAGGGGCAGAGATGGACTTCCTACCTGAGAGGCAGGAGCCGGTCAGTGCTCGATTTTTTTTTTGCCCAAGACCACCCACCAGCCAGCCAAAGGCAAGGCCCGCAACTGCCGTGCTCTGCAGCCCCTCTAGACCACCCCAATTTTGAGGCTGAGCATTGGACCAGAACACCAAAAAGGAATCTAGGCGTGTCAACACTGCCACAGACTCGGGAGATGGGTGAGGCTGTGAGACCCGGGGGCCACTTCTCTGGGTGGCCTTTGGGTGCCTGCCATGTAGCCAGGCACACTCAGGGTGGTGGATGAGAGTGGAGGCAAGCGTGTCCAGGCAGTGGGCAGAGCAGCTGCTCGGAGGAGCTGCTCCTCTAAGCTGGCTGGGCATCCTCTAATCCCTGCTCTCGGGGGACCCCTGCCTCTCCTCCAGGCCCCAGGATGACCGTTAATCTTCATGAGCGAAGCAGTAATACATCACAGCCCGTTAATTACGGGGCCCAGCCATCCATTTAGATCAGAAACGCCTGCTTCTCCAGTATGGGGAGATTGTATCTTTTCCCTGTTCTTAATTGTGATTTATGTGTTTATGTAAAGAAAACACGGGCCCTCTTTAGCCACACTCAGTTCAATGGCCCAGGCGGGATTGGCCCACTTACTCTCCCAGTCGTCTGTTTAGAGTGGAGGGCCTGCTGACCCCAGGGAGCCTGGGTCGGCGTTGCTGTAAATCCCTAGTAATCACACCGTTAGTAAGTGGCCTGATGGGGTCTCTTCTCCGGCTATGCGCGGTGATCCTGATGAAACACACCAGCACAGGGAGAAGGATGCCCAGGCTAGAAAGTTCCCTGGCTCCCAGAGTGCTGGGGTGGGTGTCCTGGCTCTCCTCGCAAGTCCCAGCATGCCCAGCGTGCCCCGGGGTTGATGGGGGTCCTGGCTGCTATCTGGCCTCAAGGAAGGGGAGGATTGGCTGGGTCTACTGCTGTCCCTAGCCAGCCTGGTGCCCTCTGTGCCCGAGTCTCTGATGTCCCTCAGGGCTGGTGGATGGCAGAGCCTGGGTGGTCCTTCCTGGGTCCCTGGGAGGAGCTGTGCATGCCTCCCGAGGGCGTGGCCACCTGTGTGCCTCTCCACCCTGCCCAGGAGCCCTATGCTGTGTATGCAGCTGCTCTGCCCCCCGTGCTGGGCCAGTGAGCTGGGATTCGCCTCTTCACGGGCCTGGGCCCTGGGCCTTTCCCTGAGCCCTGGCCTGACGGGGTGGTGGGCTGAGGGCGTGGGTCTTTCTGTCTCTGGAGCAGGGGCGGGGGGGGGGGCACCTGTACTTGTTGGGGAACATGCGCTCGCAGTCCTTGCACTCGAGCACTTGTCCATCGCCGCCCCCTGCGCCGAGGCCGTCGGGCTTGAGCTCCTCCGCCAGGCCCTCATACAGCACGGCCCCCGCAGCCCCGCAGGCATACTTCTTGTGGCGCCGCAGGTCCAGCTTGCACGGGAAGAGCTCATCACATTCCTCGCAGCGGAAGGTGGGCTCTTCTGCAAGACAAGAGGCGCGCCAGCCATCAGAAAGCCTGCCCGTGGCCCCGCAGGGGCCTGGGGAGAGGCGCCCATCGCCACTGCCCCGGGGCCCGCCTGCTTCCTTCCAGCCTCCACCCTGGACCTGAGGATGGCTGCCCAGGACCCTGAAGGCACAGGCCAGAGGACTCTGATCGCTGCAGCAGAGGGAGCGCTGGCAGCACCAGGCCCTCTCTGTGCATCTTAGGTGGCCACGGTTGAGGGGGAAAGGCGGTTGAAGGAAGGCCTGCCTCTCCAGTGCAGAAGAAAGCCAGACCAACTGCTTTGTTTATGAATCAGGAGGGAAAAAAAAAACCCAGGACAGAGCTCCAACCATATAATAAATTATTGTCGTCAAGGTCAAACAAATTAAAAGGGGGGCAGCTATTATTACGTTTATGAGGCAGCATCCTGACCACAGTGCCAAGCCAAACAATCAGCCGGGAGCTGTAGCTCTCGGCAGGGGGGTGTGAGGGGTGTGAGTATGAGGGGCGGGTGGGGCCTGGGGTTTGGCTCATTCCTGTCTCCCTGGCTGCAGCTGCCTCCAGGGCAGCTCCCACCTGCAGGGGGCGCCCTCCACCCCAAGATCCTCCCCCCCCACCCCCCGCGGGCCTCAGAGAAAACACCTGCTCCAAGCTCTTGCACATGTGGGCCTGTGCATAGGTATGAGTCCATGTGCACACCTAGCGCACAAGTGTCCGGCTGTGCGTGATTGTGTGTGCACATGCAATTGTGTTTGTGTGAGCCTGCATATTCCGACAATCTGCACCCATGTTTGCAAACATGTGTGCAGGGGTGCGTGACTATCTGTGCATTTGCACTCAGGTTTGTGCATATACATCTACTCATGTGTGCACATATGCATGCGTGTTTTGTATACAATTACAGGTGATATTTGTATAGTTGCACAGACTGGTTTTGTGTGCAAGGGTGTTGGCATGTTTGAATGTATAAGTATTTGTTCACGTACATCTTTGTGTGTTCACACCTGTACTTTTCAAGTGCTTGAGTGTGCCATGCAGACACATGTACATGCTCTTGATGTGTTTATGTGCGTGGGGATGCTGTGTTTTGGGAGCTGCATGTGTTCTTATGTGCATGTATGAATGTGGGTGCACAGCTGTGTGCTGTGACCCTGTATGCATGGGCAGTTGTGCATGGGTAGATATGAATACCCATGTTCTGACTGTGAATGTGTGTGTGAACACGTGTGGATATGTGTGTGCCTGTGCATGTGAACACACGCATGGGACTCTGTCTGCAATGGAGCAGAGCCTTAATGAACCAGGGCTGACCCCTGGCTGAGCCTCAGGGGCAGGACAGGTGTCAGCCCCTAGCCTGGGCGAGTTGCATGGGGCAGATAAATACGATTTTTATCTCCAATAATCCAGCAAAAAGTTGGAAGTAGAAGTGTGGCTGAGGCAGTAGAATGCCCAGCTTGCATGGCAACAACATCGACAACAACAGCCAAGCAAAAGCACAAGGCTCCGAATTCGAGTCCCAGCACCAGCTTAAGAAAACAAGGGAAGGTTAAAGACTAGCTAGCAGGGTCTGTTCTATCCTTCCACACCCCTTCATGTTCTCTCTCCTGAACGCTATGCAGTACATTGTGTTATTCTGACTTCTTCAGAAAGGGGAAGTGAATTATTATGAGCTTTTCAGAAAAGCATATTTGAATATAAATGATTTCATATTTTCTCCCAAGAGTGAGAAATTCTCATGAAGGTGACTCCCACCCACCCCCAAAACAAGCATTAGAACAAAGCAATGCTCCAGCCACCTGAGGAATCTGAACGTGGCTGGCTACCTGCGTGGGCCATGGACTGGCATTTCCACACAGAGCTGCAGCTCCTGGGAGGGGCTGTGCAGCCTAAAGCCTTAGAACCAAGGGCAGGGTTACCCCCCAACCTCCGTAGCCACAGCCCTTACCCCCTACTACCTGCACACCTGCACAGGGTCCCCAGTCAAACCCTGTACCCTCCATCAATGTACATACACTTGGAAAGAGCAGCTGGAACTAGAAGTCTTGATCTAAATGAGGAGAGGGTTGCAGACTGAGATAGAGACCTGCCTCTCACCCAAACCACACTGTACCAGCACTGTGGCAGCAGGCCTCTGTCTTGCCTGTCAAAATCAGCACCTCACCCGTCTAGCTTAAGTTCTACGAGCAACTTCTACGGCCAGGCAGAAAAATAAATCAGTGCCTAATGGCTTCTAGACCAAGGGGTTCACAATTATGTGCCTTCCCCATGCTAATCTACAACTCGAGCCTCAAAAGCGCTGAGAGCCTACTTCAAATTCCTGCAGTGATAAGGGCCCACTGCATTTAGCCCAGGCTAGGATAAAAGATTTTTTTAAATGATAATTATCTTAGTGAGGACTTTTTTCTTTTCTTTTCTTTTTTTTTTTTTGGCATTTTCTTTCTGTATGATTCTGAGTTTTATCCGAGTTTAACAGGGGTGGGGTGAGGCGGCTGTTAGTGGGGAGAAGGAATGAATTTGACAGCAGATACTAGAAAAAGTCAAATATTTGGTGGCAGACTATTATGTGTGGAAAGCAATTAGCCCACTAACATGAGATCAGTTATTAGCGAAGTGTACACCCAGTTATTTAATATCAGGGTTGGGGGTGGGGTGAATGGAGAACAGGAATCAACTTAAAAAATTCTTTTGGAAGAACGAATTCCACCACACAAGTGGAATTTCACTGTTGAGTACTCTCCTTCAGTGAAGTAGATGAATCTTCTGGGCTTCTCACATGCTGCGTGAGATTCACAGGTCTTTTCAACAATTATTTTAAGGAGAGCGAGACCTTCCTTAGAGATGGTGAGGGTTTGTTTTTCTTCTGGCAATGACCTAATGAAATCTAAACTTCAGAGGACAATGCAGAGATGAAATTATTCTTTACCGGCAGCTGAGGGACACGGAGTGCTGTGGTTGTTTTAGGGGAGACATTGCCTGCAGGGCAATTTGTGATGTTGAAAGGGTAAACTGAGGCAGAATTCCCTGGGTCTGGTCTCAGAACTTTCCTATCAAATCCAGTGCTCTCTGGCTGGAAAGGGCCACTCCTTCTCATAGGAATGAGGGCCCCTCTGAAAAACTGCTGGATAATCATTAAGCCTCGGGATGTCTGCAGGGCCTCTCCTGTCTCTGGAGTTTTAGAAACTGCAAGGAGGAGAGCATGCTTTTCTGCTCACTGGTGGGGTAGACCTGAAGCCACTCAGGCAGCAATGGCCTTCTTAGGCCCCCTGCGCTGCCCTCCACTGTCAACACGCTGTTCTCCCAGTCCACTGTTCCGGGACCACAGAGGACAGAGGCTGCTTCACGTGGTGGGGTGAGTCTGGTCAGTGGGCGGTGGGAGGCTGGCTTTCCCTCCATTATCACCTCTGAGAGTCGTGGGTGTGGAGGGACACGTGGGAACATCCTGTCCATCCTGAGAACCAGCTGCTCACTGTCCACCACAGGGAAGGGACCCGGATGGCTGCCCCCAGCCCTGCTGGGAAGCGCTGAAGGACTTCCATGCTACACCTTTCCAAGCCTGGCTCTGTCCTCCTACCAAACAAAAATCCTCCCATGTTTTCTCGGGCTTGAAGCTTCTGATGGGCACCATTCTTTTATTATTATTATTATTATTATTATTATTATTATTATTATTACTACCAGTCTTGGGCTTGAGCTCAGGGCCTGAGCACTGTCCTTGGGCTTTCTCAGGGCTAGAGCTCTACTACTTGAGCCACAGCACCATTTCCAGCTTTTTCTGTGTATGTGGTACGCTAGGCAAGCGCTCTACCACTAGGCCATGCTCCAGGCCCCCGATGGGAATGGTTTTTCAAAGTACCTATGCCACCACCTTCCTCCCTTTCACATGAGATTGAAGCCTCACATAGTGGAGAGACCTCCAGGGCTGCCCGTTCTTCTATGGCTTCAAAAAAAAGAATCAAATACTGGGGAAAGATGATAATGAAAATAATCTAGTTTAAAAAAACGTCACCAGAGGTTCCAATGCTACACAGGTATAATTCAGCTCAATCCCAACTGGCCTGAGCCAGTCTCGAGACCTAGCTGTGGGGGACATGGACGGAGAGGGGCCTGCAGGCTGAGGATCAGAGTGGATGCTCGGCCAGGGGCCCCGCGTCCTGGGGAAACAGCAGCTACAGATGTCAGGGGATTCCCGGCCTGGTCACAGGAGGTGCCCTGAGCGCCCTCTTTCTGTGAGGTGGGCCTCCCCGACAGTGTGTTAATGGGGTCTTACCATCCAGGCTGGGTGGCACTGCACCCAGCGAGTAGGCCCCCTCCTTTACGTGCACCAACAGCTCCTCTCCCGGCTCGATGTCTTTAATGACTTTATAATAGATCTGGAATGGAGAGACCAGAGAGAAGGGATCAGGGAGGTGCCATGTCTTCCATGCACAGCCGCTCTGTGGACACATTGCCTGGCCTGTCCCTGGTTCTGCTCAGTGGGAACAGTGCCCACGTGCCACTTGATCAGGCTTCTAATTGCAGCTAAGAGGGTCCCCTCGGGAACTTTTGAATCTTGTGCTCAGAAGGCACCGGAGTCTCTTTTAATTTGTTCCATCCTGTTCTGTAGCAGTAGACAGGGCACACAATTAAACAGGCGAGCGCCGGCATGCAAGTCCCTGACCAGGGACTGTCCTGGGAAATACCCCAGACACAGTGATTTTCCATCTGCGGTGGGGCTTGAATCGGTTCTCAAGACTCCTTTGTTAACATGAGCATAAGTGAGACACGCTGGCCTGGGTGAGGGACCTGGGGGGCCCAGAGTGCACCAGGTCGTTTATGAAGGCGGCTGTGGCCGAGGCTCACAGCTAGGGTGGGAACAGCAGGCTGTGATTTCCCCAGGGCCCCAGCATCAAGGAACCAGGCAGGCTGGGAGCCGGGAAGACTGAGTGGCGGCCTGAGCTTGGCATCCAGTGAGTGGCAGGGTGGGCTCTGCAGTCCCGAGGGAGCCCAGGAGCCGAGAGGGATGGTACTTGGGATGCCCAGAGCAGTGGCACGGGTCTGAATCACATCAGACTGCGCTTGCCATCACCACTGTGATTCCTGAAGACAGGTGGTGTTGAAGTGCTGGGCTGGGTGGAGAAGAAAAGGGGTGCCAGGCTGTGGAGGCATGCGGGAGCAGCGGGACTTTAGAGGGCGCTGGGGAATTGGGTCTGAGGTGATTCTGCTGGACACTGTCTCACAGAGACTGTGGATACAGGTCCTCTAAGGTCCGGAGCCCCTCCTCTGTGCTGGCCCCATGGAACCCTCCGGGCCTCCCCCTAGCACAATCAACCAAGAAAGGCTCGGGTCTTCAGTCCTGAGGCCTATGGCATTTGGAGGCATTTCTCAGGACCATTTCTTCCTCCCAGGGCACCTGAGAGCTTGGGACTCTAATCTGCCAACAGGGACTGAGGAGTTTCCAGCAGCCTGTAGCCTGGCCAGTCCTCTCGACAGGATGAGACAGGCCCCAGTGCCCCGGAGGCAGGGGGTCGGGGGAGGTGGGAGGGGGAGGTTTCTCCTCCCGCTGGAAGCTATCCCTCTGCACTGCTACCTGGAGGAGGACAGCAAAGATAGTTGGGGACCTTGGAGGGAAAAAACATAGGGCTGGGCTCAATGCGGGCTGGAAGGGGAGGTGGCTGTTCTAGCTGTCTCACTCACAGGTTCCTGGCTGGGGTCTGCTGTGGGAGGTAGCTGGCCCTGCAGGGATCCAACATGAAGCAGGCAGCTCGCCTCCCCAGCTGTGCTTGCTCTCCCCTCAGTCAGAACAGTCACCTCCAGGAAAGCACAGTGAGCCCCAAAGGGCACAGAAGGTGTCCCCGGTCCCAAGCTGTCATGTCCTGGACAGCAGACACAGGCCCTGTAGACAGTGGAAAGGCTGCAGGTGCACTGTGCATATCTTATCAGCGTGTGAAGTTGCTTCACCGTGCACTCATTAGTAGTTATTTTATTTGGCAGTCTTTTTCAGGTAGGTTGATAAAACAATGAGATTTTAAAATGGAGAACAGAAACCAAACCAAATCAACTTCTCAAAAGGAAATCAACTGTCATCGTAATCAAAGTGGTTGAATAATTTCTAAAACAACAACAACAACCACACAAAAAAGCAAAACACCAAACAAAACCCAGAAACAAAGCCGCTCTGATCCATTCTACCTCAGAACTGACCCGCTCACAGTGCGGAATTCAGGAAGCAGGGACGGGAACCCAGTGAGCCACAGGGTGGGGTTGATAAACAGGAGTTTTTTTGCACAGCAGGTGCCCAGAGCTTGGCCTTACCCAGGATGGAGGCAGGGGGCTGAGCCAGGCAGCCCCTTGCTGTCCTGGTTGGGGTCACAGACGACTGCTTCTCTGTGCGGCAGCAGGGGGTGGAATGGCGGGGGATGGCTAGGGCTGGGGCTGCAGGAGGCAGCCAGGAGCCCAGCCTGGCACAAGCGCCGGCCGCCTGCTGTGCTGCACAGCTTGCCAGAACCCTGGGAACCCCCCCCTCCACACACACCCCAGAAATCCTCCCTCCATGAGCCCCCATCCCCCACCCCAGCCCTGCAGAAATCCGGGAGCCCCACCCCAACCCCTCTGCTCACCGAGCCTGCTGGGACCCCTACAGTGGTTGGGCGCTGAAACGGCTGGCCCCCTCCTCCACCCGGGCCTGGGCGCCTGGCGGGCGGGGGACACTGGGGACACTGGGGACCGGGGAGGGCTGGGCAGCTGTAGCCTCCGCCGGGACTTTGAGCCTCTGACGGAATTAATCGCTATTAGCACTAATTGCCGGGCTCAGGGCGCGGCCAGAGGTGTCCCTGGCCGGCTGCACCTGGAGGGCGTCGGAGGTGAACGGGAAAGGGGCAGCTTCTCCCAAAGACTGGGGATCTGCCTTGGCCAAGGGTGCAGAGGTGCACTTGGTTGCGCTCCAAAGGGCGCAAAGGGCTTTATCACCCGGGCCGTGTATGGAGGAGATGCTGCCGTCCTGGGGCCAGTGATTTCCCTGACAACCCCTGGAGGAAGGCCGGCTTCCGTGGGGCCCACTTCGGTGGGCGCCGCCGCAGTCTGGGAGACCGGGTCTGGCCGCCTGCCTCTGTGCTTCCAGGGTGGGCGTTACAAATCGCCGTTTACTGACTCCAGGCCCCTTCCGCGCAGGGCCCGTCGTAAATTATAATTGCAACCCCTTAAAAATTCCTGCAGTGGCTTTCTTGCCGGCCCTCGCTCCGTGGAAGTTAGCTTCATGGATAGGTTGTAGCCGGGACTTTTCAGGCATGCCAAGGAAGAAAGTTTATTTAGAAAGCGAGAGAGAAAAAAAAGCACAGGAGCCCGATAATCTGCACCCCCCGACAGACAAAAAAGGTAGTGGCTATAGGAAAGCCACCAGAAAGCCTTAGTTACACTTTCTAGACCTGCACAGCCCCACTACTTAAGTCCTGTGTAAGTCCTGGGGTCCCGGGTCCTGGGGCTGCAGTTCTGTCTTCTGCCCGTCTGAGGGTTGAATGTGAGCCCCGCCCCTCCGCCCTCTTACCAACAGCTGAGATTACAAGCCCAATAAATGTCTGCCCTAAACGGCTCTAAAAAATAATGATGGCTAGCAGACAGGGCCAGGAGCTGAGCCTCTGTTTCCTCCCCTTGGCTTCTTTCTGCCGACAACAGTTTTTATTGAACTTGGGCGAGTGGCAGGGAACACAGGTCCTCAGAATTATAAGGGTACTTAGCATGACCCAAGCGATTTTCTCCCGCTTTTATCACTTTTCAGACACAAAGAGGCGGCTCCTTGTAGGTGCATGGAGCTCTGGAGCCGTCCTTGGTACTCGCTCACCCAGAAGCAGAGAATTGCCTGTGGAAAGCTGGATTTAGGGCAGCTGAAAGTTCATGGTGACAGAGCCTTTTATGAAAATGAGCTTTACTCCCCCCTCCCGGGAATGTTCTAGAAGACAAAGAAATATTTTTGTATTGGCTGAGAGCTTTTAGAATCTATTTCTCCTAGTGTCCTCAAACCATACTGAGGATAGTAGTATGTTCGGATCTGAGGAGGTAAGGGATACAATTTTAAATTCTTACTTAATCCTAGAATATTAGCATTCATGTAAATGAAAACCTCCATCCAGAATACACCGGGTAGAAAGGAGTCAACCACAAGTCCTCAGTCAGCGACTTGGATATGTGCAGCAGTTACCTCTGTCTCCTTCCTGGAATAAGTGGCTGCTTGAATCAATCAAGTGAAATTTTGGGAAACTTTTTCTTCTTCTCTGACTAGTATAAGAAGTTTTAAAGAGTTGTTGGGAGAAAGTAGGTGCAAATGTCTTTATGCATAACTTGGAAAGAAAGAGGGAGAAAGGAAAAAAAGAAGCAAAGAAAGGAAGGAAAAGAAAGAATGAATTAAAGAGGAAGGAAGGAAGGAAGGAAGGAAGGAAGGAAGGAAGGAAGGAAGGAAGGAAGGAAGGCAGGCCAATTTATTACTGTCTCAGGCTTCCAAATTCCTTGACTTGGTACAGGTCTTGGAATGGTTCTCTCAGAAAGACGTGCGCATTACAAGTGGAAATTGAATTCCTTTAAAGATCACTACTCAAAACCAAATTCACCTAGTGACTGGATCTCCCACTGAGAGACAATCTTGGTTCCAAGGCCATGACTGGACAGTGTGTGTGTGTGTGTGTGTGTGTGTGTGTGTGTGTGTGTGTGTGTATCTCCTGAGTGGGCCTCAGCACTATCTCTTGGCTTGAGGAACTTAGTTCTGCGTGCTGTCCCCCAGCTGGGAGCCATCTTCCTCTGAGGAAGGGCTGCAGTCACTCAGAGCCCTCCGGGCTGAGGGTTGAGCCTTTGGTGTTTAACCAAGTTCTGAAGATGGTCTGTGACTCAGAGCTGCACCTCTATGGCCACTCACTCTGTGAGTATGAGGTTTTATTTCCCCTGTTCCCAGTGGTTTTTCCCCTGGGCTGTTTTGGTTGCCTGCTCTCTCACAGCTGTGCAGAAGCTGGGGCCAGCACTGGGCCAGGCACGCTGGGCAGACAAGGCCTTCTGCGCCCTGAGACTAAGTGGCTCATCAACACCCCTGAGAAAGGCTACACTCCTTTCTCCCCAGGCAGTGCTGAAGCTGTTTTATTTGTGCCTGAATATTGCTTTCTCATCCAATAGAAAAAAAACGAATTGTATTCATACATGTGTTCCTTTCTTAGTTTACCACATGGGCCCTGGACTTGGAAATGATTATTTTACAGTTCAGCCATTGACCTTCTTTAACTAGCTTTGGCTAGTATTGTATTTAATTGAGAAGATACATTTAGACAAAGGGCTACTGGGCCACAGCACGGTGGCATGTGACAGCATTTCTGAATCCAAACAAACCTAAAGGTGTTCTGTCAACTGTCTGAGAAATGCTACAGCTTGCCTGCTTACCTTCCGAGAGAAAACTGCATCTAATTGGCGGAGGCTACTATTTGAACCAACTAAGCTAAAAATTTATGATTTTTAATTTAAAAAATGGTGTGTCATAACAGCAAAGGAATCAAGAAATGACAGGGGGGTCAGCGCATGACACCCCTGTTTAAAATTCCAGCCCCAGCAGATCACATGCCCTGGTGAGGGAAAAGGGGGGGTTCAGGTCGGGGCCAAAGAAACGAAAGCAAAAGAGAACAGCCCTCAGCCACCAGGCTGCACTGGGGTCGAGCTGCACCCGGTTTTCATTAAGAAGTCCTGGCTGCGCGCCCCCTCCCCAGCCCCTGTCAGTCTTCTGCTCAGATGCTCAGATGCCTTCATTTACCACTCTTGGGGAGGGGGAAGTTACCTCATCTGCCGGCCGTGGGGAAACACTACTGCTGTGCTCTGCATTCTGAGCCGGGGTGGCTCCCGGGCCCTCTGTCCATGGTGTCCCCTGGGGCTGTCTGGCCAGGGCAGGCAGGCTGTGTGGTCTTACAGTCAAGTGGGCATGGAGCAGAGTGGGGCCAATAAGAGAAAAAGCAAAAAAAAAAGTGCCCTCCCGCCCACTGTGAGCAGGCACCTGCCCGCCCCTGCCCTGCTGCACCTCCTGCAACCCTGCATTTCCAAGCTCTTGTCTTCTTTCTGCACCTTTAAACAAACGCAGGAACAGATGCTGTCTGTTTTTGCACCAACTCCTTTGCTTATAAGGGTGGGAGAAAGACACCATGGGTGACGTAGACATCTTACATCTTCTAAACAGAAAGACAGACTTGGCGAGGGGGCTGGGTGGAGGGAGCAAGCTGATGGTTCACTGTGGGCTGGAGACGTCAGCCAGAGCTCTGGGGCTGCCCGACTCAAGGTCTAACAAGCAAAGCTCTCAACTGGGCTGCGACCCAATCATCCCCCAAATCTTAGAGGAAACTCTGGGCCCCACAGACTTCCACCGGAGGGGGTCACCTGCACACCTTTGATCGTAAGGATCAGGAGAGCCACGGCCTCAGAAGGGTCTGATGTGCCCTTAGTTGGGGTAGAAAGCACAAGATGCCTTTCAGGTAACAGGCTCAGGCCCAGGAGGAAACAGAAGGTCCATGGCAGCCTCTGCTGCTAGGTGGTTCCCCATCCAGAGTCACAAGGAAGGGCGCCGGGGTGGGGGGGGGCACCAGAAATGGGCAAGTCCCTTCTCATGAGTGCCTCGGGAGACACTCAGAGCCGCAGTGGCTTGGAGGGGGAATGGCCCATTAGGTGGGGATCATGGAGATAGGACAAGTGATTGTGTGGTCCCTGCTGGGGGAAACGAAAATCCACGGAGGTGATGGGACCTGAGTGGCCCCAGGAGCACAGACCCTGGCTCTCAGGAAGAAGAGCACCAATCTGCTGTACAGAGGCAGGTCCAGGCCAGGTGAGAGCTGGGGAGGGATGTGGGATGGGGTGGGGGGAGACGCTGTCACTCCCAGGGCTGGTGTGAGCCACAACCCCTGCAGCCAGATCCCTCGCTGCTTCAGGGAGACATGACTGCCTCCCCTTCACTGATGTTTGGGACTCTGTCAGAGGCACAGGACCTCGGGAGGCCTGGCCTCTGGACCAACCCAAGTCCAGATCAGGAGGCCTGGCCTCCAGATCACCGCTAGGAGATTCTGGGGGACCAGAGCCCAGGGCTCCGGTCAATATGTGGATCCCAGTCTTCAGTCGAGCCATTCCTCTCCTCTGGGGATTGTGGCTTCTAGAAGTTTCTCTTAAGAGGCTGAGACCCTTTGCTACTTTTTTTTTCTTTGTAAACTGTGGCTGAGGTCACATGCTTTGAACCTCACCATGAGGCAGATGACTTTCTGGCTGTGCTAAATGCCACTGGCAAGTGAAACACTGATGACGCTATAGTGCACACAGGCAGATACAGATATCGTGTGTGTGTGTGTGTGTGTGTGTGTGTGCGCACCCCGGGGTGAGACTGTCCACATGAACGCATACCTGTGTGCATGTATGTGTATACACACATGAGCATGTGTGTGTATATATGTGGATGTGTGTTGTTCATAACTTCTTGGACATTCTGGTAAAAAAAAAAAACAACACAAACCCTTGGGATCCTGGAAATTTGAGAAACTCCATTAATACCGTGTAATTTTTCCTCTTCAAAGAGAAGCCTGTCTCCAAAAACCCTTTTTATGATTACTATTTCTGGAAAGGTTGAATGTCAGTCCCAGAGAGGGGCAAGGCAGGCTGCCTCGCATGGCCGCGGCTGGACCTGGGCAGAAGGGTTTTCTGTGGGGGCTGCAGCTGTCCAGACAAACAGCAGTTTGGCTCTTGAGACTCTATTGAACAAATAGTTTGAAATCTACTGTCTCTTTCAAAAGTATCTTCCTGAAAGTCACTTCATTTGCCCAGGAAATATGTAGTGAGATGACAATAGTTTCTCCTAGAATGAGTTGAGAGTCACTGAACACATCCTCACAAAGAGCTCCTTTTCTTTGCATGACCAACATTCCGAGCTGAGATTTGGGGATGAGAAGGAAAGGGCCTGACAGCTTCCCGCAGTTTCTGACCCATGCCTGATGGCAATCTCCCACAGCCCACTGCCCGGGCACCCAGCTGACCACCAGCAGGTGGCAGGTTGTAGTTGCAAGGCCATGTGCCAGCTGGAGGACAGTGGTGTGGCAAGAGTCGAAGGTGCCCGTGTGCTGGGAGTCTGGTAAGGGTCTCTCCACCCTCAGGGGAAGAGGGCTCTGCCAACAGAGTCATTTCTGCCTTGGGCTCCTTAGTAGGGGCATCTGATAAAGCTCCACTTTCCGACTGAATGTGTCACCGGGAGAATTCATCCCCCAGGGCTAAGCTAGAGAGGGATGTGCAGGGACGAGGAGGTGTCTGAAGGCATCTGACATGATACCTGGCTCAGGTGTGCTCCAAGGTGAGTGCAGAGCTCGCAGCAGGCTGGTGTGTGTGTGTGTGTGAGATAAAGTTGGGGATGAACTGGATGGGGTTGGGGGGTTACCCATCCCTCCTGGCATATAGCATTCCCATCCAGACAATGGAGTTGGACTGAGATGCTTCCATTTGGCCCTTCCCATGAGACTTAAACAAAGTCCTTGAAATTGCATGCGTAAAATAAAGATCTTCCAAGACCAACTTCTCTTTGCAAAGACTATTAATCTGCATGCTTTCTAAAGAGCTTGCTGCACAAAGGAACCTACTTTCCTGCTCCTGTTTGGCTAAGTTCTGATAAGCACTTGTTTCTAAATAATTAAATTTACATCCTTTGTGACTCTCAACTCCTGTGTCTGCTGTGGCCCTTCTGCTGCCCAGCCAAGTCCCCAGCTCTCAGCAGACCAGGGCTCCACTGGGCACAGCACGTTCGGAAGTCTGAATGGCCTAAATCTAATTCTTCAACCCCATTGCATTTTTGCCTGGATGCAGAAAAGGTTTCTTTTTTTCTAATGTTTAGGGTTAGTCTCTTGCTTTGATTCTGCACTATCATTATTATTCAATCAGAAAGTTTCTCTTTCTCCAGATTTTTTTTGCCTCTGAGAGCCACTGAAACCCCCCAGGATGGCTCTGGTGGCACAGACAGACCCATAGCCCCGTCTGCAGCCAGATGAGGCCCTGTATGTAGGGAGCCACTGTTCGGACCACATGGAACCCCTGAGGAAGCACCTCTGGCAGCCCTCGGAGGCCCGGGGGCCCCTGGGGTGAACGTACCGTATCTTTTCTTTTCCTTTCTTTTTTTCCAGTCCCAGGCCTTGAGCTCAGGGCCTGAGCACTGTTCTTGGGCTTTCTTGAGGCTAGAGCTCTACCACTTGAGCCACAGCACCACTTCCAGCTTTTTTATCTATGTATGTGGTACCAAGGAATTGAACCTGGGTCTTCGTGCATGCTAGGTAAGCTTTTAATGGAGAATAAATATTTCTCTGGTCAAGAGCCTGGACCCCTCTTAATGAGAGAAGGTGGCCTTTGTAACGTGGGCTTCTCGAATGGTGTTAAAGCACTAGGACTTCCCCACCTGCCCCCTGAGACCGCACAAGCAGGTCTAAAGATAGATGTAAGAGCAAAGTCTGCTGGAAGGGTCTGGGGAGGCCAGCACGCCAGACGAACCCAGTGCTCTGAGAGCACAGAGCAGGAGAGTCTCCTGTGATACCCATGAGCTGGGCACAGGCCACCTGGGGTTGACAGAACTCATACCTCTCTCCCCGTTGGCTGTGGGTCTGCCCAGGGGTGGTGGCTACAAGCCATACAGCTCCAGGAGCCAAAAGGGTTTCTGTCCCTGCCACACAGTCATCCCGGCTGCAGGACAGGGGTGGACAGAAGACCCTGGCAGAGGCTGGGGCTGTCTCTGTCCTCCGGGCTCTCTCTACCTCACTGCAGTGTCCCCAGGGATGGCCCTGAGGGACAGACTCCCCTCTGGACCCACCTGCTCGTTGATCTGACACATGGTGAGGTTTTGGTCATCGCAGGAACATGCCACACGGATGTACTTGAGCCAGCTGCCGCTCCCGGCCTGGTGAGTGTCCACACAGAATTTCTCACTGCCCAGGTCTTCAGAGATCTGTTGGGGTGAGGGAAAGCACGCCATGATGGGGGGCAACCCAAATGCGACAGCTCCATGCTGCTTGGGGCCTAGAGGGTCCCTGAGGGATGAGGAGTCACAGGGGACCCTTGCCCCCGCACCTCACTCACCACCCAGCCCACCCAGGCGCCTTCGGGAATCCGGGAGGGAGGTTGGGGTGGTCATTTCTGTGCTCACCTAGCAGATTATCATCCTGGCTAGGCAACAGCACGAGTCTGTAGCCTTGTGGAAAAACTCCCCAGCAAACACAGTCCCAAGTGTGAGAAAGGCAGAAGCCACTGGGCTAAGAACGAGAGCCCTGTGCTCAGGACACTTGGGGGTGCTGGGCTAGAAAAGGGCGCTTCTGAACTGAAAGGTGTTACTGGGCGTGCAGCTTTATCAGAGCCTGTGTGTGTCAAGGTGTGCCTGCTTGCCTGTGCGGGTGCCGGCTCACACCAGCTTGCGCAACACCCTGCAAGTAAGAAAACCATTTTGCTTCCTTAAAACTGGGAAGTTTCTGTTTGATACCTGTGGCCTGCAAATGCCCAGCTTTCCTCAGCCCCCCCTGCCCGCCCCCCTCCTCCTAGGGCTTGGCTTTGTTTTGCTGTTGTGCTGGTGCTCAGAGCTCTGCTTGACCGCAGGGCAGCAATGCTTCAGCCTTGTTTTCTTTCTGATCTCATCTCCCTGCCCCGGGGATTTTCTGCACCCAGGAAGCCTCTGCCGAAAGCCGCTGGCTTCACAGGCTCTGATTCAGAATCTGCAGAACAGTGCCAAGCAGGCAGCCGGGAGGCCAGGCGCTACCTGCTGTGATGTGCTGTGGGTCCAGCAGGCTAGGTTTGCTGGTAAATCAGGAGGAGGTGGTGGGCAGGATCAGAGGCCGCTTCCATGCTAAGGTCTTGAGAGAACAGTTTGAGTCATGCCGGGCAGGGATGTCCCTGGACCGGTGCGTGCGTGCGTGCGTGCGTGCGTGCGTGCGTGCGTGTGTGTGTGTGTGTGTGTGTGTGTGTGTGTGTGTATCCAGGGATTTTCCAGTCCATAGGTCCCCAGGTGTAACCAGGTGGTGCATCCTAGGCAGATGTGTCTGGGGCACAGGTATGGGTAGGTACATGTAGCGATGACAGCTATATCACACACGCAGAAGTGGCCAGCTGAACAAGGATGCCTACGTGTAAACAAGCATTTCCAGGTGGGCAGGGCTGATGGGGGGCACAGTCCAGAGGACCGAGTGTAAGGCCGGGTCAGGTAGAAATAGTGAGAGACAGCTCCAGGCACTGTGGGCCTCCGTCCCTCCTGCCCCCTGCCCCCCCCCAGCGCCCTCCATCTCTGCCCACCTAGAGCCTGTGGGTACTGCTGTGGCAATGCCTCTTCAGCCCAGCTTTGTGAAGACGCCCGCAGGCCGACCTGGAGAGGGGGGCTGGCACTTCTTTCCTCTTCAGGGACTTAACTTTTGGTACCAGATTCATGAGGCAGAAGAGGAGAGCTGGCTCTGCCCCTCCCCTGTGGCCCCAGGAAGCCGCTCAGGAGACCACCAGGGATGGGGTGGGCTGCAAACCCATGCACCAGGCCCCATCTGCTGACCAGGCACTCATTTGTTCAGCATGGGATTTCCTGGGTAACTGACCCACCTGTACCTGACATGGAAACTCTGGGACACAGGAATCTGAAAATTCCAGTCATTTCAAAGCAGCGAGGAAGCACCAGACCTGAGCGCCCTGCCTCCCCATCCCTGCCTCCTCCCAAGCCTTGGACAGGCCAGATACCCAAGCAGGCATAGGCTGGAGAGGCGTCCAGCCTCTTTCCCACTGTGCTTGTTTTGTCTCCTGCTGACTCTTGCCCATGGCCACTGAGTTACTGACAAATCAGGTGGTGAGTGACAGGGTGGGCAGGAGGGACTTGGGGTACAGGAAGACCCTGCGGGACAGAGGGGCTCCCAGTGTGCCAGTCACACTCTGCTAGGCTCGCTTCCCAGGCTGTTCTGGCATCTTCTGGGGCAGCCAGCAGATCCTCTGCAGCCCGTCTCACCGAAGAGGTGGCGGTGGCAGAAATAATACAGCCATTTCTGGGGCTGGGCCCTCCAGCCCCTCATCCCCCCTCCCTCTTGGTCCAGGATCAGTCTGTAGGCCCGACCACCAGGCCTGCTGTGGACAGGCAACAAAGCACCTGCCGCCGGTCAGAGGCCGGGCGTCTGAGGTGGGTAGAGGCGGTAGAGGATATACAGAAAACAAATGGTGGACTTGGAGAGCCCAGCTCTGCACAGAGCCCCGGGTCCTCCTACCCAACACCCCAGGTCCCCCTCAAATGGATGTGCCACCCCCGGTTGGCATAACAGGCATTGTGCTGTCACCCTCTATGCCCAGGGACCAGGCAAGGGCTAAAAGAAGTGGCCAGGTCATAGAGGTGTGGCCTGCCCTTCCCTCTGCTCAAGGGCTCATCCTGGGGTATCTGCTGATGCCATCTGATCAGAGCAGGGGGGTTCTAACCCCAACCCCTGGCTCCTTAGCTCTGGCTCCTGGACAGTGAGGGGGAGCCTTCCAAGGTGCCCATGTGTCCTGTGGCCAGAACCCTCGGGACTCTGGGTGCTTCTACGAAGGACTGGTGACAGCCAGGGCCTTGAGAGAGGGGTGTTGGGCACAGATGCGGGGAAGCCAGGGCCAGGGACCTGGTCAAGGGGTGTGTGCCAGCCCATCCTTTGGGAGGTGGGTGACCGCCATGTCCAGCCACATCTGGGAGCCAGGCCACTGCTTGGGCTTGAGTGTTGACGTGAAGTGGTACAGCTGTGCACTGAATCTGGGAGCCTCACAGGAGGCTGGCGGTTAGACAGGAGATGAGAAACACAAACAGAGAGAAGTGAGGGGGTGACGAAGGAGGTGAGCCAGCCTGCCATGTCCTCTTGGGCTGTGTTGGCCGGCATGTGGCTCAGAGGGTGCCGTGGCTGTGGGCCTGAACCCCCGTCTATACCGACAGCTCGGCACCCAGCCTGGCTTCCACCCCAAAGCCTGGTTCTGTTGGGACCAGGCCCTGAGAAGCCCAGACCCTCTGAAGAATCTGCTCTGTTCCTTGCTTCAGCCCCACTTGGCATTTGAGACCCCCCCACCCCGCCAGCTCTCCCAACTCATAAATCAACCCTGGCAGAAATGCTGAGTTTCGACGCAAAGGGATGGAAAAACTCGCTTAACCTTGACAATTTTTTTCTACACATCATTTGAGGTTTCCTGCACTTGTACTTTGTTGCTCTCTGCTGGGTTGATTCTTTCACATTTACCCGGCATGGCCGGTGCTGGCCCCGTCCGGGGTGAACACGCAGGAATGCCCAGGCATCTGTCGTCAGCTGGCCTAATGGATTCTGAGCACGCGGGTTGGGGGGTGGGGGGAGCCCTGGGAGTTGCCCTCCTGACCCACACCCCGTGACAGCAGCACAGCTCGCCCAGAAGTCTGCGCACAGCTCTGGCCGACACGCCAGAGCTGGCAGGAATCAGGTGGAACCTCCTCACCTGACCCCTTCTTTAAGGACCCCTAACCAATGCCAAGGAACTGGCCCAGCTGTGGAGCCCTGCGGGTCACGTTTTATGATTAGATGCATGTGTGTGCATGCACGCACACACTGGGGCACACGTATACACACTGGCATAGACATGCACGCCCATGCAAAATGGCTACACAGGACAATGGTTAGGATTTATGACATCCACAAGAAACTGAACAGAAAGTCTATTCTTGTGACAGAAGAAGGGAAGGCATTCTGGAAAACACCTCAGTGTGGTGCAGACACAGGGCCTGGATGAGCTCATAAATCCCCGTCCTGACGCTCATTAGAGCCCCGTGTTGACATGGCCAAGTGTGGAGGAGAAACGTGTCAGGCAGGACGGGATTGCATGGCTGCCAGCAGACAGGAGCCTGGCAGTCGGGTCACTGGGCCTGGGGCTGAGAGGTGGGAGGCCGGAAGGGCAGGTGAGAAGGGGAAAGGGGAGACAAAGAAAGGAGGGAGGGGACAAGTGGGGAACAGAGGAGGGGAAGTGAGTGACTGAGCACTTTTTCTGAGGCTGGCTTCTGGAAGAAGCCAGCTGGATCTCCCTGGCTTTGCCCCGGCTGCACTGTGCAGTGGTGTGGCGGGAGGAAGGAGGAGCCAGGGTCTCAGAAACCTGGGAACATGGCCCGGGATCTGGAAGATTCAAGGAACCACTTGTTGCCTGACCAGTGTCGAATCCCCGATAATGGGGTCAGTGCTGTGTGCCTGAGGTCGGCGTGGGGACACTGGGTCCTGTGCCAGCCTCAGGCAGATCGCCTTGGTTCAGAGTCAGGCCAAGCAGCTCGTGAGAGGACCCCAGATCAGGGCTTTCCTGGGGTCCACACATGTCTTCACAGACGAGAATGTGGAGGCCTCTGAGATGCTGGGCAAGGATGGATCTCAGGACTCGGGATGGTCTTCCCAAGACACAACCGGCTCCATGGAGCTCTTGGAGTGCAGGCCTTATGTACTCAGCCAGATGCCCAGACACGGGGCCCCACTCACACGCTCTATAGCTTGCTCTTCTTGGTTCTCTCTCTAGCTGCCTCTCTGTGCCCCCGGACCCTCCATACTGTTGTGATGGGCTGAGCCTCCATCTGGGAGGGAGACTTACACACTTGGGTCTCAGGCAAAGGACATATTGGGTGGAGCGGAGGAGCCAGGTAAACCCAGGGCGGCAAGGGCTGGGTCCTGCTGTCCGCTGCAGTGGATGGGTCACTGGCCCTTCCTGTGACTTGAATACAAATGTGCTTTGGGATGTCCTCACCCTGTGGCATGAATGAGGTGCCGGGGGGCGGGACTTCCTCTCCAGCTGTGGACTGGTCCATCTCGACATTGGTGGCTTGTCAGTTTGGGGCTAGAACTGTGACCCACACCTGAGGAGTCCTAACCAGCTCCCCTGATCCAGGGTGAAATAAGGAATGAAAACAGACTAGGGGTGGTCAGCAGGGACCAGTAGGAGGGGTCAGCTGACCCTCGGGTGGCCGTTGTCAAGGCATCCCCACTGGCCGCTCTCGGGGGTGGTGAGGACCCTGAAGAGCCCACAGTGGCCATTACTGCAGGGGCTGCAGGACAGGACCCTGATCTCTTGAAGGCTCTGCCCACCAGGCCTGCTGCCAGGTGGCCTGCTAAGCAAGGGGCTGGCAGGGTGGGCTCCCTGGCCTCCTCGTGTGGGGTGGACAGCTGTTGCAGCCCACACTCTAGAAGAAGACAAGCCGGGAGATCTCAGCCAGCTAGGAGCTGAAGACCTTGTCTGACATTTTCCCTCTGAAATACTGTGAGTTGTCTGCGTGGGGTCCCGGCCCACAGGTGACCTCCCTGAGGACAGGCACCAGGAGGGTCGGACAGGGTGACTCTCCCACAGTGTGTGGTCCCCTTGTCCCCGGGTCTAGACCTGGGCAAAGCAGTCTGCCCTGCTCTGGAGAGGGAAGGTGCAGCCAGCCGTGTGGCTGGGACTTCCCTCCCAGGAGAACCCAGCTGGGGCCTGGGGACTGCCACAGAGCTCCCGAGGGACACGGCCTGCGCTGCCATCCCTCCACAGTGCCCTCTGGGAGGACACCCAAGTCACTTAGGTGAAAGGTGGCGGCAGGCGCGTTCCCAGCGGCACTGTTAGGACAACGGCCTTGACCATGGTCTTTCTCTCATGGCGCGTGGTGAGTCCCCGTCCTGCTTTGAACGCACACCCATCATACGTGCACACAGGTGAGGCCCCAGCAGGAGCCCCAACCGGGCGGCATGCCACACAACCTCCACGTCACGGTCACTGGTGACTTGTCCACATGAGCCGTTAACCCCAGGCCTGGACCCTACACCTGCCACGTTCCGCAGACAGTCTCCAGGAAGGCATCCTGGGGTGGCCTGTGACCTCGAGGGTCACACAGTTCCTGTCTATGGGCTCCTGATCCTTCCTGCTGAAGTCTCCCCTGCTTTCCTCACCGAGGCCCGGCCTCCGTTACTCCCTCCCGGGCCTGCTGAGTGGAGGCTGGCTGGGCCATGGAGTCCCTTCCATCAGGGCCTGAGCCTCTTCTGCGCCTCGCTGGCCATTTCCTGTCACTTGGATGGCCATGGAAAGCGAGGATGTGAGGATGAGCCAGTGAGGACCCATGGACCCTCTCACCCCAAGTACTCAGGTGTTGGCTTGCCCAGACATAGGGCCCTGCAGAGGCTCCTGGACCACGGTTCTCTGGATCTCTGAGTCGTTCCAGGGAGAGGCTGGGTGAAAGGCTCTGCCCAGGGGCCTTATGATGGGAGGCTGAGACGGAGGACCTCCTGAGGCTGCTCCCAGCATGCACCAGCCTGGGGGAGCTGGTCTTGCAGCTCTGGCTGTTCCTTCTGGGAATCCACACCACCTGCAGGGTTGTGTCACCAGCAAAGTGCTCCAAGCCCCCAGCTGGTGGGTAAAGCTCCCCTGACGCAGATCCCCACATCCCCTGCAGGTCTCCGGCCCAGGGTGGTGTCCAGAACCTTGATCCCAGCCTTCGGAGGGAGGGAGGGAAGGAAGGTGGAGGGGCCCTTGTGTGGCCACAGTTGCTTCTCAGGTCTGTTCAGGACCAGTGCTGAGTGGTTCCAACCCGAACAGCCCCAAATGTTTTGTGCAAGTCGGGCGAGGGAGTAGTAGAAGAGCCTAGACACTGCTCCCGGCCGAGCCTTGGCCTGACCTTCTGAGACAGCTGCCTTTGCTTTGGTTTGGGTTTCCATCATAAAAGAGCTAAAGAAAAACCCTCCACAACCTCAAACCAAATGCCTGTGGCTGCACCCCTGCCCGGGGCGAGCCCGGCCAGCCTGCCACAGGAAGCCCCTCCTCTGAGCCGAGGCCAGGCTGGGCAGGGAGGTGTCAGGCTGCTTTCTCTGGCTCTTAGATGGTGACAAAGTGCAGAGCTCGAAGCCGCAGCAGCCCCTGAAGCAGATGCGGTAGGAGGTTCCTCACAGAGAGCAAGCAGACACAGGTGTGGTTGAGTGTGTGTGTGTGTGTGTGTGTGTGTGTGTGAGAGAGAGAGAGAGAGAGAGAGAGAGAGAGAGAGAGAGAGAGAGAGAGAGAGAGAGAGAGAGAGAGAGAGAGAGAGTGGGGGGGGAGGTCAAAACAGCAGGCACATGAGTTCCCGGGCCCTGTGGGAGTGAGACCTTTGGGGTGAGGGGTGAGCACTCAGCTCAGTTCTTATTTTTCTGTAAGACAAAGGCTTCCAGTGTAGGAACCCAGTTTCGGGCAATGGCACGCTCTCTTCTTGTCGGGAAATGTCCCTGCTTGATGTCCAGTGAGACGTCTGTACCTTCACACACAGCTTCAGGAAGGGGTTGCTCAGGGCATAGAGCCTCATGACCCTTAGATCCTCTCCCACGACCCCATCACGGTCTGCAGCAGCCATCATGTGAGTCATCAGAACAACTAGCAGACAGATTACAAGGGAATCTGCTGCATCCCCACCCCGAGCTCCCAACACAGGGTCCATGCTCACAGCCCAGGCGCACAGCTGTGGCCGAGCGCCTTCCATCTCACCCTTGGCCACTGCCACCCCCACTAGCTACCAAGGCTGCGATCACCTCTGCTTTTGTCAGGGGTGGCTGCTGACATCTGTGACTCCGGTCATGGGCTACTGTCCCTCATCTCCCCTAGGGACAGCCACCTTGGGACCACATTTGAAGATGGGGAAACCAAGGCCCAAGGGAATCCTATTATTGGCTAGAGGTTGACCAGCTGACTGGGCGGGAGTCACTGGCGGCCTCTGGCCACCTTCACAGTCTTGTCAGCACACATTACAAGCTGTCTCATCCTGGCCTGCTCACTTCTCTACTCGAGGATGGAGGCTCCATGCGAATGGTGCTTTCCCAGAACTTCCCCTACAACAAGTGGAACTCATTGAATAACTTCAGGCATGGGAGGATGGGTAGATGTGTGCATGGGAAGGTAATGGGTAGATGGGTGGATGAATAGATGGCTAGATGAGTGGTGTGTGTGTGTGTGTGTGTGTGTGTGTGTGTGTGTGTGTGTGTGTTTTGGTGGATGGGTACATGGTGGGTTGATGGACAAGTAGATGTACGTATGTTACATGACTGGAGAGATGAAGGCATGGGTCGATGATGAGTGCCCCATAGTAGATGGGCGACTGGCTGGATACGTAAATGGATGGCTAGGTGGACATTGAGTGGGTAAAGAGATGAGTGCTTCGTAGGTAGTTGGGTAGGTCGATGCATGATGGATAAGGACAGTTTCCTCACCACCTGTCCAGGGCACACTAGCTTCCTCAGCTGTCACCATAAACACAGAAGGAAATACGCTTTCCAGAAGCTGGAGGTCGGCAGAACAAAGGCTTCCTTGGGCCTTCACCTTGGCGGGGGGGACTCATTGCAAAAGACCTTCACAGGCCTCTTCCATGCCCCGTCCTCACAGTAGAGACTGCTGAAACTAACCATCTCCCGCCTCACTTCCTTCTCCTCCCACAATGGCAGCGGCTTCTGGGGTTTCATGGATCTGAGTCCCAGAGCCAGGCAGCCCAGAGGGGCTCCCTTCCTGCTCAGGAAGTGAAGGGATGCCTTGAAGAGTTTCAAGATAGCTGAGATTGCCCAACAGTGTTCCCTGCACCTGTCTTTGCATGCCGGTCTCTTTCCTCATTTGCTCTTTCTAGTCTGGCCCTTTTTCTTCCCTCCCCACTGTGGGTTCTGTGAGGGTCCTCCAAGTCTTCCCAGTATCCCCTGCCTTGGTCACCAGAGCGGTCATTTTTCTTGGATCAGTGCTACAGAATCATTGTTCTGAGTAATGTTTCCCCAGAGCACAATGCAACGGGGACCTATTTCTCCCGCGCCAAGGCTGTGGCTAGCCCGTGGGACCTGGCATACAGTAGGTGCCTAGCAAGAGCCCACATGCAGCAGGGTTATATTTGGTGCCTTCCATGCCCCTGACGCAGGGCTCGAGAGTCCGTCCCTCTTCCTCCTCCCAGGGGCACGTGGGTACAGAGCAGCCAGTGACTCACTGCCTTCTGTGTCAGCCTGATGATTTGAGGTCGGCTCTGGGAAATAGCTCCAATCTCAACAGGCCAAGTTCAAGCAAATACCTTGCCAATCCCTACAAAAGAAACAGTCCTTGTTGCTCTTTAACATACAAAAATGGTCATTGGCAAAGGCTTCTCGGTGCAGCCCATGTTGTCTTTGGAAGTACTAGAAATAGCCAAGCCCGGTTTCTTGTCTGAGTGGGCCCAGGTATCTGAGCATGGAAAGAGGCTGGCCAGGCCCGGCCTTTGTGTTGGCTTTCTTGAGTGAGGAGCGTGCTTTTCCTCTGGGTGATTTATCATGATGGTTCTGCTTCCCACGTTGTTTTCCTGCCTGGCGCTCAGCCACATCAGCTGGGTGAGTGGACGGGGCCCAGGGTCCAGGGCCTGTGATACCACTAGCCAACCCACTTCCCGCAGCCAGCAGTCCCAGACTTAGACATGGAGCCCCTAAGACAGGGATGCCAGGTTGGCTGTCACCCTGGCCAGGGAACATGGGGGTTCCCCAAAACAGACCAGAAGTGCACATGGACCCCATCCTCGGCTGTGCACTCAGCCTGAGACATTCCTCTTGGGATTCAAGGTAGCTTCCTTCTCACAAGGGGCAGCCAGTGGGATGTAAAAGTTCAAATGACTCCTAGACAGCCTGGAAAAACAGAAGAACCAGCTCTTCCCCATAGCACCCTTCTTCTCCCTGGGCACTAGCCAGCCACAGTTGATGACAGTCACCAACGGAATTACATGTGTCTGCAACTACACTTTCCAGGTTCCCTCCAGTCACATCCAACATCTATTGGAGCCCAGGAAAAGGAATCCAGGAAGAGAGGAACTCACCCAGCCCCACCTGAGTGGGACGCATCTGCCCACCATTTAAGCCGGTGGGTGGGAGGCAGTCAATTACCCAGAAGCCTCTGAGCGGATGGGTGGGGCACAATGGAGCCAGATCATTACCCAGAATCTGAACAGGGGTGCTTAAGAGTGGAAAAGACACACATTACATTGGCTTTCCTCTCTAAGGAGGCCTGGAGATGTGAACCAAAGTCCCAGAAAGAGGAGACGACACATTGAACTGAGCACCCCTGGCTGGTGGCGGGGTCTTCAGTTCCCAGAGGAAGAGCCCTGCCTCTCAGGGTAGGGGTGGTGGTGAGGGGGATGAGGGGAGAGGCACCATCCCCGTGGACTTTGGTGGACTCTGGACCTGGGCTCTGGTGGTAGAAAGCCAGGGCCCCATGGCGGTGCCTTCTGTAGGGGCTGAGACTCCTCAGACTTCCCTTCAGAGACCTGCTTGGGTTGTGGCTCCTGAGGGAGGAATTTGATCTCAGAGTTCGTGGGTCAGTGCTGACCTAGGCACTGACCTGTGATTGGCCTGTCTCAGCAGTGGCTTGCGGTAGGCCTGAAAGGACAACAGGTATTCATTTACCCCTGGCTGGTGAGGAATGTCCACTAAGACGGGATCGACGCTGCACACACCCCCCCCTCTGGTGAGTGACAGTGGAGCTGCATCCTAGAGGGTTTTGTTCTGTAGTCCTTTGACAAGGGTTGGCCCTTTGTCCGGTCAGAGGCCCCATCTGCAGAACAGTCTCTTTGCAACCTCTTTCTCTTAACACCCATCACTTACTTTACTTCCATTTTAAATTACCTCTGTTTGGTTTTTTTTCTTAGACAGTGAGTACTACTGTATGTAGGGCTTTGTGCTTGTAAAACAGGTGATCTACTGTTTGAGAAAATGTCTCCAGCCTTGTTTTGTGGCTGGTTATTTTGGAGTCTAATGAATTTTTCTGCCCAGGCTGGCCTCAAACTTTGACCCTCCAAATCTCAACCTCTTTTTCAAGGCCTGTGCCACCAGGATCCAGCATAAGATAATTCTTAAAAAAAAAAAAAAAATAGAAGCGGGCCAGAAGTTTGGCCTAGTGGTAGAGTGCTTGCCTAGCATGCATGAAGGCCTGGGTTCAATTCCTCGGTACTACATATATAGAAAAGGACAGAAATGGCGTGGTGGCTCAAGTGGTAGAGTTCTAGCCTTGATAAAGCCCAAGGACAGTGCTCAGGCCTGAGTTCAAGTTCTGGGACTGGCCAAAAAAAAAAAAATAGAAGCATACACTTTACTATTCAATCACTTCTTCCCCAAGCATGGTGAAGATAAGATTCTTTTAATATGATACCCGACTTTACTTAAAAAAAAAAACAACTTAATGAAAAATACAGCGGAACCCTAACATTTAAAGTAACTGTATTTCCCACCTACTCTAGCAAGTCATCGATGTCTCCGAAGGACACACAATAAACTTGGAAGTAAAATCACCTTGAAGCCCACAACTTCCACTGGCAGTTGTTTCTACTTGAACGCAGAGTCAGCCTTCAGGACCCTCCTCAGCTTCCACGGCTGTGGGTTCAACCAACCATGAGTAAAAAGGTATTCCTCCCCCAGAATGTGTCTGTCCTGAGCCTGTGCAGACATGTCCCTGGTTCTCATTTCCTAAGCCACTGGAGGTGGGGTGGCACCTTCTATTGGGAACTGCTCATCCCAGACGGGAGACTGAAGCTCTGCTGGAGGCTGGTCTCTATGGAAGTTTCTAGAACCAATGCGCCTCTTTTGCAGAGGGATGACTCTCTGTGACAGGGCAAACGGGCATTGCCTCCAGGGAACAAGGAGCCACCTGCCCGCGTGCAGGAGATGCTTGGAAGAGTCCAGGCACCCCACCCCATCCCACCCCATCCCAGATTCCTCAGGCTGCAGTGCGCAGAGCTTGGGGTCAGCAGAAAGACACCTACTGGGGGGCCCAGCCTGCTCAGGCCACAGCGCAGGGCTGATGGTCAACTTCTCCCTCTCCTGGATGAGGCCCCGCCCATACCACACCAGGCCTGAGGGAAGCAGCACCCCCGTCCCCAGCGTCCTCTGCCTTGTGGGAAGCGGGGACGACTGGAGAACCCCGAAGCCGCTGCCACCTCTTTGCTGGTCAGAGCACGAACGCTAGAAGACGCTCACACCTTCTCCAACCGGCTGCCAACATCTCGAAAACAAAGTGGAGCAAAATAAAGCCCACGTGCAGCCCACCCTCTGCACACCCCCCGTCCCCCAACACCACAAAGTTCCCTTTGTCCACAGCAGACCCAGGCAGACTGGCTGTGGTGTCGCAGACGCAGCTACAGCCTGGCATTATGCAATAGGATGTTAACCACACATTCTAATAAAAAATAAAATAAATAATAATAAACACTGGAGCGAGAGTACAGATCTCTCACGAGACGCCCTAATCGTTTTTCTGCTCTGACCTCAGTTCTCCCTGGAGCTGCTCCAGGGCGCCCAGAGTGGAAGGAGCAGCCGTCTTCTCATGCGGGAACAAAAGGGCTTTTTCAGACGTTGGGGCTGTCAAGTTTATCCAAATATTCTCAGCTTACTACTAGCCCCTTTCTGGATTGATATTGGCAATAAAAGGACACTTTGTATCTGGAAGCCACACAGGGCCCCGAGCGAGGATGGTAGACCAGGAAGCCTGCCGCACAGCCCCTTCAGCCCGTTCCTGAACAGGGGTGCTTGGGGCACCTCCAGCACCAACAGGCCCCGGGGCAGTGGTCAGGGCTGTCCTGGTGGGAGGGAGGAGACCGGCCTTCCCACTGGGGCATCAGCCCGACCCGGGCTCTCATTTGGGCCAACCCTGTGCAGTCTGCGAGCAGCCGCCAAATGCATTAAGTCATGGTCTTGGTCGGGCAGCAGCAGGAGAGAATTCATTCCAGCCGTGCCGAGCTGTGCGAAGCCTGTGTTCTCTGGCTGTTGGCAGGCTGGGATGGGACAGCCAGCAAGGGGCCTGATTAGAGCCCTCCTTGTCCAGGGCAGGGCTATTTTTTATCCTTACCTCCTCCCTATCTGTCCAGACCCACTCCTGCAAGCGAGCCCCGAGAGCCATTCCTGCGCATGCACGCGAGGTCATCCTGCACATGCGTGTGTGGACACACGCACACGTGTGCACAGGCATGTGTGCCCCGTGCATGTAGACACCCACAACTCACACCCTTCAAAGTGATCTCCGTGGCCCCACAAAGGGCATTTCCTTTTACCCCCGCCTCTCCAAACGGCTCTGATGAACGCTAATGATAATTCTCATTAATCACCTTGGGCTCCTGCAGCATGGAAAGGAGCTGTGGTTAGGTGACAGGAGCCACTTAGCAGTATTTATGTGCGCAGTGGTCTGCCCAGGCCTGGCTACCCCTGGCCGGTGGCCAGCTGCCCAACATGGCTCCCCCAGGGTCTCTGCCCTTCGTCTCACTCGGGGGAATTTAAGGAGCTCTTGAGACCCTCACTACCCATGGCTTAGGAGGGGGGTGGCTCTTTAAGGCCTAGTGGCAGAGGAGGAAGAATGGGGGAGGGGTCAGATCGTATGCCAGCCAGGAAGTCTCCCTCCTCATGGCCTCTCCTTCCTTCCCAAATGCAGCCTCACACCTCCTCTCCTCTTCCTGACCCTCCACCGAGAGGTGGGAGCGCTCGTGGCCACCTCTGACTCTCAATGCAGGCATTGGCAGGGCCTGGTAGAGGGTTCAAGCCTTAGGGCTGATTGTGCAGGACAGATCAGGGCCTTCCAGAGAAGCTATCTAGGCCCTGGGGGTGGGGGTGGGGGAGTATGGCATTTCAGGTGAACATTCCATGTGGCTTGCCTCTCCTCCTGAATGGAGGCATAGCTCTGATTGGTAGCTTTGCCCTCTTCTGCTAGCCAAGTGGCTTCTGGCTTGGAGGAATGAGCCTCGGTTTTTGTTTTGTTTGTTTTTCTTAGGGGAATCTCTTTCCTTCTTGTGTTTTGCCCAGAGGGAGATTGCAGTGACCCAGCCGGGCACAAGCCTTCTTGAGGCTGGAGGAGGGCAGGGGGGCCACAAAGGTGTGAGCAGCTGGGTCCATAAGCCAGCAGCCAGTCCTACCCTATGCCAATTTCTTGTGCAATAAGCATGTCCTGCTCAGGGTCTGGGGACAAATGTCAGGCTTCTTTCACCTTGGTGGCCATGATCTTTGAAACTGTGTCTGGCTCTGTTTTCTATAAAACCCACCTGTCCCGCAGGCAGCCAAGAGGGGAGGAAGGGACTGCTTGTCGGCAAGCAGTCATGCTGCCTTCCAGCCTGGTTTAATTTTGCCCTTGCACCAGGGGGTCACATGCAAGGCACTCGGGGTCATTTCTAGGCTGTTGCTGGAGTGTGTGTATGTGGGGGAAACCGCAGAGGCATGCAGCCCCACCGAGGCCTGGCCGCCACGGGAAAGGAGCTGGCACCTTGGCTCATCCAGAAAACACTCTGGAAGGGGCAGGTCCGTGGGGCCAGCCCCGGGCACTTTGAGAGTCCTTAGTCCTGTCTCGGACCTTGGGATTCTTGGGGTTACAAGGTCAGACTGACCTTGCACATGCCTGTGCATTTGGAGTCCTACTCATGGGAACACCAGGAATCCCCCCAAATCAGTAAGCCACCCGGAGGCCACACCTTAGTGAGTGCTGCTGTGAACAAGCTTGCAGAGGCAGCACCAGGGGGGTGGGTTGGACTCACTGCTTCCAGAAAGCCATGTGAATCTCAGAGAAGCATGGCTGTCCACCCAACAGGCAGGCCTGTGGAGCCGCTGTGTGCGTCTCGTAGGAGCATCCCCAGGCCTCAGCACATGCAAGGAAAGAGGGGGTTTGCGTGTGTTTCTGGTGACCCTCAGGTTGACTGCGTGTGGAGGCTGCTCTGGGATTCTCTGGCCAGTAGCTCTGGACATCTAAGGCAGTCTCGCCATTGTTGGTTTTCTTGCTGGTGGTGGGAGATTTGGATCTGTGCTGTTTGGGGTGGTGTCTTCCTTTTTCTCCCTTCCTCCTTCCTTCCTTCTTTCTTCCTCCCTCCTGACCTCTGGGCAGTGGCCTGTGTGGCCCTGCCCTTGGGTGGGCACTATGCTGGGTACCTACTCGGGGACCGCCTGGCACTTGTTTGGAAGGGGCTGGAGGGGGCACCTGCCTTGCACACCTGTGGAATCAGGCTTGAGTCTGTGCTCAGCAAGGAAGACATCTATGATTCAGTGACATCTGGGGGAGGTGTGGTCAGCCTTCCTGCTAGGTGCCTGTGCAGGGTCACTGAGGGCACTGGACCTGTGCTGGTCTTGATTCTCCTGGCCCTGCATACTCCAGGGACTGTTGGCCGGTGACCCCCTCCATGGGAGGTGGGAGGGGGAGAATTCCCCAGAGATGAACACCTCCTCATGGAATGTTTAATTAAGGCTGATGCAGCATGTCTATCTCCCAGGGTGCGGGGGGTGGGATGAGGGGGGATGTTGCTGTGTTCAACCAGTTGTCAGGGGACAATCAGGTCATTCTTTAATGGGACACTTGTCCTGGGGTGCTGGGACAGAATACAGTGGCCTTGCACCCCAGCCCGTGATGGAGGTCTCAGGTTTTTGCCTTGGCATCTGACCCAGCCAAGGAGCAGTGGCCTCCAACTTTACAGTCATCTCTGCACAGATTCAGACTTGTCCCTAGCCAGACAAGGACCGCAGGTGAGGATGCTAAGAGCCACAAGGCTGGGGAAGCCCCAGTCTTCATGAAGGGTTTGGTGTGGGCTTCACCCTTCAGCGTTGTTCCTCTGCACAATGTCTGGCACCTGCTTGCTTGCCTTTAGAAAGGAATATGCAGCTTAAAGAAAGAAAGAAAGAAAGAAAGAAAGAAAGAAAGAAAGAAAGAAATGAATGTGCAGCTCAGGTGAAGTGGCTCATACCTGTAATCCGAGCTACTCAGGAAGCTGAGCGCCGAGGATCCTGATTCAAAGCCTGTCTGGGTAGGAAAGTCCATGAGACTCTCATCTCCAGTGAGCCCATAAGAAACTGGAAGTGGATCTGTGGCTAGAGTGGTAGAGTGCCAGCCGTGAATAAAAGGGCAAAGGCACAGTGCCCAGGCCCTGAGTCCAAGCCCCAGTACCAGCTCCCTCTCCATGGGTGACCTCCAGAGTCCGCTTTGAAGTTGGTCCTCATCCTGCTTGTCAGGGTTCCCATCGCAGCCATCTCAGTCCTGCCTTTCCTGGCCTCTCTGGCCCATCTCCCCCGGCCTTCCACGGCGCCTTCTCAGCCTCTCAAAGGGAAAGGTCTCCGTGTCAACTTCTTGCCTTGTAAGGTTCACACCATCTTATTTATCCTCCCTGGGCCGAGTGCCAGGGGCATCCTGTGGCCACCCTCCGAAGCAGGTAGACAGGCCTCATGTCACCCTACTGCTGCCCCTTCCAGAGTTTTATTTAAGTCAAGTCTGTTGTTTAGACTTTCAAGGATAGGGCTGGGTCCCCGGAGCCAGCATGAGGAGCAGGGAGGGCCGGGCTGGGATGCCCATTAGAGGAGTCTGCCTGGCTTGACCTCCAGGCTCCAGCTTGACCTCTGGGTGCAGTGGACCCACAGGGCCACCCAGCCCCCCGCCACTTGTCCAGCCCCACAGGGGTGGGGTGCAGAGGACAGGAGGCGGCACAGGGCTGGAGCCAGCACGGGTGGAAGGTGACAGCAGAGGTGGTTCAAAGGCCAGCCGGAGCCTCTCCAGGAGCACCTGAGGCTTCTCAGAGCGAAACCGCGGCGTGAGGAATGCCGTCTCCTCTAACTAACCGCCCCCACTTCAGAAAGGCTTTCAGCCGTTCAATGGCACACTGTTCCGCAGACACTGTGCGATTGTTCGGGGCACGTCTTCGCTCAATCACCCACAAGTGGCTGTGATGAAGAAATGAAAGTGTCTGCAGCCCCCGCCCTGCCCCGGAGGTCCCCTCCTTCCCACCGCGCCGCACCACCACATCTGGCTTGGGTTTTGTGACTTTCCAGGGAGGATCCACTCCGAGAAAACAGAGTGGCCCAGGCTGAACAGAGTGGGGAAGAGTCGTGCAGGGAGCGGGGACAGGCAGCTCTGTGGTACCACCGCCTCCTCCTCATCCTCCTCGTCCTCGTCTTCCTCCTCCTCCTTCTCTTTCTCCTCCTCCTCCTCCTCCTCCTCCTCCTCCTCCTCCATGTGACTCTCATCCCTGGGTCCCATGGTGGGGCCCAATACTCATTCTTTGAGTTCTGTTCAGAAGCTACCTGGCTTTCTTTCTGTCCCCTCCAAGAACCCAGGGAGACATCAGAACGGAGGCTGGCCTCGTTTCTCCTCAGTGGGTGAGAGTTTCTTAGGTGTAGGGCCAGCACCTGTCTCTGGCCCTTGTGGGCAGGACTGGTACCCAAGGATTAGGTACAGGGTCCAACCCTGTTACCAGGATGGAGAGCCACAGAAGCCCCCTCTGTGGTCCTGGCCTCTGCTCTGGCTGAGGACCTATGTCTTCATGGAGGGTGCACAGCTCAGAGCAGAGCCTGCCTCCAGTGTGGGACCAGGGGTTGTCTGGAACTTCCTGAAGGGATTCTCTGTGTGTACCGTCACCTCTTTCACACGGCTGCAGGAGGAGAACAATCTCCCAATCTCCCAGGCCAGGAGTCCCTGCTCAGTGACACTCAGGTGGCAAGGCTGCACGCAAGACCCACGTGGGAAGCCTTCACCTGACGCCAGCTTCTCAATAAACATCGCTTTGGGGCGAGAGCGCTGTGGGGTTCAGACCCCTGCACCCACGCTGCTGCCGACAGAGGAGCTCCCCGTGCTGCGCTGAGCCCCGCCCCGCCCCGGGCGGGAAGAGTAAAGACTGCCAGCAATGTTCTAAAGAACTTTTTGAGAAGGCCAAAGAGAGGGAGCTGTGAACGCGGGTGAGGCTAAACAACGGTGACAGGTGGAGGGGCGGCTGAAACCCGAACTGCGAAGTAACTGCAGACAGAGATTCGTTACAGATGGCGCAGACAGGCCTCTCATCAGGAGGCTGCCTTGGCGCGGCTTCTGACTGGGGCCTCAGACCGTGGGGCCTCCTCCTTTTGAAAGCCTGCTTCAGCCTTGGGCCCAGCCGGAAACGATGACCAGGTTCTGGGAACTCTGACACGCAGGGCAAAGGGGGGATGGCAGGCCTGTGTGATGTGGCGCCGATTTAATGTGGGTCCCTAGTGCTCTGTACTTAGAAAACAATTCTGCGTTCAAATGGAGCACCTCTCTGTCTATCTACTCTATCTGTCTGTCTATCTATCATCTATCTATCTATAACCCATCATTTATTTTACCTATTGTCTGTCTGTCTGTCTGTCTACCAGCCTACCTACCCTTCTGAAGACTTCACTTTGCAAGAGAGACTGAGGTCAACCAGCTGCAGAAGGACGTGAGGTGACAGCGTGAGAGGTGGCAGTGATAGCGTTGTCCCCTGGGTTTTCATACTGCTCTGAGCAGCATCTATCCCTGCAACATGGCTCAGAGTAGCCTGCCACCCTCCTTGGAGCGAGTCATCAAGCACAGAGACTGTGTAGCCTGAACCAGTCCTGGAGCTCAGAGAATCTCCTCCCATCAGAGCACAATGCCACTACACAATGCAGTGAATGCCCACCCCAGGGAGACCACCTGGGCAAGCCACTCCAGGAGTCCATACACCCTCGGCTACTCTGTAGAGCTATCCCAGGTGTGTGAGCAGGAGCTAAGGGAAGGGAGGGGCTAGGAGGATCCATGGCTGTCCGGGGACCGGGAAGGAAAAGGACAGGCCTTGCAGCAAGCAGGTATCCAACAATCACACCAGTGAATGCTGCCTGTGGGAAATTCTCTATGCCACCAAGTCCTTTTGTCCTGTCTGGTGGCTATCCATGCCCAGCTCTCTACCTCCAGACCTCACAGGGTCCTGCCAAGGTCTGCTTAGGCAGGCTGAGCTGTGCAGCAGAATCAGGTATTTCACTGTGACTTCCGTGTATACAGGGCTAGGGACAAATTGCCCTCTAAGGCCAAAAAAGTGGTCAATATCTATGATGTCCTTGTGGCTTGGGTGTCAGTTGCACCCTATCCTGGCTGTTAGAGTGGACACTGGTCAGGGCTCAGGATGGCAGCCACACCACAGGCCCATCTGACCCTCTTCCTCAATGCTCCATTCCTACTCCAGCCAGGAGCCTCATCCTCAGAGCCTGGCAGGACTGACTGTGCCTCAGGGCCTCCTGCTCCAGTGTATTGTGATACTGAGACCATGGTGCCCCAGTCAGGACCTCTCCACCTCACGGCTGTCAATGGGTTTGGGGCCCCTCTGTTTCACCTGCCATGAGTGCTCAGATTTGGGGTATTTTCTGTGGGTTGCTATGCTGGGAGAAGTATGCTGTCCAGCACAGCTGTGGATTCTCACCCACGGCCACCTCACCTCACAGCCCATCTGGGAACACATGGACCCTGCAGCAGGTGGAGGGACAAGGTCTGCCTGCGAGATGGTCGGGTCAGCCAGTGGACAGGGCCAGCCCCAGACGGCAGAGATGAGGCAGGCAGCTGGCCTTCCTCCTCAGCTTGGCTGAAGCTGCCTGCCAGGGAGGCTCTCAGCGGGCCAGGGCTGAGTGGGTCCTGGGGTCCAGGCTCGGGGACACTGCGGGCAGGCTGGCTTTGCATCTGGACAAAGTGCAGGCTTGTTCCAAGTCCATTGACTCAAGTGAAACTGCCAGGCGGTGGTGGCTCACGCCTGTCATCCTGGCTGCTCAGGAGGCTGGGATCTGAGGATCAATTTGAAGTCAGCCTGTGCAGGAAAGCCTGTGAGATTCCAGCAAAATGCTAGAGGTATAGCTATGGCTCAGGTGCAGGACACTAGCCCTGAGCAAAAGAGCTAAGGGACAATTCACAGGCCTTGAGTTCAAGGCCCAGTCAAGGCACAAACAACAAAAAAGCAACAAAACCCCATACAAATAAAAAGTAAAATTGGTCCACTGTCAAAAGTCTTTGTTTTCTGACTTTGTGGGGGCAGGGTACATCTTGGTTCTGTGTGTCCTCTCGGCTTCCTTGTCTGTGAAGTGGGCTTACAACTTCGACACTGGCTCCCTCATCGGTCCTCTGAGCCTGGCCGGGAGCGGCAGCTGCTACATGTACTTTTAAATACTCTGTGATCAGACAGGAAAATCCTGTGTTGCTCCCTGGCTGGAGAGGGAGGGGTTCAGTGCTGCCCCCTCCCCCTCCCCCCACCATGTCCTGTGCGGGTGTCAGGTCTCTCCTAGGGCTGATCAGAGAGCAGCCACACGTCAGGAAGGAGACAGCGGCCCAGCCTCAGGCCAGAGTGGCTGCCTGAGCTGGGGGCCCTCCGCGAGCTCGAGGGCTGTGGTGGAGAGCAGGGGGTTCAGAGCAGGAGGTCCGGTTTTGGAACAATTCCATCAATGGCAGACCCAGGGCCTTGGAGCCAGGGCTGCGACATTCTGCGCTCCAAACGGTGTGAGCCAGGATGGTGTTTGCTTAAGATTACAGAGGGTTTGCTCACACCATTGAGCGGGTCGTGGGAAAGTCAATCCGCACTGTTTCTAGACCCAGGAGCAGTGTTGGGCTCTGCGCTGTGCCAGCTCCATGGAGCTCTGTCACAGGCGCAGGAGGCGACCTGCAGAGCCTTTGCCCGAGCCTGGTCAGCAGCGTCCCCTGAGAGGGAGGAGCTGGGATTCCCAGCCGCTGGATCCTCTGAGGTGCTCCAGGCGCCGCTCTGGCCATGGCCTCGGGGGACTGAGTATCCGCTTTGCACCTGGGACAGTCCCGAGTGAGTGTGTGAGGGCCACAGCTGTGTGCGAGCTCAGCCGAGTGTCCAGGTCACAGCTCGCTGACCAGAGTGCTACCTTCAGGCCCGGTGGTTCTCCACCCTCACTGGGCCATGGAGTCCCAACTCAGGTCCCGAGTCCACCTGCTTCCAGCGACGGCAGCCGTCTGGAGGCCCCAGAAACCAAGGGAACGCAGTCACGACACCCTCTTTCCCGCATCTGGTTTGGTCTCACCCCTTCTCCACGCATCACGCCGGGGAGGGAGACACCACTCAGACTGCCAGCCAGCCGCTCAGAAAGCTCAGCCTGCCGCCTCAACCTCTGCCTCAACCTTGGGGGTGGTGCCCACCAGTCCCTGGCCGTGTCAATGAGGAAAGGGGAGAAGAGCCGAGGGGGTGAGCCGGCCCTGTTCCCTGGGAGGAACTCTGGGTGCAGCTCTTGCCCCCCCCCCCCCCAGCCATCCCCCGGCCTGCCTCAGCCAGGTCCCACAGGCGGTTCCAGCGCTGGAGCTCCGCGTGCCTTTTGTACCTTTTGTGGCCTAGGTTCTACTTCCTCTTGCCTAACCTCTCCTGTGAGACTTGTTTTTGGTGCCAGCAGTGAGGCTTGAATTCAGGGCCCAGACACTGCCCCTTGGCTTCTTAGCTCAAGGCTGGCACGCTACGACTCAAGAGATAGCTTTCCTTCCGACCTTCTGCTGGCTGGTTGGAGACAGCTTTCACAGGCTTTTCTGCCTGTGCTGGCTCTGGACTGTGATCCTCAGGTCTCAGCCTCCTGAGTAGTTGAGGTGACAGGTGTGTGCCGCTGGCCCCCTTTGAAGGCTCGTGTAGGCTGGTCTCAATGGTTCTCTTGCTGGTCCATCCCAGGAGGCTACTCAGCTTCAGAGCCACCTGTGACTTTCTGCTGTAGGTCTCAAACTCTGGAGTCAGCCCAGACGTGGCCACGCCTCCTCCACCCCTGCACACAGTCAGTCCACATAAGCCTTGTCTGTAGTCAGACAGGAACACCACCACCACCTAGCAATCTGTGGGTTTTGGGGCCATCCTCTGGGAGGGGGGCTGCTGGGCTACAGACACAGACATAGACACAGACATACAGACACAGATACACACATACACACACACACACACACACACACACACACACACACACACACAATTGGCACCTACATGGCGGGTCGGAGAGAGAAGGAAATGGTTCTCTTGCCCCATGCAAACAACTGCTGCCCTCTGCTCACATGCAATCACCTCCTACACCCCCAAACTAGATGCTCCAGACCTAGGGTTCCAGGCCCAGAGGTCCCATTGGACCTGGACAATCTAAGGGACTCAGCCACCGGCCAGTCCCTGGAAAGTGGTGTAATTGGTGGCACCTTGCAGTTAATTTTGAATAGAAATCTCGAGTCTGGAATCCATGGTGTTTCTCTGTAGAGGGCACAAGAGATGGAATAACCTGACCAGGACAGCCCTACTGGCTGGGACACAGCAGAGAAGCAGTGAGAGGGAGGCTGTGTTCTCAGGCATGGTGAGGCGACAGGCTGTGGGAAGGAGAAGCCTCTGCCATGAGAGGAGTTTCTACCATGGGGCCTAGCCCATTACCTCTGGGGATTAGAACCTGGGCCTGTGATAGCCCAGCCCTCACACGGGTGGAGACAGGTGACCACTGAGGACATAGATATTTCTGGAAGCCAGCCCTCAGACTCCTTATCAAGTGCAAATGCCACAGGCAGCTGGATAGCTTCCCGGGGTAGGCATTCAGGGCCAGGATCACCTGTGAGGTGAGACAGGAAACATTCCCTGCTCTGAGCCGTCCATGGAGGCTGAGCCAGGCCAGGTGAGGAGCAGGCCTGTCGGGCAGACCTCTGCCTTGGGCAGTGCCTATTTCACACCTGGTTAACTTTTATGAGGTGCTCAGCCTGCAGGGAAGCTGTCCGGGGAAGAGTATACAGGTCCCAGCTAGCAGGGGCCAGCCTGGCATGGGTGCTTGGGCCCAGGGCCAGTTTTCTAGCCTTTGGGACTTGGGCCTCTTAACTTTCTCCTTCCCTGACCCCTGCCAGGCCTGGTGGTTCAGTCTCCCGTCTGGCCTGTCTCCTCTCCCTGTTTCCACTGCCTGGAAACAGCCTCAGCCTGGCCTAGGAGCCCGCTACAATCTGTGGGCAGGCACCTGGAGTCCTGTCTTGTGCTGGTACCAGTCCGTCTGCAGAGACGACCCTCCCTCTCCCCAACCTCCATGTCACCGCTACACTCCATGCGGAACTTTGATGAGTAACAAATGTGGTCCGACCTACGCCCTGAGTTATCTATTGTTCATTAAACTGGGCAGAGGCCTTGGTGGGGTCCTGAAATTGGGGAGGTGGACAAACGGAGGGCGGGGGCAGGCTAATGTCTGTTTTCAATATGTGACCAATCACAGTCCCTTTTTTTTCTGTTTAGTATAATTTTATACTGGGTGGATGTATTTAGGCCTGAATGGCCTGACAGTGGTGATTAATATTGTGCATTAGGAGATTCCAGCGCAAGTAGTCGGGCACAAGCTGTGCGGCGAGGTTCTCATCAGATGGTCAGGCCCGCAGGCCTGTTAGAACCAGCAGGAGACCTCAAGGCTTAATCACAGAGGCTGGGCCCGTGGAGGGAGAAGAAAAGGGAAAAGCGAAAGAGAACAAATAAAATGATAGAGCAAAGAGGCGGAAATGCTACCAGAACCCCTGACCCCTCCCCCAGCCCCTGTGCCAGCAAGGGGGGAAATGGGCTGGAGGGGGGAGTTGGCCACAGCATTTGGGGGGGGGGGTGAGAAAACAATTAAAAGCTGCAGCAGGCTGCCGGGGACCACAACTCTGCCGTGGGAAGTCCTGCAAAGGGTGGGCGTTGCTGTGAGGGGTGGGAGAGGCAGAAATAAATCAGCCCGTGGGCAGGGGAGGAGGGGGGGCACGCAGAGTTGGAGCCCTGGGGCCCAGGCGGAGCCTGTAGGAACAAAGAGGAGGTGACCGGAAGGGGGAGCAAGTGCTTTGAAGTAATCTGAGACAGCAATCCGCCACCAAGGCCTGAGCTGGTGTCCCAGGAAGATGGAAGGCAGCGCAAGTCCTGTTTGCCCAAGGCCAAGGCCCAGGTCCCTGCCAGGAGTGGCCTTCCGGATGAGGAATGCTTGGCCATTTGCTCTCGGGACAGCCTCAGAGTCTGACTACGTTCCACCCTGGCCACCCTTCCCTGTCTTCAACTCCCCAGCTCACGCCCAAGTTCCAGACGCAGGGTGTTTCCTGATGGAGGCAGAGTGAATGCGATCTCTCCTAGGGTGTCCAAGGGACCCCAACCTGCCACTGCAGAGCGCGCAGTGGAGAGAGAGGAGCACAGAGCCATGGAGCTTTGGGGACCACAGAGGCTGCCTGTGCGGCTGCGGGCATGGGGGAGCTGCCCTCTGCCCTCACTGTGCTGGACAGGCTGGACGTGGTCTTCCTGGCACCCAGTGACCGTTGGTGGCCGCATTCCATGGCGGCTGGGCCGAGGAACCAGCCGCTTTCCCTCCTGGGATTTGGAGTGAGGCTTCATTTTGTGGGAAAGTTTTCAGCCACTCTCTGTTTTGGAAGGAGGCAGTGCGGCTGGGGAAGGGGGCGGGGGTGAGGGAGAGGGTTAGGAGCCAGACAGGCCTCTGTCACATGTCATGTGGCTCCTGGCAGAGCCTCACCTCCTCCTCAGTCGGCTCTTTGGGAAGGCCATTAGAGGAGCCCAGACCTTCCAGGCTCAAACATAGCTGTGAGGATAGGCAGAGAAAAGCTGGTCGAAGATAAGGACTTTGCTCTGAATTTTAACATCATTCCTCCTGGGCCGATTTAAACTGACCACTGAGTGTGTGGCCCATAGCACCTGTGCCAGCCCTGTGGTCACTACTGGGCAGGGTCTGTTCTACCCAGAAAGGCCAGGATGGTCTTATATGCCCAGGCCTGCAGGTTCGCTGACTGGGCAGGAAGTGGGTGTTTCTTCTGGGGCTCAGAGCCCCCATCCCACCCCCTGCCAGCTGGAGAACATATCCCAAACCCCAGTCCAGCGAGTCAATGGCATTCTCAGGACCCACGGCTTACATGACCAGCCCGTGTCCCACCAGGCGGCTGCCCGTCAGTCACGTTACAGACAGTATCCACTCTCTGCTGGCTATTTTTGGATGTGGCTTTTGGATTTGTTTTTCTCCCAGGCTCAAGAAAAAAAAAAAAGGCGGCGCACAGCAGGGCTAGAAATGGCTTCCAGGGAAGGTTGTGATAGGCTTGAGGGCCATGTATCCCCAAAATGTCCAATACAGTTTGAACCTTGCTAATAGGGGGCCCTAAAAGTGACCGAGTGAAGCTGGGTCAAGAGGGAGCTGGTGGTGGCATGAAGAGGCATCACAGATTTGTTTGTTTTCATCATAAAAGTCCTATCCAGGAAGGGAGCAAGGAGTAGACTTGGCCACTGGGGAAAGTATTCTGTGGTGAGATCCTGCCCTTGGGGGCTTGCAGACAGTGACCCCAGGACCCTGGCTACCCTACCTAGTCACCTTCCTCTGTCCTGGCAGCAGGGCGTCCCATTGAGGCCCCTCAATTTTAAGGAGTCCTGGGTTGCTGGTTCCCAGGGCTCTATCAGTCTCTGGGAATCTCATCTTAACACATTGTGCCTGGGCGCAAGCATCACCAAACTGGATCCTGGAACCTGCTGAGGTTCCTGGACTCCCAGACAGGCAGACAGGGCGCAGGGAAAGTGGGGCAGCTGTTCCCAGGGGAGCTGGGGTGGCATGGAAGAGCCTGGCTCTCCTCCTGCCTTTCCGACTGTCCTCTCCACTCCTCTCCCACCCCGCCACGAGCTGGGTTGGGTGCAGGTCTCTGACAGCGTACCCCTTCAGGGCCTAAGGTACAGCTGGGCAGGGAAGCGATGGTCACATGAGCTGAGTGCTCAGTAGAGGGAGCAAGCCAAGCCGGGACCACGGGATATGGAGCTGCTGACACCAGCTCTCCAAGCTGCACGCAGCAACCAGCGGCGCCCAGGACTCCCAGAGTGCTCAGAACAGTGAGGGTGCCAAAGACAGCGAGTCCTCAGCTGGCTTGCCCACTGTCCACCGTACACAGCCCCGGGTCCCCCTCAGTGGTCCCAGGACAAGGAATCCCCAGGCCCTAGGGTGACAGAAGTAAACTCCAGCTGAGACGCAGCGGTTGCTGGCATGGGGGGGCACCCACGGGCAGCGGCGGACGGCCCCTCCCCTCCTCACTGCCATCTGGGAGCCTGACCCCGGGTTATCGGGGCAGCAGCTTCGGCGATGACCTCATTAAGTATGGTGGCCATGTCAGCACCTTTCCAAAGCCCCCTTTATCACTCACAGCACGCTGGTGTGGGCCCGTCCACACCTCCTCCCTGACACGGCTCTATCTTATCTCCCTCGGGGTGGGACCCTAGCTGGGAGCCAGAGAACAGATCCAGGAATGCTGAGTCCAGACAGCCCGGCCATCGGCTCCCGTGGTGGAGGGGGGGCAGGGGGAGACCCAACAGCCGCTCTGGTTCCTTGCTGACAAAATGATGCAGAAACACATCGACTTCTGGCTCCTGAAATCCAATAATCGTTATGGCGATTATGTGTGAGCAGCCCTCACCTCCCTGCCCACCGCGGTCCTGCCTAGAATAGAAGCGAAGGGCTGCAGTCCACCGGAGTCTCCTCAGTCTGGTTCCTTTTGGCTGGCCTGGATAGGAAAGAGCCTGCTGCCGACAGAGGGCGAGCTCTGGGCTCTTAGGGAGGGAGGGGGCGCCGGTGGGAGGGGAGGACACGGCCTCCCTGTGAAGAAAGGGATGGCTGGTGTCCGGGTAGGGCTCCACAGCACCTGACACTCAAGGTCACCTCCCAAGGGCGGCTTCTTGAGTTCAAAGGCCCCGGGAAGCCCGTCCCCTCTGCTGGCGGCCCCACAGAAGAGGGAGCCTCCGCCTACCTCTCCCCACCGGCTCTGCACAGTGAAACTGCCTCTGTGAGTGGCAGAAACCATGCCCGCTGCCCACTCGCAGGGATGAAGACAGCTCTTTGTCCAAATGTCCTTGGCAGCAGGTTCGGGATGGCTCTGAATAGCTGCCCTGGCCCCACCCCCCTCCCTCCACTCTCTGCGGGTCCCCGGGCATCACGCATGCATACTAAAGAGTGTCCTGGCCTGCCGGAGGCCAGCCAGTGCCCGGACTGCTGGTAGCAGAAAGCTAAGGGTGCAGGGCACATCCCTGAGGGGGCAAGGACCAGAAATACCACCAGATCTGCTCCATCCTTACAGCCAAAACGCAAACGGTGGGGCACTGGGGGTCCCCAAGAACCTGAGGCTCAACCAAGGACCAAGGTGACACGGCCGCACTGCACGCCTCTCAAAGCCTTGCCACCTGCACTGCCTGGGCTCCTGTCATGCCAGGGTCTTGTCAGAGGCCTGGACAGTGGACTGGCAGCTGTGTTCTGGCCTGGCCTTGGCAGGACTCTCTCTCCTCTCCTCTCCTCTCCTCTCCTCTCCTCTCCTCTCCTCTCCTCTCCTCTCCTCTCCTCTCCTCTCCTCTCCTCTCCTCTCCTCTCTCTCTCTCTCTCTCTCTCTCTCTCTCTCTCTCTCTCTCTCTCTCTCTCTCTCTCTCTCTCCCTCCCTCCCTCCCTCTCTCTCTTTCCGTGCCATATTCTAGGTATTCCCACAGATCTGGAGTCTGGTGCTAGCCAAAGAGGCACTCAACAGGGGTGCTGGGTCCCAGGTGTCACAAGGGTGTTCCCTCCAACCACAAGCCCAGGAGTTGGCCTGCCCAGCCTGGACTCTCAGGGCCCCGAGGCTGCTTCTCACGAGGGCCAGGCTGGGGTTTTGCTTCCTACCCTGTGCTACTGTTCATACCAAACATCCCTACAAGTCTTAATTATACCAGGCCTGCATTGGGCAGGGCCTAGCCAGCCCACAACTCAGCTCACATTGCCTGAGCCAGGGGGGCCCTTCCAGAAGCAGGCTGGCAGCTCCAGGAGCCTGGTCAGGTGCAAGTTGCTTGCCTAGCTCCTCCTGGGCTGATCCCAGCAGGCACAGAGCCATTGAGACTACGCTTTCCTCGAGCCTGGCCGCCCCACCTGCAATAGGGTGAGGCCCCATCAGCCTCCGGGTTTTCTCTGGGGTGGGCCGTGCCCTCCTGTGTGTCCCCATCCAACATGGAGCCTCAGGGAGAGAGTACAACCCAGAGCAAACAGAGGTGCAGTCCCCAGCCCCTCACCTAATGCCCACGTCGTCCTCCCTCCCTGGAAGCCAGGTCTCCTGAGAGCCCTCCGAGGAGAAGGGCTCATGGGAGACACTTCCCAGCATCCCGGAGCCCAGTGGTAGAGGTGCGTGCAGAGGACCAGACCGCTGGATGACTGCTAGGACTCAGTGCCAGCTTTGTCTCCCCTGAGCCTTTCATGTCACAGGGAAAACACGGGCAGGGTGGGGTCGAAACCACCAATTGATTGGCCAGCCCTTGGGGTCTTTGAGCGGATGCTGCATCAAGAAGGGACCCTGTCCTGGGTGTCACCAGTGAGAAGACTCACCTACTGGGTGTCCAGCGGGGCCGAGCTGCCCAGCAGGAGCAGGGGTGAGGGAGGAAGAGAAGAGTGTGGTCTGGGAGGGGGCGGGGGCAGAAGAAAAGAGGACGGAGGACAGAGGTGGGTTTGCCTAGCCCTCGGTGCCCCGGCCTCCTGCCTTGGAATGGGGGGTGTGTGTCCAAAATGACCACTGTGGGCGTGCAGAGGGAAGCGCATGCTCTCCCGAGACGCTGGTGTCCACGACGGGGTCAGGGTCCTCCACTGGAGGCCTCTGCCCCTGTGTGCACCGACAGCTCCACGAGGCCCTGGGGAGGGCGGCGCTGCTCTCCACCGTGGGGGCCAAGCAGAGGGAGAAACTTGATAAACAGTTTCCATCTCCAACTTTTTCCACATTCAATTATTTTTAAATTAAATAATCTCTCTCTAGGAGAAAAAGGGAAAGTTCCCACTTAGCTCAGGCCTGCCAGGGCTCACAAAGCCCACATTGTGGGGTGTGAGGGAGAACGAGGCTCCCTGGAACCCGCCCTTCAATGCCCCCTTTTATACTCCCGCCTGCAGGCAGCGCCTCCAATGGCCCGTGTGTGGAGGCCCTGGCCCACAGCCACGTGGCCTCTTTGGGGCTCTCGGTGGCTCCTAGGAGCCCAGGGCTGGTGGGGGCACTGAGCAGCTCTGGGTGGAGAGAGAAGCCTGCCAAGGCTGGACCCGGGCGGGGCAGCCGCGGGGAGGGGGTCTTGCCACCCCTGTGGGATGCATTTGGACGTCTTCCGGGGTGGGTGCCTAGGTGAGGCGCTTGAGCAGCGTGGACCTTTGTCATTGCCAGGGTCACGTGGGATGGTGCCGAGGATGACAGAATGGGACCACGGAAGCCACGGGAGACCTGTGGGATGACCAGCTTGGAGTGGGCAAGTGGGCGGCCGAATGCCCAGGAGGCTTTGTAGTGGCAGAGGAGCTTGCTGCCCCTCCCCCCTTCTGCCTGCAGTCACAGTTACACACTCGGGGGAAAACACATTAGGAAAAACCCCAACTATTTAGAGACACTCAAGAACGAGAAAAAGCAGAGAGAGGCCTATGGGACGCAGACCTTAAAGGTGGAACAGCACTGACCAAGTCAGCTTGGCCTGGCTCCTCCCTCGAGGCCACTACCCACTCCCCACAAGAGGCAGCCGGAACTGACCAGAACACCAGTGGGGTGGAGGGGCTGAGGGGTGAGGGAGGGGCTGCTGGACCGTCAGAGCACTGAGGATGAGCTGAAGATGCGGAACTTGAGTCCTGCCCAGTTACAGTGGCTTGGTGCACAGCTTTTTTTCCCTTTAAAACCCAGGAGGGCAAAGACCCCAGCCTGGGACCCAGGGACAAATGGCCACAGACCCACTAGAGCCAAGCATATTCTCACACATCTGCAGGCTCCAGGCGCATGTCTGCCGGAACAGAAATATCCCTCCTTGGGGAAATGCCACAGAAGCCAGATTCTACCACGTCTCAGCCACAGGATGCAATAAAAGAGTAGCTAAATGTGTGGAGAAATAGGAAACGTGACCCCCCAACCAAGACAAAAGTTAAGTCAATGCAAGTAAGTTCTACTTTGACCCAAATACTGGAATTAGCTCACTTCAAAAACAAAAAAACCAATCAAGCTCTTATAAATATGTTGAAAGACTTAAAGGAACGGGAGATTGTCAGGGGTACCCAGAGGGGATGTGCCAGCAGAGGGAAGACAATGACAGCTAAGAGTCAAATTCAAATCCTAAAACTGAACAGTGCATGAGATGAACAAGTCCTCCAGAGTGGGTTTTCACAGCAAGGCGGAGGTGGTAGGTGAACGTGAACAGGGTCCATAGAAACGACCCAAGTCAGGGCCTCGAGAGGCCCCAGTGGTACAGTGCCTGCTTAGCATAGAGGAGACTCTGGGTTTGATTCCTTCGTACCACATACACAAAAAAGGCCAGAAACGGTGCTGTGGCTCAAGTGGTAGGGAACTATCCTTGAGAAAGCGAGGAGGAGACCGAGGAAACGGAGCAGTAAAAAGAAATGGAAAGAAATACAGGCTGAAAATAAATCATGAAAGAAAGAAAAATATAAAGCACTCACTAATCAAGACAATCAAGAAAATGAAAAGGCTAAGCCACGCCCAGGGAGAAAATATTTATAATACACATACATGACTAAAGATGTGTATCTCTAACATAGATCTAAAATCAACCAATGAAAAGACAAGCAATCCCATAGCGAAGTGGACCAGAAACTTGAGCAATAGCCCACAGAGATAATTACCAAAGCCAAAAAAGCTTATGAAAACATGGCTAGTCGCCAGAGAACTGTACCCCAAACCCACAGTGAGAGACCATCCCATGTCCCCTTCCACGAGTGACGTTTAAAAGCCTGAGGACACTCGAAGCCACTCGTAGCAGAAGCAGCTGTAGTGCTCCTGGGTCAGGAGGGAGCCCCCATCCCTGGAAGAACGCCCACTGGTGTCTCCTGAATTCAGACACCTGGCTGAATTACCCTCCAAGCCCACTGCTTTACCCCTCAGTGGTTTGCCTAAGGGAAATGAGGGCTGGAAAGGGAAAGACGCTCACGGTGGCTTTATGCGTATGAATCCCAGTCTGGAAACAAGCCATGATAGGTTCACACAGTGAACGCATCCACTGCCGAATGCAAGGGGCAGGCATTGACTGGCACTATGCAGAGGAAAAGCAGCAAGGCCCTCAAGAGCACTGACAAGCGAGTCTCGGTGAGGTCAGGGCGACGCAGCGACTGTCCGTCTTGAGTCTGCCGGTGACTGCGTCTGCCGGCAGCACCCACGGTCACGCCAGGGCTGTGAGTGTTTTATCACAGAGTCCACGTGACCAGAGCTCAAACCTCAGCTCTGTCACTCGCTGTCCTTCACAGCCAGTGGACGGCCCAGCGCGTTGTCCTGTCTGTGGGCAGATAATGATGTGGCAGGGAGGAAAAGTAACTTAGTGGGGGCCTGGCTGCCCCCTGCATCTGCCCTGGGGCCTTCCTGAGGTGTCAGGTGTGTATTTTCCTGGGGCTTCTCACAATGGCGTTTCTGGGAGTGCGGGAGATTCGCGTGGGAACCACTCATGCTGTTTCTCAAGCTGCTGCCATACACGCCCTGAGGGTTTCGAGGTGCGCTGCGGGGTTCAGTGGTGAGGCTGGCACTGGCCACTGGCCAGCATCCCTCACGGATACCAGCTGGGCAAGGACTTTCCAAGCCCTCAGCCATGCTGAGCAAGTCAGCACCGTCACCCTGCCGAGTCCACCGCTCCATTTCCAGTCTTCCCAGCTCACATTTCCCGCCACCCCGCCTGCTCCATTCTGCCTGTTCCCCACTGCAAGATCCTGAGACCAGGCTGCGGCCACTGCCACCGCGAATCCTGCTGTGCTGCATTTCCCCAACTGCTCTGTCTGGGGTGGTGTTCTGAGCTGTGCCCCCCAGCCCATGGCCTGGACCACCGTGTGTGTGTGTGTGTGTGTGTGTGTGGGTGGGTGGGTGTGTGTGCACACTTCAGTACTATACTGGGGCTTGAATGCAAGGCCTGGGTGTCGTCCATTAACTTTTCTGCTCAAGGTTGGTGTCTACCGTTTGAGTGACTGACCTACTGCCAGCTTTTTTGGTGGATAACTGTCTCACGGACTTTTCTGCCTCGACTGGGTTCAGATCCTTAGATCTCAGACTCCAGAGCGGCTAGGATTGCAGGTGTGAACTATTGGTGCTGGCTTATTACTGCTGTCTCCAAGATGCGCTTGGACAACTGGGCCAGGAACCCGGGGAAGAGAGTTGACCCCTGTCGTGTGCCAGCATCTGTGGCCAACGCCGCTCGCCGGGTCCTTGCTTTGTCACCGAGAGGCTGGGTGTGCATCCCATCTCAGCCAAGGAGGAGCGGGACAGACAGAAGCAGTAGCCTGGCGGACAGGTGTGTGCGCCTGCACCGGTCCCACTGGCCAGCCTGGAGCCTTCGGCCTCCTTGCTGCCCTGCTGGCAGACGTCCCCGACTCACTTCCTCCACTCTGTCCAGAGACTCGGCTTTGCCCACCCCCACCTGGGGGCCCGGGGTGTCTTCAAGGGGCCCCCCTGACTTCTGCCTCCCTGTCCCACCCATCCTCCAGCCTCACTGGTCTCATAAAGAGGCAGCTGTGCATCCCATGGCTGCCCGGCGAGTGGAAACATTTAGTTAATAATTTAACACCGTGCTGTCTTCTGGATTTTCCAGACCCCCAAAGGAGATCAGTGGAAGTAACAATTGGCTTATTGAGTTTCCCGGCTGCATTTCCTGGAGACACAGGCAGGCAAGTGCAGAGAGACAGGCTTGGGACGGGGTGGGAGCCCACACGGGCGCTGTGGATGGTATTGACGTGAGTTGTCAGAAATAATGGTTTTATTTTCCCGGGGAGTGTTCAGATAGCCTGGATGCGCTGATCCGTGACACAGGCCCCTCCGGGCTTGGGGCAGGACACAGAGGGTCTATGCAGAGATTTTGGGGTGTAGCCTGGGCAGGGCCCCAGTAATCACCTGGCTGGTCCTGCTAGGGACCTGCAGGGCCACCCTGCCAGGGGGACATCCACAGGAAGGAAAGGGGGTCAATGCTCTGCCAATAAGACTGTTCAACAGCAGCTCCCAATCTCAGCCAGGCAGCAGTTCACCCTGGTCCACATGGACACAAGGCCCAGTCACAGCCTGCAGACAGGGGACCCCCAGACACAGCCTGCAGATGGGGGTGACCCAGAGGAATACAGGGTACCCAAGATGAATGCAGGGCATCCTAGACCCCAACCTGCTGCCCACTGGAGCTCAGAACTCCCCCCACAGACCAGAGACCGTCTGGTCACCAGGCAGGCCTCAGGTAGGTAGCAGAGGGGGAGGGAGCAGGGAAGGGGAGGGAGCCTCTCTCACAGCTCTGTGGAGGGGGGCAGATCCCACCACCCAAACTCTCACCTTCCCCCCTTTGAAGATGGGGGCTTTGCAGTCGTGGCAGCCAAACAGTCCTGGCAGGAAATGTGTTAGGGTTTTGTGAGACCAAGATGGTTTCCACACCACCCACCCTTCCATCCGGCCTCCCTGCCTGAGCCCAGCAGCTGAGACACAGCTACTTGCTTCCCAAGTGCCCATTGGAACATGCTTCCTCCAGGAAGCCTCCAAGGATTTGCCAGGCAGAGCCCACGTCCTTGTCCTTCCTGGCCTGCCATGAGCCTCCACCTCTGCCTCTGCTCACTGATCGCCTGGGCCTGACGGTTGGGAAGGAAGCCACGGCCAGGGCAGCCCTGTCCTCGAGGGGCAGGTTGGTAGTCAGTTTCCACGGGCCCTGCAGGTCCCTAGCAGGACCAGCCAGGTGATTACTGGGGCCCTGCCCAGGCTACACCCCAACCTTAAGGAAGAGGCCGCTGGCACGCGTGCCATGTATGCCCCGGCTCCGAGGGCCCTGCTCTGTGCACGTGCTGAGGCCTTCTGACTGCTTGCACCTGGGGCTCCAGAGGCATGGTCACCCCAACCCCTGGGTTTCACCTGAGGCTGCCAAGTGGACTGCAGAGGCCAAGCCCTGGAGATGCTCACCGACTGTCACCTTGGCACCCCGACAGGCTGGGCACACCGCCTTCCCCTTTGAAAGGGGCCTCTTAAAGTCAGAAAGTCAGGTCCTTCACTCTTGGCAGAGGAAGTGGGGGTGTCACTCAGATAACTGGGGTGAATAGAGCTCTCTGTTCAACCATGTGTTTGTGACCAGCTCAACAGCCAAAGCCCAAGCTGTCTTGTCTGGGCCTCTCCTCCCCTGCCTGAGGAGCGGGGGAGCCGCGGGTTTCTGGTGGTCTCATGGCTGATCGGAGGTGCCCAGGGGCAGGAGGTCCTCTGGTAGAATGTGGGTGCCCTCGTGCCTGGCAGGGCAGGGAGCCCTTGCCTCAGCATGTGCATGCCAGTGTGTATATGTGTGCGTGAGTGAGTGGGTGACTGTACACACGCTTACTTCTGTAAGTACAAATCTGCGCAAACACCCGTGCATAGGTGTGTGGTCCTCTGGGTGTATGCCCGTGTGAGCATGCTGAGTGGTGATACGTGCACGGGCCCACCTGTGGGTGTCAGCGTGGGCATACATGCCCACACTCACATGCATTCACACACGCATGCATCTAGGTACATGTGTGTGCACAAGTGCATGTGTGGTGTATCTATGTGTGCACCTGGCTGTGCACATAGGGGCAATGTGTATAGGTGTGTGCATATGCACACATCTGTGTAAATGCATGTGCACATCACTGCATGTCTACGAGTACACACATACATCTCTATGTGCAGTGTATCTGTACATATCCATGGGGCAATCTATGTGATGGGCATGCATATGTGTGCCTGAATGGCATGCATGTGTGCATGCGTGTCTGTGTGTGTGTGTCTATGTGCACACCCACTCATGCCTTCGTGGATGTATGCGATTCCAGTATAAGCCTGCATGTGCTTTCATACACACACAGCTGTGTGTGTTCATGTGCGTGTGTACGTGGCCCTGGGTTTGTGTTTCTTTTTTTTTCCTGCCTCTCTTTTAAGCATCGTTCTCAGGTGTCAGGCTCTCGGTGGCCTGTGACACAGAGATGGAGGTGGAAAAGAGCATCAGTGAGAAAGGAACTCCAAGTCTGAGCTTCTCGGGCATTCCCCCAGCAGAGAGAGAGTGAATGGAAACTGCTGGCAGTCGTGCCAGTGAGCTCAGCCAGGCAGAGCCGCGGAGGCCCTGTGCTGCAGGCCCGCAGCCTCTGCCCAGGGTTGGCTCAGTGTGGAGCCCTGCCAAGAAGCCTTTCATGCCAGGCTGGCACTGCTCCCTCCGCTGATAGCTCTGCCATGTAGGCCTCAGGCAAAGAGGCTCCTGCACACAGAAATAATGATCCTTAAAGTCCCATATAGGGCAACTGGGACAGAGAAAGCAAGGCCAACCAGGGTGGAAATGAGAAACTCACACTACCTCTGTGTGTAGTTGGCACGATCTTACAGGTGGAAAAGATGCCATAAGAATCCAAACCATTAGAACTTGTAAGTTCACTTAGGTAAGTTGCACGACACAAAATCAACACCCCAAAAATTGGCTGTATTCTTTTTTTTTTTTTGCCAGTCCTGGGCCTGAGCCCTGTCGTTGGACTTTCTCAAGGCTAGAGCTCTACCACTTGAGCCTCAGCACCACTTCCGGCTTTTTTCTATGTATGTGGTGCCAAGGAATTGAACCCGGGTCTTTGTGCATGCTAGGCAAGCACTCTACCACTAGGCCAAACTCCCAGCCAAAATTGGCTATATTCTTACAGAACAATCATAAACTAGCTGAAGACAAAAACCAAGAAAGCAATCCATTTACAATAGCCACAAATAAATTTAACCACATAAACAGAGTTAACCAAAGAAAATAAAAGATCTTTCAATGAAATCTATAAGACACTGATGAAGGAAATGAATGATGCAGAAAAATGAAAGAAAGGACATTTCTGTTCAGTTTGGAATAATTAATATCAACAAAATGTCCATACTAGTGGAATCTAGTGAAATCTCTACCCAAACACCAATGGCATTCTTCACAGAAACAGAACATTTCCGAGATTCTTTATTTAATATTATTTTGTGGTGATACCGAGGATTGAACCCAGAACTCATGCATGCTGAGTAAATGTTCCATCTCTTGAGTCACATCTCAATCTCTCTAACGGTACTTTGTTTCTGAGGCTGTCTCATTAACTTTGTCCAGGCTGTCCACAAACTTAGGATTATCCTATCTCTGTCTCTGAGTAGCTGGAATTGCAGGTATAAGAAGTTACCATGCCCAGAACAATCCTGAAATTCTTATGTAACCACAAAAGATCCCCAAATAGCCAAAATAATCCTGTACAAAAAGAACAGAGATGGAGGTGCCACAAGTCATGCCACACTTCACAGCACAGTATAGGCACAGCCCAATGGATGAGGATAGAAATCCCAGAGATAAGATTCACATATTTACGGCCAGCCAACTCTTAAAAGAAGCAACAAGAACACACATTAGAGAAAGAAATGTCATTGAGAAAACTGGGCACTCATCTGCAGAAAAAATAAACTAGACCTCTACCCTTACCAGTTATATAACCAATTCAATATAGATCAAAGATTTAATTGTAAGACCAGAAGGTACAAAGCTACTAGAAGAAAAGTCAAGTGAGAGCATGGGACATGAGTTCAAGCTCCAATACAAACACACACACCGAAGAGGAAAATGACCTAAGCAAACATTTTTCAAAAGAAGATTGAGAAATGGCCAAAAGGACCAGGGGGAAAACGCTCGGTGTCATGACCATCAAGGAAATACAACTCAAATCATCATGAAATATCACCTCCATTCATTTACAAGAATTATGGTTTCTTTTTTAAAAAAGAGAGAGAGAAAAAAAAACAGGAAACGCTGGTGAGGATGTGGAGAAAGGAGAATGTTCACACACTGCTGGTGGGATGTAGAATGGTATGTACAGACATTGTAGAAAATAGTATGGTTGTTGCAAGGTAACTTGGTCATGAGAAACAGGGAAGCCACATCTTGGGAGGTAGAACTGGGAGTCTTTATTAGAAAGCCCAGGACTGCCACAAAGACCTGCAGCTTCTCGACTACACTTACCACAATCAGAAAACTGAGCCATGAAGGAGGGAGAGGAAGAAAAGGAAAACAAGCCCAGCAACCCAGCTCAACCCCAGTGGAGAGCTCAAGTGGGACTCCATGGTGCCCGAAGGAGAGCCAGGAGCCAGGAGACACAGACCTGAGGTATGGCGTTCTGGTGTCAGAGCTGGTGCGGGCCTAAACAGGGTCAGGTCAGGTGGCAAGGTCACAGGCATGCTTGGTGACACAGTAGAACAATTATGGCTGTTCATTTTGCATTCAAAATAGGCAGTGGAGAGCTCCTGACACAAGGTGTGGTCATGTTTGTGGTGACGGATGATGGGACAATTGCCGGATCTGACCACCACACAACGCGTACACACTGGAATGTCACAGCACATCCTATCAATTGCTGAGTGTCGACCGCAAGCAAGCAAACAGAATCAAAAGGGGCGCAGCTCAGTGACAGAGGGCTTGACTGGCACTGGGTCTGACCCCAAGTACTGCACACACCAAAAGCCAGCCAGCAAACAAAACCGTCCCTCGGGAAGCTTTGGGGTCCCACCAATCAGGGTGCCTGCTTCCCTCCAAGATGAGCTGTCCAGGGCAGGGCGTCTGCAGCTCAGAGGATGGGGTCTGGGCGCCCGCTTTCTATATGTGAGCCATTGGCAGGCTCAGAGCACAGTGGGGGGGTGTGGGGGGGTGCACGATGCACTCTCATGTACACTCACACCTGCTCCGGCATCGTGGTATGTCTTGTGTTCAAATGAACGTGCTTTGCCTGCAGATGACCCGTGCCAGGCCTTGGGCTCACTGCTAGGACACCCTGTTCAACAGGTCCCCTGGGGATCAGTGACCCCCAGGTGTGTGGGAACCATGACGCCACTGCCTGTCTAGTTGCCTGCCTCACAGGACCCGGAGCTTAGAGCCCCCTCCATTGACTGTGGGACGTCAGGTCTTAAGAGGGAGAGTGGACAGTGAGCCCTGGGGCCTGGCCCCCGTGGGTCCTGTGCCCTCTGTGGCCTGTGAGCCTGGGTGAGCAGTCAGCAGGCTGGCCTGCTGCGGGTTCTGGGGGCCTCCGGGGTACAAGGCAGGCCCCTTTTCCGGGAGGTGGGACGGGACAGGGACCCCTCTAGGAGCGGCTCTGAGAGGGGCACACACTTCCACGGGGAAAGTTTATTTACAGAGTGCTGATCAAGGGTGTGTTGTTTTAAACCTCAGCCAAGGGTTAGATTTCTGATCTCCTCTGCCGGCTCTGCCTGCTTGAAGCCCTGTTTATTTGTTTGCATTGGCCAGTCAGAAGTCAAAATAAACAAGCTCTGCTCCTTCTGGGGCCTTGCTCAGCATGCTTCAGGCACATGGCCTGTGGACTAAGAAGGGGCTCTTTGTGGGTGTCCTGCGGGGAAGGCCCACTCCGTGCTCTCCACGCTGCCCTCTGCCCGGAACCTTCCCTCCTTCCCGTTCCACAGGTGAGGGCGGTGAAGGCTCCCACAGGTGTCCTCAGGCTGGGACTGTGGCCTGGACCAGCCAGCCCCCCCACCCCAAGCCTGGTCTCCCCCAGGCCAGAGGGGAAGGCGTGGGCAAGCGGGTGGCTGGATCCATACACTGATTTTCCCTCTGGGTTGGAGTGTGGGGGGTAAGGTGAGTTTGGAATCTGGTCATGGTGCCTGGGTCCCTCTGACTGCGCCCTGCCAACGTGGCCCAGAGCAGCGTGTGTGAGTTTGCAGGCTCCCCTCTGCCAACAGGACGGAACAGTTGCTGCAGCCTCCCGCCCCACAGTCCTGTCATCTCTGGGTTATAGTTCTTTCTGATGGCTGCCCCGAGTCCCGGGACAGGGTGTGTGTGTGTGTGTGTGTGTGTGTGTGTGTGTGTGTGTGTGTGTGTGTGTGTGTGTGTGTGTGTGTGTGTGTGTGTGTGTGTGTGTGTGTGTGTGTGTGTGTGTGTGTGTGTGTGTGTGTGTGTGTGTGTGTGTGTGTGTGTGCGCGCGCGCGCGCGCGTCCTGCTTCCGTTATGCCCAGGTGGTGTCTGGAAACGTCCAGGCCACAGGAAGCTCAGCACGCTATTGCCACAGCCTCCAGAAGGTTCTCCGGTGTCAGAGGAACCTCCCGCCCTCTGTGGGGCTGATCTGGGAACCCGTGTCCCTTTGTCAGGACAGGCCATAGCTCCTCGGGCTCTGTGGAGTCTGACTGGGCTCACCCTGTCACGGGGTCTGGGACCATGACCTCTGTGGCGTTCAGGCAGAGAGAAGCTTCCAGAAGTTCCAGGAGGGACACGCTTACACCTGAGAGGAGGGTTTCCATGGGCCCAGAATGGCAGAGGTGACTTCTCTGGTCCTGTGGCTCTGAGTCTGACGCCACCGTTTTCACAGTTGGCGTGGGTGCCCCTGCCACAATGACTGCGACCCCTTGAACAGAGAGACACTCCCGCACCCCAACCCTTCTCCCTGCCATTCTTGCTATATGTTGTTCCTACTGTCACCACAGACAGACCATGTGACCGGCCACCTCACTCTGAGCTCTGTCTGCTGAAGGTGTGGAATGAGTGCTCCTGCAGACCCAGCTCCCACGGCACCGAAGGATGTCTCCCAGGCGTGGAGGGAGGGCCAGGTGCCCCCTGGAGGGCAGGTAGGACAGCCATCCAGCCACGCAGGGTACCATCTGACCATGAGGAGGCCCCAGGCTCTGACGGGGGGGCTCCGTGGGTGAACCCCCAGACTGGATGGCTCTCCATCTAGTTAACCACTCGGACATCTAGTTAACCACTCAAAGTCACTGCCCACCTGGAGCTAAAAAGCTAAGGGTCAACGCCCAGGCTCCCATTCAAGCTCAGGACAGGTGTGCGCGCACACACACACACACACACACACACACACACACACCATCATCATCATCATCATCATCATCATCATCATCACACTGCAACTTCACACACATTTTGTCACAAATTTAAAGAGAAAGCAACAACAAAACACCTGACACCAAAACAACAAGAACAAAATACCCAAATAAAAAAAAACCAAGCTCACAATAGCTTTAGGACCCACGACGCCGCAGTTTCCCCTCCCCAGAATTTCTTTAGCTGGGCCTCACCTGGCCCTGCAGGCCCCAGACAAGCCCTGGTGCCCATTTTCCTAGGATAAAATCTTTCTCCTGGGTGGACACAGGAGCCTGAGAGAGAGCACAGGGGCTGGCCGGCAGGGTGGGGTGGGATGGGGGGGGGGGGGATGTTCTGGTCTGCACACTCTGGGGATGAAGGCTGGCTTTGACTTGCCCCTCTCCACCCCACCTCCAGCCCCAGCCACCTGCCCCTCCCCACGTCCCCGCCCTTCGATTAGAGGCTTGGGGACGCTTGTCTAATCCAGCTCCTGCTGAAACAACAGGGTCTCTAATTGAAATGTATGAGAAACAATTAAGAGTAATTGGAATCAATTAATAGATGATTTTCTCAGAACGAGTACACAATGTGAGGCAGGATCTCATTATGGTCTGTAAGGGTACAGACCTCCCCACACTGGGTTTGCTCAGGGAGAGCAGGCTGAAGGATTCTGGAGGGTATAGAAATGCGTTTGGGGCTGAGAGGAGGGGTGGGCCAAGGGGAGGGGGATGTGGGGGGAGGGTAGGAGCCAGACCCTCCAGCTCTACCAGCCAGCCCTGTGCGCCTACCCCCAAGGCCATGGCTGAAGCCACTGCCTGGGTGTGGGCCAGCGCACCCTGTCCTTTGTCCTTTGAGAGCTGCCTGTGTATGTGTCTGTGCATAGGTGAGCCAGGCACAGGCTATGTGCTGAGCCGGTGGGGACCAGCCAGGACCTCTTCACCCTGGGAGGAGACAGCCCCCATCTGAGTCCCGATCACAGCCCCCAGGGAGGGGCGGCTCTCCCCACTGGTCTCAGCCCCCCCCTCCCCCCCCACAATGCAGCCCTGAGTGGTCCAGAGGAGAGGATTCACACCTGTTCACCAGGGAATTTGGACAGGCCTGGTTTTCTGTAAGATTTGCTGGCTTTCTTAAAGGGCAGGGCTCAGAGGCCTCTCCTCACACCTCTGCCCTGCCTCCCCTCTCCAGGCCTCCCCTCCCCAATCCTCCTCCTCCATAAGTATTTTAGTCTGGGCATAAAGTCTGGAACATTCCCCTCATTTGTTCATTCCTTTATTCATTCAACAAATATGTGATCCATCCCATCCCAGGCCCGGGCCTCTAACCTGCGAGCTCCTGCAAGAGCCACGTCCAGGCCTCCCAATCATGAGAGGCCTTGGGATGCTGGGGTGTCTCCTGTGCCCGGAGGAGAAGCAGCTGCTCCTGCAGGGGTTACGTGATATGAACCTCTCAGGCTAGCTTAAGGAGGGCAGACTTGGGGGTGGTGGGTTCCTCTGACAACCTATAAGGTAAGGGGCTCTTTCTCCCAGGGAAAGGGCCTCAGGCTCTGGGCGAGAGCCCCTTGCTGGATGAGCAGGCCAGTGGGGTGGTAGCCCCCCTCAGTCCTCAGTCCTCGACCCACAGGTGGGTGGAGGGGCCTGTGGGGTATGCTGGGCTCCTGCCTTATCAGATGAAGGCTCACTTCCTGTGAGCTGAAAGCCAGGCTTAGGACACAAAGGGCCCCATCTCCTTACCCCTCAAGGGGCAGTCGCACCCCAGACACAGGAGAGAAGAGTGACTGGCTGCTGGGGCAAGAGAGGCCCAAAGAGCTGTGGGGGAGAGAAGAAGGGGCCTGTGAGCCCATTAGCCCCAGAACTCATGACTCCCCGCTCTTTCCAGGAGGCTCAGCCTTCAGGGCCAGGAAGAGGCTCTCGGAAGGCCTGGGCCCCTGGGCTGGTTGCTTTTCCAGCCTGAAGCTCCAGCTCTCCAGCGGAGACACCTCCACTGTGGGTTGGGAGAGGAGGAAGCTAACCTAACACCTGAACTGGAGATCCAGGTTTGGGTCAGGGCCTCGGGTCAGGGTCTCGGGAGCAGGAGCAGGAGCAGGACAGCACGGACAGGAAGCTCACATGCGGCTTTATGGGGAAGCTGTAGCTGCGCACCGGTGGCTCACACCTTTAGTCCTGGCTACTCAAGAGGAGGCTGAGCTCTGAGGATCATGGTTCTAAACCAGCCTAGGCAGGAAGGTCTGTGAGATGGAAGAAGAGCCATGGCTCAAGTGGTGAAGGCTTGAGCAAAAGAAGCTCAGGGACAGCACCTAGGCCCTGAGTTCCAACCTCAGGACTGCATGTGTGCGTGTACAAGTGTGAACACGCACACACACACACACACACACACACACACACACACACACACACACTTGGAAAGCTGTATCCCAGGGAGTTGGGTTCTGAGGAGGGGCAGAGAGAAGGCCCAGGACACTGCTCTGGGCTCCTGGCCCATCACTGACCCCAGGTGTTGTCAGGGCTCACCTCAGGCTTGACTGCTTGAGTCTGGCCAGGCAAGCGTTGACGGCCTGTGTTTGACTGCACAAGTCCGAGGGGAAGTGGGTGGCCCAAAGTCTCAAAGGCATCCTTAGCCCCTCTTGGCTGAGAAACCTCACACACAAGCTCCTCTGGACGGGCTGAGAACACAGCCCAGTGTTCTTAAAGGGGCAGGGCTCCAAAGTCTCCGCCAGGGCCATGTGCCCTAATGGCATGCAGGCGGGTGGATCTGGACGGCCATGAGAGGGATTTGGGGGTACACTTAACTGGGGCATTTCTTTCCCCCCACTTTCCCCACCATTTCTCATGGCAGAGCCTCTCTCAGCTCCTTGGAGGGCTGGGAGGAAGGAGAAGGGGGCCAGTGACCGGCTGTCCTTCTGTGGAGCTGACCCGGGAAGCCTTGCTCACCTAGTGATTCCTAGACAGGGGTGGGGCAGTGGGTAGGCAAGAGGGCCAGGCCTCCCTCCTTGGGCCAGCAGTGCCATCTCCTCAGTAGGCCCGGCCTCTCTTCTGTCTAGTGTTTCTTTTACAACAAGACCAGGAGGATATTTGAGTCCACAACCTCTGTCCCACTAATCTGCTGAGAACGTGTGGCAGCAGCCTGACTCAGTCATGAAGCCCGGACAAGACAGCTGTGGCCTGGAACCCCTGGCCCACTGTCTGGGGAGGCCTTGAGTCCCATCTTCACAGAACTGGATCCCTAAATCCAGACAGCAAGGTCCGTGGGAGGAGCAGGGGCTCCAGCCTGGACGCTCAGCCCGCCTTGTGAAGGAAGGAGAGGAGAGCCCACCCTTGGGTGCCCGGTCCACTTGGGGCTGAGTCCGTTCACGAGGCCTGCTGTGACCGCAGCCATCGTACGTCCTCAGCTCCCCTTCCAGGTCCCCACACAGCCACACAGCAGGGAGGTGCTGAATTCCAGTATGGAGACCCCGTGGTGCCCCTGAACGTCTCACTGCCCTTCCTCAGGACAGGCAGGCCCCAGGCGGTCAGTGCCCCACTCCAGGCACCGTGTGTCCACCTCCTGTGTCCCTCCCTGCCACAGCAATGTCAGAAAGGCTCTGCTTCCTGCCCCGGTGTCTGTGGGCAGCCACAGTGTGCCGCGGTCACCGGATCGGCGTGGGGTCAGGTTATCATGGCCTCAGTGGGACTCGGCTGCACAGGGAGGGCATGGAAAGACGACTCCGTGGAAGGCGGCTGGGGAGAAGGGAGGAGGGCCCAGAAGGGACACGGCATGAGTGGAAGGGAGCAGGGGGCAGAGGTGCCTCAGCCTCAGTCCAGGGCATGGAACCCCAAGGTTCTCAGGAGAACAGCTTCTCCAGCTAGCCCCTGGCCTCTTCCCTGCTCACGCACAGAGCCCGTGTGTGGTGTGAACTCTCACAGGACTTGGACTATTTTTTCCTGACGTTTTCCAGGGCTGTGGGGCCAGGATTTAAGGGGATTGACTCCTGAAGTGACAATTCAGAAAGAAAAAGCACAAGGATGTTCACACACACACGCACATGCACACGCACATGCACAAATTCCAAATTTTGTTCCGATGTGCATATAGGGGCCTCCCTGCCTCTCCCGCAGACCTGGCCAGCCTGCTGGACTCGGGAAGGGTCTGAGGGCCCAAGGCCACCCAGCTTCTCCCCACCCTGTCCACATGCCCTCTCCCCCTCCCCCACCGGGTCATCTGTGGAGCCCCAGCCAGCCAGGGCTGAAAGCCGATTCCTGTGAAGAGCAAAGGATTCTCTGTCAGAGACAGAGGGGGCCTTGTGCCCAGGGAGGCAGGTGGAGCACGGCCTGGGTGGGGGTGGGGAGAAGCCACCTTCCCTGTCCTCATCCCTGTCACAAAGCAGCCCCCCACCCCGCCACCTGGCCTCCAGGAGGGACAATGGTCAGAGGCTGCCCTGGCTGGCTGCTGCCGCCTCGAGCTGTAGCCATGCTCCCGTGACCAGCCCAGAGCCGGGAGGCAGATGCTGGCTGTGATGGTGACCCCCCAAGTTCACATACACGGGAACCGCTGACAGGACCTGATTGGAGAACCGGAGTTTTGTCGATGTGGTGGGGGAAGACCAAGAACATAGGCGGTTAGGCTGGGCTCTGATCCAAACACTGGGGTCTGACCAGGAGAGGGACTGAGGGAGAGACCACATGAAGCTCGAGGAGGAGCTGAGAGTGGGGGTCCAAAGCCCCGGGTACTGAGCATCGCCAGGAGCTGCCTGGGCCAGGTCCGCGCACCAGGGAGCCAGCTGGGCCTTCATCTGATCTGTGCTCTCAGTGCCCCATGATGTCTCCATCTCCCCAGGTGAGGGGTTTGTTAGGGTGGCCCCAAGACACTAACACGGACCCCAACCCCCCTCTGTCCCAGCTCCTGTTCCAGGTACGTGATCGCTGGCTGAGTGTGCACTTTGGGCTTGGAGGCAGGGTTGGCATATTCTTCTCTGAGGGGAGGGCTGGGGGCTCCGCCACCCCTGCATGAAACCCTCCTCCTCTAAGGAGAACGTCCCTGCTTTATGTCTAGGGGAGCACTGGGGCTGCAGCTGTCCATGCTGGCAGTGGGTGTCCCTCCTGTTCAGCAAGGCCCCCCATTCTTTCTGCCAGTATTAGGGCTTAAACTCGGGGCCCAGGTGTTGTCTTTTAGGTTTTTCACCCATAATTGGCACTCTACCACTTGAGATGCAGTTTTCCTTCAGGCTTTCTGGTGGTTGATTGACTTTCTTGTCCGGTCTGGCTTCTCACTGTGATCTGAGGATCTCAGCTTCCTGAACAGCTAGGATTACAGGCATGAGCCACAGATGCCTGACTGGAAGAACGCCTTTTTCTGTCTCAGGACTCAAGAGAGGGGTCTGCAGGGGAGGCCAGAGCTGCTCCGCCTCAGGGGTGGCTGTGGGGCTCCAGGCCTCGTGGAGCTCAGGGCCTGGGCTCCAGCTACCCAGCCCTCCTCCTGGGATGTCGGTCTGGTCCTGGGACTCGGGGCTCTGGGCCTGACTCCTGGAGTTAGTCACGCTGCCAGGGGGTCTATGTTGTGTCACTTTCTGAAGTGGGCCACATCCCCGGGAAGGCACAGCGGTGGCAGGGCTGGGGTCTACGTCAGATTCCACATCTCACTCCTTACACTCTCACCTTACTCACCCCTGGTCTTGGGCCAGTCAGCTCATGCAGGGGAGGAGTAGGGGTGGGGGTAGGTCCAGGGAGGGAGGGGGCCCGAGGCTGTTGGCCTTCAGTCCTGAGCACTGGAGGCCCAAATAGGCTCTGAGCAGAGAATGAGTGAAGGAAGCCGGCAGACAGCTGTGGACAGATCGGCAGATCAGCTCCTTCCTTGAGCTGTCTGCAGAGTGCCTGCCTCCCTCTGCCCCAGCCAGCCTGCTCCTCTCCTCTCTTCTCCTCTCCTCTCCCCCTCCCCTCCCCTACTCCCCTCCCCTCCCCTCTTCTCTCCTCCTCTCCTCCTCCTCTTCTTCCTCCTCTGCACTCCTTTTCTCCTCTCCTCTCTTCTCCTCTCCTCTCTTCTCCTCTTCTTCCTCCTCTGCTCTCCTTTCTTCCTCTCCTCTCCTCCTCTCCTCTCCTCTCTTCTCCTCTCCTTTCCTCCTCCTCTTCCTCCTCCTCCTTCTCCTCTTCTTCCTCCTCTGCTCTCCTTTCTTCCTCTCCTCTCCTCTCCTCTCCTCTCCCCTCCCCTCCCCTCCTCTCTCCCTCTCCTCTCCTTTCCTCCTCCTCCTCCTCCTCCTCCTCCTCCTCCTCCTCCTCCTCCTCCTCCTCCTCCTCCTCCTCCTCTTCCTCCTCTCCTTTCCTCCCTTCCCCTCCTCTCCCCTCCCAGGGAGAAGTCTGCCTCTGAGCCTCCCTGAGCCTCCCACAGGGGCACAGAATGCAGAGCTGGAGGGGGCTGGGGGTGGGGCGGTGCAGAAAGCTCCCTAAGCTGAAAAGGTCCCTTTGACATCATTACATGAGCTATCACGTTGTTACACACTGCAGCCAGCAGTGATGAATGCCGGGGGCAGGGGCACCTCTTGGTTGATGAGGTTCTGGGATGTGAGGCCTGTAGTTTTTACTGCTCAGGATTAAGGGCAATCAAGCCTGCCAGAAAGCACAGCCGCTCCTGGCCGGCCCTGGATGGAGCTTTTTATGACTAGCCACCTTGTGGGCACATTGCTACCCAGACCCCAGAGGAGTTGAAGGATGACAGTTGTATTTTGCTCCTCATCAAATGAGCAGGGGACCTCAGGAAATGGTATGTGCCTGCGGATGCCAGGGTACCGCCACCACCTGACACCAGCTAAAAGCAGCCAAAGGCAGAGGGCAGTGACGTGTTTGGGGAGCGGGTGGTATCTATGACCGCACCAGATGTGCCCCCAGGTGGCTCTCAGGGCGGGACGCTGCTGACACACACACAGTGTGTGTTGTGTGTCAGAAGAGACAGAACTCAGACCCACATGGCCACATCATAGCCTGGCACCCCAGGAGTCCCTACTTAGAAAGAGTAAGATGCGATATCTGTCCTCCCTCCATAGCTATAGAGACTGGGGGCTTGGGGGGATGGCGGCGTGAACAGTCTGGCGACCCCAACGACAGCAGGAAAGGCCGAGTACAGACGGAAGCCAGCACACGGATTTCCGCCCTGCGCTGCCTCTGCACTACGAGAGCAACCCCACCTGCGTGGGACCGGAGGGCACTGTCCCCAGGCCAGCAGTGCCCCGATGCCAGAGGCCTGCGGGGACCAGCCTGAGAGCACTCACTGGGCCTGGGGCCGCAGAGGCAGCGCTGGAGGCTCGCCTTCTTTACCTTCTGTTTTTACAAGGAGTGTAAGATTTATAGGCTCTGTAGGAGCAGGAAACGGTGTAACCGAGCCAGCAAGCACCCATGTGCTCTGGCTGCTCCTCCCTCACAGCCCCCAGCCTCCGGGTCCCACCAAGAGCCACGGTCCACGTGCACACACAAATGCCGTCACTGTGCACGGCACCAATACAGAACACACCCTCACCCTCACCCGTGTGTGTGTACCCCCGCGTGCTCACACGCACAGAAAGACACACACAGTGCACGCTCAGTGTGCACTCATCATCCTCACCCTGAACCTCCCCACACCCACACACTTCTGTGTGTGTCCCCACACACTCACGCCCCTGCGCCTGCACCATCAGGCCCTCCAGCTGCTGGGTGTCAGACGTGGCTGCTTCCACAGGCAACCACACCCTGCCCTGTCCCAGTCCCCCTGCTCTCTCTCTTTCTGATAACCCTATGACATGGTACCCGTAGTCCCCAGACGCTGTGTGTGTGTGTGTGTGTGTGTGTGTGTGTGTGTGTGTGTGTGTGACACAGGCAGGTCTGGGCCAGTCCCTCTTGAGGCTGTGACTATGCACAAGGGTCAGAGTTTGGAAGCCATCTTCCTTGGGTGCCCCATTTGGCCATGCTCCCTGGCAAAAGGGATGGCAGCGGCTGAGGCCCCTTGAGGCCTCTTCTTCTGGTATGGTGCCCCTGCTCCTCTTGGGGCAGGGAGGGAGCTGGGACTGTGCAGGTGTGGCTTGGCAGGTGTCCCAGTGTCAGCCCCAGGGTGGGGCTGCCAGTCATCTCAGTGTGGGATGGGGCGGTCAAAGGACTTGTCTTATCTCCAGAGGACCTTTGTGCCGCGTCAGAAGATGGATTCCACCCGAAGGCCCCGGGCTTCCTGACAGTTCCTGAGGTTTCTTTATAATCAGGTAGGTCTGCATGATCAATTCCTCCTCTCTTCCCTGAACTGGCCCAGGGGTAAATGAGGTAGGCTTGGTGCCCTGAGATGATAATAGCTCTGACTTAGTTCACTGGAAAAAACAAGGCTGTTCTCCAATGCTGCCAATCACACTCAGCGTGCAGGACCCTCAGGACTGCCTCCCCCCCCCCCCCCACCCCGGCAGCTCTCACAGGCCTTCCAGGCAAGACATGGGGTGTGGCAGGGTCCAGTGTCACACTCAGACCCCTGGTCACACCCACCCATACTCTAGGCACATAGGTATGCACACGCAGTGCCACCAGCAAACCTCCTCATGCCTCAATCCCCAGGGATTTCTGCAGTCGGGCCCTCAATGCACAGACTGCTTTTCCCATTTCAGCTCCAACACAGTCTTGTGATTTGGCGCGCGCTCGTGTGTGTTTTAATGGAACTGCCTTACTGCCGACCAACAGTAGAAGACGCTAAACTGGTGTGGGCATCCAGGAAAAGGAAGCAGCTCTGAGGGAGCTACCCTTCCCCGCCTCGCTCATTCCCTAGGGAACAGGGGACAGCTTCCCTGGTCTCTCCTCTCAGCCACCAATGTCTTACTGATGGGGGACAACTGATACCCTGGGGCCCTCGGGGTGCAACCTAGGGGCCAAAGGTCATTCATGTACTCTGACTGCTCTCAGCCTGTCCTCTGCAAACATGTGGACACATCTGAAGACACGAAGCTCCGTGGAGAGGCTGGGGAGACCCATGGGAGGAGCAGAAGCTTGCTGTGGACAGCGGCTTCCAGGGCCAGGCCGGGGAGCCAGGGTAACAGACCACGACCAAACTTCAGTTCTGCCCTTGGTAAGAGGAAGTGAGAAGCAGCCCTGGGCCTCAGTTTTCCCCCAGCCAGAAAGTGAGCAGGACTGGATGGGGACCTCAGTGCCTCCTCTCTCTTTTGAACCCTGAGCCAAGGGCCCACCACTCAGGTGCTGGTTCCCTCTCCCTGGAAGCGAGTCTCTGATAACTTCAGGCTTCTCTGTTAGCCCCTGGCCCTTGCGAGTTAGAGAAAGTCAAATTTCTTGGCACAAATTCCTAAGGATGCGGAAAGAAAAGAGTGATCCGTCTGCCCTGCACGCGTCCAACTTGGGGGCCAGCAATCGCCCTCTCTGTCTGTCTGTCTGTCTGTCTGTCTGTCTGTCTGTCTGTCTGTCTGTCTCTCTCTCTCTCTCTCTCTCTCTCTCTCTCTCTCTCTCTCTGTCTCTCCCCCTCCCTCCCTCCCTCCCTCCCTCTCTCCCTGTCAGAGCAGGACGTGGTGCTCAGCTGAGGCTGATGTTGGCCCCTGCTCTTGCCACCTCTTCTGCAGGCAGGGCGTTGTGGCAGCAGCCCCTCTGGGCAGTGGGGGCCCCAGCTGCCAGTGGGGCTTCCTGGAAGGGAATCCCTGATGTCATCCCAGAGGTGGCTCGCATCCTGTCTGGCTCTGTCTGTGACCACTTGCAACACTAAAGATACAAAAGAATGAATCACAGATCTCAGGGTCTTCATTTCTCCTCCAGAGCCGCATCTTCCCCGACAAAATAGAGGAAGGCTGACAACAAGCTTAACTTTCTTGGTGTTTTTATTTTTATTTTTGCCAGTCCTGGGGCTGGGACTCGGAGCTTGGGAACTGTCCTTGGGCTTTCCTCAAGATCAGGGCTCTACCACTTGAGCCACAGCGCCACTTCTAGCTTTTCCTGTGTATGTGGTACTCAGGAATCAAACCCAGGGCTTCGTGCGTGCTAGGCAAGCACTCTACCGCTAGGCCACGCTCCCGGCCCCTCTCTTGGCATTTTAAAACGACTTTTTATTGTTGCCCATTTTTCAACAAGCTGGTATGTGGTGGGGACCTCTTTGATTTCGGCATACTCTAAGTGTCCAGACGATGATCCACATTTGTAAATATATACTTTTGTTATTTGTAATTTTGGAAATGGGGTTCAGGGGCCACGGAGCGGGGAGGAACTTGTATGGAGAGGAGGCTGGCAACAAATGGTCCCATGTTGGGAAATAAATTTTACCTTTATGATGTGCTCCGCTTACATCTTCTGGTTTAAATTGTGAGAAAAGAAGAAAAGGACATGGGGAAAAATGAGTTTTCTTAAAAACCAGCCAATCAACAAGAGCTCAAGAACAGAGTCAAGACTAAGCACGCTGTAGGTTAGCAACGCGAATAAGACAGATTAGGAAACAGCTCCAAGGACACTCTTCATACAGTTATTAAAATCCGGTACAGGTCTTCCCTTATAATTGAGTTTCACCACATAATTTAAGAAAAGCCACACACACACACACACACACACACACACACACACACACACACACACACACACACACACAACCCTTGCAGTAAAAAAAAAATCTGGGGTATAATTTTCTTCAATCAAGCCTGGCTCATGACTGCAATTACCCGAGCCCTTTGCGAGACGTCTGCGATGTTCTGTGCCGCGCGGGGCCACGGTGGGTGGCGAACTTTCATGTCCCTCTCAAACTGGTCTTTATTGTAAGGTTTCAAATTAGCGCTAGCAGCAACGAGCAAATTTGATAATTCCATCTCAAATTAGTTAATGTAATGTGCCAGTAACCACTAACTAGTGCGTTACAAAGAGGAAAATGTATCTTTTTGGAGTTGGGATATAAAGTTAACCAGCCTGTCATTTTGCCTCTGGAAACTTTTTTGGGTCTTTATTAAAGGAAATAATCCCATTAGCCATGTCACCCCTTGACACTGGTGTCCAGAGGAAGAGGAAGAAAGGAAGGAAGAGGAGAGGAGCTGACATGGGCGGGAGCCAGCGTGGGCAGGAGTCGTGGGCAGGGGCCAGCTGCCCTTAGGTGGCTTCCTGGAGTAGCGAGCCTGTGGCTGGCCAGCCGGGTCTAGTTCATGGGGCTCTGCGTAAGGACCTTAGGACCTCAGAGGATCTGGGCTTTCAAGAGGGAAGCTTCTGGAAGCCCAGGGATGCCGAGACCTGGAACTTCCAGTACCTTAAAACCGGATGCTGAGACCCTGTGAGCCATGTTCATTCCTTGCCCACAACAAACAAACAGATCAACAAAACCAGGAGTCGCTGAAAGGATGAGCGTCCATGTGTGTGTCCTTGTCAACTGATGTGCCCTGGGGGGAGAGTCCTCCCCCCATCCTTCCTGTCACCCCTCCCCTCCTTCTTCCTGTCACCTCTCCCTTGGGTGAGCCAGCCACACCCCTGGGTAACTCCTGCAGACATCCCTGGAGCAGGCAGTCAAGGGCACAGCATCTCTCCTCAACCGCGGCTCACCACGGATGCTTCTCGGGGCGCTGTCTGTGCATACAGCAAGATAACATGGGCCCGCTGGCTGTCATGTGCCCTCACTGCCTCCTGGCTCCCCGTCTCCTCCTGGTCTCGCCTCCCTCTCAGTACTGAGTACAGACTGTGGACATTCTCCCTTGATTCCCTGGAGGGGCCCTCAGCTCTTTGGGGCTGAACCCCACTCTCCCCACAGGAACCCAGGCTGGCTGAGCCTCCATGGTGGCATGGGGCGCACACTAGGGCGGCTGCTCAGGGGACCTGGAGCCTCCGCCCCCCCCCTTTCCACCACCATTCCCACGCCTCCATGTGGAGGAGAGGCCGCTCTTTATCTGTGTGGCCTGAGTCTTCCTTCCAGGAGGAAGGCCCAGCCTGTCCCCCTGAAGGCGGCCGGTTCTCTCATCTGATGGATGAAAGGAATTTGGAAGCCTGATACTGTCCCCTGAGATGTCATTCAAACCCTCCCATACCTCGGTAGGCCGGGCCACCGCCAGGGGCCAGGGTGATTCTGCCCCTGCCCCCACCCCATTCATCCAGGACCTCACCTCTGGAGCCCGGCTCTAATCAATAGAAAGCAGAGTGACCTGGGGGAGTCTCCAATTGGCCGGCTGGGAAAGTAAGAATGTGATTAGAAATGAAGTCACTAGGGATGCTATAAATTGGAGCCCTTTGAAAGCAGCCAGGGCAGCTCAGCTTTCCCTCAAGGGGGGGGGGACGGTCTTGTCAGTTTTCATGTAAAGCAAAGAGATGAAAAATGCAAAAGACAAAAGCTTCCAGGCCCCTTCTCTCCAGGCGGCCAGGGACAGCGACCATGTTCTCTTGGCTCATTAAAAAAAATAAAAAAAGTATAACAAAGAATAACAACTTGCTGACTGCTCCCCAGGACAAGAACAAAGGGGAAGCGTCTTGGGCCATGTCCTCCACACATTGCATGGCAGTTCTGGGGTTGATTCCCCACCTTCCAGCCACCCCTCCCCCAATCACCTAAACAAACTTGAGAACCTATCAGTGTGGCATCCGGGCATGATAGATTTGCCTCCTTTCCGAAATCCACATATAAACCCTCAGCTCTCTGCAAAGTGGCTGCCCAGCCAGGTTTATTTGGGCAGCTGAGGAATTGTCCTGCAAACTTTCAGAAAGGCAGTGGCTGGCGAGGGTGGGGGGATGAGGGGGGCAGACATAGCTGAGAGAGTATGCAGGCCTCCTTGGCAAGGGTCCTGGCTCTCCCAGAGGGGTCCTGCCCTCCGGCCTTCTAGCAGGAAGGGTGCTGTTCTAAGCAAGCACCCCTCAGCCAATCCATCTTCCCCCGGACACGGCTAATCGGCGCTCTCCTCTTCTCCTGTGATGTTACCACCGCTTTATCATAAATGGGCTATGAAGACATTTGGAGTTGCTACTGTTGTAATCTATCCAAGATGAATAGGGGCGAAGGCTGAAATAAACTCCCGGTTTCCTGTCCCATCTGTCTGCCAGACTGTGGCTGCAGGTCGGGGCATCCTCCCTCCAGGCTGGTAATTGCCAAAAATGAAGCAACTGAACCTGAACCGGAAGATCAAAGAACTTAGGAGGAGAGGAGGAGGGGGAGGAGCTGTTCTGAGAACAAGCTGCCTTGGGGTGGGGGGAGATGGGGACACGGCCCAAGCTCCCAACAGGCCTTTGGTCAGACATGGAAAAGGAGAGAGAAACAGAGAAAGCCATAGAGATAAAAAGAGCGTGATAACAAAAACAGAGACAGAGGAGCAGACAGGGAGACAAACAGAAAAAACCCCACACACATCCATACAGAGAGAGAGAAAGAGAGAGAGAGAGAGAGAGAGAGAGAGAGAGAGAGAGAGAGAGAGAGAGAGAGAGAGAGAGAGAGAGAGAGCGCGCAGAGACAGACAGGGTAACATAAAGAAAGATAGAAAGATAGGAAGACAGACAGCCACAGAGAGACAGATGAGAGAAATAGAGACAGACAGACAGACAGACACTCACCACTCACAGATGGGAAGAGACAGAGACAGAGAGACAAAGACGAGGGAGAAACAGAGACAGAGAGATCCACAGACAGAGACAAGAGGCAGAGAGAGAGAGAGAGTCAGAAATAAACAGAGATAGAGAGGTAGAGACACAGAGCCAGGTGGAAGCCGAGGCAGAGAGGCGGCGTGTGAGCTGGTCAGAAGGGGGCAGGACAGGAGGGCAGAGGCCACACGGGGAAGCCTGTCAGATTGGAGGGCTCCCAGCTTTCCTGGTCCTCGCCCCGAACACCCCAGAACCTGTGGCTCCCGGCTGGCTACCTGCCTGTCTAGCCAGCCATGGGAAGCAAACCCTCCAGTCTGCACTGAGACACCGTCGCTCCCTTTCCCACTTTCCACGTGTGTGTCTCTGCCCCTGTCTCTCTTTCTCTCTTCCAGGGACAATGACACAAAGAGTCCCGGTCAGCAGGGTGTCAAGAGACTCCAGTGAGAGTGATCCTGTGAGGATCCAGGAGAGACTCCAGTGAGAGTGATCCTGGGAGGGCCCCGCCCCCGCCCCAGACCCGCCCAGGCCCCCGCTTCTTCACTTGGGGGTCTGTGATGCTGGCTCAGTCTGCTTCACACCCTGTGTCCCCTGCTCCACCAGGGGGGACACACCGTGCTCCAGGGACCTCACTTTCTGCTCTGACAGGGGGTGATTCACCAACTGCCTTTGATTTTCAGGTGGCCGAATCGCTGCAACCAGCCCAGGGCTCCCCCATACTTGGTGATAAATCGTGGCCGAGTGCTAACAGCATGCACATTTGCCCCCCATTAATACTTCCTGTTTCTGGACGCTGGGCCCGAGCCAGAGGCGTGGTGCTCCGATGAGCTCTCCCGGACGCCAGGCCGCGAGGCCTCTCGGCCGTGTTCCAGGCCTCACTGGCAGCTAATACCTTCGCACATTCACAAATCCCACGCTTGGCTGTGGGGAGGAGCAGCGCTGGGCTTGCGCACAGCCAGAGCCTTCAGTGCCCTCGAGGCCCTTGCCTGGGACGCCAGCCTCTGAGTGGGGGACCACACAGCCCTCCCTAGCTGGCACAGCAGACCCCCAGGAGAGTTCTAGTCCAGAAAAAAGAAAAGAAGTTTCTGCACGCATCTATGTTTTTCTCTCCACTTTGTGTCTCTCACCTGGATGCCAGGTGTGAGCGGAAGAATGCCAGGATGTGGCCCTGTGGGTCACAGGGGCCCCCAGCCCTCCCCACCAGGGCGCCTAGGGAATCTGGCTGGCAGGGCTCTGCGTGGCCTCGTGCTCTGACTCAGTCCTCCGGTAATGAACGTGTATCATCACAGGCCAACACAACCCAGCTCCAGAGCAGAGTGTCCTGCAGCCAGCCAGCCTCTGAGTCCTCCTCAGTCATCACTCCCACGTCGTGTCTGGTGCTCTGGGAGCGGACCAGGGATGGGACAGCCGGCGCCACATCCCCATATCATCAGCTGGCACACAATGGTGGGTAAGAGCCACGGTGCCTTGTTCACTTAGGGAGCCCCCCTGCCTGCATGGAATCTGGCCCCGAGTGTACACACGTGTGCTACCACGTGCAAGCGCTGCTGTGTGCAAATGTGGCCCTGTGGAGAAGACCCAGGCTGAGTGCTAACCGGAGCCTCTCCACCCATGACACCCCGCCCCCAAAGCATGCCCCGGGAATGCACGTGATGCGTGGACACACGTGCATGTGTTCTGTGGGGCCGCGATGTGTCTGGCAAAGCCTTTTCCCCACATGTTAGGATCACACGTGTTCAAAACCCAGGCACACTTTTCAGAAGTTATTTCTGGAAAAATGTTGAATCTCCTAACAGCAATAAAAGGAAAATACTGCCTCAGCCAACATAAATGTCTATCTGGAACCTGCCCCAAAAGCCTTGGAATATTTGTGTAAGTTTGAAATTCCAGCCTTCAGAGAGCGAGCGGAGCGGCTTGGCTGTGGCTGGGCTTTTGTGGAGCAGGAAAGAGGGTCCTTTCCTGAGGCCCCTTGGCTGTCGTGGCCTCTTCTGTGACCCTCGACCGCTGGCCCTGGCCTCCCTGTGGTCTCCCCAGGCCTACTGAGAGGAAGAGATGAAGTCAGAAGGACCTTCAGAAGGGAGAGAGGCCTGAGCGTACGAGGGGAGGCTGGTCTGCCTCCAGGCCAGGCCTGGGCAGAGGGGGAGCCATGGCCTCCTGCCCCAGGCTTTCCCTTCCCAGGCCTCCATCCTGCATCCATGTGCCATCTTGCCCTTGAGTCACCTAACTGGCTACAGGATGCTATTGCTCCCAGACCGGGCCACAGATTCCCAAAGGCTGGGCCGGCCTCCTCCTCTCTGCCAGGGGGTGGGTGGGCATGAGAAGGAGCCCCGTGGGGGAACAGGGGCCACCGGCACTATCGCGCCAGCTGAAGGCATTGGGTGATCCAGGCAGACTGTGCTCTCAGCTAAGCAGTGCCTTGCTAGAGAGCTGCAGCACTGCAGTGGCCCACAGGCAGGCCTGCTGCTTCACACCCAGGGGCTGGGGCTAGGGCCCTAACTCAGGAGGGAGCTGCTGAGCACCCCGCTTTCTGACCTGAGCCTCACCCTTCTAGACCTTCTCAAGCTGCTTTCTTGGGAGCCTGCCAGTGCCTTTGAGGCCTATGACCCTGGGCTCAGAGTGGGGGTTAGGGGCGGGAGTGTGAGTCCTGTCTTTTGGATCGGGGAGGAGCTGGGTGGATCTGGGATCTCAGGTCCTGGGCGGTCCCAGAGAAAACCTCCACTCTTCTATGGCTCGAAGGGCAGCTGGGGGTACCCTAGGGTCAGCCAGGCCTGGGGACCTGTCCAGCTCTCACCTTCCCGTGCCTCAGTTTCCTTATTGTTTAGGAGGCCAGGGTGGGATTAAATAAAATCTGATTTAAACCTGGCTTTGTCCCTGGCTGGGAATGGACCCTTGATCATTGCCTTTCTTTCTTCTTCTGCGCTTCTCCAAGACTTTGCTAACTGGCCCCATGGCTCTGGAGCAGGAAGGCTCCCCCAGGAGTGGGCGCAGGCCTGGTCTGGTGAAATATGGGAGAGTGGGGTAGGCACCTCAGGTGAGACTGGCTTCCAGGAAGCTCTGTGACATCATTCTGTATCCAGGAAATCTGCCTCTGGCCCTGGCTCTGTCTGTCTCTGTCTCTGTCCCTGTCCTTGTCTGTCTCTGGCTGTCTCTGGGTCTGTCTCTGGCTCTGGCTCTGTCCCTCTTGCCCTTGGCTCCACTCATTTATCTCCTGAGGTGAAAGAGTGCAGAGGAGTCGTCTAGACGCAGAGTACGCATTCTGGGCATGGCATGGCAGCGAGGCTGGGTCCCTTGGAGCGGGGGTAACACTGTGCGATTGTTGCAGGATGCTCTGGTTCTCATTAGCAGGAAGTGATGGCTCCGGCCCTAGGCCCGGGGAATTAACTCCTTCCCCACCAGCTCCTCACCACACACAGTCCACATCTCCAAGCGGGGGTGTCTATCCAGTGTGGATCCATCTCTCACACTCGCGTGTGAACAAACACACACAGACAAGATTACACACATGCATCCCACACTCCTGTTAATGCTCACACCCACACACACGCCTTCATGCGCATGGAAGCATACATGCATACTCACTCACCAGTGTGTTGCCCATTCATTCCTTTTACAGAGGTGAAAATGCTTAAGATAAGATAGCAGTGCTTCCCAGACTCACGCCCGTCATCCTAACTGCTCAGGAGGCTGAGATCCGAGGATGGAGGCTAAAAGCCTCCCAGGCACTGAAGTCTGCGAGACTCTTGTCTCCAATTAACCACCAGAAGTCTGGAAGTGGTGCTGTGGCTCAAGTGGTAGAGAGCTGGCTGTAAGTGAAAGGGCTAAGGGACGGTGTGCAAGCCCTGAGTTCAAACCTCAGTACTGGCCCCACCAACAACAAAAAGGGTAAATGTCACAGCATGTGAGTGATGTCTCAACAAAGCTGTCAGGTGTGTGCTCACATGCATTTCTTGTTATAAAACCCATGCTTCCGATTGGCTTATTCTATAATATGTTTGTGAATTTAACTACTTGCTAGCCTTTGTATGTTACCCCCAAACCCATGCTCAGGGTGTCCTCAAGGCAGTCCCAGACCCACGGTGCAATGACAGTGACAGGCTTGGTTGAGCACACAGCAGCCAGAGGCTCACTCTCTTTCTCTTAAGACAGTGTTTCAGTATCCCAGACCTACAGCTGACAACAAGTAGAACAGACTGTAGGGTTAAGACAAGTCTGCATAACCTGAGCTCCCCCCATTCAACCAATGTGCACCCCAAATTCAGCCAGCACTGACTCTGCTGGTCTCCAGTGTCTCAGCATGTGCCATGAACACACCCACCGGAAAAACCCGCGTTGGAAGAGAAGGCTGGCAGGTGAGATTTCGGCGGGCTCTGGCGGCCTGGTGCTCCTTGCTGCCCCTTTCGGCCAGGGAGGTGGATGTGGCTCGGGTATGGACTGAGTACCTGGCATCACCACCAGTACAGTAGCTTTGTTAAGGAAGACTTAGAAATGGCCCAGCCAACTGACAGGCCCAGAGCCTCGAGACATGGCCCAGACGCCCGTGTTTCTGATTGCAAACATCCCTTGTCCGACCGTGATATATTTTCAAGCCCTGGACATGGTCCATAGCTGATGCTTAAAGCGGTCCTTGCTGCCAGAGGCTGGACTCAGCCAGGGGCTGGCCCAATGCAAAGACACTCCAGGTGCACAACACACAAGAACCATGGAAACAGCAAACCCAGCCTTTGTCCCCACACTTGCATCTCCAGCTACGAATACCTTTATGCAGCTTTTTTCTTTAGCATTTGTGCAGCCCATGTGCTCTGAGCCCTGCTCTGTGTCAGGTGAGGCGGCGAAGGGGGGGGGGGTGGCTGTGGCGAAGCCTTGACGAGCTTGCTGCATAGAAAATGTGGTTGTCGGTTTGGGTGATAAGTGCAGAAAACAAACAGATAACGGCAGCCAGCAGAGTTTACTGTGCTCCTGGGTACAAAGTCCTCCTTTGTCGCACTGGAGGAATGAGGAAAGTCCAGGTTTTAAGACTGAAACTCTCTATTGATGGATAGAGTCGTTAATCTGACACAGGTAAACAGGGGTGGGCGCAGGCTGGGAAAAGGCTGTATCAGGAGAGGTGGCTGGGTGAGATGTCAATAAACCACAAGTCCGCTCCAGCTGCAGTGGGCAGTTTCCCAATAAGACTGTCACCCATGGGGTCCTACAATACAGTTGCCATTTAAATAGACTTAAAGCGGAATCAAAGAATTCTCTCGTGTTGAGTAGTACTGGCCATATCTGCTGGACTTTCTGCCCATAAAGTAGCCCATGGTTCCTGTAATGGACAGGGCAGTTCTAGAAGGTTCCCCCACCATCACAGACAGTTCTGGAGTTTGTGCCTCCCAAGAGGAGGGACTGGGTGGGATGCCAGTGGCTCAGTGCTGTGTAGGGAGAGAAGGGGTGCAGGCATCAGGCTCCAGTGGGATGCTCAGGGTCTGATGGATGGCTGTCACGTTTGGGTGTGAGGTTCCTGGATAAAGGGGTGTGCTGTCAGCCTATCCGGAAGTGGGTCTCAGCGGGCACGCCGGGCAAGGCGCATTGTTCCTGGCCCTTGCTGGAGGCTCTCTCTGCTTCCATTGGGAGGTGAGCAGCTCTGCCCTACTACCCCGCTCCGGCCACCATGGTGCTCTGACTTACCCACAAGCCCCATCAGTGACATCAATGGAGCCAGGCCAGTGTGAGCGGAAACCTCTGGAACTGTGAAACCCTTCTTGTTGGTTGCGTGTGCCAATACTGGGGCCTCCGTCCTTTAGCTTTTCCTCTCATGCCTCTTCCACTTGAGCTGCCTCTCCACTTCTGGCTTTTTCTGCTAGCTAACTAGAGATAAGAGTCTCATGGGCTTTCCTTCCCAGCCTGGTTTTCAACCTTGATGCTCAGGTCCCAGCCTCCTGGGTACCTAGACATGAACCAGCAAGGCCCGTTTCCCCTCCTCTTATAAGTCAGCTTCGCTGAGTGCGCTGTCTGAGATGTGAGTCTCAGTGGCAGGCGCTTGAGTGTGCTGAGTTAAGGTACAGCAGACGCTCAGTCACTTGTGCCCACGTCCCTGAGGCTTGGCTCACGCCACTCCGGCATCTCCTACCTGTTCACTGGGGGGATTCAGTGATCCCTGGAGGCACCTGGGATGCCAGCTCTCCCCCACCCCCAGGTGTCTTAGCTTTGCTCTCAAGGAGTTCTGGGCCCCGGAGTCCAGTCCAGCTCTTGCCCCCTGAGCCACACCTATGCTTTCTTGCATTGTTTCCCTGGCCTTGCTTCCCGCCCACAAGGTAGCTGTCTTCGGTTGGATGCCGGCAGCTTTGTCGCCCTCTCTGTTCCTCTCTGCCGCCACCCCTGGTTCTCAGGATCCTCACATCATATGCGGATAGAGGGTCGCCGGGCCCCCGACACTAAGCCAGGTGCCGGGACAGAGATATAAAGAGCAGAGAGTCCAGCACTCACGGACGTAGATAAGGGCAGCAGTGCAGTGAGACTGAGCGCAGGCCCTGAGAGGAGGGTGCTGGGCACGGAGCGGGTCACTGTGAGTTTAAGGACTGGCAGAGCACCAGCCTTGTGTATGCCAACACCACTGCAGGCGTGCGAGGAGCACACAGCTCCGTGACACTGCCATGGCCACGGCGTCACCAAGGGACATGCATTCTCAGGACCACATTTCTCTGTGCACAGAGGTACAAATGAGGACGCCAACAATATGTAGAACGACTGTCCTTGGCACTCGCTATGAGCCCCCTGACCCGGCCACAGTGGCTAACCACCCCCACTGCCTCCTAGCACCTCATCTCTCAGGGGGCTCTGGTGGCACGGGGGGCTGGGGCCCCTCCACCACCCAGACCTGCCCACCTGCCCTCCACTCCTGCAGAGACGGCAAGGCCAGCCCATCGCCAAGCTTCTCTCCACCCCTGCCTGGAGCTCAGTGACGATGAGTGTTTCTTGGTGAACATGAGATATGTTTCTCCTCTCTCGGGAGCTGCACCAGGCTCCAGAGCTGGCCATGCAAAATCTCTGTTTCCCTGAGGCCCGAGGGCCACCTCCTGAACTCATGCCTATAAGCACTCTTTTTTCTTTCCTTGATGTCTGTACAAGAGCTTGAACTCAGGACCTGGGTGCTGTCTCTTAGCTTCTTTCTTTCTTTCTTTCTTTCTTTCTTTCTTTCTTTCTTTCTTTCTTTCTTTTTTGTCTTAAGACTGGTGTTCTACCAATTAGCCATTTTTTGGCTTTTTTTTTCTTCTTCTGGAGTTTCCTGCCTAGGATGGCTCTAAACTGAGACCTTCCTATCTCAGCCTCAGTGCCTGGCTCTGAGCACATCTTTTCTACAAGAGAAACAGGGCCCTTTGTACCTGCTGTTCAGCTCTGTCCGAGGCCTTTGGACATGTCTCTGAAAGTCAGCCAAAAAGCCACTCAACCAGGCTGAGAGCTGCTCCCCCGGGGACACCACCATGAACGTAAGCCAGCCAGGACACAGGCTGGGGTCTGAGGGGCTGTCCCGTGCATCCTGAACACGTCCCCCCACCCCATCCTTCCCAAGGTGCTCCAACCCAGCCCCCTGAACCCCACAAGAGCCCCTGTGTCAGTCACGGGGTGACCTGCTTCTGCCACCTTCCTTGGGGGCACACTGTCATGCCTCAGGGAGGCCTGCTTTCCACCGGGCAGAGCCCATGCTTTCCCTCCTTAGGGCAGTAATGTGCTCCCATCTGGGCTTCAAGAGTGGTGTCTTCATTCTGCAGGAGTCTGGAAGGGTTTGAAGGAAATAAAGATCCCAGCACACAGAAGCCCTATCCACGGAGCTTCTCCCAGACTAAACAAAGCTGGCCGGGAATGCGCCATGGAGGGCAAGCCTCAGAAGCTGATGGGGGCATCTGCCACTGCCCGTGGGGGAGCCAAGGCCACACAGGTCCCTGTCTGCAGCCCCGGGAAGGCAGCTGCGAGGGCCCTCTGCCCACCGCGCTGCCTGTGTGGCTCACTTTAATGGGTGGGTGGGCAGTACACTGGCACTGGAGGGAGTGCTTCCCTGTGCCAGCGTGCCGAGGGCCCCAGGCTCCGGAGGGATGGGGGGGGGCAGGTGTTACCTCCAGGAACTCACGTCAGGACCTCTGGACAGATCTCAACCTCAGCACTGCCCCACCCTGCCCAGAACTCTCCAACCTCTGTCCAGAGCTCACGTGCTAAGCTTCAAGTGGGCGGTGGATGAAATGAATCTGACTTTACATTTTCCTCTTAATGAATTAAAAAAGAGAACCAAATGGCTGGGCCATGACTTAGCTGAGTACTGCTTGGCCTTAGTT